>NW_028118542.1:0-650000 GCF_965113295.1 Leuciscus leuciscus | reverse complement strand
TTTCTATCAGAGTTAGTATTGGCTGCAGATAAAGTACTAATTGTTGGTGATTTTAATATACAGTACATATAGATAATGAAAAAGATGCATTGGGATTGGCATTTAAAGACATTGTAATCATACTCTAGATCTAATATTATCACACGGAATAAATGTTGATGCCGTTGAAATTCTGCAGCAGAGCGATGACATCTCAGATCATTATCTAGTCTCGTGTAAACTTCATTTAGCCAAGGCTGCAAAGCCGACCCCGTGTTACAAATATGTTAGACCTATCACTTCTGCCACTAAAGATTGCTTTATTAATAATCTTCCTAATCAGTTTCATCATCTCAGCATCCCAGATAGCTTAGAAGAACTCGATATTGCAACAGAAACTTTTAACTCTCTCTTTTCCAGCACTTTAGACACAGTTGCTCCGTTGCGCTTAAAGGGATAGTTCATTTTGAAATTAATTTTTGGTATGTTTTAGCTTACCTCAAGGGCATCCAAGATGTAGGTGTCTTTTTTTCCGCAGTAGTTTCAATTTTGATATTTTTAGGTCAAACCGTTCTTGTCTGTCAGTCATAATTATAATGCAGGTCTATGGTCACTGTCTCAAAGAGCATGCACAGAGTCCAAATTAAAACAATTCCCCGTCGTCCAAATGAAACAATTCCCCATCGTAAGTACACATTGATGGCCTAAGACACGAAACGAGCGGTTTGTGTGAGAAAACGAACAGTATTTATATCGTTTTTACCACTTATACACAGCCATGTCCAAGTGATCTGATCTGACGTGTACGCAGACTGGTGCATAGATATATACACACTAGATCTCGCCTTGTCTACGGCAGTTCATTGGAACGAATGTCTTTAAGGCGACATCTAGTGTATATATCTATGCACCAGTCTGCGCACACTTCAGATCAGATCACTTGGACATGGCTGCGTATAAGAGGTAAAAACGATATAAATACTGTTCGTTTTCTCACACAAACCGCTCGTTTCATGTCTTAGGCCATCAATGTGTACTTACGATGGGGAATTGTTTAATTTGGACGACGGGGAATTGTTTTAATTTGGACTCTGTGCTTGTGTTTTGAGACCGTGACCATAGACCTGCATTATATGACTAACAGACAAGAACGGTTTGACCTAAAAATATCAAAATTGAAACTACTGCGGAAAAAAAGACACCTACATCTTGGATGCCCTTGAGGTAAGCTAAAACATACCAAAAATTAATTTCAAAGTGAACTATCCCTTTAAAGGGCATCTTGCAGGTTAGTATGGAAGCCCGTTTCCGCCACATTGAGTAAAAAAAATAAAGATTCTTTAAGTCATAATAATGAGAAACTTTCTCGAAATAATGACTTAACATCTCGTAATAATGAGAAACTTTCTCGAAATAATGACTTAACATCTCGTAATAATGAGAAACTTTCTCGAAATAATGACTTAACATCTCGTAATAATGAGAAACTTTCTCGAAATAATGAGTTAACATCTCGTAATAATGAGAAACGTTCTCGAAATAATGACTTAACATCTCGTAATAATGAGAAACTTTCTCGAAATAATGACTTAACATCTCGTAATAATGAGAAACTTTCTTGTAATAATGAGAAACTTTCTCGTAATAATGACTTAACATCTCATAATAATGAGAAAGTTTCTCGTAATAATGACTTAACATCTCGTAATAATGAGAAACTTTCTCGAAATAATGACTTAACATCTCGTAATAATGAGAAACTTTCTCGAAATAATGACTTAACATCTCGTAATAATGAGAAACTTTCTTGTAATAATGAGAAACTTTCTCGTAATAATGACTTAACATCTCATAATAATGAGAAAGTTTCTCGTAATAATGACTTCTGATTACTGATTTTCTCGCACTTCTACGCATGCGCAAAGCAGCGGAGCAGAAGGGCGTGCCGCACTAGCGACATCCGCTGGTCAAAGCCGTGTAAATGCATCACAGCAAACATGGCACGCTCTGCAAAACAGTTGTTTTCATTAAAGTCAGTGTGATCTACTAAGTGCAATCTGTAGTATCATTAAATAACATCATCAGTAGGCCTATATCTTCCATACTTTTCCATGCGCACGATAAGGTGTGAAAGTGGAATGCAGAAGCAGGATGGTTACCATGGTAAATTGTTACATGAATTTACAAAACTATCAGATTAAAGTAGGAATATTACATTTATTCATCAAGTTTAAGTGTAACCTCTTCATAAAATATATGGGTACGTGTGTTAATATAACACGTATTTTGCAGATGCTTCTAGGATATTTGATGTGCAGGTTCATCTGGAAGATATCAATACAGAAATCACCTTTAAGATGTTTATGACTTTGGCGACATTTAAACATAGTTGGGCAGTGGAATGGGGGGAAACGCAAGGTCGAGACGTGTTTTTAAAAGCTGAACTTCTTTTCAATTGAGCGCCGCATTTTTAGAACGCCGTGTCATGCGCGAGACGCTGCAGAAGAGCGAGCGAGCGTCCGTCTAGTGCGCATATGCCTAGAAAAGCAATGAAAAAGCGCGTTCTGTATGAACGGACCCTTACACAGATTTCCAGATAAGTGTTCTTAAACAGATTTGGAAAGGTGTGCTGTCTTATCATTCCTCCATCTATTTGAAATCCATGGATCACCCTTCTGTGTTGCTGCTTGTTCATACACAAAAATACAAATGAATATTACAAATGAATAAAATACTATCTAGCTATGGAAGTCCATCTCATATATTGATCATTTATCATTAATGTTATTCACTGCAGAGCGTGCCATGTTTGCTGTGATGCATTTACACGGCTTTAACCAGGGGATGTCGCTAGTGCGGCACGCCCTTCTGCTCCGCTGCTTTGCGCATGCGTAGAAGTGCGAGAAAATAAGTCATTATTACGAGAAAGTTTCTCATTATTACGAGAAAGTTTCTCATTATTACGAGATGTTAAGTGATTATTACGATAAAGTTTCTCATTATTACGAGATGTTAAGTCATTATTACGAGGAAGTTTCTCATTATTACGAGATGTTAAGTCATTATTACGAGAAAGTTTCTCATTATTATGACTTAAAGAATCTTTATTTTTTTTACTCAATGTGGCGGAAACGGGCTTCCATACTAACCTGCAAGATGCCCTTTAAGAGCAAATCATTTGTGACTCTAATGAGAGCTGTCTCAGTACTATGGTACGGTCTAAATCCTGACTGAAAATCCTCGCAGATATCATTTCTTTCTAAAAAGGAACATAGTTGTGAAGATACTGCCTTTTCTAGTATCTTTGACAGAAAAGGTAGATTCGAGATCAGCCTGTAATTGACTAATTTTGTAGGATCAAGTTGTGTTTTTTTTAACAAGTGGTTTAATCATAGCCAGCTTAAAGGTTTTTGGCACGTATCCTAGAGACAAAGATTAATTAATGATAGTAAGAAGAGAATCTATGACCTCTGGAAGCATCTCTTTCATTAGCTTAGTCGGTATAGGGTATAACATACATGTTGTCGGTTTAGATGATTTAATGAGTTTAGCGAATTCTTCCTCTCCTATAGCAATAAATGAATAAAATTTTTCCTTAGGGAGACTAAAATGCACTCCCTGATGCGATACTGTAGTCGACGGTTGCATAATTATAATTTTGTCCCTGATATTATCAATCTTATAAGTGAAGAAGTACATGAAGTCATTACTGCTGTGTTTACATTTCTGGGCTTGAAGCTTTCTTTTTCGTTAGTTTAGCCACTGTTTAAAAAAAAATACCTAGGGTTTTGTTTATTTTCTTCTAATAGGATTGAAAAATAAGCAGATCTAGCAGCTTTTAAGGCCTATCTGTATGCAATCGTGCTCTCTTTCCATGAAATGCGGAAAAAAACTCTAGTTTTGTTTTCTTCCAGTTGCACTCCATTTTTCTGGCTGCTCTCTTAAGGGCTGATTTTATTTAATCTTCTTTAAAGGGATAGTTCACTTTGAAATAAATTTTTGGTATGTTTTAGCTTACCTCAAGGGCATCCAAGATGTAGGTGTCTTTTTTTCCGCAGTAGTTTAAATTTTGATATTTTTAGGTCAAACCGTTCTTGTCTGTCAGTCATATAATGCAGGTCTATGGTCACGGTCTCAAAGAGCATGCACAGAGTCCAAATTAAAACAATTCCCCATCGTAAGTACACATTGATGGCCTAAGACACAGTATTTATATCGTTTTTACCTCTTATACGCAGCCATGTCCAAGTGATCTGATCTGATGTGTACGCAGACTGGTGCATAGGTATATACACACTAGATGTCGCCTTGTCTACGGCAGTTCATTGGAACGAATGTCTTTAAGGCGACATCTAGTGTATATATCTATGCACCAGTCTGCGTACACGTCAGATCAGATCACTTGGACATGGCTGCGTATAAGAGGTAAAAACGATATAAATACTGTGTCTTAGGCCATCAATGTGTACTTACGATGGGGAATTGTTTTAATTTGGACTCTGTGCATGCTCTTTGAGACCGTGACCATAGACCTGCATTATATGACTGACAGACAAGAACGGTTTGACCTAAAAATATCAAAATTTAAACTACTGCGGAAAAAAAGACACCTACATCTTGGATGCCCTTGAGGTAAGCTAAAACATACCAAAAATTAATTTCAAAGTGAACTATCCCTTTAAAGAAGATTAAATAAAATCAGCCCTTAAGAGAGCAGCCAGAAAAATGGAGTGCAACTGGAAGAAAACAAAACTAGAGTTTTTTTCCGCATTTCATGGAAAGAGAGCACGATTGCATACAGATAGGCCTTAAAAGCTGCTAGATCTGCTTATTTTTCAATCCTATTAGAAGAAAATAAACAAAACCCTAGGTATTTTTTTAAACAGTGGCTAAACTAACGAAAAAGAAAGCTTCAAGCCCAGAAATGTAAACACAGCAGTAATGACTTCATGTACTTCTTCACTTATAAGATTGATAATATCAGGGACAAAATTATAATTATGCAACCGTCGACTACAGTATCGCATCAGGGAGTGCATTTTAGTCTCCCTAAGGAAACATTTTATTCATTTATTGCTATAGGAGAGGAAGAATTCGCTAAACTCATTAAATCATCTAAACCGACAACATGTATGTTAGACCCTATACCGACTAAGCTAATGAAAGAGATGCTTCCAGAGGTCATAGATTCTCTTCTTACTTTCATTAATTAATCTTTGTCTCTAGGATACGTGCCAAAAACCTTTAAGCTGGCTATGATTAAACCACTTGTTAAAAAAAACACAACTTGATCCTACAAAATTAGTCAATTACAGGCTGATCTCGAATCTACCTTTTCTGTCAAAGATACTAGAAAAGGCAGTATCTTCACAACTATGTTCCTTTTTAGAAAGAAATGATATCTGCGAGGATTTTCAGTCAGGATTTAGACCGTACCATAGTACTGAGACAGCTCTCATTAGAGTCACAAATGATTTGCTCTTAAAGGGCATCTTGCAGGTTAGTATGGAAGCCCGTTTCCACCACATTGAGTAAAAAAAATAAAGATTCTTTAAGTCATAATAATGAGAAACTTTCTCGTAATAATGACTTAACATCTCATAATAATGAGAAACTTTCTCGTAATAATGACTTAACATCTCGTAATAATGAGAAACTTTCTCGTAATAATGACTTAACATCTCGTAATAATGAGAAACTTTCTCGTAATAATGACTTAACATCTCGTAATGAGAAACTACAGAACGCGCTTTTTCATTGCTTTTCTAGGCATATGCGCACTAGACGGACGCTCGCTCGCTCTTCTGCA
The DNA here is from genome assembly GCF_965113295.1 of Leuciscus leuciscus. Taxonomy (NCBI): domain Eukaryota; kingdom Metazoa; phylum Chordata; class Actinopteri; order Cypriniformes; family Leuciscidae; genus Leuciscus; species Leuciscus leuciscus. The sequence goes on along the minus strand of NW_028118542.1, from coordinate 644,212 downwards.
GCGTCTCGCGCATGACACGGCGTTCTAAAAATGCGGCGCTCAATTGAAAAGAAGTTCAGCTTTTAAAAACACGTCTCGACCTTGCGTTTTCCCCCATTCCACTGCCCAACTATGTTTAAATGTCCCCAAAGTCATAAACATCTTAAAGGTGATTTCTGTATTGATATCTTCCAGATGAACCTGCACATCAAATATCCTAGAAGCATCTGCAAAATACGTGTTATATTAACACACGTACCCATATATTTTATGAAGATGTTACACTTAAACTTGATGAATAAATGTAATATTCCAACGTTAATCTGATAGTTTTGTAAATTCATGTAACAATTTACCATGGTAACCATCCTGCTTCTGCATTCCACTTTCACACCTTATCGTGCGCATGGAAAAGTATGGAAGATATAGGCCTACTGATGATGTTATTTAATGATACTACAGATTGCACTTAGTAGATCACACTGACTTTAATGAAAACAACTGTTTTGCAGAGCGTGCCATGTTTGCTGTGATGCATTTACACGGCTTTGACCAGCGGATGTCGCTAGTGCGGCACGCCCTTCTGCTCCGCTGCTTTGCGCATGCGTAGAAGTGCGAGAAAATAAGTCATTATTACGAGAAACGTTCTCATTATTATGAGATGTTAAGTCATTATTTTGAGAAAGTTTCTCATTATTACGAGATATTAAGTCATTATTTCGAGAAAGTTTCTCATTATTACGAGATGTTAAGTCATTATTTCGAGAAAGTTTCTCATCATTACGAGCTGTTAAGTCATTATTACGAGAAAGTACGAGATGTTAAGTCATTATTTTGAGAAAGTTTCTCATTATTACGAGATAAGTCATTATTTCGAGAAAGTTTCTCATTATTATGAGATGTTAAGTCATTATTTCGAGAACGCTTCTCGTTATTATGAGATGTTAAGTCATTATTACGAGAAAGCTTCTCATTATTATGAGATGTTAAGTCATTATTACGAGGAAGTTTCTCATTATTACGAGATGTTAAGTCATTATTTCGAGAAAGTTTCTCATTATTACGAGATGTTAAGTCATTATTTCGAGAAAGTTTCTCATTATTACGAGCTGTTAAGTCATTATTACGAGAAAGTACGAGATGTTAAGTCATTATTACGAGAAAGTTTCTCATTATTACAAGAAAGTTTCTCATTATTACGAGATGTTCAAGTCATTATTATGAGAAAGTTTCTCATTATTACAAGAAAGCTTCTCATTATTACGAGATGTTTAAGTCATTATTATGAGAAAGTTTCTCATTATTACAAGAAAGCTTCTCATTATTATGAGATGTTAAGTCATTATTACGAGAAAGCTTCTCATTATTATGAGATGTTAAGTCATTATTACGAGGAAGTTTCTCATTATTACGAGATGTTAAGTCATTATTTCGAGAAAGTTTCTCATTATTACGAGATGTTAAGTCATTATTTCGAGAAAGTTTCTCATTATTACGAGCTGTTAAGTCATTATTACGAGAAAGTACGAGATGTTAAGTCATTATTACGAGAAAGTTTCTCATTATTACAAGAAAGTTTCTCATTATTACGAGATGTTCAAGTCATTATTATGAGAAAGTTTCTCATTATTACAAGAAAGCTTCTCATTATTACGAGATGTTTAAGTCATTATTATGAGAAAGTTTCTCATTATTACGAGATGTTTAAGTCATTATTACAAGAAAGCTTCTCATTATTACGAGATGTTAAGTCATTATTATGAGAAAGCTTCTCATTATTACGAGATGTTTAAGTCATTATTATGAGAAAGTTTCTCATTATTACGAGATGTTAAGTCATTATTACGAGAACGTTTCTCATTATTACAAGAAAGTTTCTCATTATTACGAGATGTTAAGTCATTATTACGAGAAAGTTTCTCATTATTACGAGATGTTAAGTCATTATTATGAGAAAGTTTCTCATTATTACGAGATGTTAAGTCATTATTACGAGAAAGTTTCTCATTATTACGAGATGTTAAGTCATTATTACGAGAAAGTTTCTCATTATTTTGAGATGTTAAGTCATTATTACGAGAAAGTTTCTCATTATTTTGAGATGTTAAGTCATTATTACGAGAAAGTTTCTCATTATTATGAGATGTTAAGTCATTATTACGAGAAAGTTTCTCATTATTACGAGAAAGTTTCTCATTATTTTGAGATGTTAAGTCATTATTACGAGAAAGTTTCTCATTATTTTGAGATGTTAAGTCATTATTACGAGAAAGTTTCTCAATATTTTGAGATGTTAAGTCATTATTATGAGAAAGTTTCTCATTATTTTGAGATGTTAAGTCATTATTACGAGAAAGTTTCTCATTATTATGACTTAAAGAATCTTTTTTTTTTTACTCAACGTGGCGGAAACGGGCTTCCATAGGTTAGACTACCCAGTGAGTCAAGATATAGAAAAATAATGTAGGAACTAGATTAAAATATAAATATATACTTAAACGCTATTAAGGCTTCTAGAGTCGTTTTTGTGAGAAAATGTTACTTCCGCATCTGAAAACCGCCGGAAGTGACGTAACAGGAGGGAGTGCGGTCAAAGTAAACAATAGGAAAGCAATGGATCACAATGACAGTTCGGACGCTGAGGAAATTGTAAATGTTTACTCGTATGACGGACCTCAGCCATATAAGTTAATTATGAGCCTGCTATGCAGCCAAGAGAGCAGGACAGGCCAGGCAACTACTTTTATTTGTGTAAACTCACAACAACAAGAAAACGTTGTGCTTTTGTAAAATAAAATAAAATTGAACAGGGTGCGCGTTCATGATCTCTGTGAATTGGAGCGCGTCTCAAATTAACCCTCTGAGGTCGGAAAACGCGCCCCCGCGTTTTGCTGGATTTTCTTCACATTGTAGTACAATAAACTTAAATTACTCCGTCATTTATGGTTATACAGAAAAAAGAAATATAAAAAAAGAATCTGTGATATTTCTACTTTTGTATGTGTCCACTTACAATCAAATCAAAACATTGTGCTTTTGTAAAATAAAGAAAATAAACAGGGTGTGCGTTCTGCCTCTCCGTCGCGGTGAACTTTTTTTTCTTGAGCACGTCTATAAACTGAAACAAAACTCAGCGAATCCTTCTCACACATTTATGAGCCATACACCTTTATACACATTTAAGTGTGTACTTTTAAATGATCGGATTCAAACTGAAAACAAATATTCTCTGTTTAAGTAATTTGTATAAAACCAACAGGATGTCCAGTATCTCAAACGCTTGCTAATTACTTTTAATTCGGCCACGCCCACTCGCGCAAAAGAGATTCACATGCAAATCTCCACATGGAACGCGAACGCCCTCGTTACCTCAAACACAAAACACCAAAAAACTTCACAAGTCTCTGCTTTTCGTCGAGTTTGGAAGACGCGCTGTGAGCTTACATTGGATTTACATCAGAAGAAGAAGAACGCGATTTGAAGACAAGAAAGATGTAAGGTAAGAAATTCTTACTTATTAGTTTATGGTATTGTTGCATAAACTTCACATTGCAGTTGAACTGTTGCTAGATATATGGTGAATATTATACTATTTAGACCCATGTTTACTGTTAAATACTGTTTGTGGATATCTGCTCAAGCATAGATATGTATAACCATAATGTTTAATATTTTGGAGCGCGATGGCGTTTGAATGTATCATATTTTGGAGCGCGCTGTGGGTTTGAATGTATCATATTTTGGAGCGCGCTGTGGGTTTGAGTATCATATTTTGGAGCGTGCTGTGGGTTTGAGTATCATATTTTGGAGCGTGCTGTGGGTTTGAATGTATCATATTTTGGAGCGCGCTGTGGGTTTGAATGTATCATATTTTGGAGCGCGCTGTGGGTTTGAGTATCATATTTTGGAGCGCGCTGTGGGTTTGAGTATCATATTTTGGAGCGTGCTGTGGGTTTGAGTATCATATTTTGGAGCGTGCTGTGGGTTTGAATGTATCATATTTTGGAGCGCGCTGTGGGTTTGAGTATCATATTTTGGAGCGTGCTGTGGGTTTGAGTATCATATTTTGGAGCGTGCTGTGGGTTTGAATGTATCATATTTTGGAGCGCGATTGCGTTTGAAAGGAAAAATGCACCAAACATTAGGCTTTATGTTTTTACTATTATCTCATTTCATATCATCATAACGAATGGAAACATTTGAAGTAACATAAGATAATCAATATATTTTTCTCTAGCAGTTACTGAAATCTTTTGGAAGATTTATAGGCTGCTTTGTAAAATAAAATTATTTTATGCAGTACTGCACATAGCTTATGCCTACAAGGCACAACAAATATGGTGTTCTTTATATTATATATTGTTGGAAACATTTGTGTCAGGTAAGCAGAATAAAATACACTGTAAATAAACAGTATTAAAACAAAGGGTTAAGTCACTAGTACACATGACCTTCCATGGCTTAATGCTTCCATAAATTAAATTTAGGAACTTCATTTTTAATATTCATAATAATTTAACAGAGGTGGAAAGTAACTAACTACAAACACTTTCGGGTAAGGTGTAAACAGCCCCTTAGTGGCGAAACAATGTAATCGATAAATGCGTTACTCTATATGCTGATTTACTCTATTTTGATCGCTATCGTAGACATCAGTGTTTATATTTGAACTTTGCACTTTTATCCCAGTACTATGATAATTTGAACTATTGTGTCACAGAAATAATGGTACTATGAGGTTGAAAAGGCTTTTCAATGCATTCAATCTCACGTCGCTTCCACGCGTCCACTTGAAAGGGATATTACGTCACTCAACACTAAAAGATAACGACACATTTCATCCTCTGTTGAAACAAAAGTGGCAAACTTCTGTCAACCTCATCTATAAGCAAGGACAAAAATAAAAATAAAATAATTTAATTCTTTATTAAGCAATATTATTTAACCCTCTGATTATCTTCATTTGGGACGACACTAGTTATCTTTGGGGTCCCCAGACAACAACATTTAATTTTGTAACAGAATAATAGTTGTTTTTTTTTAAATGTAATTTTACACTGTTTATTAATGTTTTTACTCAACATTTGTGCAGTTTTTGGAAGATTTATGATATATTTTCAATTTCTTTAAATAAATAAATATTTATTTAAATAGGCTTTTTACAAAAAACAGCATTTTATGTAAAATTCACTTTATAAAAGACCCATATTTCTAACTTTCATTCATGGGGATAACATGGATAATTTTACATGGTTTAGTGTAAACTTTTTGCCCATATTTTGTAAAATGTCGTTTTAAAAGTAAAAAATTATAATTTTAGCTACTAGATGGCTATAGAGCTCCACTATATGCTATTTGACTAACTGAAAGATATCTTTTCACAAGATTTTCCAGTTGGATTCATATCTAAATATTATGAAATCACAATTCTAACAATAATTTTTTTTTTTTTTTTTACTGAAATTTTTTTTTTTCAAATAATGTTACATTATGATTAGAATCAAACCTGAAAAGGATAAAAGTTGAAATTTTAGAGTTTATCATTTATTTCATCATCTTTTTTTCATATAATTGTACAAATGTGATCTACACTTCAGTTACTAACTGTAACAGAACAGATATGTACAGTTAGATTATATATTGAGTACAAATACATGACATGAACATTAAAATGCAATGAATTGAACAGCATAAGTTAACAAATAAGCAAGTAAAGCCACCTCCGTTTCTCATAACAAGCGCGGGTGAAGCTCCGGGTGTAGCGTTAGCTTCGTCCTGTCACTGGCCTGTAAATCGGGTTGGTCCGGTCGGAGATCCTTTATTTCTTACAGGTCTTGTGAAAGGTTTTTATTTGTAAATCAATAACAGAATTTGGTTTAACTTCTGCCATTCTCTCTACGAAAATGATCAGCCTAGCGATGTTTTGACGTAGTCGGAGTGACGGTGGGCCCTGTCCCAAATGGCACACTCCGGACTTGTGGACTTCCTCAGAGTCCACACTTTGGTGACGTCATGTAGTGCAGACCTATAGGGCCCTTGGCGCGAGTCCACGAGGGCGCATTGAGAGGTATTTTTGGGACAGACTCGCTCGGCATGCCGGAAATAACGGTCTGGTTGTTGTTGGACAGGAGAAATCACATTTTTGCGCTCGGACGTCTTATCTCCATGTCCACTACACAGCCTAATTTTACAGTTCTATATTTTGATATTGTGCATATCACCTGGGCATTAGACAATAGATAAATCATGCTTATTTAAATGATGTATACAGTTGTACATAATAATACATAATGTTCCATTTGAACTAAGATTACAATTTTAAAACATAATTTAAACATATTTTTTTCAATTCACAGGTTTCAATATTCATACTATGTTTACATATGAGTCAGTAAAGCCCTGCCATTCGGTTCTATTTATTTAATGAATCATAATTCGATCGTATTATTAAACACGCTATTATTATGTTTGAGACATCAACCACTGGTCGATGACCATAATGTTTGTATAAACTGTATGTAACAACTGGTAAAATGTACATTTAGGTCATAAAAACAATAATATTTTCTTCTCAGCCATGTCAACAATTATCCGTGAGTGAAATCTCCTCCCATCTGTTGTCTGATTGGCCTTTCGCAAGGATTCCTGGGTAGTTAAAGTGCGTGGAGCCTGCATCTATGCGGGCTTCGTGGAAGACCGCTTCAAGGGTACAAAGGGGGCGCTGCTGAGCACACTTCAGAGCGGTAAAATGCTGAATGGGACGGCCTACGGACTCGTAGACTCAGCGAGCACGCGCAATTCAAGTCCACGAGACCGAAAGTCCTCATGAAGTGCGCCATTTGGGACAGGGCCGGTGTCGCCCGCGCACTCGCAGTAGTGGCAAAGAGCGTTGAGTTGAATGGCAAGTGACGAGAACCAATCAGATTGGATAAAATAACATGTATCCAATTCTGATTCGCCAGGGACGCAGCGACCTGCGTCCGGGGGAGAATCTTTAAGAAACCAATTAGAGACCAGCTTCAGGTCACATGCTGCCCGAAAATTTAAAGAGTCCATAGACCAGTGGTTCTCAACTCCAGTCCTCGGGACCCGCTGCTCTGCACATTTTGTATGTCTCCCTTATTTAACACACCTGAACCAGATCATCAGCTCGTCAGGAGAGACTCCATGAACTGATTTGAGTGTGTCAGATAAGAGAGACATACAAAATGTGCAGAGCACCGGGTCCCGAGGACTGGAGTTGCCATAGATCCATTTGTCCGGCGTCCCTCTCTTGTCCGGTTTCTGGACTGGCTGCAGTAACACGTCTCTGTCCATGCGGGGGCGCTCGCAGGCGAGTGCAGAATGAATGGAGGTCTATGGCGCTATACCCATCAAATTCCACTTTTCTCAGGATATAATTTTTTGTCTAGTAATTTGAATGTTGTATCCGAAAGGAGATGCAAAGAAATTACACATTGCTGGGTGTTAGATTTTTTAGAGTCACTTATTTGCTTTAAAAAGTCTTTTAAAATGTCAATGACGTCATACACAGTGATAGTGCTTTACGGCATCAGTTCCCAACAGGGGGGTCGCGGCCCACAAGGGGGCCTCAGCGAGCTCTGTGGGGGGTCGCGTCATATTTTGAAAAGTTTTGAGCAATTTGCATTAAATAAAAGTCCTTAACTTTTTTCTGTTCAAAATGTATATAATGAGCGAGTTCATCATGAATCCATTTTCCAAACCGTGTTTTTGTCTTATCCTGAATCACTATGGTGGTACACCTATAATAAGTGATTACATTGGGACTATTTTACCCTGGTTCGGATCGCTGCCGCTGCGGAGTAGCCCAGTACCTCGCACACAGAGAGAGAAGTAGTTCCGGCTACAATGTTCTTCCGAAAGACGCATTATTCTGTTAAAGAAGAAAAAACTGGCACTAGAGATTGAGTTGCTTCAAAAGGAACTTCAGAGTAAGTGCTAAATACACTATTTCACACAGAGTACTATTGCTGACCTTGGATAACAATATATCTTATTGCAGGCAAAAGATGACCATCATTGGCTTTTCTTGACAAAGAATAATTGAAATAAAACTCAAGGAACTAAGCATGTTGTCTTGTCTTCTATTCATTTAATGAAGGTTTTTGTTTAAAAAAAAAAAAAAAAAAATGGTGTTCCACAAATCTGTCCCGTGCAGCTCTGCCACTTGGTTGGTCCAAGTGCACTAGCTGGAGGTCATCATCAGGCTGCACCTCCACCACAGGGGTCCTCTCCTTTCTGATGGTGGCAATATTGTGGAGTATGGCACATGCAACAATAATGTCACAGGCCCTGTCAGGTGCAACCCGCAGACACTGAAATCTTTCCTTTAGTTGCCCAAAGGTCATTTCAATGCGTGCCCTTGTCCTGGCTAGAGCTGCATTGAAACGGGTTTGTGGTCCGGGGTTTGGGTCAGGGAATGGCGTCATGAAATACTGCCTGCAGGTATAGCCCCTGTCACCAAGCAGGATCCCGTCGTAAGCACCTGGAAAAATGCAGTTTTGTTAGGCTCAGAATAAATGTATGTAATACAGTGAGCTTGATATTAAATATTTCCTTACCACGTTCAAATAATGTGCATAAATGTGACTCTCTGAAAATCCTGGAGTCATGCACAGAACCAGGCCATTTTGCTTCCACATTTGTGATGTAGGACATGGAGTCACACACCATCTAAGATATTTTTAATCAGTCAACTGCATACTTTTTGATTACATTACTTTTTGTATTATTTGATATATTCTGGACTCGCTTCTCCAAGGTAAATGGTGAATTGTTTGATGTCAGGCTGCATGCTCAGAAAGCGGCAGTGGATTGTGCAGAGTGAGACCACCTTCAGCAACAGGTTCTTGTCGTAAAAACGGACAAGACATGGCTGCGAAAGACTTCCCGTATCACCTCCGCTTATAAAGCCGGGATCTAATCCTGTTAACATGAAATAAGCCTGCTCCCGAGCAGGTTTAAGCTTGCGCACCTGTTGCTATGACAGCAAGTCCAGGATGAGCGTCGAAGAACCAAACAATCCAAGATCATGCCAAATCTCCAACAATCAAATCCAGCTAACTGAGTTAGCGACGTACGAAGAACGGGCCCCTGGGGCCTGTTTCAGAAAGGAGGTTCAACTGAGTTGACTTACCCTGAGATGGGAAACTCTGAGTTTTCGGTTACAGAACAGCTGAAATTAGTTAGTTCAATCAACTCTGAGTTGACTGACTCTGAGATAAGCGCGTGCACCACCACTATAAAAAGCCATTATCAATGGAGTGCAGATATTATGAGTCACCATGGTAACAGCGCCAGACAAAAAGAGGTCTGCATATTTCTCACCAGCTTCTGCAAGCGTACGAAGACATATTATTATTTTTTTAAATATCGGCTGCAGCAGCGAAGGACAGAGAGTTAGCTAGGGAGAAAATAGTTGCTCGAGTCAATGCGTATGTTTACATTTTAATTAGTTATACAGTGTTGGGTGTAATTAATTACCAAGTCATCTAAATACTGTCATTTAATTAAAGGGATTACTCTTAATTCTTCTGTAATTTGAAGTAAAATCTGATGTAATTGCATTAGACTATAGAACAATTCTGTATATTTAACATACATTTTTAAAAGGTTTATTTTTTATGTAACCTTCTCCCTCTACACACTTTGGTCAATTCAAGAAAAATCCATGCAATTGTATATTGTTTATTTGAAAGCATTAAAAGTGCAGTTTCTTGTCTCTCCTTGTATTGTTCAAGTGGTTGAGGTTGATATGGGATTTATTAATAAGTAGACTTTCTAAAGATAGTCATTATTACATGAATCTAATTACACGGTTGAAGATGTCATTTGTAGTTAGTAATTAATAACTATTTTAGAGTAACTTACCCAACTGTTATAATATCAGAGGTGAAACTGGAAGAACAGTATGTTATTCAACCTAATTTTAATTTTCATGGGTGCAATCCTGCAGGTATTAAAAGAACATGGCAGCAGCTGAAAATTAAATATAAGAACATAATTCAATCAGGTAAGGTTTGAGCATATCATGGGTGTAGGCTACCTGAATTTACAAATATTTGACATATTAAATAACTAAATAGCATCCCAGTGTCTAGCAGTGCAGCAGCATTTTTGGCTGGGAGAATTCCTGGAGGGACTTCAGAGCCAGTCACTCCCGAAGATCCAAGGGCCTTCATAAAATGTAAGAGGTTTACATATGTGTTATTTCTTATATAGGCTATTTTTGATATTTCCATTTATTTTACTTTGGGTTGGGTTTTTTGTTGGTCCCAACAGATTCCGATGGTAATATCTGTCTTTTGGAGCCTCCTGTCCCAACAAAACCTGCAGGCAGTTGTAAGTAGCCTACTCAATACACCAGAAATTATGACAAATAGTGTTATAAAGTGTACTCATCTTCACAGGACGATGGGGATAATGTTATGTGTCACATCAAACAATCTACACATTCAGATTTTTTCACATTTTTATGTGGAGTAGAATCTAAGTTTAAAGCTAAGTATAAATGGGTAGTCTTATCTCTCCCCCCCGCCCCCAAAGTGGAAGAACAGCAGGAGGACGGTCCATCAACTTCTGTTGCACAGATGAACAGAGTTCAGTGATTTTCGGTAAATGCCACAGTTTAATTCTGTAGAATTTGTTTAGAACTACATTATGTAACTCTAATCTACTACTGTATATTCAGTTGCCAGTTAAGGAGTTAATAGACTTCATCTTATTTAAAAAATTGAAATTAAAAATAGCAATATTGTATTTATTAATTAAAGATTCATTTTATTAATAAAAATGTACTGAAAGAATGAATGAGGTGTTTAAACACCACTTCCTCTTTAAAAAAGGGGAGGAGACCGAAAGAAACTCTGGGTTTACCGAAGAAAACCTGCTCCCGACCAGGTTAGGTTCACAGAGTAAGTTACCATGGTAACTGACTCTGAGTATAAGTTACCTCTCTTTCAGAAACGGGCTTGACTTACTCTGCTTTCTCAGGTTTAACATACCTCCCATTCTGAAACAGAAAACCCAGAGTTTCCCTCATTTCAGGGTTAACATACTCTGAGTTTTCACTTAACCTCCTTTCTGAAACAGGCGCCCCTGGTCTTTTCACGATCGGATAGCTATCCGATCTGAGAAAACGCATGAAGTGGCCAGGTGTAAACAGCCCCAGAAATCATTCTAATATTCTGATTTATTATGAGTGTTGGAAACAGTTCTGCTGCCTAATATATTTGATGAATAAAAGGTTCAAAAGAACTGCATTTATTAAAAAATATATATAATTTCTAATAATATAAATCTTCTTTACTATCACTTTTATTTATCAATTTAACACATCCTTGCTGAATAAAAGTATTGATTTATTTAAAAAAAAAAAAAAAAAAAAAAATACTGACCTCAAATTACTGACCAGTAGTGTATATTGTTGTTACAAAAGATTTCTATTTTTAAAATTTTTTGCTTTTTTTTTTTTTTTTTACTTTTTATTCATCAAAGTATCCTAAAAAAAAGTATCACAGGTTATGAAAAAATATTAAGCAGCAGAACTGTTTCCGACTTTGATAATGAATCATCATATTAGAATTATTTCTAAAGGATCATGTGACAGATTGGAGTAATGATCCTGAAAATTCAGCTTTGCATCACAGAAATAAATGATCATTTAAACTAATTATTTTAAATTGTAAAAATATATCACAATATTACTTTTTTTTCTGTATTTTTGATCAAATAAATGCAGGCTTGATGAGCAGAGGAAACTTCTTTCAAAAACATTAAAAAATACTAATACTTATACTTGCCCTGTAATACATGTATTCTTTGTTTTAGATGTTATTAACTTAAATTCTTATGAATAATAAAAATGTTGTAATGTCTATTTGTTATTTATGGCCTGTATGCCTCATTATTGATATTATAGACCGACTGCGCTGATCAAAAGCATGATGGGAAACGACTTGCTGACGACACAGCTTAATGTTCATTGGTTTAAACAACCATGATGTATTGTTCTCTTTTAAAATGTTTGATTTTAAAACTCTGATATCATGTTTTATACGCATGCGTTATGTGTGAATATTCCCAAACTATCTAACAGTGCGATCTCTATGGGTTATGCAATGTAATTTTTATAAAAAAGAAAAGAAAAGAAAAAGAAAAAAACAATACATGTCTGTATTAAAGAAAAAAAGATTAATAAACATGTATTTGGAATGGAATTAAATAAGTAGGCTACTTATGGGTGTCTTGTTCATTATATTTATTTTCATATAAAAGCAACAGAACTTAAATTCCATCCAGTTTATTAGCAACACTGTGCACGAGCGTGAATCCGGTGAATCCCGCGATATCCATCCCCTCGCGTACATTTCAGGCGAGGCAAGGCGCATCTCAAACAAGCCTATTTCTTCAGCGCGATTTCACAATACTACTACTACTACTAATAATAATAATATATCACAATACTGTTGTTGGTTGTTTATACTGTTGATCAAATAAATGCAGGCTGGATGAGCATAAGAGACTTAATTCAAAAAACATTTAAAAATCCAACTGACCCCAAACTTTTGAACGTATGTACAGCAGGGGTCTCCAACCTTTTGTGAGTGAGGGCTCCCTGAAGGGATAAAATAGTCTAGAGGGCTACTTGTTTGATATAGGCTACTCATACTCACTTGCTGCGTTCGAAACCGCATACTCAATGAGTAGGTACTTCATTTCAATAAGTACTTACTTAACGAGCGCTAAAAGAGTAGGTAGGCTACTTTATAGCCAGATCTCGTTGAGTATGAATGCGAACCGGACATCTGCTATGTTGACGTTGTCATGTGACCTACGACGCGTTATCACCAAGCGGCAACCTCCCCGTCTCTCTCTTGAAACCAACACGGAAGTGAGTTAAACTGCAATTCATTAACTGGCCGCTTGGGCTGGCTGCAGAAGCGAGTCAAATCTGTATCTCCCCCATGTTAAAATTACCAACTTTACAGCGGAATAAAACATGTTTACAGCCTGGATCTCTATGTGGCTTTGGTCTATACAGCTAATTTTGCCCTTCATAACAACTGTGAGGGGGGTGAATTTTTTTATAACTCATCCGTTTAGTTGATTAATATTTAAAGTTCTGCATAATTAAGGGTGTGGCCACTTGAGTGACAGATGGATTCCCGCTGATGTCATTGCTAGCTGTTTGTCTGCTGGTTGTTACTACTAGCCGTCACTTCACCTCAGCAAATTTTAGCTGCTGAACTTGCCATCTCTGCAGTGTTTTGTGCTTTTTTCCGGGATTATTTCTTACAATTTAATACACCCATTACTTCGCCCACGGCTTAGGATTCCGTCGTTGTCGTCGAGTATCGTTCGAGAGAACAACCAGCGCTGTATTTCAGTTGTTTTCCTCTGTGAACATGCACTAATGGATGTCTGACAATTTCGTAGCTTTTTGGAGTTTTCAGGTTTAAAAACGTCAATAAAGGCTCGTTCGTTCTGCTCTCACGGAACAGATAGATTATAATATGCTTAAGTACCGTCAGATGAAATCCTGCAGGTGTCGGTGCTTTCTCCGTCCATGCAATAAATGCACATCCATGAATGAGCGCGGATTTTCTAGCGCATTTACTTGAACTTCATAGGCAATATATCTATGGTTTAACCCATTTGAGAGGCGGCCAAAATCAGAATTTAAAATGGACTGAATAAGCTCATCTCTACGAACTTGAGCGATGCCGCGCTGACGGACCATAGACTATAAAAAGAGAGTGACTGACATGTAACGTTAAGCACATAAATCACTGTCACACACACACTCTCAGAGTAATATTAAGTTACTGCATAATAAAAATGCCAGAAGTTTATTCCAGGTACTTTATTATAGTAAACATACATTTTTAGACACTTCATACGTATTTTAATAGGCTATATATTATATGTAATATATAGTAGGCCTATGTCTTGTAGCCTATATTATAGGCTCATAATATCATATGATAAGTATTAACGTAAATTATATCATTATCACTTGTCTCACTAGTCTTAATATAACTATTACTGGTTATTAACTGTATTTCTTGTGAATATCTGGGCCAGTGACAAATAAGGTTTTCAACTGATAAAAAATTCAAAAAGGTTAAAACTGCACATCAAAGTAGTTATTATCTTTATGGGGGTGTTTTTTACTTATTACTAAAATCTAAATTTTAAACAATGTATTTTAAGCGGTTTAACTGAGAATCATGTGACGACACCAGTCAAAATGTCATACGGGATAACGTTAATGCATTTTCTAAATATTACGATATTAAAACTTTTCAAATCAATAATACTTAATGAATATATAAAGTGATGCAGTAAACAATATTTGGAGCACAGAAAAAAATGTTTTGCACAAAAATTTGTGCACGTTCTACGCAATGCTACGTGCTGCAGCGTTCTGAAAGCTGCCAGTTTACACCAATGAGATGAAATGGGACGGTGTATAGCAACAACTCTGTACTTCCATTCCAATTTTTGACTTTTCAACAATGTTTTTTTTTTACAGTTGGATATCATTTGTAGCATCATAAAATCAACCCAGTCTCACGGCAATTCGTGATGTGGTCACGTAATTTAATCTATTTTTTCGTGGCAGGGACACGTTAATTTAATTATTTTCGTAACGGCAGCACGATTTTTTTTAACCAATGCATTTCAATTGGATGCATATTTCGTGCAATAGCACGAATCTTGGGGGACACGTTAATTTAATTATTTTCGTAACGGCAGCACGATTTTTTTAACCAATGCATTTCAATTGGATGCATATTTCGTGCAATAGCACGAATCTTTCTCCCAGTGGAACCGTGTCCTGCAGCGTTGAAATTTGACCCAAAAACTCAAAAAATGATGCCAAGGGGAGTCAAATGGCTGCCCCCAGATCATTTTTATATGGCACTACTGGTTTTTGATGTTTAAAAAACCCTCGCAATGATATCAAAGTGCCCGGCTCTGCGCCAAGTTTTAGCGCGTTCATCAGCGGTGAGTTTAACAACGCATATGTAGTGCAACCGCATTCAGCGGTGAGTTTAACAACACGCAACTGCAGGTAAACCGGCAATCAGAGGTGAGTTTGACCAACACAACGCTCAACTGCAGGTACAACGGCATTAAAAGGTGAGTTTAACAACGCTTCAAGGTCCGAGCAAGTAAGCAGTTTAAGCGTTTTCTTGTCATAGCAACACTGACTGCTTTATCTAGAGCATGCTGGATAGTATTTTTATCGGAGGTTTGTTGATTTTAATATAAATATATATATATATATATATATATATATATATATATATATATATATATATATATATATATATATATATATATATATATATATATATATAAAATCCTGTAAATTAATAACGCTGACGTACGGGGCGATCCCAGGGTCCATTGCGATTTTCCACTTGGTAAGTACAAGAGTTAACTTGGATAGCTGCTACTATTCTTACATTTACACATCAAAAACTGTTTAATTAGGACAAAAAGTTGTGTTTAGAAACTTTTGTAAGCTATCCATTTCATTCTTATGACGATAAATGATAGAAGACTTATAAAAAAAGATATAGCTTTCTGCACCAAAAGATCGATTTTTTTGCAGGCTAGCGAACTTATCTAGCAGCTAATTGAATTCAAGTTAATTTTTGTTGCATATGATCATATAAGGTAGCCTACAATCCTAGGGGAATATAACATTTTTATTATTTCTACTGTTTTCAGAGGATTGAAAGTTGTCCTCCATAGTCCAGACTGCGTCCATTTTAGATTTTTTAATTGAGCACTTCAGTGCTCAAAGTTAAGTTTAGCTGCACCATGAAAATGTTATATTTTATCCATTGTTAAGTAGTTTCTTATGACGATAAGAATCATTGATAAGTTTCGATAAGTTTCATTGTCTTTGTCCCATATAAAATCCTTCCCTCTAAACGAGTGTTTTTTTTTTTTTTTTAGATTCTTCCAACGTTAACTTACCCATTACCCACCTGCTGTGATTAAGTTACCACCACAACCAAAGGCCCTTTTAAGCGCCAACCTCTTTGTATTTGTGCACTGTTTGTGTTTCGGTCTGTCTCTCATTTCTGTCTGTGTCTCTTATCTCTGTCCATCTCAGTGTCTGTCCTTCTTTTTCTGTCTGCCCCTCAATTCTATGATGACCACTACACGTGTCACCAATTGTCAAGATGACAATTACATGGAGGGGAGACGGATGGCTCTTGAAATGAGCTTAGAACATGCCCTGACTGAAGCCAGGGTAGGTGTTTTGGTAACACTTGATTTTACAGTACCCTTGTTACGATATGTTACATGTACTTACTATAGTAATAACAGTTAGGTATGCATAATTACATATAACTAACCCTCAACCAAATCCTAACCTATTCCTAAAGTAAGTACATGTAGTTACTTAATATTACTCAGTACTTAAATGTTTAATTACATTGCAACAAATGACACTTAAAATAAGGTGTAACCGGTGTTTTTTAGGTGTTGAATTTTCGGATGCAATGAAATAGAGTTGGGTCCTATTCTATGTATTGCCACGTACAAAAAACAACTATCCATTGTACCTTAATGGTTTAAGAACTATTTAGCCTATAATAATCACTCTGTAGCTTAGCATTAAACAGTATTATATAAGGCTAATTATATAAGCCTAGGTACCTCAAACTCATTCAGTCTGTGATTGCATCTAGCTGCTCTCAATTGTCAAACATATTTATGAAAGCCAAACTGAATGCACTGATCAAGGATTCTTTGTTGACATTTTTTTTCCTCAAAATGTAAAAAGTTTATGATAAGAGGGTTTTACATTTTGCATCTTTTGTTAAAATAAATTAACAGATCATAATCTTGATCTAATCATGACTTTCACTTCAACCCCCAGAAAGAATCCGAGGAGCAGAGGCAAGTTGCCCCTCCTCCAATCCCAAAAAGGGTGTGTTTAGGGCGTGGCAAGCCAAGGGGGAGGCGTGGAGGGCTTGCCAAGCCAAGGGGGAGGCGTGGAGGAAGGCCCAAAGCCTCATCTACCGGTAATAATAATAGTAATTGGTTATATATCATTGTCAAGATCTAACTTGGTTTTTTCTCTGTGCTGTTGTAGTTACACACAACCAGATTGGGAACTATCTCACTGAAGATCTTCCTGCAGCCAGTCTTGATCCTCAAGTGGAATTTGGTAAAATATGGTCAAATATATTTGAATTATTATGTAATTTTCTGAGGCAGATCCGAAACCAAGGTTCACACAAATCCTGGAACACCTGTATCATTGGAGACTAGATTTAGGGCTGCACGATATTGAAGAAAAGTGCGATATGCAATAACTCATTAAATAATGTGATATGCAATACGATAATGCTTAATGTGTACAATAAACTTAAATTATTTTTTAAATATATTTAATTGTTCCTGTTGCAGTGTTTTACAGTAGTATATGTGTTATTTTTACATCAGTGTAAGATCAGTTTAGGGGTTCAGGTCATCGCACATTAGGGTTATTAAACAACGGAAACTGAATAATCAAATGTAAAAACAAAACACTGCTTAGTTTTCACTGTATGAATGAAATATACACTCATTTTTATTAAAGTTACAAAAGTTAATTAGCCAAGAGCAGTGAGTGATTTTCTCTTTGTCTTTAATTCATGACCCCAGTTATTGCAAGCCGTTGCGATATTTCGATAAATTTGATATATCTTGCAGCCCTAATTGCCATTAATGTAAAATCCTGGCATAAAATGTTCAAACTCGAAAGCTTGCCAGACCTCCCTTGCCTAGTTAAGGGCTGCTAAGCCACAAATTGGCTGGTGATGGTGTCAGGCGTGGCTTAGCGACCGGTCAATTTTAACCCATATCAAGTGCTTATGAATCATCAAAGCCACAAATTATGTCCACAATGGCCTGAGTCCTATTATTGAACCACTTTTTTTGGTAGTTTCAAACACACATTTACTAACTTAAATTTTGTCCCAATGAAATTCCGTCTCAATTTTCAGGTTGATACAATTTACCCTGATACATGTTTCAAAGTATGCTGAATTTGGCCCTGTGGGAAATTTGATTTGAAAAAGTTATGAAATCTGTTACTGAAAGCATTGCCAATATATGTACCCATTATTATGAAATCATGGGTCTGAACAGAAATGGCCCTTTGTCAGTTAAATTATTATTTGTCTTCACAGAAAAAAACATGGAGAGCCTCTCTGCCATGTCTGACTCCCCTGAAATCCCGAGGGCATCATCATCATGGGCTTTCAGGCAGCAGCAAGCCTCACAAAGATGGAAGGAGGCAAGGCCATTCCACCTTAAATGCCTCATCCAAACTCAGGATGTTGGCCAACCATTTTGTAGCCATTGCAGCAAGCCTGCGGTTGTTAGGTGAGATCTCATTAATGTTCTTTCATACTTTGTAGGTTTTTAGAATGCATCACTAATTGATGTCTTCATGTTTCAGATAAACTGCATGTTTATGGTTGAGTCAGGGCTGTTTCAAAGAGTTGTTGGTTCAATGACTAAATTGGTTCATTGATTTTATTCCTAGATGCAGAGAGTGTCTGCCAGACCAGTGGTTCTGTGAAACCTGCGATACAAAGAATCACAGGAGATGGCCACTCCACGATAGGGAGTCAGTCATTGAGGGCTTTTTTAAAGCTATTCCCCCATCCACATATTTTGTAAGAGGGGAGGGAGGATACAGCTCGCACAACCAGGGTAGGTAATTGCAAAACTCTTGTGTATTCTTGTCTACTAAATCTAGTAGGCTAATTTTCTGTGTATCTTTCCTTTGCTAGCTTGTATTTTGCCAACAGTGAGAGTGACTCAAAAATGTCCCTGTGAAGTCCCCAGCATAACGGTGTCACCTGGAAAAGCGGTCATTTTAATTTCCATTAATGGTAATATTTCTAAATTCTGATCTTTTTTCAATATTCAGCTGTTTCCCCCTTTTTTGGCTTTGCTTTGCAATGAAAATAACACTACTCAAAATTATAGAATACATCTTGTCATTATGATGAACCAATAAAAAAAAGACTAATCTGAACTATGCTGGTGTGATTCTACTCAAGATGTAGGCCAAGTGTCTTAAAGTGTTCCAGCTGATTGTTTCTAAAAGCTCAGGTATTCATGGGTTTGTTTTCTTATTACCCAAGGGCGTTATGACATGCACCAGCCATTGTTTGCATGCCAAGCATGCCAGCAGCAGTGGGCTCCAGAGTTCATGGACCTCATAAACAGTGGATACTGGCCAGCTTCTACCAGCTCTTCCACTTTGTATTCCCTCAACCTTTTCAGCAGTGTAAGGGAACTAAAAGTCATCGCTCCAGCACTGTCCAGACAAGCCTTGGCAAAGCTGCTGGAGCACCGTACAAAGTGTGGTGGGCGGGTAAGTGTTCAACATGATAGATTTCTTTACCATATGTAGACGTCTCAAAAGTAATATTTAATATAATGCATCTTTCAGTCAGGACCAGTGTGCGGGGACACGCTGCAGCGCAGCTTCCTCGAGTTTTCATATTGTGCTTTTGAGGAAGACAACATGTCCTGTGGTGCACCTTTCACCTGCCCTGCTTGCACCCCAGACATGCTGGCAATCTCGGTGGATGGCAACAGGAAGTTATACCGGTTTCTCAGAAACGGAAGGTGTATTTTTTCTTCCAGTATAGATTGATTCGATTTTTTATATTCAATATTCAGTGTGGATAAATGTTCTGTTTGGTTTCTTCCTCAGCTCCGACTCTTCGTTTTTTCAAGGGTCATTTATCGCAGAAGACACATCTGTGTCGGCATTTGTTGATGTCTTGCATAAAGCTGTGAAACAGGCAGGTTTCAAATTATTTTTTAATTACTATGTTTTTACAGTCCAGATTGTATTTGCACTGGTTAAAAAACTGCCCTCAGCTTCAAATTACAAGGAGTAAATACAGTATGTTTATAGTGGGTCTCATTTACATCACAGCTACCTGGACAAGGCAGATGTGGGAGCTCCTCGTGGACAGCAGCGAAGGAAACTTCTAAGAGGACCTTCAAGTTGGACGAAGAGGGTATGGAGGTTGCGGTGTGTCGACATGGTTTCCTCCTTAAAGCACTTAACATGTTCAGAGGTGAGATTATAATAAATTGTTTGCTGTTAAATGTAAATTTGTACTGTTGTTATTTGTATGTTGCTTTGTACAAAAGCTAAATAACATAATCATATGGAGAATCATCTCAATTATCACTATTAGTTCAGCTTATACCACTGCTTAGTTTGCTATTATGATGCTCTCTTTAGAATGTACAATAATAAGATATTTGCATTTCTAATACAATTTGTATATCCCTAGGTGAAATCTTTGCCTACCCCATGTATCTACACAAGGAATTGATGTGTTCAAAGCCAAGGTTCATTGCCATGGATGTAATGTGTAAATACTGGCCATATTTACGCAAATCAGCGAACATCCTTCCTGATCTCCAGGGGCTAACTTCAACCAGGCCTTTCTTAAGCGTCATGCACGCTACAGCACATTCGACTAAGTGTGAGGTATGTTTAGTGTTTATTATGTTTAACTTTATCATATGTTTAACTTTTTACCCGATAATGACCGGCGGACATTACATTACCCCTTACATGTCTTCTTCTAGATTACATGGAGTGGCAAGAATCAAGACGGAGCAGGGTCAACAGCGGGGGAGGAAGTTGAACAAGTGAACAGCTACCTCTCCCGCTGTGCCTTAACAACTAAATACATGTCGAAAGGAGGTAATTGTAGTATTACTCTTCTAATGTCATTTTTTTATTGCTTATTGCATGATTTTTACTCAACATTTACTCTCAACAGCACGTGTGGACATGCTGACAATCCAGGCTATGGCCTGGAACTACAAGAAATTCATTACACTACATCGGGCATTGTCTGCAAGATATGTGAAGGTGTGTTCTGTGTAAATGGATTCAATTTGTGTTTATTGTGTAGCTTTGTGTAACTGTATTGTTTAACTGTTGCATTAGACTTGCCAGAGGCTTCAGGAGGAGACTGCAAGTCTAGCGGAGCTTAAAGAAAGCTTGGCTTGCACCGATGAAGCAGTGTGGGTTTCTGATGTGCGGGAATGGGCAGCTGGTGGTAAGTTTGAACCAATAACATGTTTCATTTTGTGCTTCCTCATTGGTGGGGATCATTTAGATCATGATATTTAAGCTGCCTACTGCTTACTATACTTCATGCCACTTTCTCTGTAAGCCTTTTTTTGGCACCCACCCCCTCCCAACTCGTCCTTCTTTACACTATTGTGTTTTTGTGTTGCGTTTCCAGAAACAACAGGTACTTCCCTAGAGAAGTCCATTGAGGGACAATATCTTAACATGAGGCAGCGGAAGCAAGCTCTATACCGGCAAAATGGTATTATTACATTGTCTATAGATAATTGCTCACTGTATTTTTTGTCACTATTTTTACCTTCTGCTTCATGTCTTTACAGATAGCGGCAAGTTCCGTCACCGCCTGCGGAGGAAAATTGCTGAGAGCAAGAGATTGCTATATAAAGACATCGAGACATACAACAGTCATGAGCCTGCCATGGCAATTGATGTCAATGAAGTGGAGCAGTCACTATCCGGAGACAACCCATCCCCAACATGGCCGTGGGAGGTTCATGGCAGCGGTAAGCGGAGTTTCCGGAGACATCTGATTTGTTTTGTAAAGATTCAAGTCAAAATTTGTATTTATACATTTTCTTTACTTCTTTTGTAGCACAAATCGAAGACAAGTTGAAAATTTTCAACAAATCCATGCTGAAAATGAGACTAGAGGAGGAAAGGACAATACTTGTTCAAGAGATGGCCCAGCACTGCTCATGGTTGCAGAAGTTGCAGGCTACTCTTAAAAGAAAGACTTCAGAGGAAGGCAAGTTTCATCTTTCTAACCATATCAATCAAACAAGAAAGTTATGGTGATAAGGACACCATACTTTAACTTTACATAAAAAGAGACATATCTTATTAGAAATCAGTTGAAAAACATTACACTGACCATCTAATTTTGTTGAGTTATCCGCAAAGTGAGAGCAAATGTTCAGTCAAAAGTCAAAGCCAAATATAGACATAACTGTATAAATTATACATTGATTCTTATTAAAGCTACTATTAAAGTTCTCAGTCAAGAGCAGTGAGTGATTTCCTCTGTTTTTATCAACATTAAATGGATAGTTCTCTCTAAAATGTTAATTGTCATCATTTACTCTCTCAAGTTGTTTTAAACCTGAATAAGTTTCTTTTCTTCTGTTGAAAGTTATTTGGAAGAGTCTGGGTAACCAAATCCATAGTATATTTTTTCCTATTGAAGTCATTGGGGACCAACAACTGTCTGGTTACCAACATTCTTCAAAATATCTTCTTTTGTGTTCAGTGCAAGAAATAAATTAATACAGGTTTAGAACAAAATTACAGCGAGTAAATAATGACAATGACTATTTTTAGGTGAACTATCCCTTTAAGGACAAGTGGCTGCATCCTGTTTAATATTACAGCTGTCTCTGTAAGAGCTGCACACGACGTGTCTAATATACACGCATTTGATAAGCAGATTTCTCTCATGTTTCTCGGTTTGCTTTCAGTTTAGACATAGCCAACTTTCTCGATGTCAACCTTGTGTGTATTTGAGAGTATTAACAGAATAAAACTCAAAAGATAACTAGATAACTTTTAATTCGAGTATCAGGCGCTAGTTTTCGCGCTCAGCAAAGCTCATGTTGGAACGTTTAACCGGTAATGAAGGCTTTAAAGCACGTGTAAATGATGACCTTTTGTAAACTCGCTGAACTGCAGTGTCCCATTCCTCTACTTTAACATTTGATGTGAGTATTTGCCGCGTTGTTCACTAGGCTGTAGAGACACACGATATAGGCTACACATATTTCTACAAAAGCAGTCAGCCACTTGCTTGGGGCAAGGATCACAGCGCAAATTTGAACTATATTGAGATATATGCGATATTGTCTAATTCTGTATCGCATTTAAAAATATTAAAAATACAGATTTTTATATCGATATGTCATCCAGCCCTAGTATGTGCCATCCATAAACTTGCACTCTGCAAGTGAAGAACGTCTTGTGGTGCCATCTCAAAGAGGCACTTTCTCGGACCTTTACCATGACTGTTCCCTGCTGGTTGAATGATCTCTGCCTATTTCAACCAGAGCTGCAGAGTCAATAGTCACTTTCAAAAAACACCTGAAGACTCATCTCTTTCAAAAGCACTTGATTTAGTATATTAACATGTCTGTTCTCTTCAAAAAAAATTAAAATTCTGTACTGCGTTAGATCAAACTGAGAAAGATCATGGTACTTGCATATTGTTGTCCTACTGTGGGTTTAACTGCTTCTATTGTCTCCTTTGTAAGTCGCTTTGAATAAAAGCATCTGCTAAATGAATAAATGTTAATGTATGTCATGGTAATTTGGAGTTTTTTTCACTCTTCACTTACAGACAAGCGAAACAAGGGCCTTTCCTGTCTCTGCAGAAAGCGTCTATCTGAAGTTTCGGATATGTTGACCGAGGTGCATCTCCAATACAAGGCTGTTTTGGGCCCTCAGGGCTCTGCTATAGAGCTGGAAGAGGAGAATGAAAGTGACTTCAGCAGTCCAGACACCAGTGAAAATGAAGAGGAGTGCAGGTAATAATAATTATGTGAAAAGTGTTATTTTTTTAATAGCTGTAACTTATGTAACCTGTCAAATTGAATAAAGATAACATTAATACTACATTTGTCTTCCAGAGTTTGAATAGGGACATGTTTAATCTTTACTCTGTTTGTGTCTGTGTCTCTCAGGGAGGAGCTACCGGGCAGGTGTCTGTAATCAATTGATTGCAGCCTGGGCAGTGTGAGGGACTTTCATGGCTGCTATTCTGCTACTGTATCACATTGTTTTTCTTTTTGTTTGCCTTTTTGCCATATAACTGATTACGCCACACTTTTATTTCATACCATATCATTTATACTGATTATTGCTTATTTCTCATTTTTCATCTCATATATTTACTGTAATAAATCACAATTTTTTGTATCTTAATCCACGTGTGGTCTCCCATTTCATTTTGCATGGGCAAAAAGGAGCCTGGTCACGGTTACACTGTTGTTCCACTTTTCTGGACTTGTAAGGTTTATATATGAGCTAAAATCACACCTTACACATTCACTGACTATAGCGCTTTCTAGAAATGAAATTTTTTTCAATCTTATGCTCCGCCTACTGACAACACACAAGCAGCTGGAGGTCCCTGAATCAAAATATGTTCCACATGCTGGCATTTCATGAATTAATGGGTGTACCACTTGTATACAAGGTGTTACAAGTATATCCGGTACATCAAGCTTGCCACAGCTGGTAAGGTCAGTGAAATTGGGTTTATCTCAAAACACACCTCTTTATAACATAATAATCAATCAAAATATAGAAGTTTTAATGGTTTGTGTATGATTTCAGAACTTTTGTTGACTGACATATGTCAAAATTATGCTCTTTGAACGGTTGTTGTTGAAGATATCTTGTGCATCATGATTCCCACAGCACCTAAGATGAGCATAATTAGGTTTATTTCACCACAGCACACCTTTTTATATCATAATCATTAAAAAATATGGACGTTTTAATGGATTGTGTATGATTTCAGAACTTTTCTTGATCAATTGTCAAAAATATACTCTGAATTTCATTACATTTATTATACAGGAAAAGTTTAAAGTAACAGTTAAGTCACCGTCAAACGGGCCTGGCTCAGTTTAAGCAACTGGTTTACAGCAGGTTCCTGTTCTGCAGCAACATAAAACAATGAACAAGCTCAGTACATTTTTACAAGACATAGATATAAACTGAACAAAGTACAGGCCGATTCAACAGTAAAATACGTGTTTAAACAAATTAGTGTGTGCAAGTATGACTATCCCGGAGAAATAGTTTATATGACTTTTTAAAATGTATGATGGAAGATAATGAATGGTAGTTTTTTTTTTTTTTTTTTTTTTTTTTTTAATTACGAATAAAACATACATCAAATGTATATGGTAATACAGAGCAGCACTACAGGCATTAAATAATAATACATTTAATTTGTTTGATTGGGGAGACAAAGAAAATGTGCAGTGTTGGGGGTCCTTCAGAAGCATGGTAAACACTGCCATAGAGAGTACTGTTGCAGTAGTCCAGTCTGGAGGTGATGAGGGCATGAACAAGATTGATGCATTGGATAATTAGTTCAATATAGAATATGGGGCTATGCATGCAGTATGATGCACCAAAGTAAGCAGGAAGATAGAACATGTCTTAATTCATATGAATAGACATGCACAGGCTTTTAGCATATGGGTAATGGGTTACAGTTTACATAGTCCCATATTGTAGATTGTGGAACCAACTTTACAGGTGGTACATTTTGGCCTATTTAACACTGAAGGTGGCTTTTCGAAAAGCCTTTAGCCTGTGACAATGACTGACTCTAACCCTAACCAGAGTAACCCTGTGATTGGTACACCGAGTCAGTTTAACAGGTTTGTTGGGTTTCGCTTTATCCAGTTAGATCTAAGCTTACACTGACTCCTGCTCTAAACCTAACCAGAGTAACCCGGTGGTTGGTACACTGCATCTACTCCTGATTTACCCAAACCAGAGGAGTCTGGATTCTGGCGTAGCCTTTATCTATTTCTGCTCTAAAACTTACCCATAGTAACTGTCGAGTGGTGCCCTTGTCCAAGTGTTTATGGGGTCCATACCCGATCCAATGGTAGAATCACAGAAGCACTGTGATTTTATACCCATAGGGCAGATAGGCCTTTCCCACTATAGTTCCAAAGTTCTAACCTAATAAGGTAGTCAGACAAGCATTGGCCACTTCTTTCCTCGGGAGGGGGAAGGGCTGTTGTAATATCCACAAAAAACCTAACTCTAACCCTAACTCTATCTCTAACCCTAACCTTCTAACCCTAACCCTAATGGTAATAATTTACTTGGTGCAAAGAAAACTTGTCACAAATAAAGGTAATTGATCAATAGAATAACTTGTCACAATTAAAGGTAGTTGACCTTTAAATAAGACAATCAATTTAGACAAGCATTGGTCACTTCTTTCCTCAGGAGGGGGAAGGGCTAAAAAAAACCTAACCCTAACTCTATCTCTAACCCTAACCCTAACCCTAACTCTATCTCTAACCCTAAGCCTAACCTTCTAACCCTAACCCTAATGGTAATAATTTACTTGGTGCTAAGAAAACTTGTAACAAATAAAGGTAATTGATCTATTTCTAGAATAACTTGTCACAATCAAAGGCAATCAATCTATATTTTGAGAATTATTAATAAAGCTGATCAGCCTCACAAAAACATGCACCGGCCAACACACTCCTGCGATCTTCCTAAGGAAGGTGTTGCTTTATGAAAAACCTAACCTTAACCCCAAACAGTTCTGTCAATGGTTGGAGAATTATTTGGGAACTGGTTTGTCCTGAAAATTACTGTCCATATGCTGTCTGAGGATTCGAGTCTGAACCCTTGACTTGCCAAAGCAGGGGCCTGTAGGCTTCCATATATGGTAGTTGAACAAACTCAGGGTTGCAGGATTACTTTCGAGTTGACAAAACCAAAACAATTCAACCAGGCTTTGTTGGTACCATGATGCAGAACTTATGTGTGACATCAGTAGCGAACAGCCAATCACATGCTGTGAAATAGTGAAACTGCGATTCATTTCTTGAGAGAAACAGCAAAATTCACTTTTTTTCCTACAATTTTAAGAAATTAAACAAATTTACACAGCAAGGAGAAAATAGCTGTCTATAAAAGGACAACTAAAAGAAAAGGTCTCACTACTTTATATTACTTTAAGTAAAATTTGTAAAGTTAGTTATTATGGTTGACAAAGGTCTAGTAGTCTGAACATGCAGTCATTTTATTGCTTCATTTATTGATTCTAAAGCATATTTATATTACCTTTATATAATAAAAATTGTACCTGTGATTGGTCAAGGGTATAATAATTACATAATATTTAAATCATACAAAAGTGTTTTATTCTAAATTAGCATTACTAAATGCCAGACGATTTTGTCTTTAAAAATCATTTGCTATGTACTGACTATTAATTTGGAGTATAAAGAGGTGGAGGAACTTTATCGCATCAGACATGTGACACTTTGCCCTCAGCTGATTGGCCAAACTTCAGTCTGAGATCTCGAATCCAGAACACAACCTGCACAGGAGCAGGTTAGCTGTCTATATGCAGAGTAAGATACTATGGCGACGAACACCGTTTAAAGCCAATCTTCTTTCATAGTAGGCTACCTAAAACCCAGGGTTGGCGGAAACTAAACTGAAACACAGCTGGCTAGCCACCTAAACCGGCTTCATGGTCTACGTTAGGCCCCACTGGTCAGCTGTGAAAATATTTAGCAAAACATATACATCTGAATTTATTTTACAAAATTGCACATATCTTTATGTTTTATGGTCGTGATTATTGTTCATGACATGCTTATAAAATTGTACTGTATCTCTGCATATTACATGCCTGGTGTGTGTGTGGCAATATTATATATGATATTTAACCAGATAGCATCTGAGAAAAAATGTTACTGCCTCTGGACCCCAGGTTATCGTAGAGCCCATCAACGGTGTAAAAGAAAATGGCACATTCAAAAGAGCTTGAATCCTTAAAACACTAGTCAGATCTTTCTGAAATGTGTTATGCTATTTTGCCTACTTAAGATATGGTTTATAATTATATCGGTTATTGGTCCATTTCTTTATGTTATATGAACCACATAATTTAATTACACACGATTAAAAGTTTTATTATACAATATGTATATAAAAATGTCTACTTCTGACCCCTGTTGCTAGGCAAGAACCTGTACAGCTTGGCTAAAGAACAATACACAGGCTGCATGAAACAACAGAACCTTATAATATGCATTGAATGATAATGCATAAGAATCATGAGATTATCATCACCCAATTATGCACTGAGTCATTGTTAGAAGTAAATAATTTTTATTGTTACTTATGCTTTGGATTTTCAATACATGAACATTCAATCAGAGGAAGTGTGTCCACTCCACACACATTGGGAAAACACCTGCAGTAATGGGAATAATCTATTTGACTGTAAACATTAACAACCATCAAATAAACTCAGATCACAAACTGCACAACTACCTTTAACAATAAAATACTGTTAACATACTAAATTTAAAAGCTATTCCATATTTATTAATGTATTGCATACTACCGGTCATTTCATTTACAGACATTGCTTCTTTTAATTAATTTGTACTTTGTTGAATGTTGTCTATTTGAAAGGGACAATAGTATGTCACAATTATCTTATGTATGAAAGTGACAAAAATATCTCAATATTTAGCAAAAATTGAATTTAATATACATTTAATAGAAACTATAAGCTGATGAAAAGTGGACAGGTGTGTGGAGTTGTGTTTAGGCTTAACAGGCTGTTTGATTGGAGAGCCCTGTGCTAAAAGTGGCATGAGGTAGAAGCGGCACCACCACAACCACCAATCCATTGTCCACTGGAACATTCTTATCGTCTTGGGTCTTCTTTTTGGGCCATTCTACAGTCTCACCACCATTATATAACAGGAGAGCCTAAAAAACAAATTGGAAAAACATAGATTTGTGCCCAAAATTCCAGTCATTATTGGGAAATAAGTCCTTTCAGAATGAATCAAGACCTGTTCGCCTTGTAGGGAGTTATTTTCAATATAATGACTGGCATTCTACACATGATCCCTTACTTATTAAATTACTACAGTCATTCACAGACATAGTATTGTGTGGCTGTGAAATGAAAGTGAAAGATGTACTGTACTTACCAAGGATCAACGACCAGACAGTGTAGTGGTACTTATACAGGGAAGTGGGACACGAGAAAGACCGGCTTCTTCAGCTTGCTTCTGGAGGGTGGAGGGGGGGGGGGGGGGGGGGGGGGGGGTGGATATGTAATGATCAGCTGACATTTTACAGAAGTTGGTAAAGTAAAAAATTTAGGAGGTTCAACACAGTACAATACTTACTTATCTACCTTACCAAGGACCACTGATGGAACTGAAACCAAATAATGGAGTAGGACCACATCAGCCTATCAGGAGCAGTGACTGGTAAAACATCAGTAAAGAGGACAGGTGTAAGGTCATTTAAACCACCATGAATATACAATTTCAGCTAAATAAATCACACACACAATCCACCAAAACAATCGCAAATTTATAATTATTGTAAATAATCACACTACATCACCTTCTATTGTATGAATGTTGGAAAATGTCAGGTTGGAAATGTGTTTGTGATGACCATTATGGATATTGCACATTCCTTTTAAATTATTTACACTGTCATCCGTGAGGGATTTTTTTTCTCAAATAAATTGCATCTGACTTACAGCATGTATTGAAGAGTCTTCATAGAGAGAATGAAGAGTTCTGCGTCCATTTGTGAACACATTTTGCTTGGTTGAATAATTTACTAACCTCTTGATAAACCACATATCAAAAGAAGAACCTGTTTCTGTATGGAGTTAGGCATTCTTGAATTATCCAGTTCTGAAATGCCAGAAAATGTTGAACATCTACCTTCTTCAACACAGTGCTTGTAAACAACACTTTATTTTGAATAGAAATATAACAAAATTACTATTATAAAATGTTATTGAAAATGAAATGTACAATGAAAAATAAATAAAACTACATATATTACAAAATGAAAAAACTTAAACAAATGACTCTTTGGGCTCCCAAGTAGGAGTCCACTTTTTCCCACTGAAAATACAAGGGAAAGAATGATGTTACAGGTGATATTTCAGTTATTAGATTGAGAATGTTGACTTTAAACACTATTGCACATTCTTCAAAACAAGTTTGACTTCAAAACATGTGTAAGAGTGAGAGTGAAATAGAGAGTCAGAGCAGACTATTTCTGCATTTGTCATATAGTAGAATGCATACCATGCTGGACAAGGCTCCCAGTCAATAAGTAATTCTGTTTGGCCCTATGAAAGGAACAACAATACATGCTTACAATTTTTTTTGCATCAGGCCTTGGTAACAGCCGCCATGCTTCCAGTTTCATGTTTTACCATGATATTTCAAGTATTTTAGTTAAGAGACTGTAGTATATACTTTATACAATATTTACATTATTTGACTATTTGCCATCTTTACTTCTGTGATTGACAGGTTTTTTAAATTAACATCTTGACTAGGGCTGAACGATTAATTGCATTTGCAATAAAATCACGATATGATGAAACGCGATTTTGTAATCGTAAAAGCTGCGATTACACCCTGGTCACGTGACACGCGAGAGTAAAGCAGTCTGCACTACAGATGAAGCATCAACTTGGCTTTGCTTGATATGTTAACTTACTCATGTAGTGTGCGTGCTCGCCCGCCGGTATTTTCCTTACAAATGCTCTATTAAGGCATCATATGTCTTTTGGAATGTATTTGGCTTATATATTAAAAATAAAAATAATGAAAACCATCCACAGAAGGCTTTCAATTTCAAATAGACTACTCGCACGCGCTTTGTGAAGAAAGCACTCGCACATGCACGTGAGCGACTCAACGTCTACGTGGTTAAATGTACTTGCATCTCAAAATGTTTTTATGGAGCAAGATTAATGTAAACACAGTTAGAGTTATATCTTAAGTTATTAAACAGATAAGACAAACCACATTTTATATTTTTAAAAGAGATCTGTGCATTAGTGTGAATGAGCAAAAATCCCTTACAACTCTTGAATGGAAAACGTTTAGACAGCCAAAATACTGAAAGCACTCTTTGTTTATTGCTTGTAATGTTTTTTCCCCCCTTTAATATTGATAGCTTTTATGTTTTGAAGCTAGTCATTATATAGGCTAGACTATTTTAAAATTCTTAACATGTAATTGTAGTTATTTAGTTTTTTTATGTGTAATTGTTTTTAAAAGTAGCCTACTTATAAATAGTTAAATAAATATTTTAAGTTTTATTAATAAGATTAATTAATAAGAAAAAAAAAGTTGATCGGCTTATGAGGTGCCTAAAAATTCCCATCCATATTTTACAATGATTTATTGCTTATCTTTGTATCTTTGTTGAATAATAGAAAAGATAAAGAGCTTTAAAAATAATTGCATATTAAATTTCAATCGCAATATTGTTAAAAATAATAGCAATTCGATTATTTTCCAAAATTGTTCAGCCCTAATCTTGACCTTATTTTGACCTAAATAGAACAAATAAAGAGTAGTATGGTGTTCAGTTATGCATGTCTTACCTTTCTCACTCTTTCTCTCAGAGCACTCCTAATTGGAAAAACACCTAGGCCTGTGTGGTAGGAGCAATCTGAAGGCATCAAAACTCAGATTAGGAACAGAACAACATCATTAACATATCTAGGTCAAGCATTCACTTCAAAGTGATCAAATATCAAGTCTGAAATTTAAAATTACTTTTTTGTTTTTTTTTGCTTTTATCCATTTCTGCCTCTGTGGGATAGAAAAATACATATATCAACTCAAAAAAGGTTCATCATAGAATTTATTACAAATAATAATATCATTCAAAAAACCTGACAAATGCAAAACATGCCTGACTTTCGCTTTCTCTTCCTTGTTGACCCTGTGGTTTAAAAGAAGTGAGACACTAAGTATATAGTGGCAAACAATTAAGGACTGTCTATGTATGTCTTTTCATACACGTTCATTAAAACAGGCACACATTCACTTGCTCGGTCATACACATGCACAAAAACAAACCCTCAGGTGTAACCTATGTCATACCACAAAAATTATCATGAACAACACCCAACCAGAACTAAATCAAACGGCTGAGAAGTTGCCCAGCAAAATTGCTGAAAAAGTTGATGGATATAGTACATAACCATACTCTTTCTCAAGTGTAATAACCTCCATTTTAACAACTGATATCATTAGCTAAGCTTGGCCAAATCACAGGAGTACTGAGGCCAATCTAAGCCTTAATGATTTCAGTTGGAGACAAGTAGCCTTTAGCTTACATGCTAGTCGGCCCCTCCGACTTCAATTAAATTAGGCTAGTGGATATGTCGAACTAGGATTTTGCATGCAAATACAAAAAAAGATATGTCCCTCCCTAATCTAACGCTCTGGTAGACAGCA
Source organism: Leuciscus leuciscus (assembly GCF_965113295.1). Taxonomy (NCBI): domain Eukaryota; kingdom Metazoa; phylum Chordata; class Actinopteri; order Cypriniformes; family Leuciscidae; genus Leuciscus; species Leuciscus leuciscus. Next base: position 612,028 of record NW_028118542.1, on the reverse strand, counting down.
CGTGAGCAAATTAACCAAAATACTGTGGAATGTAGCTTTTAGAGCTTTAAAAAAGTTAGCTGTGTTACCTTTTTTAGGTAGAGCGTCGTCCGGCCCCGCCTCCACGAGGCCTTCAACGTCCGGCCCCGCCTCCATGAGGCCTTCAGCTTCCGGCCCCGCCTCCACGAGGCCTTCAACGTCCGGCCCTGCCTCCACGAGGCCTTCAACGTCCGGCCCCGCCTCCACGAGGCCTTCAGCTTCCGGCCCCGCCTCCACGAGGCCTTCAGCTTCCGGCCCCGCCTCCATGAGGCCTTCAGCGTCTGGCCCCGCCTCCACGAGGCCTTCAGCGTCTGGCCCCGCCTCCACGAGGCCTTCAGCGTCCGGCCCCTTCTCCACGAGGCCTTCAGCTTCCGGCCCCGCCTCCACGAGGCCTTCAACGTCCGGCCCCGCCTCCACGAGGCCTTCAACGTCCGCCGCCTCCACGAGGCCTTCAACGTCCGGCCCCGCCTCCACGAGGCCTTCAACGTCCGGCCCCGCCTCCACGAGGCCTTCAACGTCCGGCCCCGCCTCCACGAGGCCTTCAGCTTCCGGCCCCGCCTCCACAGTATCTGGTCCTGCCTCCCCTGAGGTGCCCTGCTCGTCGCAGGGGGTGAGGGTCAGGGTGAGGACAGTGTCCTCACTCGCCTTCCAACCTGTTCAAATTTGATTAGAAAAAAAAAGAGAGTATGAATGAGACTGAACTACAATGTATTATAAAAAAAAATCAAAAAGGCAGATGATTTGACATTCCCGTAGACAATTTTAAGACTATATTTCTTAGCATGTAGCCATTTACATATTTCTGAAAGACAGGCAAAAAATTAGCTATAGGCTATTTTTCATACTGAATGCAAGTTTACATGAGTTTTGTTAAGGCGTGATTAGCTATATGCGAAACAATGGGGAAAACAGGGAAACTTGGTACAACATACACCAAATATCAAACTGACATATAAAGAAAACTCAACTATGTTTTACTAAATTTTCAGACTACACTTAGTAACCTATATTAACAGGGCTATGTATTGAATGTGGGTGGAATTATAACCTTAATATACCAGAGTATTGTTTATTTTTAGGATTGACAAGGATATATAAACGATTGAAAATCAACTTTACACTGCATGGCGAATGAAAGAAAAAATACTGTACATATCACCTGCACAAACCAGCTCGTAGAAGGCCACCATTTTGTTTAGATGTTGCGTGGCCAGTGAGTCCAGCTCACACCTTGGGGTGAGGGAAGTTATTGCAGGTTTTTTCTTCCCTTTACCTTCCTTCTGGAGGAGGAGGAGTGGCTTGTAGCCCATCGCATGAAGCTTCTCAAGCTGAAAAGACATTTATTTGTACAGGATTAAAAATGTCTGTTATCAAAAAATCTGAGTGTAAATTCAGTTTGAGGCAAGACTTGAAATTTGTTGTAAGACCATTGACAAAAAACTGTACATTACTGTACATAACTTAGTATAATATTATGTCATATTATACTAAGTTTATCTGATCATATTGACTGAATTTGAATGCACTATTGACCAGCAAAAGCAAAATTACTATGTCAAAATAAATGAATTGTCGGTTGTCTTTTGAATGTTGTCAGGGATTCTGCATTCCGGATGACGGTGGGGAGATCATTCCACCAACATGGATGTGAATGAGAATGTTTTGGAGAATAGTTTTTTGGCAAAGGTTACTTAGTTCATTAATATGCCTTTCAAGTTAACAGTCAGTGACTTTAATAGTTAAATCTGCTGGCCTGTTCCCAAAAGCAAAAAAAAAATTGAACTCACAAGGGCACTGACTCCACACTTACCCCCCGATCCCCAGAGTTTCTTCTACCCACCTAATGTGCAATGTTTAACATTAAATATTTTTGATAACACTGATATTATGTGCAATTTTATTACTGGTAAATATTTAATACGTAGTATGTTTGATACAATCAAAATCATGCAAAAACATATTTATCTTTCTATTTAGCTTCTCAGAACTGTGCACCTACCCCCCCCCCCCCCCCCTTTTTCTTTTGAAAAACATTTTTTTTCCTTGTTGTTACATTTCTCTTACGTACATGTTGACACTGGAAAAGGACTTGCTTCAATCTCGTTGTACATGTGTATAATAGCAATAAAATACATTATATTCTAAAAAATCTGTTTGAAGTTAAACTCCACTTTTAACATGAATACCTAAATTCATAATTCATATTACATGAATGCCATGACTACATTAAATAATGGTAAATTATATCTTTCAGAAATCTGATTTAAATCACTCTTTTCAAAAATAAAAGCATTTGAAAAATATATTATAATCTTCTGTCAAAAATGTCACTCAATAAATGTGGCGACCCATATTGAAAAAGGTAGGGTTGATTGTACACACCAAAATGATGGCTTCATCTTTCATGGCTGCCTCATTGTGGTTTTTTTTTAGGTTACCAAGCCACTCCCCCTTCTTCCTGTCAAGTGCCTGCAACCTCTTATTTAAACGTGCCTTTTTTGGCTGCTCTGCCCCACAGGCCTTACAAAGTTTGATGGCACAGGGCATGATCTGGGGGCAGTTGGGACATTTTTTTAAATTTGACACCATGTTGTCTGAAAAAAAGAAAAGAAAGAAAAAAGAGAATATTATTGAAGTATAATATGACAATATCATGTCTTTTCTATATCAAAGGTTAATATCACATTATTAAACGACATGCAAATAGGAAAAGTTGAGAAAATGTTTGTGATCTAGTTAGTAGGCTACACTAACACGTGCTAGGACATGCAGTTAGCACTTTATTGGGTTTTATATCAGACAAATGGAAACACCAAAGCAATGTCATAAAATGTTTAAATAGGGCATAAAGGTGATGATACACAAGACAACATTTTGAGCAATGTTGATGTCGATTGTTGCTTGGGCACTTTCGTATTGAAAATGGACAATACATTTCTATCTGGATAATTTTAATCGGTCGTGGTCTGTGTCTCATCTGGTTCCCCGTCCAGCAACATTTCCTAAAAAGTTGCCCTGTGTATCATCACCTTTAGGCAGTTATGACAATACCCCAGCAACAAAAAGTTACACTTTTGCATGTATATTTCATTGCATTATGCTAATTGTTCATGAGGTAATAATTTTAGCCTACCTTAATCAACGACTCTAGAAAGGAAGTAATTGGCGCGAGAGCTCCGTCATCCGGATATTGTAAAAAAAAAAAAAAAAAGCATTGCCAAAAATTAATTAATCGAATTAAAATCATTTTTATTATTTCAACAGGACATCAGAAGAAACTACCTTGAGCTTAAAAAAAATATTTCGGAGCTTAACTTACTGTAACAAATCATAGCAACGTATATTGCTGGTGACAAAAACAGATTTAATAGCCTACTTTTTTGCTGTAAGATGTGCAATTAGTTCTTTTTTTTATTGCATTTTTAAAATGACAGAATTCAATATCAAGTCCTTGGGACACATATTACTTTTACACATTTTGAAATTTAGTAACAATATAGGCTAGTAAAAATAAAAAAATAAATAAATGCCATCCCAAACGTATGTTAAATTCCAGATTTTTGCGGGCTTTTATAAAATTATTTTTAATATATTTTTTTAATAAATTATGATTTTTTTTTTTTTTTTTTTTTAAAGACTACATAATTTGAACAGGCTGCTTAAAAATGCGATAGACTACATCGTTAATGACCCGCTGGCCGCTGATTCTGAACATTTTTCAACCCTACACCTAACCATCCCTCGCTGCCTTGCTTTAAAACACCGATGTCCGATTCTGAATGTCCGCATTGCATTGTTTCTAATGGGCTATTAGAATGAGCCACGCTCGGCCCGTGTTTTGGCTTAGCCTACTGTAATATTTCACCGGTATTAAGACCGAAATACCATTATTTAAATAAATAAATGAATGAATACAATGATAACCTCTAAATAAATGTTGATAGCGCTAGCTATATTTTTTAAAATAGCCTATCAATAGGCTAAACATAGGCTAAATCAATTCAATTTCGAAAAAATAACCGAAAAAGACCGAAATCAAATACAGCCACTCCGACTTAATTATCATAATAATTAATAATAATGCCTATATTATTTCAGCAGGCCTATCGTTCAGGCATAACAAAACATAACAAGAGTATTTCATTTAGAGGATTTCACTAACAATATATATATATATATATATATATATATATATATATATATATATATATATATATATATATATTTAACTGCTTAATTGAACACAATCGTAGCATGTAATAGCTACACTGTCTATGAATAGATAGGACAAATCTCCGATAACGTCTTATCCAGCATAGTGTTCCTATGACAAGAAAACGCTTTAACGACTTGCTCGGACCTTGAAGCGTTGTTAAACTCACCTTTTAATGCCGTTGTACCTGCAGTTGAGCGTTGTGTTGGTCAAACTCACCTCTGATTGCCGGTTTACCTGCAGTTGCGTGTTGTTAAACTCACCGCTGAATGCGGTTGCACTACATATGCGTTGTTAAACTCACCGCTGATGAACGCGCTAAAACTTGGCGCAGAGCCGGGCACTTTGATATCATTGCGAGGGTTTTTTAAACATCAAAAACCAGTAGTGCCATATAAAAATGATCTGGGGGCAGCCATTTGACTCCCCTTGGCATCATTTTTTGAGTTTTTGGGTCAAATTTCAACGCTGCAGGACACGGTTCCACTGGGAGAAAGATTCGTGCTATTGCACGAAATATGCATCCAATTGAAATGCATTGGTTAAAAAAATCGTGCTGCCGTTACGAAAATAATTAAATTAACGTGTCCCCCAAGATTCGTGCTATTGCACGAAATATGCATCCAATTGAAATGCATTGGTTAAAAAAAATCGTGCTGCCGTTACGAAAATAATTAAATTAACGTGTCCCTGCCACGAAAAAATAGATTAAATTACGTGACCACATCACGAATTGCCGTGAGACTGGGTTGCATAGACCGACTGCGCTGATCAAAAGCATGATGGGAAACGACTTGCTGACGACACAGCTTAATGTTCATTGGTTTAAACAACCGTGATGTATTGTTCTCTTTTAAAATGTTTGATTTTAAAACTCTGATATCATGTTTTATACGCATGCGTTATGTGTGAATATTCCCAAACTATCTAACAGTGCGATCTCTGGGTTATGCAATGTAATTTTTATAAAAAAGAAAAGAAAAGAAAAAGAAAAAAACAATACATGTCTGTATTAAAGAAAAAAAGATTAATAAACATGTATTTGGAATGGAATTAAATAAGTAGGCTACTTTGGGTGTCTTGTTCATTATATTTATTTTCATATAAAAGCAACAGAACTTAAATTCCATCCAGTTTATTAGCAACACTGTGCACGAGAGTGAATCCGGTGAATCCCGCGATATCCATCCCCTCGCGTACATTTCAGGCGAGGCAAGGCGCATCTCAAACAAGCCTATTTCTTCAGCGCGATTTCACAATACTACTACTACTAATAATAATAATAATATATCACAATACTGTTGTTGGTTGTTTATACTGTTGATCAAATAAATGCAGGCTGGATGAGCATAAGAGACTTAATTAAAAAAACATTTAAAAATCCAACTGACCCCAAACTTTTGAACGTATGTACAGCAGGGGTCTCCAACCTTTTGTGAGTGAGGGCTCCCTGAAGGGATAAAATAGTCTAGAGGGCTACTTGTTTGATATAGGCTACTCATACTCACTTGCTGCGTTCGAAACCGCATACTCAATGAGTAGGTACTTCATTTCAATAAGTACTTACTTAACGAGCGCTAAAAGAGTAGGTAGGCTACTTTATAGCCAGATCTCGTTGAGTATGAATGCGAACCGGACATCTGCTATGTTGACGTTGTCATGTGACCTACGACGCGTTATCACCCCTATTTTTTTTACAGTCTATGGTTATCACACGCGCAACAACTTAAAAGATTTGAACGACACGTTTAATTCATCTATCTGTAAATATCTTGATATTGATTAAACTTGCTCATTTTGTGGTCTTTTTGAAGAAACTGCTGCCCATTTATTTTGTGAACACATTTATGGTTTGATTTAAGTTATATTTAACCCTACTAATGTGACCCACCGTTATATCCTTAAAGGGATAGTTCACTTTGAAATTAAATGTTGGTATGTTTTAGCTTACCTCAAGGGCATCCAAGACGTAGGTGTCTTTTTTTCCGCAGTAGTTTCAATTTTGATATTTTTAGGTCAAACGGTTTCGCAGTAGCCAAGGCGACATCTAGTGTATATATCTATACCCGCCCGCGCTCTCAGATCACTTGGACGTGGCTGAGTTCAAGAGGTAAAAACGATATAAAAACTGTTCGTTTTCTCACACAAACCGCTCGTTTCGTGTCTTAGGCCATCAATGTGTACTTTCGATGGGGAATTGTTTAATTTGGACGACGGGGAATTGTTTTAATTTGGACTCTGTGCATGCTGTTTGAGACAAGTGACCATCGACCTGCATTATATGACTGACAGACAAGAACGGTTTGACCTAAAAATATCAAAATTGAAACTACTGCGGAAAAAAAGACACCTACATCTTGGATGCCCTTGAGGTAAGCTAAAACATACCAAAATTTAATTTCAAAGTGAACTATCCCTTTAACGATATTATTTATTTTTATTACGAAATCCCAAAATTGTCATCTCTTGAATATGTTGTTAATTTCTTTATTTTATATCCAAACATTTTCATCCACAAGCAAAAGTGGCTTATTGCTTTGTTTTCCTCTTTTTCTTGTTGAATTTAACTCTCGTTTCATCCCTCAGGCCTGGGCCTATAACTAACAAAAAAATGATTTTTTTAAATGTATTATAATGAATTATTTAAGAAAATATATATTAAGATATTCAATCTTGTAGATTCTTTTTTCCTGTGTAAAAAATCTCATATTATGTATGCAAACCCATGATTGATATATATATATACCTCATAACATAGTAACTCAACAGCCCTACCTAGAACGGTTTTCCTCACTGTAAACCCGGATAAGTAGAATCTACTTAAAAAAACCAAGGTAACTCGTTGCCTTAAATTTTTTAAGTAATGAAGCATTAGTTGAATAAGACAAGTGGACTACGTTCAATGTACTTAAGCCCATAATGGAATGGAATAGAACATTTAAGTTGAATGTACTTATAACCGAGTTACAGTAACTGAAGATACTTAGTTTAAACAATCATTCCCCACCCATTTATTTAACTCAGCTTGTTAAGTAAGCATTACTCCATTACCAATTCAACTAAATTATATATTCTAACGGGCCCAACTTAACTTTTAGTTCCTGAAACTCAAAATATCTTTCAATCAATAGAGCCATGTAAAATACACACATACAACTGCAACATTACACTGATCCAATTATATTTTTATTGAACATGTCTTTTTTTTAGCAACAAAAGAAACAATGCCATGGCCTAATAGGCTTCTAGTGTGTAGTTTCCTCACATACTGTATTTTTACAGCACTAGTACAGTAAAAAGCATTTACAGTACTCCACTGTAATTACCAAATACAGTATAACCCACATACTTTTACAATATTAAACTTGTCTACAGCAATAAATTGTATTTTACAGGGAATGCTGCTTTTATAATTACATAATTAAAATATTATACGTTAAGGTTTCATAAGAGTAGCCACACTAGGAAAAAGAAAACAACATTTGGTTAAAAGCAAAGATCAGAAAATTGCCTTCTGTGAACATGTTGGCTGAATTTTTTAAAACATAAAATGCAATTTTAACACTTTAACAACAAACAGGTATAACTAAGCGCTTAATTAAAGGGATAGTTCACCCAAAAATGTTAAATTAGCACATGATTTACTCACCCTCAAGTCATCCTAGGTCTAGATGACATTCTTCTTTCAGACGAATACAATCGGAGTTATTTAAAAAAATGTCCTGGCTCTTCCAAGCTTTATAATGGCAGTGAAGTGCTGTTTCTGTTTTGAAGTCCATAAAAGTGCAAACGAAATCCCATTCAAAGTCTGCAAGTTTTCGCAGAAGTGAGGAAACCTGTAGGCTTACAGTGGTGTTCTTTTTTTTTGCATAACTTGGCCAGTTTTCTTTGAAGTTACTTGTCCTTTCTTTGTTTTTGATCCACGTTCAGGATTGATGTCAAGAAAGCGTCTAAAAGGCAGAAAAGAAAGAAAAAAAACAATGAAATATTATGGACTGAGTTTATATATTTTGACAGAGAGAGACAGCACAAAAGACGTGTAAATAAAAACCAGATATCGGTTTTAACGACTAATTTGTTTGCAATATTGGATGTTGTGATCAATAACTGATATTTCTTCTGCCCTGGTTAAAATACATCAACTCAATGTGTCTGTTTACAAGCGCACTGTCAACTAACTAAACTTTTGGAAGTGGGGTTGCCAGATTTAAAGTTTATTCTACAACTTTTGTCTACTCATCACCCAGCTCATTAACAATATCATCCCCTCATCAGGTCCCATCAGAGTATCAGTGGAAAGGCAGTCATAGACTCTCAGTTTATATAGAGCACACATTGCCAGAATCCAGCCCAAACCTTTGTGACAGAAATAATTTAACTTAATTGCAAGCCTTGCAATGTGAATTGCATACATGACTACATGATAATGTTAAACATGACATTTACCAGACTAAAATGCATGTTTGCACCCAAAAATGAAAATTCTGTCATTATTACTCACCCTCAAGACTTTCGTTCATCTTCGGGACACAAATTAAGATATTTTTAATGAAATCTGAGAGGTTTCTGTCCCTCCATTGACATCAATGTCATTGCAACTGTCAAAGCCCAGAAAGGTAGTAAAAACATCAGTAAATAGTATATAACAACGTTGGTTCAACCTTAACCCTGGAGAACCCAAGAACACTTTTCTTCTTTGGAAAATTATGAACTATGCATTAAATTACTTCTATAAGTTCACTGAACACCAAAATATCCACTTTTAAAATTTTAACCCTTTATTCCCTAATTTAGGATTAGGGCCAAATTTGACCCATGGGCTTTAGGTGTATCATTTCACAGAATAACAATAACAAACACCGTCAATGCAAACTATTTTAAATTTAGGAAAATAATCAGTCAACCACACAGCTACATTTAACAATGTTTTTTTGTTGTTTTTTTTGCTTTATTTGTTGCATGTTAGAACTGGATATCAAATGTACAAACACTTTGGCCAATGGAAACAAGAACACAAGGCCAAAATCACGACTGAAAAAAACTAACACCATGGGTCTTTGCTTATCCAAAAATCTGTTCTGCTAGAGAGAGGAACTCACACTATCATCAGAATCAGAATCAGAAAGAATCAGAAAGAGCTTTATTGCCAAGTGTGCTTGCACCCACAAGGAATTTTTCTTGGTACTGAAGCTTCCAGTGCACATATACAAATACAAATACAACAAGAAACATAGTAATACAAATTCTAAGAATAAAATATATAAAAAAATAAAATAAAATAAAATAGTATAAAAAGTAAAAAAAAGGCTTCAAGTTGCTTCAAGTCAGCTTCAAGTTGCTCCAATACTTGTGTTACAGTGACCTTTCTCTGCTGCTTTCCCTGTCCTGAAAAGGGAGTGGCCATACTCCCTGAAAAGATATACTACTTTATTTATTTCAAGGCTTTAGCCAAACACAGGACTGTCACCATTCTCCATAAAAGTCACTCAAAGAACCAAAGGGTCATTTTTGACCCAACATGTTTTTAACCCATACACCCAGAGGGTCATTTTTGGCCCATCGTTTTTTGAACTAGCTCAGAGTTGCTAATTTATCCCAAAATAATATAAAACATACTTCTAGGCATTCTGCAAGCTAATACTAAATAGATGAACAAAAAATACACAATTTTACCATCCGCTGGTTTGCTGAGAAGACGATTTTGTTTGGCTAGGTTTCCAGCTCAACAAAACAGCATGTGGTCAGCCATCATATTACTACCACTCTGGCACTTGTGAGTTCAATATTCATCCACTAGGTGTCTCTATGCAGGGGCCAGAAGTGGCACTCTGGGCTTTTGAAGTAAAATTTGACCATTTTTTTTTTTTTGGGGTAGCAGCAATTAACAGGGGTCAAATTTGACCCCGTGGTTTTGTGCGCAAAATAACCCCAAAATAACAACATTGTTGAATAATCTCTTCTTTTCCATGTCATTCTCCTACACTGTTGACGTAGTGTAAACAGTGCAGCGCTTATGGATTGTACATCAGAGCGTAGGCTCACTATTGGCTAGCTCCTGGGTCATCACACACGACCAGAGTCGGCCAATAATAAGCCTACGTTCTGACGTAGAACCCAGAAGCACTGCACTGGCTTTTTTTCAAGGCTTGCACCTTGAAATCTATAACAGGGTTTGCGTTCTCGAGCCACCAGGCACTGTTTTGTGTAGATGAGTGGGCCGGAGAGCGTTAAAGGATAACTCTTGCCAAAATGCAACCTCTTTTTGTTAATCTACCCGAGGCAAACTTTCGTTTAAAAGCATAATTAGGATGGAAACGTCACTTTTAAGTTTGACCGTATTTTCGTTTTCGGTCAAATTGCCTTTTGAATGGGAGTGCTTGGGGCACGACTATGATAGCATCAAAAATCGCTATTTTTAAAACACTAAGAAGGCTCGACACAACATGAAACTTTGCTCTCAGTATCACCAGGGGCTCTACACACGAACTCCAGCATGGAGAACATTGTTTGTGTACACAGAGTTTACTAAAAAGAAAGATTTTGAACAACTCACTGAAGCTGTGTCCGCCGGCATTTTGACGGTCAAAAATAGTCGATCTGATAAATTTATTCTAGAGCTGCTGTAAAGCCTAAACAATCTATGTTACTGTACTTTCCTATTATCACTGTAAAGCTGCTTTGAAACAATCTATATTGTTAAAAGCGCTAAGGTGACTTGACACTGTTTACACTACGTCAACAGCGTAGGAGAATGACATGAAAGAGTAGAGATTGTTGAATAATGTCGTTATTTTGTTTTTGTGCACAAAAGGAATTCTCATCGCTTCATAATATTAAGATTGCACCACTGTAGTTACATGGATTATATAAACGATGTTTTGACTACCTTGAAAGTTGCAAAGACGTTGCTGTCTATGGGTGGTTCAGAAACCTCTCAGATTTCATCAAAAATATCTTATCTTTGTGTTCTGAAGATTAACAAAGGTCTTACAGGTTTGGAACGACATGAGGGTGAGTAATTAATGACAGAATTTTCACTAATCATTTAACTGAAAACAACTTGCACTGACATATCTTAAAATATGTGACTGCCACTGTTTTGTCTCGAGATGCACACCAGTAATGTTTTTTTTTTTTTATTAGACATTTTTATAAAAGCTGCTTAAATACCCTAATTTGATTAAGGCCTAGACCCGGCTTAAGCTAAGCCCAGTATGGAAACCATGGCCATATTGTTTATACCAGTAGTCAGCTATTTATATATTATTATATTTATAATATTTATATGAATGGCAAATATGCTAATGACTAACCTCTGAACAAACTCAAGGTGCTGCCTCTTCCTGGTACTGCAAGCTGAACTCATAGGAGGAGGCAAACAGCGCTGCCAGGCCAGTGATGAAGATGCTGTGATCCTTTCACACACACCTTGACCTTCCAAACGTAATGTCCACTACTGGTCGCTTAGAGATTGACCTGTAATTAAAAAATGTTTTAAAAAAATTAATGAATAAATAAATAATATTAATAATTAAAATAACTATTGTGGGTTTCACTGTGGTTCGATGTAGTTGTCTATTCATAGTTCTATGAATAAAATTTTTCACCTAAACATTAAAATTGATTAGGGTTAGAATGTTAAAACGCACTGGCATATTATTTTGCTTGTTTTAAGCATAAACTCACTTAATTTTGACTTATTCTTTCAGAAAACAATCCAATTTTTACTCGTCTATTAAATGCTTCTTCATAAGAATTTTAGATATCTGGACTGGAAACAAGAAAAAAACACTAATTAAGAAAAACATATTTTGCAGTGGGGTGAGTAAATGATGGCTTTTCATTTTAGGTTAAAACTACCCAATGTTTACATACCAAGCAACATAAAGTGTGGACTCCACTGGCAAATGTAGATTGCAGGACATCAGCGTTGCAAATTCCTGAAACAATTTTTTAAAAGGACAGCACAACCATGATCAACAGAACCAAAACATAAAACATTACAGATTAATGAGATTTGTTGAATAATCTCTACTTATCTGCTTTAAGGATAACACCGTCTAACTTCTCTTTGAATGGTGGGAGTAGTTGTAGGACCATGGCATGGCAATCAGGAATACTAGCCTACATTTAAAAACAACATTAGGAACATGGATTTTCTTGTGCTAGCAAAATTCTGACAACGATTCAAAAGCACGATCACAGAACTGACAATTTTTTTTTTTTTTTACCACACAGATAGACTAACGTTATAACTGTGTAACACTACTTAAAAGCACTTACATTAGCACTGGACCGTCATCAGCTTCAAGGTGCTGGATACTGAAGGAGAGGTTTGATCAGGTTGGTCTGAAAACACTGCTGTGGTGGACCAGTATCCTGAATTTAAACCAAAGGTCACTGAAGGTGCAGCTGAACATGTTTAAGCTCCAAAACACATACCCAACCAGTTCAGAGGCCGCAACTATTCTGAGGAATCAGTTGCCTGAACTTCGTGGCCTTTTCAACCAAGTAGAAGCACTTGTACGACTTCTTGTGGTTGTTCCTGCCTCTGCTGAAGAGGAGAGGAGCTTCGGTGCTCCGAGGAGGTTGAAGACCTGGCTGAGAAGCACAATGTTGCATATTCACATTGTATCAGTCTATCACATTCACAAAGTAATACTGGATAAAGTCAGAAAGGAAAACATTTGCCAGGAGTTTATCCTGGTGAATAAGTACAGGAAGCAAGTGTTTTGTTCTTTCGTGTGAGAAGACGAGACAGGACAGTATAGAAGGGTGGATAGTTAGGATACATGGAGAGATGTGATTGAAAGGATAGATGGAGGGCAAGGAAAAATGTTCTTTATATTAAAGTTAAATGTTTGTTTTTATGTTTGTGAGATAGTGTGACAATCTTGCAGCTTGTGTCCCAAGTAGTGCATCTATTGTGTTATAAATTTTCCCATACTTTTGGATTACAGAAGTAATGATTACAGATCGTTTTATATTTTCAGGTACAGCGGTTCGTTTTAAATAAGTTTATTTAACAGATTTTATTCACACACAAATTGGATTCAAATAAAACATTTGGAGTTGGCTAAATTAGTAATGTAAACAGAGCACAAACAATTAGCCTAAGTATATTAACTTATTTTAACTAAGTTAACAGTGCATAATTGTTTACAGTGCAGCATGAAAGTTCTTTGATTCTTTATTTTCTCCTCATTAATTCCACACAGCTTCAATAAAGGTTCAGCACATAAGCACAAATGAGTACACTGGTGTTTTCATGGGTGTGTGGTCTAAAGCAACGCATATAATAATATAAATCAATATATAACATAACAGAAACACAATTCAATAGGCTAACTAAACAGATGCATACAATGAGATGTAGCAGAAACACTTTCATGAACAATAAGCAACATCATTTGAATACATGAACACAAATCAATCACTACTTCTATGTAAAGCTTCCTTAAACAAGGAATATCAACCAACATAATAAATTGACTTCATCAAACAGTTAACATGAGCTGAAGTACATAAATCAAGTTGGTACTATACGCACACATCAAACGTGAGGAAAGCATGCATGAGTCTGTTTGCTACACTCACTCACTCCATGCGGACTGGTGTTTTCTATCGACGCTAATACTGAACGCCCCCTGCTGGAGATTGGCGGAGCAGCGTCTTAACGTGCTTTGACAGCGCGCTGTTTTTAGCTCAAATTTTAGTCTTGATGTGTTCCTGGACTCAAAAAACTGTAGCATATAAATTGCAATGAATTAATTAATTAACCTTTATGTATCCAGGCAAGTCACTTAAGAACAATATCTTATTTTCGACAACAGCCTGGCAGGAGAGATCTCCTGAAATTCGAACAAACATGATGAACAATGAATTATGATATATTTTAAAATATGTGATATGTGTATTTTTAATTGAATCGACACACTACCTTTGATCATTGAAAAAAAAAGTTTAGAAATTGTTTGGTTTGATTTCTTCCTGCCGTCGACTACTCAATGAAAGAACCATATTTGTATCGAGAGCATCGGTTTCCGAGCAGACTGTGGAACATCTACGTTTACACTAGTAGTGCATTTTCGTTTTAAAACGCATACATTTATTTAGCTACGGTTAAGCCTGCCGTTAGACTATTTAGACCCGTCAGTCAAGTCCGAAGCAAGACACACTCAAGTGACATATTGCGTTATGGCAACGAAGTCTCAGACTGACAGATACATAAAAATAAAGGTGAATTTAGGCTACTTTAGTTTTGAACGTACGTTATCATGTTAATTATAATCAAATTGATTTTGTTTTATTGACCACAATATTATCACTGATATTTGTTTGAGATGGGCACATTTGATTAATTTTGGGGGGGAAATTAATGCACAGCAAGCCGTGGATTTTCCCTTACATATAAGTTTATAAAGATATACATTTTCTGTCAAAACAATAGCAGTTATCTTTGCAAGTTTCATTCGAAAAAAAACATTCTAAAAAATCCCTTGGCAACCGGCCGACGCGCGTCACTACTCGTGACGTCACAGGCAGAGTCGCCCATAGAACTCTTCTCTGGTTTTCTAGCAGTTCAGTTGATTTCTGGTCTGTAGTACAAGCGATCTGACTAGTATTTCTGTTACATCTGTGGTGAAAAATTGCTCTAATTGTTTTATATCTCTCGATCTGTGTTATATCTCATGATTTTTAGTATTTCATTTCGATCTGTGCAATTTACGTTCAGTGAACTTGTGATAAGTTAGTGACAGAACATCAGAGAGACATCTGGAGCAATGGGTCAGTGCAAATCTCACAGTTACATTGTAAAGGAAGATGCTGCTGCATCTGTGTCGCCAAGGCCTGTCCCAGAGAAAGTAGAGAAGAAGAAGAAAGGGAAGTTCCTTAGATGGGTTTTGTCTCGGAAATCCAAGAACACTTCCACCGAAGCCCAACAGAGTCAGTGCAGAAATGACAGCAGCCAACAGCCTGAGAGATGCTCTGATGTGGAAGCTGAACACAACAGCGACACTGAACACAACTCAGTGTACAGCAGGCACAGCTGTGTGTCTTCTCCCACCAGTGTGCCGGATGGTGATAAAGACATTACCAGGCAAGAGCAAAGTGGCATCATCTCACACAACAGCAATCCTTCTCTGCCTGTGCCATCTATGACTGAGGAGAACATCAACTCAGCTTCGACATCGGATGACATTTCTTGGAAGAATGAGGATGAAATTATCCATATAAGTTCAAAGGGAAAGACAGGTCAGTTTATATAACAAGCCCCAACATGACTCATAAAATGTGCAAAAAGTACCTACATTTTAACATGTTTTTCTGGACATTGTCTTTATTATCCAAATGAAAATGTGAACTGAGGATGGATTTTGGTTGTGTGAGGCACCACAATAATGTGTCCATTCTACAGCTATTTTTAATGTGAATTTATGTTTTTTTGTGGTTTATACTGTAAATTTTGTATGTCCCTCTTTTTTTTTAACAGGGGAAGTCTCGCAGGACTATGAAACTATGAAAATGCTGGGTAGAGGATCATATGGATGCGTCTACGACGGGATCCGTTTGTCTGATTCAAGAAAGGTAGTTTTTTTGCACTCTTGGAAGTTGGAATTTAAATTCATTAAAAGTTACATCAAGGTTAATTACTGGAATCATGTGACCTCTGCACATATAGTTAATTAATTGTAAAACATTCTTACAAAAAAAATCTTATTTTTTCTTTCCCTTGGAGAACAGGTGGCAATCAAACATGTGCTGAAGACAGAAGCCATGGAAAATGTCTGTATTGTAAGTAGGCAATTCCTCTCTTCGTTTTATTACTCTCAGAGTACACAGTCACATTAATAATAGGACATTTTTACAAAATTTTGCAGTCACAAAAGGACCATTGTCAATAGCGTATGAACTTCCGAACCAAGCAGCTTTCTGTTAGTCAGCACAGTTCATTCGCGTGACTTTACCCTCACGCAAAAATTCCCATTAAAATGACAAAATTTTGCCCTGAAAATTTTTGCCGGTCGACAGTAAAAGTGACCGAAACTTTAGTAACTATTTCCAGTATTTCAATTACTTAACTCTTCAAACCTATACTTACCCAAATGCAGGACATAATTCTGTAGTAATTCATTTAAATTAAACCATGTCCCCTAATTATCTCACTTTTGTATAACTATTATCTCTCCTGTAGGGTCTATTCGGCAAATCCCCTCCAAATGAGGTCGCTATGATGGCTCTTATGAACAAAAATCCCAGTGTTCCTCAAATAATAAAGCTGCTGGACTGGTACGAGACACCAGAGGAATATCTACTGGTCTTAGAGCGGCCCACGCCATGTGTAGATATGAGGATATTTTTACTGCAAAATGGTGGCATCCTCAAGGAATCGACGGCACGAGCTGTGATGCGTCAGGTTGTCACTGCTGCAAGAATATGCAGTGAGAGGGGCGTCTTCCACAGCGACATCAAGCTGGAAAACCTGCTCATCAACCCAAACACCTTGCAGGTCAAATTAATAGACTTCGGTTGTAGCAAACGCTTGAAGAAGTCCTCTTATTCGAAATTCAGTGGTACGTATTATTCCACAAATCTATGGTGAATAAATCGACAAAAAGCTATGGAAATACAAATTCATTGCAATGGACGAAATCTTGTTCTTTCTTCCAGGCACAAGAGATTATGCTCCCCCTGAGTGGGTCAGGCATGGAAAGTATCATGGCAAGCCTGCAACAGTGTATTGTTTAGGCGTACTGATGTTCAAGATGCTGTCTGGGAAGTATCCTGGCGAGTACCGGTACCTCCCTCAGATGTTTGGTGAGCCCTCCTACACAGAAGACATTTCCAAAGGTGAGAGCATGTGGACGGGTCATACAGGAACTTTTATTACTGCTTAAAATAATGTGAGCAGTTACACAAAGTATAACACTTACAATAATAACCGGACATCTCTCCCCTCTTCACAGAATGCAGGGATCTGATCCATTCATGCATGGAAAGTGATCCAGCCAAGCGGATTAATATGGAAAAGATCCTCCTCCACGACTGGTTCCAGGTATCGATCCTCACCTAAAAATGTTTGGAAATAAGATACCGTCATGAGAGGAAGAACGAGAAACAAAAGAAACCCAGAGAGTAGGTAAAGAAAAAACCTCATGTGCCTAAAAGAAAAAAGGTAAGGAAAGGAAGTATATGTAAGCGCTTTGAGGTCTCAGAAAAAGCGCTATATAAATGTAACGAATTATTATATATATATATATATACAGGTTCTCCCCACTCAGTGAATCACCCACTGAGAATCCTGTTGATTGTGCCCTAGTTATTGGTGATTCTATTACACAGAACATGAAAATAGAGACACCAGCCACCATAGTCACATGTTTGCCGGGAGCCAGAGCGCCTGACATCAAAGCAAATTTAAAAGTGCTGCTGGCTAATGCTAATCGTAAATTCTCTAAGATTATTATTCACGTCGACACAAATGATGTTTGACTCCGCCAGTCGGAGATCACCAAAATTAATATTAAAGAGGTGTGTGAACTTTCCAGTACGATGTCAGGCACTGTAATTTGCTCTGGCCCCCTTCCTGTTCGCAGGAGTGATGAGATAGTTAGTAGATTGTGTTCACTCAATGGCAAAATAATATAGAATTCATAGACAATTGGAAAAGTTTTTGGGGCAGACCTGACCTGTTGAAAAGAGATGGTATTCATCCCTCCTGGGATGGTGCTGCTCTTCTCTCCAGTAATTTGGCTCATAGTCTTAGAGATAAAACATGACAATCTGCGGCTGGTTTCACAAAGATAGACTTTGACTATGGCTTAGATATAGTAGATAGTCAGACTTCAGATAGACATCTAAATCAGACCGTTGCACAAAGCACTTAAGACTCTGACCATCTTAAGTAGGACTACACTGCAATGCATTCTGGGTAAAATAAGACATTTTCAAAACAAAAAACATGGCGGATCGAGTAAGCGCATTCAACCGCTCAGTGCAGTTTACCCCAGCGGAAAATATGTGTTTGTTGGAGTATAACAGTTACAAGGACATTTTACTTGAAATTTAGCGGAGAATGTAGTAACAAGAAGAAATGTTTAATTTGGAAAAAGATTGCTTCGACAGTTAAAGGGATAGTTCAGCAAAAAATGATATTAAACCCATGATTTACTCACCCTCAAGCCGTTCGAGATGCATATGTCAATCATTTTTCAGACGAACACATTTTCAGTTATTTTAGAAAATGTCTTAGATCTTTCAGTGGTTATATGTATATTTTTACGACAAAACCGCACGGATTACACCCTCAGAAGGCCTTCGTTTATCCCCCTGGAGCCGGATGGATTAGTTTTGTGAAGGATGCATGCACATTTTTGGGACTTGAAGGAGGTGGACCCCATAACTTGACATTATAACCACTGAAAGATCCAAAACATTTTCTAAAATAACTGAAAATGTGTTCGTCTGAACAATGATTGACATATGCATCTCGAACGGCTTGAGGGTGAGTAAATCATGGGTTTAATATCATTTTTGGCCGAACTATCCCTTTAACAGCGTTAATCCGATCACTGAGCGGAGCGTTAAAGACGTACAGAAAAGATACAAAAACATGGTACAAGATACCCTGTATACCACCCATGACACAGAAGCTTTACTGAGACCCACTGTGTCACCAACAGCATTCAGAAAAGTTCCTGTTGCATAAAATCTCAACGCAGTGCAAACCTGCGCGCCATTCGGCGTCTGTCCGCGGCGCCCATCAACGGCTCAGGACCTTGTTCAAAATCCTGCTGTGCCACAGAGCGCCATTTACATTTTTGTCTCATATTTGTCTAAAATCGTCGTTACAGTTTTTCTCGATTGTTTACACACATTTTCTGGTACTTGAGACACAATGACCACAACATGTAACTCATTCACCAACACCCTGAACCAATTCTGCTAAACTACAAGCACAATTCCCGCTTTACACTCAAATTGCAGTTCTAAAACACACTTTTTTCAAAACACTACACACAATTCTCTGCTTTTGGCACAATTTTCATGCAGAAAATCTCTTGTTTTCACAAGGAACACACTGCCATTCAAATATGCACACTGACTCATCACATGGGCAAACACCCGTCACACAGTTTTACAATTAGCAATCAGAGCTTTAGCATAAAAGGGCAACAGGTCAGCTCTTCAATGGTGCAATGGATGCCAACATTGGATTTTTTTTTTTTTTTACTGTAACTGTATACATTCAATTCTTCTGTTGTTTTGTATGTAGACCACTGTATGTACAACTTTGTGTTGGTTGGGATGTACACTGTGTACATTGTTTTTGTGGGAAAAATAAAATATATTTGTTACCATGTATTTGTGTGTTCTGAGTATAAAAACAATATTCTCAAATATTTTACAGCACACTTATGTATGTACTGTCTGTAGTAAGTGTAACACTGAACCAAAAAAAGGCCTAAGTCATTATGATGAATGGAGAAGAAGTGTTTTCCATTCATCACAGTGTTTTACATTGAGCACATCAGTGTTCAACTGGTTCTTATAAATGTCTATTCATTTGATGGTTTGTGTGTGTCATTTGAAAACAAAATACCATTTTGAGAAGAAATAACATTGTTTTGAATGTAAAGTTTCATTTTGCAGGAGAATTGAGGGGTTTTGCCCATTGTGTGTGTTTTTTTGGATTTGTGTGTAGAGTTCTGAGAATATGAGGCATGCTTTCAGAAAATGTGTGTAAACAATCGAGAAAAACTGTAATGTATACTGACTTCACCCTGTCCTGCAATATACATTTAGTTTTACATTCATTTAAGGAAATCAGCTGTGTGGATGAAAACGGCTGATGTTATCGGATTTTCAGGTGATATTCTCAATTCATTCAGTTAACGGACGCTCTGAGGTAAAGTGTTCAGACTGCAGACTTTAGTTTGCAACGATTGTATTTAATTGTACAGTACAATCATAACATAGTACAGACATTATCTTAATTCCATAATGTCCTTAACCCTTGTGCATTGTTCAAATTCACTACCCTTTCGTTATGTTCGTGGCTGAAAACAGCCACTACTTTAAACTGCTGTAAAAATGTATCAGATAAATATTTTTTTCAAATTTTTTTGCATAAATCTATTAATCAACCTCAGTCCTGATCAAAACTACTAAATGTTTAAAACTCTTTAATTGCCAAATTCATAAATGATGTCACTGATTTTGGAAAAAAAAAAACACAAAATGACTTATTTTCAATATAAAATGTGAATGTGGACTGGATTTTTTTTTACCTTTTATCACAGTCTTGGACATGTCAAAGATTAGAAATAACATTGGTTTTGATGCATTGTTAGTTTTTGTGCAGCATCAGATTTGAACTTTTTCTCCCTCATTTACTGTTTGTGGCTGTTTTTGCACCATAGACTTCCATTATAACCACATTTTTTGATTGCAAAGCCATAACACCATATAATCATGCATTTTTGATTGTTGGTGGTTTTCCCTGTTGGGAAGAGGTTAAATTTGTAATTTTTACTGTTGATAACCAGGTGGCACCATTAACCCTTTAGATAGGCCTGTGCAAAAAAAAAACTTAGTTTCTGGCTTTTACATGGAGTATAATAGCATATTTTTGTGTGTGTGTGTGTGTGTGAGAGAGAGAGAGAGAGAGAGAGTGAGTGTGTGTGTGTGAGAGTGTGTGTGAGAGTGTGTGTGTGTGTGTGTGTGTGTGTGTGTGTGTGTGTGTGTGTGTGTGTGTGTGTGTGTGTGTGTGTGTGTGTGTGTGTGTGTGTGTGTGTGTGTGTGTGTGAGAGAGAGAGAGAGAGAGAGTGTGTGTGTGTGTGTGTGTGTGTGTGTGTGTGTGTGTGTGTGTGTGTGTGTGTGTGTGTGTGTGTGTGTGTGTGTGTGTGTGTGTGTGTGTGTGTGTGTGTGTGTGTGTGTGTGTGTGAGTGAGAGAATATGAGAACTCACCTTGATACGTCTGAGAAAATCAAAATATGCACCTCAGCTCTCAGAACTACATGGAGTAAACAAAAACAAAGTAAGTGTATTTATGCATCTGCTGCCTTTTGATGGTGAGAAATGCAGACTAAACAAAGCAAGTGGATTTAAACACTTGCATGCAAGCCTGCTGGTCATTTGATGGTGAGAAGAGCAGCAAGCAACATGAGAAAGGGCTTGACTTGTAGTGAAGTTTTAGAGATGATTATGCAGCCTGACCCCTCCAGCGAGCTGCAGGATGTATCGTCTTCTCCCTCTGACACCACAGACTCAGGAGAGTCAGATCCTGATTTGGATGTGGCATCCTCATCATCCTCTCTAGCTTCCACTGAAGGCGAGGAAGATTCGGAGGATCCTGGATCTGGGTGGATTGGGAGAAACGGCGAAGTGTGGTTTTCCACCAACGCGGAGACAACTTTCTTCAGCCTGCCAACTCCCGTGACTCCAGGGCCGACGCGCTATGCCATCGCAAGGGTCCAGAACATGGATTCTGTGTTCAATCTGTTTTTTACGGAGTAAAAATAGGAGGGGAAGGCGATGATCCCACAGACCCCATGTAGGCACGGAGATCTGTGGAGTCCACCCCGGTCCAGTCTCTCAATTTTTGTGCGGCGCGCATGGAGGTTGGTCATGCTGACAATGAGGTCAGTCATCTGCTCCGTAAAAAACAGAATCCGTTGAACACAGAATCCATGTTCTGGACCCTTGCGATGGCATAGCACGTCGGCCCTGGAGTCACGCCTCTGGCAGGCTGAAGAAAGGGAATTGTCTCCGCGTTGGTGGAAAACCACACTTCGCCGTTTCTCCCAATCCTGCAGCTCGCTGGAGGGGTCAGGCTGCATAATCATCTCTAAAACTTCACTACAAGTCAAGCCCTTTCTCATGTTGCTTGCTGCTCTTCTCACCATCAAATGACCAGCAGGCTTGCATGCAAGTGTTTAAATCCACTTGCTTTGTTTAGTCTGCATTTCTCACCATCAAAAGGCAGCAGATGCATAAATACACTTACTTTGTTTTTGTTTACTCCATGTAGTTCTGAGAGCTGAGGTGCATATTTTGATTTTCTCAGACGTATCAAGGTGAGTTCTCATACTCTCTCTCACAAACACAAACACGCACACACACGCACACACACACACACACACACAAATATGCTATTATACTCCATATAACTCCATGTAAAAGCCAGAAACTAAGCTTTTTTTTGCACAGGCCTATCTAAAGGGTTAATGGTGCCACCTGGTTATCAACAGTAAAAATTACAAATTTTACCTCTTCCCAACAGGGAAAACCACCAACAATCAAAAATGCATGATTATATGGTGTCATGGCTTTGCAATCAAAAAATGTGGTTATAATGGAAGTCTATGGGGCAGAAACAGCCACGAACAGTAAATGAGAGAGAAAAAGTTAAAATCTGATGCTACACAAAAACTAACAATGCATCAAAACCAATGTTGTTTCTAATCTTTGACATGTCCAAGACTGTGATAAAAGCTAAAAAAAAAATCCAGTCCACATTCACATTTTATATTGAAAATAAGTCATTATGTGTGTTTTTTTTCCCAAATCGGTGACATCATTTATGAATTTGGCAATTAAAGAGTTAAAATCCTGATTTTTTTAAAAAACATTTAGTAGTTTTGAGCAGGACTGAGGTTGATTAATAGATTTATGCAAAAAAAATTGAAAAAAATATTTATCTGATAAATTTTTACATCTGATCCCTTACTTCAAAAGCACATATTGTTATTGATATGATTACAGACTGTAATCTAGATGTGCTGTGTTTGACAGAAACCTGGCTAAAACCAAACGATTACATTACTTTAAATGAGACCACCCCTCTAGATTACAGTTATAAACATGAGCCTCATCTGAAAGGCAAACGGGGAGGTGTTGCTGTAATTTATAGTAATATTTTTAGAATTACCAAGAAGTCTAGTTTCAAATATAATTATTTTGAAGTGTTGGTGCTTAATATAGCAATATATAGTGTAAATGATAAATCACGTTTGAGATTTGTGCTGGCTACTGTATACAGGCCACCAGGGCACCATAAAGACTTTATCAAAGAATTTGCTGATTTTCTATCAGAGTTAGTATTGGCTGCAGATAAAGTACTAATTGTTGGTGATTTTAATATACAGTACATATAGATAATGAAAAAGATGCATTGGGATTGGCATTTAAAGACATTGTAATCATACTCTAGATCTAATATTATCACACGGAATAAATGTTGATGCCGTTGAAATTCTGCAGCAGAGCGATGACATCTCAGATCATTATCTAGTCTCGTGTAAACTTCATTTAGCCAAGGCTGCAAAGCCGACCCCGTGTTACAAATATGTTAGACCTATCACTTCTGCCACTAAAGATTGCTTTATTAATAATCTTCCTAATCAGTTTCATCATCTCAGCATCCCAGATAGCTTAGAAGAACTCGATATTGCAACAGAAACTTTTAACTCTCTCTTTTCCAGCACTTTAGACACAGTTGCTCCGTTGCGCTTAAAGGGATAGTTCACTTTGAAATTAATTTTTGGTATGTTTTAGCTTACCTCAAGGGCATCCAAGATGTAGGTGTCTTTTTTTCCGCAGTAGTTTCAATTTTGATATTTTTAGGTCAAACCGTTCTTGTCTGTCAGTCATATAATGCAGGTCTATGGTCACTGTCTCAAAGAGCATGCACAGAGTCCAAATTAAAACAATTCCCCGTCGTCCAAATTAAACAATTCCCCATCGTAAGTACACATTGATGGCCTAAGACACGAAACGAGCGGTTTGTGTGAGAAAACGAACAGTATTTATATCGTTTTTACCACTTATACACAGCCATGTCCAAGTGATCTGATCTGACGTGTACGCAGACTGGTGCATAGATATATACACACTAGATCTCGCCTTGTCTACGGCAGTTCATTGGAACGAATGTCTTTAAGGCGACATCTAGTGTATATATCTATGCACCAGTCTGCGTACACGTCAGATCAGATCACTTGGACATGGCTGCGTATAAGAGGTAAAAACGATATAAATACTGTTCGTTTTCTCACACAAACCGCTCGTTTCGTGTCTTAGGCCATCAATGTGTACTTACGATGGGGAATTGTTTAATTTGGACGACGGGGAATTGTTTTAATTTGGACTCTGTGCTTGTGTTTTGAGACCGTGACCATAGACCTGCATTATATGACTGACAGACAAGAACGGTTTGACCTAAAAATATCAAAATTGAAACTACTGCGGAAAAAAAGACACCTACATCTTGGATGCCCTTGAGGTAAGCTAAAACATACCAAAAATTTATTTCAAAGTGAACTATCCCTTTAAAGGGCATCTTGCAGGTTAGTATGGAAGCCCGTTTCCGCCACATTGAGTAAAAAAAATAAAGATTCTTTAAGTCATAATAATGAGAAACTTTCTCGAAATAATGACTTAACATCTCGTAATAATGAGAAACTTTCTCGAAATAATGACTTAACATCTCGTAATAATGAGAAACTTTCTCGAAATAATGACTTAACATCTCGTAATAATGAGAAACTTTCTCGAAATAATGACTTAACATCTCGTAATAATGAGAAACTTTCTTGTAATAATGAGAAACTTTCTCGTAATAATGACTTAACATCTCATAATAATGAGAAAGTTTCTCGTAATAATGACTTAACATCTCGTAATAATGAGAAACTTTCTCGAAATAATGACTTAACATCTCGTAATAATGAGAAACTTTCTTGTAATAATGAGAAACTTTCTCGTAATAATGACTTAACATCTCATAATAATGAGAAAGTTTCTCGTAATAATGACTTATTTTCTCGCACTTCTACGCATGCGCAAAGCAGCGGAGCAGAAGGGCGTGCCGCACTAGCGACATCCGCTGGTCAAAGCCGTGTAAATGCATCACAGCAAACATGGCACGCTCTGCAAAACAGTTGTTTTCATTAAAGTCAGTGTGATCTACTAAGTGCAATCTGTAGTATCATTAAATAACATCATCAGTAGGCCTATATCTTCCATACTTTTCCATGCGCACGATAAGGTGTGAAAGTGGAATGCAGAAGCAGGATGGTTACCATGGTAAATTGTTACATGAATTTACAAAACTATCAGATTAACGTTGGAATATTACATTTATTCATCAAGTTTAAGTGTAACATCTTCATAAAATATATGGGTACGTGTGTTAATATAACACGTATTTTGCAGATGCTTCTAGGATATTTGATGTGCAGGTTCATCTGGAAGATATCAATACAGAAATCACCTTTAAGATGTTTATGACTTTGGCGACATTTAAACATAGTTGGGCAGTGGAATGGGGGAAAACGCAAGGTCGAGACGTGTTTTTAAAAGCTGAACTTCTTTTCAATTGAGCGCCGCATTTTTAGAACGCCGTGTCATGCGCGAGACGCTGCAGAAGAGCGAGCGAGCGTCCGTCTAGTGCGCATATGCCTAGAAAAGCAATGAAAAAGCGCGTTCTGTATGAACGGACCCTTACACAGATTTCCAGATAAGTGTTCTTAAACAGATTTGGAAAGGTGTGCTGTCTTATCATTCCTCCATCTATTTGAAATCCATGGATCACCCTTCTGTGTTGCTGCTTGTTCATACACAAAAATACAAATGAATATTACAAATGAATAAAAGACTATCTAGCTATGGAAGCCCATCTCATATATTGATCATTTATCATTAATGTTATTCACTGCAGAGCGTGCCATGTTTGCTGTGATGCATTTACACGGCTTTAACCAGGGGATGTCGCTAGTGCGGCACGCCCTTCTGCTCCGCTGCTTTGCGCATGCGTAGAAGTGCGAGAAAATAAGTCATTATTACGAGAAAGTTTCTCATTATTACGAGAAAGTTTCTCATTATTACGAGATGTTAAGTGATTATTACGAGAAAGTTTCTCATTATTACGAGATGTTAAGTCATTATTACGAGGAAGTTTCTCATTATTACGAGATGTTAAGTCATTATTACGAGAAAGTTTCTCATTATTATGACTTAAAGAATCTTTTTTTTTTTTTACTCAATGTGGCGGAAACGGGCTTCCATACTAACCTGCAAGATGCCCTTTAAGAGCAAATCATTTGTGACTCTAATGAGAGCTGTCTCAGTACTATGGTACGGTCTAAATCCTGACTGAAAATCCTCGCAGATATCATTTCTTTCTAAAAAGGAACATAGTTGTGAAGATACTGCCTTTTCTAGTATCTTTGACAGAAAAGGTAGATTCGAGATCAGCCTGTAATTGACTAATTTTGTAGGATCAAGTTGTGTTTTTTTTAACAAGTGGTTTAATCATAGCCAGCTTAAAGGTTTTTGGTACGTATCCTAGAGACAAAGATTAATTAATGAAAGTAAGAAGAGAATCTATGACCTCTGGAAGCATCTCTTTCATTAGCTTAGTCGGTATAGGGTATAACATACATGTTGTCGGTTTAGATGATTTAATGAGTTTAGCGAATTCTTCCTCTCCTATTGCAATAAATGAATCAAATTTTTCCTTAGGGAGACTAAAATGCACTCCCTGATGCGATACTGTAGTCGACGGTTGCATAATTATAATTTTGTCCCTGATATTATCAATCTTATAAGTGAAGAAGTACATGAAGTCATTACTGCTGTGTTTACATTTCTGGGCTTGAAGCTTTCTTTTTCGTTAGTTTAGCCACTGTTTAAAAAAATACCTAGGGTTTTGTTTATTTTCTTCTAATAGGATTGAAAAATAAGCAGATCTAGCAGCTTTTAAGGCCTATCTGTATGCAATCGTGCTCTCTTTCCATGAAATGCGGAAAAAAACTCTAGTTTTGTTTTCTTCCAGTTGCACTCCATTTTTCTGGCTGCTCTCTTAAGGGCTGATTTTATTTAATCTTCTTTAAAGGGATAGTTCACTTTGAAATACATTTTTGGTATGTTTTTGCTTACCTCAAGGGCATCCAAGATGTAGGTGTCTTTTTTTCCGCAGTAGTTTAAATTTTGATATTTTTAGGTCAAACCGTTCTTGTCTGTCAGTCATATAATGCAGGTCTATGGTCACGGTCTCAAAACACAAGCACAGAGTCCAAATTAAAACAATTCCCCATCGTCCAAATTAAACAATTCCCCATCGTAAGTACACATTGATGGCCTAAGACACAGTATTTATATCGTTTTTACCTCTTATACACAGCCATGTCCAAGTGATCTGATCTGACGTGTACGCAGACTGGTGCATAGGTATATACACACTAGATGTCGCCTTGTCTACGGCAGTTCATTGGAACGAATGTCTTTAAGGCGACATCTAGTGTATATATCTATGCACCAGTCTGCGTACACGTCAGATCAGATCACTTGGACATGGCTGTGTATAAGAGGTAAAAACGATATAAATACTGTGTCTTAGGCCATCAATGTGTACTTACGATGGGGAATTGTTTAATTTGGACGACGGGGAATTGTTTTAATTTGGACTCTGTGCATGCTCTTTGAGACCGTGACCATAGACCTGCATTATATGACTGACAGACAAGAACGGTTTGACCTAAAAATATCAAAATTTAAACTACTGCGGAAAAAAAGACACCTACATCTTGGATGCCCTTGAGGTAAGCTAAAACATACCAAAAATGTATTTCAAAGTGAACTATCCCTTTAAAGAAGATTAAATAAAATCAGCCCTTAAGAGAGCAGCCAGAAAAATGGAGTGCAACTGGAAGAAAACAAAACTAGAGTTTTTTTCCGCATTTCATGGAAAGAGAGCACGATTGCATACAGATAGGCCTTAAAAGCTGCTAGATCTGCTTATTTTTCAATCCTATTAGAAGAAAATAAACAAAACCCTAGGTATTTTTTTAAACAGTGGCTAAACTAACGAAAAAGAAAGCTTCAAGCCCAGAAATGTAAACACAGCAGTAATGACTTCATGTACTTCTTCACTTATAAGATTGATAATATCAGGGACAAAATTATAATTATGCAACCGTCGACTACAGTATCGCATCAGGGAGTGCATTTTAGTCTCCCTAAGGAAAAATTTGATTCATTTATTGCAATAGGAGAGGAAGAATTCGCTAAACTCATTAAATCATCTAAACCGACAACATGTATGTTATACCCTATACCGACTAAGCTAATGAAAGAGATGCTTCCAGAGGTCATAGATTCTCTTCTTACTTTCATTAATTAATCTTTGTCTCTAGGATACGTACCAAAAACCTTTAAGCTGGCTATGATTAAACCACTTGTTAAAAAAAAACACAACTTGATCCTACAAAATTAGTCAATTACAGGCTGATCTCGAATCTACCTTTTCTGTCAAAGATACTAGAAAAGGCAGTATCTTCACAACTATGTTCCTTTTTAGAAAGAAATGATATCTGCGAGGATTTTCAGTCAGGATTTAGACCGTACCATAGTACTGAGACAGCTCTCATTAGAGTCACAAATGATTTGCTCTTAAAGGGCATCTTGCAGGTTAGTATGGAAGCCCGTTTCCGCCACATTGAGTAAAAAAAATAAAGATTCTTTAAGTCATAATAATGAGAAACTTTCTCGTAATAATGACTTAACATCTCATAATAATGAGAAACTTTCTCGTAATAATGACTTAACATCTCGTAATAATGAGAAACTTTCTCGTAATAATGACTTAACATCTCGTAATAATGAGAAACTTTCTCGTAATAATGACTTAACATCTCGTAATGAGAAACTACAGAACGCGCTTTTTCATTGCTTTTCTAGGCATATGCGCACTAGACGGACGCTCGCTCGCTCTTCTGCAGCGTCTCGCGCATGACACGGCGTTCTAAAAATGCGGCGCTCAATTGAAAAGAAGTTCAGCTTTTAAAAACACGTCTCGACCTTGCGTTTTCCCCCATTCCACTGCCCAACTATGTTTAAATGTCCCCAAAGTCATAAACATCTTAAAGGTGATTTCTGTATTGATATCTTCCAGATGAACCTGCACATCAAATATCCTAGAAGCATCTGCAAAATACGTGTTATATTAACACACATACCCATATATTTTATGAAGATGTTACACTTAAACTTGATGAATAAATGTAATATTCCAACGTTAATCTGATAGTTTTGTAAATTCATGTAACAATTTACCATGGTAACCATCCTGCTTCTGCATTCCACTTTCACACCTTATCGTGCGCATGGAAAAGTATGGAAGATATAGGCCTACTGATGATGTTATTTAATGATACTACAGATTGCACTTAGTAGATCACACTGACTTTAATGAAAACAACTGTTTTGCAGAGCGTGCCATGTTTGCTGTGATGCATTTACACGGCTTTGACCAGCGGATGTCGCTAGTGCGGCACGCCCTTCTGCTCCGCTGCTTTGCGCATGCGTAGAAGTGCGAGAAAATAAGTCATTATTACGAGAAACTTTCTCATTATTATGAGATGTTAAGTCATTATTTTGAGAAAGTTTCTCATTATTACGAGATATTAAGTCATTATTTCGAGAAAGTTTCTCATTATTACGAGATGTTAAGTCATTATTTCGAGAAAGTTTCTCATTATTACGAGCTGTTAAGTCATTATTACGAGAAAGTACGAGATGTTAAGTCATTATTACGAGAAAGTTTCTCATTATTACAAGAAAGTTTCTCATTATTACGAGATGTTCAAGTCATTATTATGAGAAAGTTTCTCATTATTACAAGAAAGCTTCTCATTATTACGAGATGTTTAAGTCATTATTATGAGAAAGTTTCTCATTATTACAAGAAAGCTTCTCATTATTACGAGATGTTTAAGTCATTATTACAAGAAAGCTTCTCATTATTACGAGATGTTAAGTCATTATTATGAGAAAGCTTCTCATTATTACGAGATGTTTAAGTCATTATTATGAGAAAGTTTCTCATTATTACGAGATGTTTAAGTCATTATTACGAGAACGTTTCTCATTATTACAAGAAAGTTTCTCATTATTACGAGATGTTAAGTCATTATTACGAGAAAGTTTCTCATTATTACGAGATGTTAAGTCATTATTATGAGAAAGTTTCTCATTATTACGAGATGTTAAGTCATTATTACGAGAAAGTTTCTCATTATTACGAGATGTTAAGTCATTATTACGAGAAAGTTTCTCATTATTTTGAGATGTTAAGTCATTATTACGAGATGTTAAGTCATTATTACGAGAAAGTTTCTCATTATTTTGAGATGTTAAGTCATTATTACGAGAAAGTTTCTCATTATTTTGAGATGTTAAGTCATTATTACGAGAAAGTTTCTCATTATTATGAGATGTTAAGTCATTATTACGAGAAAGTTTCTCATTATTACGAGAAAGTTTCTCATTATTTTGAGATGTTAAGTCATTATTACGAGAAAGTTTCTCATTATTTTGAGATGTTAAGTCATTATTACGAGAAAGTTTCTCATTATTTTGAGATGTTAAGTCATTATTATGAGAAAGTTTCTCATTATTTTGAGATGTTAAGTCATTATTACGAGAAAGTTTCTCATTATTATGACTTAAAGAATCTTTTTTTTTTTACTCAACGTGGCGGAAACGGGCTTCCATAGGTTAGACTACCCAGTGAGTCAAGGTATAGAAAAATAATGTAGGAACTAGATTAAAATATAAATATATACTTAAACGCTATTAAGGCTTCTAGAGTCGTTTTTGTGAGAAAATGTTACTTCCGCATCTGAAAACCGCCGGAAGTGACGTAACAGGAGGGAGTGCGGTCAAAGTAAACAATAGGAAAGCAATGGATCACAATGACAGTTCGGACGCTGAGGAAATTGTAAATGTTTACTCGTATGACGGACCTCAGCCATATAAGTTAATTATGAGCCTGCTATGCAGCCAAGAGAGCAGGACAGGCCAGGCAACTACTTTTATTTGTGTAAACTCACAACAACAAGAAAACGTTGTGCTTTTGTAAAATAAAATAAAATTGAACAGGGTGCGCGTTCATGATCTCTGTGAATTGGAGCGCGTCTCAAATTAACCCTCTGAGGTCGGAAAACGCGCCCCCGCGTTTTGCTGGATTTTCTTCACATTGTAGTACAATAAACTTAAATTACTCCGTCATTTATGGTTATACAGAAAAAAGAAATATAAAAAAAGAATCTGTGATATTTCTACTTTTGTATGTGTCCACTTACAATCAAATCAAAACATTGTGCTTTTGTAAAATAAAGAAAATAAACAGGGTGTGCGTTCTGCCTCTCCGTCGCGGTGAACTTTTTTTTCTTGAGCACGTCTATAAACTGAAACAAAACTCAGCGAATCCTTCTCACACATTTATGAGCCATACACCTTTATACACATTTAAGTGTGTACTTTTAAATGATCGGATTCAAACTGAAAACAAATATTCTCTGTTTAAGTAATTTGTATAAAACCAACAGGATGTCCAGTATCTCAAACGCTTGCTAATTACTTTTAATTCGGCCACGCCCACTCGCGCAAAAGAGATTCACATGCAAATCTCCACATGGAACGCGAACGCCCTCGTTACCTCAAACACAAAACACCAAAACACTTCACAAGTCTCTGCTTTTCGTCGAGTTTGGAAGACGCGCTGTGAGCTTACATTGGATTTACATCAGAAGAAGAAGAACGCGATTTGAAGACAAGAAAGATGTAAGGTAAGAAATTCTTACTTATTAGTTTATGGTATTGTTGCATAAACTTCACATTGCAGTTGAACTGTTGCTAGATATATGGTGAATATTATACTATTTAGACCCGTGTTTACTGTTAAATACTGTTTGTGGATATCTGCTCAAGCATAGATATGTATAACCATAATGTTTAATATTTTGGAGCGCGATGGCGTTTGAATGTATCATATTTTGGAGCGCACTGTGGGTTTGAATGTATCATATTTTGGAGCGCGCTGTGGGTTTGAGTATCATATTTTGGAGCGTGCTGTGGGTTTGAATGTATCATATTTTGGAGCGCGCTGTGGGTTTGAGTATCATATTTTGGAGCGCGCTGTGGGTTTGAGTATCATATTTTGGAGCGTGCTGTGGGTTTGAGTATCATATTTTGGAGCGTGCTGTGGGTTTGAGTATCATATTTTGGAGCGTGCTGTGGGTTTGAGTATCATATTTTGGAGCGTGCTGTGGGTTTGAATGTATCATATTTTGGAGCGCGCTGTGGGTTTGAGTATCATATTTTGGAGCGCGCTGTGGGTTTGAGTATCATATTTTGGAGCGCGCTGTGGGTTTGAGTATCATATTTTGGAGCGCGCTGTGGGTTTGAATGTATCATATTTTGGAGCGCGCTGTGGGTTTGAGTATCATATTTTGGAGCGCGATTGCGTTTGAAAGGAAAAATGCACCAAACATTAGGCTTTATGTTTTTACTATTATCTCATTTCATATCATCATAACGAATGGAAACATTTGAAGTAACATAAGATAATCAATATATTTTTCTCTAGCAGTTACTGAAATCTTTTGGAAGATTTATAGGCTGCTTTGTAAAATAAAATTATTTTATGCAGTACTGCACATAGCTTATGCCTACAAGGCACAACAAATATGGTGTTCTTTATATTATATATTGTTGGAAACATTTGTGTGTGTGTGTGTGTGTGTGTGTGTGTGTATTCTGTGAATTTTAAAAAGCAATTTTAACCAGAAAAATCTCAAATGTATTCCCAAAATCGTGCAGGCCTAGTTTCTCTTGATACCAGTATGTTCACTTTTTTCTTTTCTTTCAGGGACCAGATGCAACTGAGTCCTGCTGACTTCAACATTCACATGTGTCTCTGTACATGAACATGGTAAAGTGAAAATCAAACACCTTGGAAATGGTATGTACAATGTTTTTAGGAATGGCACAAAGGTCTCTGTCTTTGGATCATTGTTTTCAATGTGCTCTTTTGTCATTTGTATTTTTGGATTGTGTTGTGTTGTAAATAAATCCAAACAATCTAAAAGCCATTCTTTTTTAAATCTCCTCATTCTTTGTGCAAGGTTGCTCTGAATGAGCAACTAATAGGGCAGTTAGGGGAGTGTCTTTGTCTTTCTCAGGTGTTAAAAGCTTACATATTCATGAGATGATCACGCCTCTTCGAATATGGCTTTGTCACACAAAACACGTCTTAGAAATTTTAAATCAATATATTGTCTTATCTGAATGAGCAGTCAGGGTGATTTTCACATAGTTTTGGAGCAAATATTCTAGGCTACGTCATACAATTTTCAAAAGTCTTGTGAAGAAATAATCAGTATGGGTTTCATGGCCTTATTTCAGTGACAATTTTTTTTGGTATTTTCACAAACCACGCATAAATGTCATTATCTCAAAACTACAAACTTTTACATACATGCTGCTGATATATTATTGTAGCAGAGTTTGTGCTGAATACAGTGTAATTAGACTTTAGCCATGAAAATGTCACTAGTAACAGAAAAAAACACAAATGTCAGAGCATGTCAGAACACCTCCAGGCCCAGAAAACAGCTCAGACCTCAGAGGGTTAACTGAAAAACAGTGTATAGACAAGCCTCACAGACATGAGAAATATAACTATCTATATAAAGTCTGTCCACCAACGAAAAAAATTCAATCGAAAGCAAATACGGTACCATCTGATTATATCGAAATGAATGAATCTTTCGAGTCGAATCTTTTTCAATGATCCACTCACGATTCGGCTGAGATTAAAAGCTATCAAGAGGTAAAGCTCATCAGTGATTATAATATAACGACTTAAATTGCAGTTTGTTCGTCACATAAAGCTATCATATGAATAAATAACGATATTTATATAACGGACGAGTCGTATTAGATCACTTGTATGATACTTTTGTGATGTTTTTTTGTCTTTTATTATTATAATTTTTTGCGTGACAGCCCCCAGTAGGCTAACGTTACTCATTCACTTTCATTACATCGACAAGAAGAGTCTCCATTAGGCTACATATTCAAAAATGTCCCTTTGTCTTCCATGGAAAGTCAACTTAAGGATTTGCACATGAAGGTGAGTAAATGATGGCAGAATTATCATTTTTGGAAGAACTAGTCCTTTAATATGCTTTTTAAGGCAGAGATTATGCATCGTCTGCAGAGCTAACGTTACTTACACAAAATAACATCTAAAGCGCATGTGACGAAGACAATATCTTTTAAAGTCTTTTAAATAAATGATTCTCTCTTCTATCCTTTTCTTTTGGTATAGAATAAAATACCAGTTCGGGGTTCCTCTTTCGGCTGTTGTTGCAGCCAACTGCACATCATTTTAAATATAAAACGCATGTGTATACTGATATTTTTCTAACGTCTGAACTCCTGTTTATACATCCATACTCCCTTAATTAAGATGTTTCAATATATTAGTATTAAACGCATTTTCTGATAATTTATATTTCGAGTTTTGACTGCAAATGTCACGTCCATTACGCTAGAACTGCCCAATAGTAATGTAAAGATGTGGTAGCATTGGATCTGGACGGGAAGGATAACTCTGGGAGTTGGAAGGGATGTGTCGTGATTCTGCCTTCTCACACCGCGACAGGCGACACAGGTTCGTGGATCTGAGTGTTGCGATTTCGGTTTCATTTCGCATATAGCCTACAGCCCTTATAATCATAGATGACGCCACGGGTTTTTATTTAAAAGAAAGAGCGTAGCCTACGTTTGTATGTAGGCTTATGGGAAATTTATATTCACAATAGCGAAGAAAAAAAAAAATCGGTAGGTCTTAACGCAAGTTAACTTATGTTTACATTAATTATTTGAGTGTTTTCCATGGTTGTGTTGACATTTCTGCCTTTATAACTGAGGGGATTATAATCAGAGGAAGGTTAAGTTTAAAATAAAAAAACCTTTCAATGTAATGTATTTGTCTCCTGGTCCTTATTTTAGATAGGTCATAAAAAAATATCAATAATTATCGATATCGACCGATATGAAACCCTTATATTGTGATACAGTTTTCAGCCATATCGCCCAGCCCTATTTCAATGTTTAAGTTTTCTTTACTGACTGACTCACTCATAAAAGATAGTTTTTTGCTGAAATAATGTATGTAACTTCTGTTGCTGTTTGCGGTCAGGGACTATTATTTCCAGCGGAAGGAAGGCTTTTAGTGATTTTACTTCATGAAAGTTGCACAGATACATATTTTTCGGCTTTAATAAATGTATTGTGTAGTAACTGTTTTATAAAAGCAGTAAGGTACTCAAGGCTAGTGTTGGATCATAATTAAATGATCACCTTAATGCTTACATGGTTGAAACCAACAAAAGCACATCCATGTATGACGTAGCAGAAGCGTTTTTGAACTGCAAGATTCTTTAATCTGTAGATAAAAAATAAAATAAAGTACCTGATAGTGAAGTTTGTGGGATGAGAGACAAGATCTATAGCAAAATGATGGCCTCTCACGGTGGCTCCATACAAAGACCAGTCGCTGATGGAGGCACCACAGCCAAAATGGACAGGAGTTCTGCACGAGTCAGGTAAGCAGAATAAAATACACTGTTAATAAACAGTATTAAAACAAAGGGTTAAGTCACTAGTACACATGACCTTCCATGGCTTAATGCTTCCATAAATTAAATTTAGGAACTTCATTTTTAATATTCATAATAATTTAACAGAGGTGGAAAGTAACTAACTACAAACACTTTCAGGTAAGGTGTAAACAGCCCCTTAGTGGCGAAACAATGTAATCGATAAATGCGTTACTCTATATGCTGATATGCTGATTTACTCTATTTTGATCGCTATCGTAGACATCAGTGTTTATATTTGAACTTTGCACTTTTATCCCAGTACTATGATAATTTGAACTATTGTGTCACAGAAATAATGGTACTATGAGGTTGAAAAGGCTTTTCAATGCATTCAATCTCACGTCGCTTCCACGCGTCGACTTGAAAGGGATATTACGTCACTCAACACTAAAAGATAACGACACATTTCATCCTCTGTTGAAACAAAAGTGGCAAACTTCTGTCAACCTCATCTATAAGCAAGGACAAAAATAAAAATAAAATAATTTAATTCTTTATTAAGCAATATTATTTAACCCTCTGATTATCTTCATTTGGGACGACACTAGTTATCTTTGGGGTCCCCAGACAACAACATTTAATTTTGTAACAGAATAATAGTTGTTTTTTTTTAAATGTAATTTTACACTGTTTATTAATGTTTTTACTCAACATTTGTGCAGTTTTTGGAAGATTTATGATATATTTTCAATTTCTTTAAATAAATAAATATTTATTTAAATAGGCTTTTTACAAAAAACAGCATTTTATGTAAAATTCACTTTATAAAAGACCCATATTTCTAACTTTCATTCATGGGGATAACATGGATAATTTTACATGGTTTAGTGTAAACTTTTTGCCCATATTTTGTAAAATGTCGTTTTAAAAGTAAAAAATTATAATTTTAGCTACTAGATGGCTATAGAGCTCCACTATATGCTATTTGACTAACTGAAAGATATCTTTTCACAAGATTTTCCAGTTGGATTCATATCTAAATATTATGAAATCACAATTCTAACAATAAATTTTATTTATTTTTTTACTGAAATTTTTTTTTTTCAAATAATGTTACATTAGGATTAGAATCAAACCTGAAAAGGATAAAAGTTGAAATTTTAGAGTTTATCATTTATTTCATCATCTTTTTTTCATATAATTGTACAAATGTGATCTACACTTCAGTTACTAACTGTAACAGAACAGATATGTACAGTTAGATTATATATTGAGTACAAATACATGACATGAACATTAAAATGCAATGAATTGAACAGCATAAGTTAACAAATAAGCAAATAATAAAGCCACCTCCGTTTCTCATAACAAGCGCGGGTGAAGCTCCGGGTGTAGCGTTAGCTTCGTCCTGTCACTGGCCTGTAAATCGGGTTGGTCCGGTCGGAGATCCTTTATTTCTTAAAGGTCTTGTGAAAGGTTTTTATTTGTAAATCAATAACAGAATTTGGTTTAACTTCTGCCATTCTCTCTACGAAAATGATCAGCCTAGCGATGTTTTGACGTAGTCGGAGTGACGGTGTCGCCCGCGCCAGAGCCATAGAGAGAGAGAGTTGCGACACTCTTTGATGTCGCCGCTATGGCTGTCACGTGGTTCATGTAAGCCCCAATAGTTCCAAAACGTACGCTGGCTGTCATGTTCTTCTATGGGACAGACAGCAGCGATTGCATTATTGAACGGTAAATATAAAATAAAACACACACCCAAGTACTTTTTCAGCTGTTATTGCATTATTGCATTTTGTTCATGTCAGTTTTGCATTTGGAGATAAGTTTTAAGCTATATTTTTGGAGGGAAAAGCTTAGTGTTCATGTTCGCATGGGTAGTAGCACTGGCTTTAGCGGCTCTAACTTAACTTTTCCATATCATTCATCTGATGATGGACGTCTCATGATATTTATTTTAGCACAACTGGGCTGTATTAGGCTATTGATTCCCGTGATTTTGCTTATAAATGTAGATTCAGCCATTAGCCTACCTTCGTGATCACGCAAAGAGGTCTGCCGTGGCGGTCCGTTCAGAATTCGCTTAGAAGCTAGCTCACTTCTTCTGATGAAAGTGGCCATCCCCCAGGACCACAACGTGAAACATGATCATGTTAAGACTAAGAATATTATTTTAAGATTAAGCCATACACATTATCAATACTATAACAGATTAAAAACGAATTTAAGCATGGCTGATACAAATGAAGGTTTTCAAATAAAATATTTTTTATTAAACAATGACAGACAACAAAAATGTGTGCTTGTGTGTGTGAACAAGAAAAACAAAAACCAGGGGCAGGTGATCCATGAAACAGACAGGACTGGTGATGGCCATAACAATCCTAAAGGTCCAGCATTGTTCTCACAAGCCGCTTCACTCAAGACAATAATAACATAATGAAAAGTTAGTATATCCCAAAAAATTAAATTAAATAAAAGTTGCTATAAAGGTGGTAGCGATTCATTACCGAACTCTTAGCTGACGAAGTCGCGCTAGCTAACTAACGTTAGCTAGCAGGCAGTGCTTGAAAATTGGTTGAAACAACCAACATAAAATATAAATAATTACGCTGTGCATGTACACATGAAGACCAGTATAAGCATCGCAAAGGGCCTCTGATACAATATAGACAGTTGACAATTCAAAAGAGGTCGATATTTCGGCAACTTAACTCTGGAACAACTCGACGCGCAGCAATGTAAGTGAATGGTGTCCAACGCCCAAATGACAGTGTTTGGAACTATTCCGATCTTCATATCCCGGAAGTAGGCGGTTAAAAGCGCCGCCATTATTTACAACGGAGGTCTATGGGAGTGTCGCAACTCTCTCTCTCTATGACTCTGGCCCGCGCACTCGCAGTTGAATGGCAGGTGACGAGAACCAATCAGATTGGATAAAATAACATGTATCCAATTCTGATTCGCCAGGGACGCAGCGACCTGCGTCCGGGGGAGAATCTTTAAGAAACCAATTAGAGACCAGCTTCAGGTCACATGCTGCCCGAAAATTTAAAGAGTCCATAGACCAGTGGTTCTCAACTCCAGTCCTCGGGACCCGCTGCTCTGCACATTTTGTATGTCTCCCTTATTTAACACACCTGAACCAGATCATCAGCTCGTCAGGAGAGACTCCATGAACTGATTTGAGTGTGTCAGATAAGAGAGACATACAAAATGTGCAGAGCACCGGGTCCCGAGGACTGGAGTTGCCATAGATCCATTTGTCCGGCGTCCCTCTCACATGAAACCAGAGAATGTCTAATAGGAAGAGAATTGACACTCTCTGGTTACTTCCGGTTTCTGGACTGGCTGCAGTAACACGTCTCTGTCCATGCGGGGGCGCTCGCAGGCGAGTGCAGAATGAATGGAGGTCTATGGCGCTATACCCATCAAATTCCACTTTTCTCAGGATATAATTTTTTGTCTAGTAATTTGAATGTTGTATCCGAAAGGAGATGCAAAGAAATTACACATTGCTGGGTGTTAGATTTTTTAGAGTCACTTATTTGCTTTAAAAAGTCTTTTAAAATGTCAATGACGTCATACACAGTGATAGTGCTTTACGGCATCGGTTCCCAACAGGGGGGTCGCGGCCCACAAGGGGGCCTCAGCGAGCTCTGTGGGGGGTCGCGTCATATTTTGAAAAGTTTTGAGCAATTTGCATTAAATAAAAGTCCTTAACTTTTTTCTGTTCAAAATGTATATAATGAGCGAGTTCATCATGAATCCATTTTCCAAACCGTGTTTTTGTCTTATCCTGAATCACTATGGTGGTACACCTATAATAAGTGATTACATTGGGACTATTTTACCCTGGTTCGGATCGCTGCCGCTGCGGAGTAGCCCAGTACCTCGCACACAGAGAGAGAAGTAGTTCCGGCTACAATGTTCTTCCGAAAGACGCATTATTCTGTTAAAGAAGAAAAAACTGGCACTAGAGATTGAGTTGCTTCAAAAGGAACTTCAGAGTAAGTGCTAAATACACTATTTCACACAGAGTACTATTGCTGACCTTGGATAACAATATATCTTATTGCAGGCAAAAGATGACCATCATTGGCTTTTCTTGACAAAGAATAATTGAAATAAAACTCAAGGAACTAAGCATGTTGTCTTGTCTTCTATTCATTTAATGAAGGTTTTTGTTTTAAAAAAAAAAACACAATTCTGTCCCGTGCAGCTCTGCCACTTGGTTGGTCCAAGTGCACTGGCTGGAGGTCATCATCAGGCTGCACCTCCACCACAGGGGTCCTCTCCTTTCTGATGGTGGCAATATTGTGGAGTATGGCACATGCAACAATAATGTCACAGGCCCTGTCAGGTGCAACCCGCAGACACTGAAATCTTTCCTTTAGTTGCCCAAAGGTCATTTCAATGCGTGCCCTTGTCCTGGCTAGAGCTGCATTGAAACGGGTTTGTGGTCCGGGGTTTGGGTCAGGGAATGGCGTCATGAAATACTGCCTGCAGGTATAGCCCCTGTCACCAAGCAGGATCCCGTCGTAAGCACCTGGAAAAATGCAGTTTTGTTAGGCTCAGAATAAATGTATGTAATACAGTGAGCTTGATATTAAATATTTCCTTACCACGTTCAAATAATGTGCATAAATGTGACTCTCTGAAAATCCTGGAGTCATGCACAGAACCAGGCCATTTTGCTTCCACATTTGTGATGTAGGACATGGAGTCACACACCATCTAAGATATTTTTAATCAGTCAACTGCATACTTTTTGATTACATTACTTTTTGTATTATTTGATATATTCTGGACTCGCTTCTCCAAGGTAAATGGTGAATTGTTTGATGTCAGGCTGCATGCTCAGAAAGCGGCAGTGGATTGTGCAGAGTGAGACCACCTTCAGCAACAGGTTCTTGTCGTAAAAACGGACAAGACATGGCTGCGAAAGACTTCCCGTATCACCTCCGCTTATAAAGCCGGGATCTAATCCTGTTAACATGAAATAAGCCTGCTCCCGAGCAGGTTTAAGCTTGGGCACCTGTTGCTATGACAGCAAGTCCAGGATGAGCGTCGAAGAACCAAACAATCCAAGATCATGCCAAATCTCCAACAATCAAATCCAGCTAACTGAGTTAGCGACGTACGAAGAACGGGCCCCTGGGGCCTGTTTCAGAAAGGAGGTTCAACTGAGTTGACTTACCCTGAGATGGGAAACTCTGAGTTTTCGGTTACAGAACAGCTGAAATTAGTTAGTTCAATCAACTCTGAGTTGACTGACTCTGAGTTAAGCGCGTGCACCACCACTATAAAAAGCCATTATCAATGGAGTGCAGATATTATGAGTCACCATGGTAACAGCGCCAGACAAAAAGAGGTCTGCATATTTCTCACCAGCTTCTGCAAGCGTAAGAAGACATATTATTATTTTTTAAATATCGGCTGCAGCAGCGAAGGACAACTAGAGTTAGCTAGGGAGAAAATAGTTGCTCGAGTCAATGCGTATGTTTACATTTTAATTAGTTATACAGTGTTGGGTGTAATTAATTACCAAGTCATCTAAATACTGTCATTTAATTAAAGGGATTACTCTTAATTCTTCTGTAATTTGAAGTAAAATCTGATGTAATTGCATTAGACTATAGAACAATTCTGTATATTTAACATACATTTTTAAAAGGTTTATTTTTTATGTAACCTTCTCCCTCTACACACTTTGGTCAATTCAAGAATAATCCATGCAATTGTATATTGTTTATTTGAAAGCATTAAAAGTGCAGTTTCTTGTCTCTCCTTGTATTGTTCAAGTGGTTGAGGTTGATATGGGATTTATTAATAAGTAGACTTTCTAAAGATAGTCATTATTACATGAATCTAATTACACGGTTGAAGATGTCATTTGTAGTTAGTAATTAATAACTATTTTAGAGTAACTTACCCAACTGTTATAATATCAGAGGTGAAACTGGAAGAACAGTATGTTATTCAACCTAATTTTAATTTTCATGGGTGCAATCCTGCAGGTATTAAAAGAACATGGCAGCAGCTGAAAATTAAATATAAGAACATAATTCAATCAGGTAAGGTTTGAGCATATCATGGGTGTAGGCTACCTGAATTTACAAATATTTGACATATTAAATAACTAAATAGCATCCCAGTGTCTAGCAGTGCAGCAGCATTTTTGGCTGGGGGAATTCCTGGAGGGACTTCAGAGCCAGTCACTCCCGAAGATCCAAGGGCCTTCATAAAATGTAAGAGGTTTACATATGTGTTATTTCTTATATAGGCTATTTTTGATATTTCCATTTATTTTACTTTGGGTTGGGTTTTTTGTTGGTCCCAACAGATTCCGATGGTAATATCTGTCTTTTGGAGCCTCCTGTCCCAACAAAACCTGCAGGCAGTTGTAAGTAGCCTACTCAATACACCAGAAATTATGACAAATAGTGTTATAAAGTGTACTCATCTTCACAGGACGATGGGGATAATGTTATGTGTCACATCAAACAATCTACACATTCAGATTTTTTCACATTTTTATGTGGAGTAGAATCTAAGTTTAAAGCTAAGTATAAATGGGTAGTCTTATCTCTCCCCCCGCCCCCAAAGTGGAAGAACAGCAGGAGGACGGTCCATCAACTTCTGTTGCACAGATGAACAGAGTTCAGTGATTTTCAGTAAATGCCACAGTTTAATTCTGTAGAATTTGTTTAGAACTACATTATGTAACTCTAATCTACTACTGTATATTCAGTTGCCAGTTAAGGAGTTAATAGACTTCATCTTATTTAAAAACCAGTAAAAAAAAAAACCCAGTAAAAATAGCAATATTGTATTTGTTAATTAAAGATTAATTTTATTAATAAAAATGTACTGAAAGAATGAATGAGGTGTTTAAACACCACTTCCTCTTTAAAAAAGGGGAGGAGACCGAAAGAAACTCTGGGTTTACCGAAGAAAACCTGCTCCCGGCCAGGTTAGGTTCACAGAGTAAGTTACCATGGTAACTGACTCTGAGTATAAGTTACCTCTCTTTCAGAAACGGGCTTGACTTACTCTGCTTTCTCAGGTTTAAC
The DNA here is from genome assembly GCF_965113295.1 of Leuciscus leuciscus. Classification (NCBI taxonomy): domain Eukaryota; kingdom Metazoa; phylum Chordata; class Actinopteri; order Cypriniformes; family Leuciscidae; genus Leuciscus; species Leuciscus leuciscus. Next base: position 569,258 of record NW_028118542.1, on the reverse strand, counting down.
ATACCTCCCATTCTGAAACAGAAAACCCAGAGTTTCCCTCATTTCAGGGTTAACATACTCTGAGTTTTCACTTAACCTCCTTTCTGAAACAGGCGCCCCTGGTCTTTTCACGATCGGATAGCTATCCGATCTGAGAAAACGCATGAAGTGGCCAGGTGTAAACAGCCCCAGAAATCATTCTAATATTCTGATTTATTATGAGTGTTGGAAACAGTTCTGCTGCCTAATATATTTGATGAATAAAAGGTTAAAAAGAACTGCATTTATTAAAAAAAATATATAATTTCTAATAATATAAATCTTCTTTACTATCACTTTTTTTAAAATAAATTTAACACATCCTTGCTGAATAAAAGTATTGATTTATTTAAAAAAAAAATAAAAAAAATACTGACCTCAAATTACTGACCAGTAGTGTATATTGTTGTTACAAAAGATTTCTATTTTTTAAAAAATTGCTTCTTTTATTTGTATTTTTTTATTTTTTTTAAACTTTTTATTCATCAAAGTATCCTAAAAAAAGTATCACAGGTTATGAAAACATATTAAGCAGCAGAACTGTTTCCAACTTTGATAATGAATCATCATATTAGAATTATTTCTAAAGGATCATGTGATAGACTGGAGTAATGATCCTGAAAATTCAGCTTTGCATCACAGAAATAAATGATCATTTAAACCAATTATTTTAAATTGTAAAAATATATCACAATATTACTTTTTTTTCTGTATTTTTGATCAAATAAATGCAGGCTTGATGAGCAGAGGAAACTTCTTTCAAAAACATTAAAAATACTAATACTTATACTTGCCCTGTAATACATGTATTCTTTGTTTTAGATGTTATTAACTTAAATTCTTATGAATAATAAAAATGTTGTAATGTCTATTTGTTATTTATGGCCTGTACGCCTCATTATTGATCTGAGCTTCTACATCTTGAATTCGAATAACATTCGATAAAACATAATTGCTGGATTATTTTGACTATAATAAATAAGCAGATGAAACATATGTTTCATCTGCTTATTTATTATAGTCAAAATAATCCAGCAATTATGTTTTATCGAATGTTTTATCGAATGTTATATAGATATTTACATATCTATATATAGAAAGAAAAATATTTCCAAAACAATACACACACACACACACACACACACTGAAAAAAAGGTTTTCATTCATCGATGAATGAAAACCTTTTTTTCAGTGTGTGTGTGTGTGTGTGTGTGTATTGTTTTGGAAATATTTTTCTTTCTATATATAAATATGTAAACTGTATATTTATTTATTTGTCAATGACAACACACATTAATTAGCACATTAGGCTAATATGGATTTATTCCCATGGAAATTCTTGCCTCTAAGAATATATATTTGTAAATCTCATCAAAAGACAAAATTAAATGTTAAAACTAAATTCACTGTAATAATCTTAATTTGAGTTTCATAAACTCGGCGTTGCGTTTGAAATCCGAATTTTATTATTCTCCATTTTTTCAATCAATAGGCCTACATATTACATAGCGAAAATAACCTGCTGAAAGAAGCAGTTTTTTTGACAAGAGACATCGTTATGTTTCGCTCCTCTGTCTGCGCTTCAGAGAGCATCTAAAGCCGCTAAACGTAGGCCTATGGAAAGTTTTCAGTCAGGGAAACTGTTTCTCAAAGATGAGCAACGATTTATAGATTTATTTGGAACTATTTTCGTTGCCGATATATAGAGCAAAATGTAAGGCATGTAATATTTACGACTTAATATAAAAAAAAACGTCCTGCTGATGTTCGGGACAGCACTCTTTCTCGTCCTATCTGTTGCTTTTTTAAATAATTGTCATAAATAGAAAAAAACAAGGATAGCCTACAGGAACTTTTTTTGTGAATTATATTCTGTTTCAGAAATGTTTCAGATGGCAGATGCTTTTATTGTAGGCTAATATCTGTAAAAAACAAAACAAAACAAAAAAAACTAAAAAAAACAGTGGTCTGTTATTCTTAATAACAAAATGTATGCCAGCTTCACTTGCTCCCGTTTATGCACCAGCTGCAAATGCTAAAAATAAATAATAAACAGCGCTAGTTTTTCTATGAACAATCATGAATTAAAAAAGCTAAGTCAGTCTTTGTTTGTATTGCATGTTCACTTTTAATACAGCGAAACAGCCTAGGTCTTCCATTCCTCTCAAACTCGTGTGGTCGACTGTGACGTCACTCGTGTGGCCGACTGTTACGTCAACTCGGGTGGCTGACTGTGACGTCAACTCGGGTGGCCGACTGTGACGTCAATTCGTGTGGCCGACTGTGACGTCAACTGTCGACTGTTACGTCATAATGATCGTGAGTATAAACAGTGCCGCGGATTTATTCTTCTTGTAGCGAGTCGGCGATTGTGAAATTACTATATACATTTACATTATGTGCATCTGAGTTGTGCATATTAGTAGGGAAATTGATACAAAATTGATTATTCAAATAATCTCTTCTGTTTCTCTTTCTTTCATAGTGTTTCACAGATATAAATTGCAAGAAGTATTGTTCACTTCTAGTTCATTTTCGAGTATGTCAACCATGCCCACCATTTTTGAGAGTGCAGAGCAGTCCTCATCAACTGAATTGTCAGATGAGCTCACTACAGCCCTTGCTGCGGGGCGGTGGTGGGCGATAATGGAAGTTTCAGACCCCATATCTGAGTATCCTGACTATGAGGACCTCATCTCAGACCAGTGGTGGGAAACAGTGGAGGAAGGAGAAACATCATGCCCCACATCCCCGGTCTTCAGTGAAGCATCTGAGAAGGCTCATTCCCAGCACTCGGGCTTCTCAGATGGGAAATATAAGGGGGGAGAACTGAAGACAACGAAGCAGTGGAGGCAGCAGAACTCTCCCAGTGCTAAAAAAGAGGATCTCACCTCATCCCTGGTCTTCGGTGATACATTGGAGAAAGCTCAGCACTCAGCACCTGTGCCTGTTGTGTCTCCAAAGCGAGCACCTGTGCCTGCTGCATCTCCAAAGCGAGCACCTGTGCCTGCTGCATCTCCAAAGGGAGCACCTGTGCCTGCTGCATCTCCAAAGCGAGCACCTGTGCCTGCTGCATCTCCAAAGGGAGCACCTGTGCCTGCTGCGTGCCCAAAGGGAGCACCTGTGCCCATAGGGTCCCAAAAAAGAGGAAAACTCAGGATCCCCGAATATTTGACTAAACATCTGAAAAAGGCCGCTTTAGAAACACCCATACCCATCCAGTCACTACAGAGGGCACCAGGGGCTTCCTCAAAGGTGCTCACATGCTCCTCACATGGAGCACCAATGCCAGACAAGATCTCCAAGAGGAGAAATCCTAAAAACCCTGAGCTGCTGAGGCAGCATTTGCAAAATGCACCAGTGCTTGTGTCTTCCGCAAACCTCAGGATCCCTAAGCAGCAGAGGCAGAAGAATATCCAAAAGGGAGTGTCTGTGCCTGCCAAGATCCCACAGAGAACACTTGCTCCACCGTGTTCCCCACAGCAACCACCCAGTTGCTACCAAATTGACTATTTATGTAGCATATTTGCTAAATGTTGTGTCATTTCAAATATTTAATTGAAATTGTACATGATTTATATGAATGCATGTACACATTAATAAAAGGTTTTCAACCTCATCCAATAAAACATTTGTCTTAGTTTCAATTCATTTTACCATTATTTGTTTTATTTTGCAGGTAATATTTTTTTTCGTTCAAAACATTGTTAAATATAAATATTTTTCATTAAGAGCTCAAAGAAATATTTGTTTTTCGACGAATGTACAATTTCAAGGTTACTCGGCGAAGCCAGCGCACGGGCATTAAACACATATCTCGACCAGTCACTACTGCAGCGTTAAACAGATTTCAACAAGATTTCAACGTCAAACAAACCAGACAACTCGTTTAAATAGTATTTTTCTACAAACTGTTAGCTAATAATTTTGTCAAGATGGCTACTGTAGTGGCACAGTCTCATTATATATTCGGATTGCGGACAGGAGTGAGGAATAATTTGTTGTATTTTGATGAGCAAACCATCATATTTCCGTGCGGAAACAACTGTGTGCGCTATAACATCAACCAAAAATGCCAGAAGTTTATTCCAGGTACTTTATTATAGTAAACATACATTTTTAGACACTTCATACGTATTTTAATAGGCTATATATTATATGTAATATATAGTAGGCCTATGTCTTGTAGCCTATATTATAGGCTCATAATATCATATGATAAGTATTAACGTAAATTATATCATTATCACTTGTCTCACTAGTCTTAATATAACTATTACTGGTTATTAACTGTATTTCTTGTGAATATCTGGGCCAGTGACAAATAAGGTTTTCAACTGATAAAAAATTCAAAAAGGTTAAAACTGCACATCAAAGTAGTTATTATCTTTATGGGGGTGTTTTTTACTTATTACTAAAATCTCAATTTTAAACAATGTATTTTAAGCGGTTTAACTGAGAATCATGTGACGACACCAGTCAAAATGTCATACGGGATAACGTTAATGCATTTTCTAAATATTATGATATTAAAACTTTTCAAATCAATAATACTTAATGAATATATAAAGTGATGCAGTAAACAATATTTGGAGCACAGAAAAAAATGTTTTGCACAAAAATTTGTGCACGTTCTACGCAATGCTACGTGCTGCAGCGTTCTGAAAGCTGCCAGTTTACACCAATGAGATGAAATGGGACGGTGTATAGCAACAACTCTGTACTTCCATTCCAATTTTTGACTTTTCAACAATGTTTTTTTTTTACAGTTGGATATCATTTGTAGCATCATAAAATACAACGGGGACAGAGATAGTGAGAATCTTTTTATTTTTATTTTTTTTTTACTGCAAGATGTACATAAATTGGGATCACAAACAGGGAAAACAAATAAACAAACAAACAAACAACCAAAACAAAACCAATACAGTCAGGAACTGACAGATGCGTGCGTTTGTGTGTGTGCGTGTGTGCATGTGTGCGTGTAAAGGTAACTGGGTGGACGTGTCACAGTACATACTTTGAAGAACAAGAGATAGATGGAGAAAAAAAAAAAAAGGAAGATAGTGAGATACTGACTACAGCTGCATTTCTAGTAGTGATGAAACTGAGAAATTGTCACATTTCCCTAATTCACTGCATTGTTCTCGGTTAAGGCTGTTGTTTTCTAAGGTCAATGTTTGCCAGCTCTTAGAAGTTGAAAATCTGACACTTGAGTACTGAAATTGTGGATATGTGTAAGTAATGTATAAGTTAATAAATATCTATGTAATGAAAATTCTTTCTTTTTTAAATTATTTTGGACAAGATTAAATATTAAGAAATGTTCCTTAATGGTAAACATGTTTTATTAAATCCATATCTTTTTGTTTGTTTAAAATAAATCATTTCAATTAATTTGTATTTTTAAAAATGAGAAATAATTGTATAATTAAATCTATATCTATTTGATTGGAGAAAACAAATAATGTCTAATACATATTTCTTAAATGTGATTTTTTATTTTATTAAATCTATATATTTTTGTTTAGATCAAAAACAGAATTTAAATTAATTGACTTTCTTCAATAAGAAAAAATATACTTTGTGCCAAGGTTTAGAAAATACATAGAAAATATTGGTTAGGGCAAGTTATTTATTTTTCATTGGCTCAAGTTATAAATTATAGATGTGAACCCTAAAAAATTTTTATTGGATGAATGAAAACCTTTTTTTCAGTGTGTGTGTGTGTGTGTGTGTGTGTGTGTGTGTGTGTGTGTGTGTGTGTGTGTGTGTGTGTGTGTGTGTGTGTGTGTGTGTGTGTGTGTGTGTGTGTGTGTGTGTGTGTGTGTGTGTGTGTGTGTATTGTTTTGGAAATATTTTTCTTTCTATATATAGATATGTAAACTGTATATTTATTTATTTGTCAATGACAACACACATTAATTAGCACATTAGGCTAATATGGATTTATTCCCATGGAAATTCTTGGCTCTAAGAATATATATTTGTAAATCTCATCAGAAGACAAAATTAAACCCAATGTGATTTCTAGACATCGTAATGTTATTTCTTTCTCTAAAATTGTTATTGTAGGCTACATAATATCTTATTTAGCATTGCATTAGCAACCTCTTTCCCCCGTAGCGTATCCTATTCTTAGCTTCATTATTGTTAGTATTTTTTCACAGAAACACAGAATGACAAATGAAGAGTTCAGATGCAAAAGCCTCTAAGTGCCATCTGAAATTTTCTTCTAGAATGATCATTTTTATCAATCTCATATATTTAAGTTCAGTAATTTCACTTAAATGACAATTCATTTTCATTGCCATTTAAGTGAAATTACTGAACTTAAATATACGAGCTTGATAAAAATGATCATTCTAGAAGAAAATTTCAGATGGCATTTAGAGGCTTTTGTATCTGAACTCTTGAAATATAGTCTCAAGCACCACCGGCAGCCCATAGCCTACTGATTCTCTAAATTCACTGTAATAATCTTAATTTGAGTTTCATAAACTCGGCGTTGCGTTTTTTCAATCAATACATATTACATAGCGAAAATAACCTGCTGAAAGAAGCAGTTTTTTTGACAAGAGACATCGTTATGTTTCGCTCCTCTGTCTGCGCGTCAGAGAGCATCTAAAGCCGCTAAACGTAGGCCTATGGAAAGTTGCAACCCAGAGTCCAGTGAAACCTGCAGTACCTGCACATGTCCACTTGATGGCGAAGTCTGTCAAGAAACCCCAAACATTATACTTCCATCAAATCTGAACACAAGGTGACAGTAAAGTCATGAGATATAGTTCAAATGCTTTTCATGTGTCCATAAACTAGTCTTAATTGTACTTTATCATAATCTCTCAGATGTTTTATTAATTTAGTGTTGATAACTTTATTTAAAAAGCCTGTTTATACTGATAGTGGCTTAATTGCTGGCAACAGCAAACAGTCTACAGTTACATAAGGAAATATTACTTGGTGGAATTATTCTTTTTGGATATTATTAATAAAAATGATTTATTTATCATTTTTATTCCTATTGCTGTTGTTGACATGTGTAGCTTATTTCTTTAAGGGTTGAAATACAAATAAATAAACTGACAAGGCAAACAAAAAGTTTTTCCCTCTTGAAGAGATAGTTCATCATCATTCACTCAAACACTCATGTTGTTCCAGACCTCAATTACTTTATTCTGTCAAACACAAAAAAAATACAAATAAAATAAAATAATAATTATAATAATTAATCAGTTTTTTCCCCTTCATGTAGTAGAAGTCAATGGTAACCAAACCGGTTTGCTTTATCAACATTCTTCCCAATATCTTTATATATATAATGACTGAGCATCCTGGATTGGATCCTGTTTGTTTAAACGTGTATTCTCTTCAGAATGCATACATTTATCGAGCCGACTATGGAACCTTACCCTGGTATTCCAGAGTTCTCGCGAGAGCACAAGTTGAATTTGCTCAGCGAGTTAGATTTAGGTCTGGACTTCCAGGCTGTGTGGTGATGAGGGTTCGCCGTGAGTTTCCAGATGATCAGGGCAGATATGTTGGTTTCCTACCAGCTGATGATTGAATCTGGACACCATGGTGGAAATGACCTCCTCCTTGTCTGGCCGCTCATACTCCGCACAAAGGTCTGATAGTATGGGTATCTTAAGTACCTCATCCATGTATGGAGCAGGGTCCACAAAAACATGCTCAAATATTAGGTCCTGCAGGTCATCTAGGTACTCTGTGCAATAAAACAAAATGTATTTATAAATTTATATCCTGTTGATGATGTTGCTTGTGCACGACCAGCATTTTCATTGTAATGAAATGCAGCCAGGTTTAGTCTGCAAGTGCACAGACACAATTCAGGAAAATAGCCTATAATGATGTAAAGTTATTTTAACAGCAGTTAAAATTACCTGCACAACATTCCAAGAAATGGGAACACTGTTACGTCAGAAACGAGGACACAATGTGCAAGTAAAAAGCTTTTATTTAATAGTCAATGATGATGATGATGATGATGATGATGAATAATCCGGGTGATGCAGGCGGTGGCACAGGGACTTTGATGGTCAGACACGGAGTGATGGATGAAGTGCAGCGTGCTCTGATGAGTGATGACGTGATCCAGACATGAAACGTAATCCAACAAAGACGCGAAACCGGAACACAGGAACTCAAGACGGGACACGAGGCACGGGAACAGGATCAGACAACACAGAGACTTCATGCAACGATCTGACAAAGGAGATGAGAAAGTGGTGAGCATTTCTAGGAGATGAGATGAGTGGCAGCTGGTGATGATGAGTGATTGCAGCTGGATACTGATCAACCGTAACGATCCGGACACACCCACTCACACACATGTAAACAACAAGGCACGAGACTAGAGAGAGACATTGGATCTATGAACCGTGACAAACACCACATTTTTTGGGCCAAACCGTAGAATGTCACTATGAAATGACTCCAAAGATGAAGTCTGGTGATGTGGACTTAGTTTGGTGATGTCCTTCAAAATCCGCAAGTTTGTCATCACTTTCTCCAGCTTGTAGAATGCCTGAGTTCCTATGAGAAATGATACAAAAATTGCATTAATTACAACTAATAACTTTAATTTTAGGTTATTTACACTTCGACTAACAGTCCCCTTTTTTTTTTTTTTTTTTACATGTCGTGTTGCCTAAAAATAATATTTGTTTACAGTATCATACTGGCAACAAGCCACTTGTTTCTATCTCTGCTTCCCTTTAGATGATGTAGACGAGCAGGAAAGTTTGGATCCTCTGTGTACGTTCCTGACATGGTTCAGAATCGATTTCCATTCTTTCTGGTCCAGTGATGATGCAGTCCAGTAAATGTGGTTTTTAATGCTTCTCTGCCATTTCCGTAATTTTTCACAAGTCTTTCATCTTGGAAATGTTTTCAAGTTTCCTCACAATCCCTGTAAATAAAAATATAGACAAGCATTTTACTGCTGAGAATAAATACAGTGATGTTCACAGTTTGCCAGTACTAAATATTTGTGATATGCCTATAAACTGTCACAATTTCTTAATTTTCATATTAAACCCACTTATAAATCTATGTTATTGAATTTGTACGATTTATAATGAATAAAACCTTTTTCGATGTGCCACACATCATAAAACTGGTTGATGTTATGGTCTCTGAGGCACCACCATAATTGGAGGGTACTGCTCCTTCACTTCTTCTATGACCATCATGGTCCACTACCATCAGTGTTGGGCAAGTTACTTAAAAAAAGTAATTAGTTATAGTTACTAGTTACTTCTCACAAAAAGTAACTGCGTTAGTAACTGAATTACATCATTAAAAAAGTAACTAATTACCAGGGAAAGTAACTATTGCGTTACTTAAAAAAAACAAAAAAGTTTAAATATAAGACATTTCTTGGATACCCCCAATATGAAATGTTAAATTAATGAAATTGACACTAAATAGAACATCTTATTATTATAAAACATTGTACCCTAATCTACACTATTTTAATGTTGCTGTGGGACAATGTGAGAGACACCTATTAACTTAAATATTAAAATATTATCATTACTATAGTGCAACAATAAAACAATAGATGGTTTAGAACTTTTAATATTTATTGCACAGACCACAACTGGCCAACAAATAAGTCTAAAAATAAATGATGCTTCTTAAGAAATGTACCAAAAATAAATAAATAGTAGCCTAATAAAAATATACATACACATACACTAGTGCATATAATTAAAATAAAACTCACACACCTTTACAACTGGTAGACATTCTGTATAGCCTACTTGAAGTATTTTCTTCCTCACAATAGTAAGTTTAACAAAAAGTGCTTTCAATATAATACTGAACAATGTATCAACATAAATAATACAATATAATCTTTTGGGGGTTTATTTTTATAACCTACAGAGAACGTCATCATCAGAGGTTATTTTAGCCAAATTCTAGTCGTGTTTGCCGCACGTGCTCACAACCGTCAAACAAATATGTTTGAACGTTCCCTGCAGGCTATTTTGGAGTTTATGTTATATAAACTAATTAAAACATTGCATATGATACCAATATGCTACAGAGATTATTCAAATGCTGATATGTGTAATTTATTTATAAATAAAGTATTTATGCTCGGACACATTCGGTCTCTGTCGCGCACTGTCGAGCGCGTTCTCGGACACACTCGGTCTCTCTCGCGCACTGTCGAGCACGTTCTCGGACACACTCGGTCTCTCTCGCGCACTGTCGAGCGCGTTCTCGGACACACTCGGTCTCTCGTGCACTGTCGAGCACGCTCGCGGCATTCGCCTCGCTTTTGTCGAGTCCCGCGCCTCATAAACACACACACACCAGAGAAAAAAACTTTGCAGCTCCTATGGCTGAGAGAGAGCCTACTCGGATGAAAACCGCTTCAGTGAGCTCAATTAAAGTAACGCCGCATTTGTATTGACAGTAACGGTAACGGCGTTGTAATGGAGGAAGCAGTAATTAGTTAGATTACTCGTTACTGAAAAAAATAACGCCGTTAGTAACGCCGTTATTTATAACGCCGTTATTCCCATCACTGACTACCATATCAATCCCCACCGTGATCGCCAAGTGCAACATGTGTTGTGCAACACACATACAAGGTCTAAACATGCGACAAACTGATAATCAATAGGCTACAGAATATCTCATTGTTATTATATATCCAAAAGAGAACTGTTTTGATCAACTCCCAAAAGTTAGAAGTTAAGTGCACTGAAATACCATTCTAATTACTAGTAAATAGTAATACCTTTACAAGAAGCCTATTGCCTATTTCAGGGTTTTCCTGGCTCAAAATGAGGCGCAGGTGGTAAAATCATAATAATGTATTTTAATAATAAGATAATAAAAATTTGTATTTTTTTGTAGATCATCATATAGCCTAATGTGTTTTCCACCATTTTTTCTGTTGGTGGAGCTTGGTACCTCTAGGGGGGTCCGGGGGCATGTCCCCCGTAAGAAAATGTTGTACATTTTAAAGATAAATTCATTAATCTGGTGCACTTTGAATCGCCCGAATCCACTATTAAGGCGAGACACGGCAGGCAAAAACAAAGATTTTTCATGCAGTGGTTGTCATAATGACTGGATACGAGACAGGAAGCAATTGCAAGTGATTTATTCAGATAGTGCAAACAACAGTCCAACTGTGCAACAGTGCAAGCCGATGGGAAGAGTGACGCAGGGACTTCGATGGTCAGGATCCGTGAAGAAGTGCAGTGAAGGTGACGGTGAGACAACGGGTGAATCCACAACGAAGACTTGGAACAGGAACACAAGGCAGGAACTGGGGGCAGGAACTGGGAACAGGAACACAAGGCAGGAACTGGACACCGGAACACCAACGACATCAAACAACGATCTGACAAGGATGATAGAACAACGGTAAGTATTTAAGGAGTCATGATATTGCTTGCAGCTGGTGATGAGATGATGATCAGCTGGAGCGGATCAAGTGATGTCATACACTCACGCCCACAACACACGCGCTCACACAACAACATAAACACAAGACTAGAAGGAACAGAGAATACCTCTACCGTGACAGTGGTCAGTTTTGAGATTTTGGGCTAGTTTACTCCTTCAATATGTGTTCTTTCAAGCTGCTATAAAGAAAACGTTGAAAATATACATTAAGATGTTTATTTTATTACATTTTGTTTACTTGCGGCAGTAAGTTTCTCCCGAATTTACCAAGAAGTTATCATTCCCACACGACACGCCGAGATCCGTCTGTTTACTGAAGTCTGTCATGACCGGGATCGCTGTAAAGCTCTGAGTCTCCTGCTCTGTAACCCAAATATGGGCATTTCCTTTCTATCAGTAACCAATGGTGAATGTCCAAAGGGGGATTTAAAGCTAACGACGAAATCTCATTTAGAGCTATTTAACTCTTTAACTGCCGTTTTCTCAAAATGAGTTTTTTGTCATTCTCCAGTAGAAACATCTCAGCCTGTGTAGCACCTGTGTACACCAAACTCTCCAGTTATACACTTAGCAGTATTCTGAAGATATTTTCAGAGGGATTTGTTAATAAATCATTCCTGGCCTGATTTATGTGACATTTAAAAAAAAAAAAAAAGGTGAAAATCGATTTTTTAAGGCTATGGACAGTATATTTTAATTTCCTAGGTAATGAAAGCATATATCCTGAAATCCCTCCGAGTTTTTATTTTCATCTTGTGTGTAAACAAAATGAAAAAATAATTTTGCATCTGGCTTTATCATATGTTCAGATCTATCTACCGAAAATATATGCAAAATCGTACATATTTTATGAGATAATGCCTCATTTGCATAATTAAACATATACATTTCTAAAACTTGTAATACATTTTTTTATATACTTGTGTAAGTAATCAACTGAGGAAGTTTCATGGTGATATCTATTATTTAAACATTTTACCCTATTCACCTGTAGAGTCTCGCCTTAAAAATAAAAAATCCACCCACAAACCGCCTATATTCTTTGATTTAGATCTGCATCTGATCATCACATTACAATTATTCAAATTCTTAGTGTTAAGCATGATAATATGGTAACATCACACTGAAGTAGGCTGATTTAAAATTAACATTTATTTAAAATAAAAGTTCTTCTTTTGGCAAAATTACATTTCCTTTATAGCCTAAACAGAGGCTTTACTCCCTTCAAGCTTAAATTGTCAATGTTTCATTACATCACTGTTTGAAAACACTCAGAATCATTTTTTGTACCTTTATAAAGGGCATTTTCCCCTAATTTTATTAAATGTATGCTCCATATTTCATTTCAAATTCTTAAATTTGATAAATATATTCAATTAAAATAATTAGACACTAGGCTGTTACCAATAAAATTAAATCATTTACATTGAAAAATTATAACTATTAAATTAGATTATTTTAAATATTTTTGAATATACAAATAAGGAATGTTGAAAAGATTGATACTTTCTGAAACTAGCGTTTTGTCATTCAACGTTGACACTTGCTTGAGAAGTTGAAGTCGTTCTCTATCGCCATGGTGGTTAAAAATGGTACGGTCCACAATAGGGGTGTCTGAAATCGCTTTACATTAAAATGTTCCTACAGTGAAAATAGGAGTTGACTTGTATTGTAACTGTAATTATATTTTTTCACAATATCAGAAAAATTATCTGACCCCCCCAAAACTGATATTTCTGTCCCCTACTGGGTCTTCATTGGGGGGTATAGTACCCCCCAGTACCCCCTGTAATTCGGCGGTCAGTTACAATACACTCCAGAGTAACACCACGAGCTTCCAACAGGGCAAGGCTCCTCTGTAATCCTTTTTCCATGTGGTAGCTTCCTCCCACTTCGTTACTCTGAAATAGACAAGTATAGGGAACGAAACAATCAACTTAGACAAACCAGAAGTTTTAAACTTCTCAAAATGTAATTTTTTTAAATACTGATATTTCTTCTCTCCCACCTGAACCAGCTCTGGTGTGTCCACAACGGTGTTGGTCTGAAGGTCCATCAATGTATAGCTTCCAAACTTTGCAGAGTGGCCTTTGAAAGTAATATTACACAAAGCATTATTACCACGAGTGCATTGAATTCAGTTAGATACTAGGGGTGTAAATCGGACAGTTCATCACGATACGATACGATATCGATTCTCTCAGCCAGCGATACGATATTTGCCGATACTTCAAAAAATTCTACGATACGATTCGATTCGATTCGATTCAGGGCTATATCGATCGATTAATCGATATATTTAGATATTATGTTCACACAACCAGTTACGTTTTTATTAACTCACAAATGCAACCAAAATATATAACATGAATGTTTAATTAAACTCTTTGAAAATTGCACACCCTCTCCCAATTGGGACATTTACAACAGAAGAGGTAATTTGCAAGTACTCCGTTCTTGTTCATTTTCATAAATCATGTTTTTTATTATTATTATTGTGCATTCCAAGTAATATCAATCAAACTGCAGCTGGGTTGTTTTGATTAATAATAATAATAATAACTTAAATACAGGTAAATTACAAAATCAAAGTTAATTGAAAGTATGCTTTAATATGTTAAAAGTTTTTTGTTTTTTTTGCAGAGCAGATTCACATTTCTCTGAGTCAAACAAAATCAAGTAATTGCTATGATAAATAATACAACACTCGGTTAATCTTCGTAACGTTAATCTCCTCAGCTGACATAGACGCCTGACAAACTTTGTTGTTGTGATAACGTACACGCAGTACAGAGAGCTTTTCTCTCACCACTAAACGAACTGCTTTAGTAAGGTTCTGTGAAAATGTTTCCGGTTTTATTTTCCTTTTACACCCTGAAGAAGATATCACGAGTTCATTGAAATTATCCACCCTCGATCACTTAGTCAGCTTTGACGAAACTCCTCTTAGCCAGCGCGTCTTTTCAAAGTGACATCTGACCTGAATACTGCGCACTGAGTAGCTAAAACGGACTCGCGTTCACCAACAAGGGTGCGAGTGCTTGTCTCTGCTCTGTAAAACATGAACTCGCGATGCCTTGACAGCGGACAACCGGCTTTTGTGAAAAAACGTAGGGTTTAGTCAGTCTTGTCAGGCGTCTATTTCAGATGAGGAGATTAATGTTATAAAGACACACCGGCAGGCGGTTGGTGAGTAAACGAAAATGTGCGCTTTGGCGGAAGGATGTTACGTGAGAATGTGGAGTGTCAAAATAAAGGTGTATATCGATATTTTAAGAGTGGAATCGATGCATCGTATCGTTAGACGTTATATCGATGTATCGTTACACCCCTATTAGATACTACCTATGCATGTTATGCTTCATGATCCGGAAAATACCCGAGCATCCATGCATCCTTCTTATTTACAACTATGTACCTGGTGAGTCAGCCCTCATGTCACCTCCAACGATGACCCTTTCCCTTTCACTCAGGCGATCTAGCGTCTCATTTTGCCATTTTGCTTGAGCACTAAGAAACAAAAACTCGTACTGGTTAACAAATATTAAATACAAAAGTAACAAAATATAATAATAATAAAAATAATAAAATTCTGAACCAGGGGTGTTAAACTCAGTTCCAGAAGGATCAACAGGCATACTTGAACTTTTTTGATGAGCCTTAGAGAGTTGATTAGCTGCCTCAGGTGTGTTTAATAATGATTAGAGGTAAACTCTGCAGTGCTGTGGCCAACAAGGAACTCAGTTTGACACCCCTGTTCTAAAACAAATGCACAGTTTTGAAACTTACGACATGTCTGCTGTCTCCGTTAAAGTTGTGTCCGTCTCTGCTGGATCAAATGTATAATCTTGCTCTTCAGGTGCTACTACAGATGATGTGTCCATTAGGGTTTCTTCGTCATCCTCTTCCTCCAGTTCCACACGAGGTCTCTTTGATGGCCACTTTATAGGTGTAGAGGTCCTAAATATTAAAAGGTCCCATGACATGCTACTTTTTGTAGGCTTTAATATAGGCCTTAGTGGTCCCTAGTACTGTATCTGAAATCTCTTCCCAAAAATTCAGCCTCGGTGCAGAATTATAGCCACTACAAGCCAGTCCCAGAATGAGCTTCCTTCAGACAGGCCGTTTCGGTGTCTGTAGCCTTAAATACTAATAAGGAGGAGAAAGGTGGCGCAAGGTGGAGGGTGGGTGTGGCCTTGACCATCTTGCGCAACGGTACCGTGGCGTGCATGTTTACGTTGGATATTGCAATGGCACGAAGACACGCAGTCTTTCAAGCATTTCAGTTTGACCCAGAATCTGATCCAGATGGAGAAGCAACGGATGAAGAAGTTGCAACTCAGCGGCTCCAGCAGGACGTTTCCGAATGGTTAGTTTAAAATATTATGTCTGGATACAGTACTTTATTCGGATGGTTTACAGTTATTATCATGTAGCTAATGCTAACCTACTGTTGCCTTTTCATGAGAGATCTGTAACGTCTGTATTTATCTTATTACAATTACATCAAGATCTGCGATCTTGAAATGCGGATATCGATCGCGCGCGCCATATAACCAACAGGAAAACGGTTATCCAAATAACAAAGAAGTGTACAACACTCGCGTTACAGTGTGTGTATTCACACACATAAACTGCATAGCTGCATAGCTAATGTTACAGCCACATTCTACGTGTAACAATCTAGGTAACCATAAACAGTAAAGCAACACACTTATATATCATTAGTTGACTTACTTGTCCGAGGTGTGTAGCTGAGCCAAAGAGAGTGATCCAGACTTTAGTTTCAGACGTTCAGCAAGCCCAGCTCTGTATTTGACCCTTCGGTGTTCATTTGTACATCCAATTATTGAGCAATTATTATGCTTCGCTCGCTCAAAAGCCATAATATCTCTCGTGGACAAACTAAAATCGCGCGCGCGCGTTCCTACTTCCTAGCGCATTTTCTCATGGGCGGAAAATATTCTCTGGGCGGGCAAAGCAGAGACAGGGGAGGTAACATTTCCTCCTTATGACGTCATAAAGAGGAGATTCAAGATCAGCGTGTATGAGCCTCCATTTTCTCAAAGGCAGAGAAAGATAGCAAAAGCTCGATTTACACCGATTGAAATTTCTAGAAACTTGGGGACCATATACAGGCTAGGGGAACTCATATTAATGTTAAAAAACCTCAGAAAGTGAAAATGTCATGTCATGGGACCTTTAAACCAGCTGCTGGTGACAAACTGTCAATGTCTGAAACTGTATCTGTCGTCTGGACACCTGTAATATACAAAGTAGTTGTGTGTTACTGTTATGTGACACTTGTTGTGTAACAAGACTAGTTATAGGTCCTCTGTATAAGCAGTATCATATAATACATAAACATACCTGAACTCCTGTAGCGAACATGAAACGTCTTCATTGATGACTGAGTACCAACAGACTTGGTCAGCGGTTTTGCGTCTGTCTGGCAAGCAACATCTCTGGTTTGGCTGCTCTGTTCTGATGTGCTGTCCTTAACAAATAAAGATTCCACTATCAGCGCGATAAAAAAAAAACAACATAGCTGGACTCATGGTGCTATCATATGCTATCACAAACTTTATAAGTCTAACATGTTATTATGAACTTGACAAATTCAAAGGCAATTTGGAAAACCAACGCGTAATACATACTTCTAGATGTGTAGCTGGATCACGAACAGTTGGCACTGCTACATCCTTCAGGAGCCATTTTTTTGCAAAACCTGCTTTATACTGAGCCTCATTCAAAAAGCTGTCCGGTGTAAAATGATTGGCGCAGACATAAACGAATTTTGGTAGAGTTGAGGGAGCATTTTCTTCAAAAACAAACTTAATCCACCTCGTCTTCAGCGGTTCAGATTTCGGGAGTAAATAGAGAGAGGCTATGTGGATTATTACATCCAGCCCAACGCTTGGGAGACATTCTCGTCAGTGCAGCGATGGCGGATGTGATGCCCGGAGAAACATCTGTGGAAGCAGTTTTCCAGGATCTGGAGCAGCCTGAGGATGGAACATTTCAGATATCAAAAACTGTTTTTGTTTTATTTATTTTTTTATAATATTAATGATCAATGTCAGTGGTCACATCAAATTGTTACTTTGGTTTCACTTTATTTTGGTCCCTTTAAGACATTCTATAAGTCTATAAGAAACATTGCACCTACATGTCGACTAACTCTCATTAGAGTATTAGTAGAGTATTAGTAGAGGGTTAGAATAAGTTGACATGTAGTTGAAAAGTTACTTAAAGTCAGTAGAGTGTCTGTTGCTAGATCCATTGTTTTATTTAAAAAAATGTCAGCGCTGGTCGAGAAAATAATATTATAATGGGGGAAATAATTTTAATATTCTGTAAAAACAAGCCTTATTTTTTAGTGGAAAACAAGATAATACTTTTTAAAATAATGTTGGAGAAATAATGATTTACCATTATTATATAGTATCAAGCGCTATATAAATGAAGGTGATTTGACTATAACAAGAACATTACAATGAACACAAATTTGAAAATCTCACTACAAATAATGCAGAATTTAAGACAAAAGATAATAATCCTACTCTGCTTGTTACACTTCCACACACCTGAAACTGATCGAGTGAATCTCCTCAGCTTCTCCAATCTAGCGTTGTGTACGAACAAACCATTGATGTTGTAACATCTGCTCTAAGCTGGGGCGTTCAGCTGGATCGCGAGCTAGACACTGTCCAATCAGATCCCTGCAGTCTGTACACATTTTAATAAGGAGAGAGCTGGTTAGTCATGACCATGTGACCTGGCATTTTTGAAAACAGCGATGCTCTCGGTGTACGTTGAGCTACAGTATATATAAAAATTCTGACACACTACAACCTTTAACTTTCTGTACAACTCGTTTGCTTTATGTGTGTTTATCCATGTTATCATCATTATTCACTCACGTTTGGATAAGTTGGGGTTCTGAAATGTAACTTCGGCTTGTGTGATTTCCGTTCTATTACAAAAAGGAAGACATGCGTTTGACAACTCGTACAGCACCACTCCTAGAGACCAGACGTTTGCAGGGACGGCGTGGAATCGAGGTTCTGTAAAGACTTCAGGTGGGCAGTAATCCAGAACTCCTGTAAGGAAGACATTTGCACATTGTTGAGCTTTTTTTTTAAAGCATCATCCAAAAATTTGTAAGTCACTACCTTCAGGTTTCCACACTCCCAAAATGCTCACCCCTGTATCTGTTTCTCTCGTAGCCTTCACTACTAAACAGCTGACCGCAGCCAAAGTCTATCAGCTTGAGATCTAGCGTGTCTTTCTCAAACAGGAAATTCTGTGAATGAATGTCACTATGGAAAACACCATGATGGATGCAGTGTAGCACTGCCCGCACAGCCTGTCTCATGACGACCCGTGAGAACCAGTCACTCCAAGGTTGACGATAGATTATGTCAAACAAGCTCTCGCAGTGCCCCGGATACTCCATAACCAGAGTGAATTCTTTAGGATGTTCAAACCACTCGTACAGTTGTATGACGAAGGGGCTTATGGGTTCTAGCCTCATCATCATCAGCAGCGCCACTTCTGTGACGAGAGGTTTGGGATTCCCAGGCTAGAGAGAAGAAGCAGACAGAAGGTTAGCTGGGTAAAAATCTGAAGAAAACATCATTTTGAAATGTACTATTCTTTGATCTTTTTAGATGCGTTCAAAAGAGCCTTTTCACTCAAAGTTATTTGGTGCCTCTAGGCTTATTTGTTGATCACATTTATACCTAATGCTTCCTACGGGTGTATTAACTACAGTAATCTGCACTTAAACAACTCAATACACATTCAGGTTTTGGCCAACTTACAATATAAAGATAACGATAATTGTCACTCTTGAGCATCCGCTTGATGGCAACCTGCACAAAAAAAACACAAAAAAAACAGTTTCAATAACAGTAACAGTTTTCAAGCACCTGGCTTTGTATTAAGTATTAAACCATCTGTAAATTGTTTTAAATGTGTTTTGATGCATGCAAGAGCAAAATGTTTGTGCAATTCAGTAAGATTTACCTTTTTGCCATCAAATTTGCGTGTTCCCAGGAACACTCTGCCAAATCCTCCGGATCCAATTAACTGTTCCACGTTATAGAGAGACTCAAAGGACACTGAAAAACAAACAGAAAAATATGAGACAATTATTAGCTTGCTAGATTCATTGTTTTATTTGAAAAATATCAGTGCTGGTCGAGCAACAGTAAATGTGATCGGACGTGTTAAAAACTTGACTCAGTTATGCATGAAATAGCTAAATCTCTATCTGTAGACTTTGCACTGCCAAGCCTTATTTCAGTCTCACCTGTTGAGCTCTCGTTCACAGGAGAAGCCTCCACGGCACCCTGAGCAGTTCGGCCAGTTGATGTCTCTGTTGGCTCGACAGGAACTTTACCCGGCAGCGGAGGACACAGAAACCCTTCGAGGCTGTTGGACCTGGACAAACCCTTTTCGCTTGGGCTCTCCCATCCACCGCTACTCCAGCTCCCCTCGACGCTGTCTGAGCCTCGGCTGCACAGATTCAACGACTCTCTACTTCCTCTCTCGACATGGGCCTCAGGGAGGGACCAAGATGAGGATGGCGTGATGCCCGGAGAGGAATCTGTGGAAACAGTTCTTCGGGATCCGGAGCGGCCTGATGATGGAACATTTCAGATATCAAAAACTGTTTTTACTATTATTTATTATATTAATTATCAATGTCAGTGGTCACATCAAATTGTTACTTTGGTTTCACTTTATTTTGGTCCCTTTAAGACATTCTATAAGTCTATCAGAAACACTGCACCTACATGTCGACTAACTCTCAATAGAGTATTAGTAGAGTATTAGTAGACTTTATTTAAAAAATGTCAGCGCTGGTCGAGAAAATAATTTTATAATGGGGGAAATCATTTTAATATTCTGTAAAAACAAGCCTTATTTTGAGTGGAAAACAAGATAATACTGTTTAAAATAATGATGGAGAAATAATGATTTACCATTATTTGGCTTGACGCCGGAGTGATCTGAACCAGGTGACGATGATGGTTCAGGAAAAAAAGGCTCCACAAAAGTCACAGCATCACTGGAAGAGCTGCTGAAAACACCCTTCGTATCCTCCAAGATACATTCTGGAGCTTTTTCTGAAATGAAGAAAAAACTAATGAAAACAACTATTAGACCCATCTCTGACGTCAAATTAAGCAATGACATAATGATATAACTTACATTTTACTATTCAAATCTTAATAGTGTAACAAAGTCTCTGCTTAATATCTGCAAACTCTTTATTGTGATGCTCCTCCAACAGACATTCAGTTGTCTATAAGTAACATTGCACCTACATGTCGACTAACTCTCAGAGTATTAGTAGAGTATTAGTAGACTGGTAGGGTTTAGGGCTGGGACAACGCGTCGAAGTCATCGATGACGTCGATGCAAAAAATACGTAGACGCAAAATATGCGTGTCGATTCGTCGACCTGTTTTCATTTCTCTAAAAAACGTGTGCAAATTACTTCACAGTGTGTACCTTAAGTGCGCTGATACGCGATGGCCATCATTCTATCCATCCAGGGGTTTTCCTGCATTGAATTTTTTGGGGGGCGGCCGCCAAAGCCTTATTTGATCGGTGAGTGATGTAGAATAGAATGACTGACTGCGCTTGACAGGGCGCATATAAGTACGAGAGAGAGCGCCGGCCGCGCGCGCGCACTCACCGTCTTCAAACAACACGAGCGCTGTCTTGCTCTCTCTCTCTCCCTCGTGCATATTAATCAAAATCATTAGACACGATAGAAAAAGGGCGGAAGACCAAAGTTTCACGTGGAGCATTCGGAGATTTTTTTCTCTTGAATTACCGCGGAGTGTGAATTGTGGTAAAAAATAAACTGCCGGGATAATCACACAACGCTTGCCGTAGGCTACACGTCCACTAATGACACGTCCGATTCGCGAACTAATGACTCATTTGAACCGATTCACTTTAATGAATGGTTAAAACAACTGATCTGTCCAACACTGAACTCACGAGGCGTCTGAATCGGTGTATAACAAATCGGTAACACTTTACAATAATGTTCCATTTATTAAATTCTAGTTAAGTACTTTTTTTTATTAGTATTTTTATTTATTTTTTAAGAAAAAGGTGAGTGGCAGAGTGTATTACTATACGTTGTTGTTATTTTTATGTGAATGAAGAATTAAAATATGCACTTTTTTCAGTAAGCTAGGACTATGCGTTTTCAACATAAATGTTCAATTCTGTTGGTTCAGGAAGGACGCCATGACAGGCTGCTGGCTCCCACTGTTCATTTATATTTATTTTTTGTTGGAAAAGCACTCTCTGTATTAGCTTAAAGCCCTCAAGTTTACATTGGTTACTGTATTCTTTCAATTGCTCTAAACAAGTATTTTGGGTGACCTTTTTATTTTTTTATTGAATACTAGACATCAAGTTGTTGTTATTTTCATCTGAAAGAAGAACTTTTTTTTCAGTAAGCTAGGCCCTATGTGTTCAGTAAGCTTGTTTCAGTAAGCTATGTGTTTTCAAGGCTTTAAGGTTTTATTGAATGCTACCTCTGACTAAGAATGCATTACTATGCACTTGTATAGTCTTTTATTTTGGAATTTTAAGAGCAATAAACATATATTGCAATGTTAAGGAATTCATGTTTTTTTCATTCAGATATGTAAATTAACATGTATAAATTGCTATTAGTCATTTAATGGGGATTGGGGAGATAATCGATAATCGAATCGGACTGGAAAAATGAATCGTTAGATTAATCGATGCATCGAAAAAATAATCGCTAGATTAATCGTTTAAAAAATAATCGTTTATCCCAGCCCTAGTAGGGTTAGAATAAGTTGACATGTAGTTGAAAAGTTACTTATAGTCAGTAGAGTGTCTGTTGCTAGATCCATTGTTTTATTTAAAAAATGTCAGCGCTGGTCGAGAAAATAATTTTATAATGGGGGAAATAATTTTAATATTCTGTAAAAACAAGCCTTATTTTGAGTGGAAAACAAGATAATACTGTTTAAAATAATGATGGAGAAATAATGATTTACCATTATTTGGCTTGACGCCGGAGTGATCTGAACCAGGTGACGATGATGGTTCAGGAACAGGATCTGCTGGAGGAATAAAAGGCTCCACAACATTTCTTGAGCTGCTGAAAAAACCCTTCCAGCGCTTCTGGAAACGACCAGGTTTCTTCATACGTTCTGGAGCTTTTTCTGAAATGAAGAAAAAACTAATGAAAACAACAATTAAACCCATCTCTGACGTCAAATTAAGCAATGACATAATGATATAACTTACATTTTACTATTCAAATCTTATCTGTAAAGTTACAAATCTAAAGTAATGAATAATTGTTCACGCTATCCACCTGACTTCTGCTTAATGCCTGCATAAATGTCCCAACATATTATTTCACAATATTAATAGTAATTTTATTTCACTATTATCACGATTACGAGGTGATTCCGATTCAACGCTAAAGTTATTTTTCTTATTTTATCTGATCTTTAATTAAAAAGAAAACATACATTTCCAGGCTTCATTTGGCCAACTCTGGCACATGTGGCTCAGTTCTTGTAATGGTAAAGATCATATGGGCCATATCTAAATATAGATATATTTTATTAAACACATTTATTAAATCAGGGTTTATACAGAGATTCTTAAATTGAATTTACTACCTTTTTACTACCTATTTTACTACCATCACAATATTTTTACTACCAACACGGCTTCAAACTTCAATTGTAGCAGTGTTAAGTGTTAAGTAAAGTGACAAGTAAAGACATGAAATATCTTTCCAAAATGAATTAATAACATATTTAATCACAATTTAATGAGGCAATTATAACTTAATTTCAACACTGGGAGGGAGAGATAGAGAACCAGAGAGAGCGAGAAAGAGAAAGTCAGGAGAGGTTCTGTAGGTGTATGTGAGTGTGCATGTGTGTTAGGGCAAGTGAGTGAGCTACATTCAAGTAAGAGGGAACTCTACCATAGGACTTGGATTAATCAAGATATCACAACAGGCCTTGGTCCATAGGATTTACTCAATATGTCAAAGAGTAACAATTACATAAAAATTAGAAGACAGACTGGACCTTTAGAATGAACAGCTACACAATGTGTAATAATAAAGTGCAATTGTACACTATAATAACAGTATTTCATTAATAAACAAATAACTTCAACACTAGACACAAGCCGAGCACTGTCCAACTCACAACTTTTTTTAGTGAGGGCCAAATACAGAAAAATAAACAAAGGGCCGGGCCACACACTAGAGGTGACATATTGACACAATACACAATACTGTATTTTTACAACCTGGCTATAAAACGCTATAAATCCATCCATATTTTTTTCCAAAACGCTATAAATCCATCCATATTTTTTTCCAAAACGCTATAAATCAATCCATATTTTTTTTCAAAATGCTATTAATCCATCCAGATTTTTTTCAAAACGCTATGAAACCATCCAGATTTTTTTCCAAAACGCTATAAATCCATCCATATTTTTTTCCAAAACGCTATAAATCCATCCAGATTTTTTTCCAAAACGCTATTAATCCATCCAGATTTATTTTTTCAAAACGCTATAAATCAATCCATATTTTTTTTCAAAATGCTATTAATCCATCCAGATTTTTTTCAAAACGCTATGAAACCATCCAGATTTTTTTCCAAAACGCTATTAATCCATCCAGATTTTTTTTCAAAAGCTATAAATATATTTTTTCCCCAAAAATTGTCTTGTTAAAAAGTATTTTGTCTTTTATTTCGTGTTTGCATTTGAGGAAAAAAACATGTTATGTAGCCTAACCGTTCGTTCTCCATTAAGGATGCTTTTAAAACTTAAAACTTAAGACATCAAACAGAAAACACAAAGCCTCTCTTTGAAACGAATTTCGTTTTGTATTAATTTTATCTTAATTTTAATCCATGTTTCATTATTTTGTATAATCACAACACGTTCAGACATGAACCCAAACTCAGCGTATAGGTAGCCTAGGCTACTCGCCTCACAGACCTAAACAAATTAGAAATATCCTATATCTATTATCTACAGAAAGCTTGAAATTTCTACTTTTAAACAGAACCATTCAAAACTAAATAAAAGTAGGCTATAGGCTAATCCGTAAGAAATGCATTTTTCTCCGGCGCGTTCACTACTGCGAAGATCGCGGGTCAGTGTCAACTTCATCTTTGCAGCTGACACAGAAACACTTGTTTATTAATAAACAATTAAAATGTCATAATATATTTTTTTACAGCGTTTAGGTGCCGTTTATATGAACGCGTCACCACAGCATGAGAGAGAGAGAGAGAGAGAGAGAGAGAGAGAGAGAGAGAGAGAGAGAGAGAGAGAGAGACACACACACACACACACACACACACACGCAAGGTCTCTCCCTCTCTGCCGTGCGCTCGCTACACGGTTTGCATGCGCGCTTTTGCTCGCTCGCTCGCTCTAGATTCGCAGGAGATTTTAACTAATTTCCAGGCATCATAACATTACAAACGGCAATTGTAATATTTTTTTATTACTATTTTGGTATGATGAACATTCACCCGCCAGTGTGGCGGATAGCCTTTTGAGATTTACTCGCCAAACGGAAAATCTAACCGGAAAATTTACTACCTCGTCAGATGACGTTTACTACTTTTTACTGGCCTTAATTTGGCATAATTTAATTTACTACCTTTTACTACCTTTTACAACCCCGCGGAAACCCTGTAAATGCATAGCAATGTCTTATTTATGACATAACTGACTCTGTAATACTCGGCACGACAGCCATTTTGACAATTTTGCATGTTTTTGACAATTCAAGAGAAATAAGTGGTGAAATTGAATTCTTTTCTGGATCGTATGCTGTCTGTGAAGCGGCTTTCTGTGCGTGTGTTTCTGGTGTGTGTCAGACAGCCATCGAGCTCATGCCTTATTGAGAACATTTTGCTAACATTCCCACTCAATTAAGAAAACATTATTTCTAAATGTTCCCTGAACGTTCAAAACATCCAGTTTTTTCAACGTTTCAAAAATGTTTTATCTTGGTTAAAGGAACATTCTATTTTATAATTTTTCATTATTGGAACGTTACTTTTGAATGTTCTCGGAATGTTCCGAAAATGTCAGATGAATGTTGGAAAAAATTGGTTTCACTTTATTTTGGTCCCTTTAAGACATTCTATAAGTCTATAGGGGAATTATCACCCTACGTCACACGGCGTCACGCAGGTTCTACTGCGCATGTCGGGACCAAAAGTGGTCAAAAAAATATGCGGAGAACATTACGAAAATTAAATATAAAATGTTTTAAATCGAGCTATTAGTATTATTCTTATCCGTATCCGTGTAAGGATCAGCTGTTAAACGGGTCTTTCTGCAACCACGATGCGCACGCATCCCGGATGTTTACAAACCTATAATTGGTCTATAAGTAACACTGCACATGTCTACTAACTCTCATTAGAGTATTAGTAGAGTATTAGTTGACCGTTAGGGTTAGATGTTAATGTTGGAGAAATAATGATTTACCATTATTTGGCTTGACGCCGGAGTGATCTGGAGAAGGTGACGATGGTTCCGGAATAAAAGGCTCCACAACAGTCACAGCACTACCGGAACAGCAGCTGAAAAGTCCCTTCGTAGCCTTCCAGATCCTGAGGCAAAGACGTTCTGGAGCTTTTTCTGAAATGAAGAAAAAACTAATGAAAACAACTATTAGACCCATCTCTGACGTCAAATTAAGCAATGACATAATGATATAACTTACATTTTACTATTCAAATCTTAATAGTAAAATGCTCCTCCCAACAGACATTCAGTTGTCTACAAGTAAAATTGCACCTACATGTCTACTAACTCTCATTAGAGTATTACAGGGTACCTGCACAATTTTTAAAGTCAAATTTAAGGCTTTTTAAGACCTTTTTAAGACCTGAAGAAATCAAAATGAATACCGTACATTAGGGGTGCGCAATATTGACAAAAATATGTCTCGATATTTTCAACGTTTTGTCGATAATAATTAGATGATATTTTAAAATTATTTAATGATTTACTGTACAGTTTTTTAATGTTTTAATTAAAGAATACTTTAAATATGAAACTAAAACCACCAGTAGGTGGCGGCAAGTCACTGTCTTAATAAGCGAGTTGTTGGAGTCATTTATTCAACCGATTTGTTCAAACCATAGATATTATATAGAGACTAGATGCCCTATTGGCCGCTGGGCACTGAGAAATGCGGCCGCCATCTTAAACCGGTCGTGTTCCTAGTTTCGTTGCGTGGCAGCAGTGAAGATGCTAGAGCACTGTGGAGTATTTTCCTGTTCTAATCGGCGGACCATCGCAAATAGGGCCCGGGGGATTACTTTTAACATTACCGTACTATTGGTTGTTTTTTGTGAATAGAATATTACCAGATAATTGAGAAGGAGCAAGGATCTTTGATATTACTGTACTGATATCGTAGCCAGCTAACGTTAGCTAGGCAATGTTTACTGCACCAGCCGGTGTTCACCTGACATGGAGAGGTGGGGTAAAGTAATAATTACAAGAGCTTCTCGGTTATTTTAGTCCCGTCCGAATGTGCCATCTCAGTAATCATTTCGGACAATGTCAGTAAAGATTACGGCGACTTTTACCTTCTGTAAAAAGGTCCAGGAAAATTACCTCAGGTAACGTTAACGTTTATAAACGTGCCAATAGACCCTCTGTAAATCAAGTAATTTCGTGTTTAAAAGTAGTTTCCTGTGGTTTTTCAAGTATTGAGACGCTTGAAAAGGCATTCAGTTGCGTGTTTTCTCCCTCCCTCAACTCAAGTGTTTTCCACATACCATTCAGATCAGAAAGAAGTTCGAAAGCACTTGTAAGAGGCACGAAACTTACTTTTACCGCAATCCAATCTTAAGTTAATTCATACATTGTTCGACCGGACATAACTGTTTTATATATATATAAATATAGGTTATTTGTGTTTGCGCACGTGATATCAGGAAGCAATGTAAATGTAAAACACACACGTTTCTTCAGCTTATTAAAATATCTTACTTTACTGCAACTATCTGTTTCTGCTTCTTTATCATATTTATAGTGTGTGATTTATAAAATAGCTTATATCCTACATCACATATTTTGATTTTGGACGTCTGGTCACTTTATATCTTATATCAGAATATTATATTACTGTTAAGCCTACTATGAATATTAAAATACGCCGAACCATGTGTCCTGTATAATAGCTACATGAATGACCTTTGCAGCAAACAAACCCGCGTGAAAATCAGTTCGGTATTCAGTGAGGTATGATTAATTAAATGCGCTGACAGCTCATTGCACCTGCCATACAGATTACACTGAGTGGAGCGGGTGACCGGTCTAAGATGGCGGCCCCACGGCTCACCCGCGCCAGTAGGCAGTAGCGGTCGATAGGGCGTCTATCTATATGAAGTCTATGGTTCAAACGGCTGATTCATTCAGAAAACAAGTGATTGTTCATTGAATCGTTAAAATGATTCGTTCAAAACGCGGATTTCAGTAAAAAACAAATCTGTCTGTTGGACTACGGCTTCATTATGAAATTCTCGTCGGCGATATAAAGTGAAAATTGACAATATTGTGTCCAAAAAGTAATTCACAATGTTAACTTTATTGTTCATTTAACTGTTGTATAAAATAAATAGCACATTTGCAATTGTGCAAAAGAAAACGGCACTCTTGATCATGTGATATTCTAATATAACAACATAATATGATATAAATATAAGACAAAAACTAATTTGGGGACATCTATAACTGCACTGACACATCACGCAGTGAAAGCAAGCCTGAGAGACAAACGCGATGTCAGCTCGCACTCGCAGTGCCTCGTACATAGTTAAAACAATGATTAAAATATCATCATAGTTCATATTAAGGAGAGAGTCTACTGATGCTCTAATGAGAGTTAGTCGACATGTAGTTGCAAAGTTACGTATAGTCGACAGAATGTTCAAAAGGGACCATCAAAATAAAGTGTTATCGTTACTTTAGTTGGTTTAGTTGACAAATCAGCCATTGAAAATAGAAATAGAAACTAAGCCATTACATCTTTATTAAAAGCCTATTCTGACCTCTGCGAGAGTGGTTAGATGAAGTGGACGGACGTCCAACATCTGGGTTCTGCTTCGCCCTCGTCCCGTGAGCCTGACCTGTGGACACAGAAACAGAAAACTCAGAAGACAGAGATGGTAAATATCCAGGACGATCCTGGCTCTGTGTCTGGGTCGGGTCTGGCAGCGGCAGAGGTGGACAGTAACAAAGTACATTTATTTGAGTACTGTACTTAAGTACACTTTTTGAGTATCTGTACTTTACTTGAGTACTATTTTTTCTGGAAACATTTTACTTTAACTTCACTACACTTGAAAGACAAGTATCATACTTTTTACTCCACTAACGTTACATTTCTGTCAAGGTCCTTGAGTAGAAAGTAGTGGGATTCTGACATCAATCTGACTTTCATTTTCAATGTTGGGTTTGGTCTTTTAAATGCTAATTTTGTCATTGTTTTGGAGCACACTAGCTTATAACAGTGGCTGACATATTCATCCTAAAAGCCAAAAATCTTTAAATAGGGCACTATTTGAGGGAACAGCCCGAAACTATTGTGGACGTTATTGAGAGCACTTATTCAATCTCACATTCAATCCCACTACAGGAACTGTGTTCTAGAAATAAATGATATATTGATATGAGGGTGGGTAGGTAGGCAGGCATAGATTCAGAGGCATAAGGTACTGTAAGTATTACAAACAATAATAAAACAATGCATTGACATTTACTTTTTACTTTTGATACTTAAGTACTTTTAAAAACAAGTACTTCTGTACTTTTACTCAAGTAAAAATCAGTCTTTTCAACTTTTACTTGTAACTGAGTAATATTTGACCAGAAGTATCTGTAACTTACTTTGTCCATCTCTGGGCAGCGGATCCTGATCACGGTCATCAGAATCGGGCCTCCAAACCTCCCGACCAGCCGTCTGCCAGAAAGCAGCTCTCCTGGATCTGGAGTGCTCTAAGGATGGAATATTTCACATATCACATAACGTTAGTTTAATCATAATCAATAATCAATGTCTGTGGTCAATTACAGATTTTTACTTCAGTTAAGTTGCTCAAATTCAATTCAAGTTTATTTCACATGCAATGAATCAAATAAATGGGATCAAATGGGATCAGTCAGTCATTGTACAACACACCATAAAAAAATAATACAAAATTAAAGCACTCACTTCCTCTTCCACCCATCATGCGATTAGTGCTACGAGCCATCGCCATTCGCCAACCTGCAGTAACGTACAAAACACAAGACAAGACAATACAATACAATACAAATCTCCTCAGAAATAGCGTTAACGTTAACGTTACTCCCCTGAAAAAAATATCA
The DNA here is from genome assembly GCF_965113295.1 of Leuciscus leuciscus. NCBI lineage: Eukaryota > Metazoa > Chordata > Actinopteri > Cypriniformes > Leuciscidae > Leuciscus > Leuciscus leuciscus. Next base: position 539,324 of record NW_028118542.1, on the reverse strand, counting down.
AACAAACTAACGTTAACGTTACTTCTAAAATAAGAAAAGAACTATCAAATAAAAGTATTATAAGAAATTATATGACGCTTTCAAAAAGTATATATCCTCCGATGTCCTTCAAGAATATAGGTCTCCTCTCAGCAATCCAGAAAAGCTTCAAATTTGCAAGTTTCGGCCAGAAAATTCTCCGCAAAAGTCAGTCTGTTAATTCGCCTCGTCTCTCAACCAACAGACAGCGGTCGATCGTTGAGCAGAGAGATACATGCAGATCGCAGAATTCATAAAACGCGTCGCCATAGCAACTAACATTCGAATCATAACATGCATGCACGCCCAGACAGCGACCGGTTCGAGTGTAAATATATATGCAGTCAGAATTCATAACCTACATAGCAACTAAAATTCGAACCACGCATGCACGCGCACATCGACTCTGATTTATTAAATAATTGCAACCTTAATGTTGACGTTTTCTTTAATATGATTTTCATTCTTTCAGACCAGTTTTATTATTAAAACCCGTGGAAAATGCGCGCAAAAAGGCACAAGAGAGAATAAATCGGACATCATATAAATTAATAATTAAATTGGCCCTTTTCCGCATATATATCAAGGCCAATCAGCTTTCAATATCACTAATACACCATCCAACCGGTTAGTAGTAGTGGTGAAGAAATCCAAATTATTTTTGAATTCTCTATTAAAATTGTTCACAATTGCTACCCAGTTGAGTTAACTATAAACGTGCTAAATTTGCTCTGCAAGTGAACGCCGTCTTGTGGTGCCATCTTATATATTTTTTTAATAATATTTATTATCAATGTCAGTGGTCTGGTCACTTCAAATTGTTACGTTGGTTTCACTTTGTTTTGGTCCATTTAAAAAACAGCCTAAGCGAATGTTATATTTGTTTATTTTTCTGATTCATCACATTACAATAAAATCAACTGTATTTAGATGGGAAAATGATTCTCATCTGTTTCATTTCATTAGCCTCCAGACTCGCTTAAAAAAAAACAAAAAAACAGAACCATTAAAGCTATTTTTGTGACAGTAACGTCATATAATATATAATATTGAAAGTATTGATTTTAGAAATATATCTTATTACGTATGGTATACATAACATATTGTGCTTTTTATTTATTTAGTTAAATTACAAACATTTCAAGTAGCCTACAATGCAACAAAAAAACTAAATGAATACAAGGCACTGTAAATACAATTCAAAATGTATAAACCAAAGAATAACAACAACAACTAAAGTATAAATGTACATAATAATAATAAAATATAAAATAAATACAGAAATGAAAGTTTATAATATCAGGGCAGTTATATGTATTTGAAAAGCTTTAAAATTTGTATTGTTTTTATAAGCTTTTTGTTTTGTGATCTCATGTTTAAAAGATATTCTAAGTATTATTGTGAGATCAGTGTTATAAAAGGTAATATAGGAGGGTTTCTTTTGAGTTATTTTTGTCTTATGGATATAAAACTTCGCCAAAATAATTAAAAGATTAATGATATAATTTTGTTTTTCAGAAAAAGAATTCACAAATCTAATGACTAGGCAATTTTAAATATTAATATTACACATATTAATTCCATTGGCTGGTCCAGCAACCAATCGCATTGCATCTCGCGTGGGCCGAGGTTCCGTATCTGCTTTACTTTTCGAAATGGATGATCCCCATGGAGGGAGAACCTGGATTTGTAAAGTTGGGACGGTTGTTTTATTCTCAACGATATGAAAAGTGTTGCCACTCCCATTTATTGCACATGTTCCCCCGAAATTATATTGCACGACCCGTAAATATGCAGGCAAACGCGGTTGCCTACTATATCAGTCGAGCCAATAGTGCGGCAAGATACTGAAATAGGATTATTATTAACCAATCAGATGTAGCTTATTTAGAACAGCTGTTACACGTATGATTCAGCTTTCGGACACGAGCAGCAGTTGCGGCGGCAGCAAATTGACCATCGCCAAGGACATTATTTCTGTGATTGTAAGTATTCATTTAATTAGAATATGATATCTATATAAAATGTTTGTTTTGTACGCTGTGTTGTTAAGCGTCTCGTTAGTGTCGTTTTAACCCTTGTATGGTGTTCGGGTCTGTAGGACCCGGTTTCATTTTTTATCAAGAGAAAAATTATACGATTAATTATTTTTTCAAACTCAGACTCATTGGCCTTGGCTAATTTTCTGTGAAGAATATATATCTGAACACATTTTCAATGACCACACCACACACACACACACACACACACACACACACACACACACACACACAGGCTGTCCGGCTAGACCCGGGGCTAAAGTGTGGGAATTGTAGGTCCTGTGTACCTTTACTCTGTCCTCCTCCTGTCAGAGCATATTGTTAGTGTGTGTGTGTGTGTGTGTGTGTGTGTGTGTGTGTGTGACGTGTGTGTTCTTGTATATGGTTTGAGGACACAAATGTGTATAATGACATGGGTATTACAACGTAAACATGGTTTATGAGGACATATGTGTCCTTCTAAACCAAACGGCTTAAAAAACATACTAAATCTGTGATTGGTAGGTTTAGGGGTAGGGTTAGTGTAGGGGGATAGATTATACAGTTTGTACATTAGAAAAACCATTACGCCAATATGCCTATGGAGAGTCCTCATAAACCACATATCTGAGTGTGTGTGTGTGTGTGAGAGAGATTGTAAGTGTGAGTGCAAGAGTGAGTTCTGTGTTTCTTAAAGGGATACTCCACCGAAAAATGAAAATTCTGTCATCATATACTCACCCTCATGTTGTTTCAAACCTGTATGAATTTCTTTCTTTTGCTGAACAGAAAGGAAGATATCTAGAAGAATGTGAGTAACCAGACAGTTTTAGATACCATTGACTTCCATAGTTGGAAAAATATATACTATGGAAGTCAATGGTATCTAAAACTGTCTGGTTACTGACATTCTTCTAGATATCTTCCTTTCTGTTCAGCAAAATAAAGAAATTCATACAGGTTTGAAACAACATGAGGGTGAGTATATGATGCCAGAATTTTCATTTTTCGGTGGAGTATCCCTTTAAAGGGTCAGTAAGAAGCCAATATTCTAACTGGAGAGCTAACTGTACGTTCACACCGCCGCCGACTTGAGCTGCAAAGAAGCTCTGGCCGCCCTGTCAAGGACGCTTGTCAAAAAGTACGGGGAAGCTTGTTGACGCTTTGGCCGCTCTGAAGTCTGTGTCACACCATGAAATGTTATAACGACAGCATTTTTATAACCGTTTTGGAGAACAATAGGTTGAGAAGATTGTCATTTCCATTTTTTTAAAGTGTTAGGTCAACACCAGAACAGTGTAGAAGTTTAACTCTGCCAGTGTTTGCTACAAAGCTGCACCCAGCTCTGTAACAGTGTTGTTGTTCTCTGCATTGGTGTTAAAATTTTACTCTCTTACTCTTAGTGTTCATATTGTTACACTGTGTCGGAATACTCACCCCAAATGGGAGGAGCTAGAGCTCCAGCTCCTCCCCTCGCTGGAGCTCCAGCTTCACCCCGCTGGATTTAGTGGGCGGGGCCGCGCATGCGCAGGTTAACTTTCTCGCTATCAAAGAGTTACGTCACGATCTGATTTTTTTTTCCTGGAATGGGATCAAATATGGACTTTTAATGAAAAATAAAAAAGTTGAATATTTGATAAATAATATTATACTGTTTGTTAAATTCTATATCCACAAATGTCGTTTCACAAAATCTCTTCCAAATGTGAATGCATTAAATGACTTTTCTTTATTTTGTAAATCCTTAAAGAAAATTGATACAGTCCCTGCTATTAAATTCTTCTTACTTATATTAGAATATCAGTTTATATAAACCCCTATGTTAGGGAATTTGAATTGTTCTTAAGTTTGCTTATTTATTTTTTAGAATATTGCAATCAGTATTTACTCATCAAATGTTCTCTCCTGAATCGTATGGTAAATTAACTTATTTATAACTGTCTTAATTTATGTTTCAAGAACAATAGTTATTGCACATAGAGTAAGTCGAGACTTTCTTGTTTTACAGCAGAGAAGGAAGACCAGTCCTATATCAACGCAAGCTAATCGAATAAGTCCTTTGTTTCGGGTGAGGAAGGAACATCTGGTGCCCAAAGAAGACAGAAAGGTGCGTGAGTCCATTGAAAGTGAAAGTGAAAGTGAAAGTGAAAGTGACACGTGACGGCCAAGTATGGTAACCCATACTTGGAATTTGACCTCTGCATTTAACCCATCCAAGTTAATGCACACACATTAGGAGCAGAGTAGTGAGTAGTTAACACACACACACTGCAAACGTGGATACACACACCCAGAGCAGCGGGCAGCCTTTGTGTGGCGCCCGGGGAGCAATTAGGGGTTAGGTGCCTTGCTCAAGGGCACCTCAGTCATTTCCCACCGGTTCTGGAATCAAACCAGCAACTTTTGGGTTACCAGTTCAACTCCCTAACCACTAGGCCATGACTGCCCCATGTCTTGTATTGAAACAATGCTGTAATATGTAGTACATAATTTGATCACAGTAAATTTGAAATCCGGAAATCAACACCAATAGAGTTAATTTCAACACTTTGAAAGTGTATATATGGGAACCACCCACAAAGTGTTAGTTCAACACTTTCAAAAGTGTTGCCTCTCGCAACACCGACACAGTGTAACAATATGAACACTAAGAGAGTAAAATTTTAACACCAATGCAGAGAACAACAACACTGTTACAGAGCTGGGTGCAGCTTTGTAGCAAACACTGGCAGAGTTAAACTTCTACACTGTTCTGGTGTTGACCTAACACTTTAAAAAAATGGAAATGACAATCTTCTCAACCTTATAGGAGTCAAATTTTACACCATCCTGGTGTTGATGGAACACCTATTTACAAATAAAAAACAACACTAAAGGAGTTACCAGTTTTTCTTATTAGGGTTTTGCATTACCTACTTTAAAGAACTGTAAAATAAACTAACAATTATTTAATCTGAAAAGAATAAATTCACTTGTTATAACGACAGCATTTTATAACCGTTTTGGTCACATTTGGTCGGGAAAAAATAATAATTAGCTATTATTATTATCATTAATAGTGAGTGCGCGCGCGCGTCCGGGGCTCTCTCTCTCTCTCTCTCTCTCTGCTCGTTCTTATATGCCCTGTCAAGCGCGCCCTGTTAAACTGACAGGACTAAAAAAACACATGCAAATGGTAAACTTTCACTCTATGGTTAAACTGTGCAATTAATCCGATAATGATCAACTTCTCCTCCATTTTCTCGGAACTAATGTTTTGGTAGGAACGAAAGTTTACATCGTATGTTTCTCCGGAATCAGCCATCGCGAAGGACGTCTATATTCTGATTGGTTTCTGGCGTTTTGCCGCTGCTTGCCGCTGAACCGCGTCATAGCTCATTACCATAAAGTTGAGCTACTTTCAACTTTCTGATTGACGCCCAAAACGCGACGCCAATGGATTTGCCGCTCCTTGCAGCTGAGAGAAGAGAGAAGCCAGCTTCCATTGAAAATGAATGAATGACTTCCGGTAACTTTGGAAGCTCAAGTCGGCGGCGGTGTGAACGTACAGCTCAAGTTAGAACTGCATGTAATAGAAACAAAATTAGAAGTATAACTATCAAACATAGTATTTTGGTTATTTAACTTTAAAATCTATATTTTATTGGATATATTTTATTGTATTTTGGTTAACTGGCCGGTATTTTGAGATCGCAATAGACGTGAAGGACTATAATGCGTTAAGAGCTCGCTCAAGTACTGGGGAGCTAAACCATTTAGTGCTTAACATAACCCATAACATTACTATAGTAGAAGTTTGGGGACTAAACGCATAAATAGAAACCGGTTTATTCCACGATCTCGAAACCTCAGTGTGGAGATAGGGAAAAAACGGCATTGCCCGACGAGGAGGCTGAGATATAGAGTTTTACTTATATTTTCACTCTCATAATAACCGGCTGGCCAGTAATATTTAACTTAGCAACAGCACTAGATAAAACCTCCTTTTAAAAGCTCCTCTTTATTCAACAGAGTTATGAGCTGACTTGTTTATTTATTTATTCATAAACATCTGCTTTATTCTTTATATTTGTAATTGTTTTGTTCTCTTAACAAAAACACTAACGATACCAATTCCTCGGAACTGGAAATCGCAGCATGAGTGCCTCATCCCGGGGAGGAGAAACCGCAGAGCGTTTAAAGGCAGATATAGGGCGGGGCCCGTCTCAAACCCCGCTGTTCGATCCATTTGCGATCCCCAAGATGCGCGTCGACACCGTGCCTCGGCAGCAGCGGGACCCGCGCCTCGGGGAGTGCGCACCGAACCGTCCTCATCGAAGAATGGCCGGCGGGAGCGGAGCGTCCTCACGGACAGCTCCTCGCAATGCTCACAGTCAGCCCCCTCGAGAACTGACTGTTGGCATGCTCCACTCCCAAACAAGCAACACAAAGCTGAAGTGTGTGTCCTCCCCACCCGTGATATAACGTGGGCAGGGAACAACACAAGGCTTGCTTGCTCTCTTTTGCCATAATATATATATATATATATATATATATACAGTACCAGTCAAAAGTTTGGAAACATTACTATTTTTAATGTTTTTGAAAGAAGTCTCTTATGCTCATCAAGCCTGCAGTTAAAAAACAAAACAAAAAACAGTAATATTATGAAATATTATTACAATTTAAAATAATGGTTCTCTTTTTTAATATATTTTAAAATGTAATTTATTTTTGTGATGCAAAGCTGAATTTTCATCAGCAAGTACTCCAGTCTTTGGTGTCTTATGATCCTTCAGAAATCATTCTAATATGATGATTTGATACTCAGTTATTATCAATGATGGAAACAGTTGTGCTGTTTAATATATTTTTTTGGAATACTTTTTTCAGGATTCATTGAGTAAAACGTTAACAGCATTTATTCATTAAAACAGCATTTATTCAAAATAAAAACATTTCTAACAATATAAATCGTTACCATCACCTTTTATCAATTTAACGCATCCTTGTTGAATTAAAGTACTAATTTCTTTTATTGTTACCAAACTTTTGAACGGTAGTGTATATTGTTACAAAAGATTTCTATTCTAAATAAATAGTTCTTTTTAACTTTTTATTCATCAAATTATCCTGAAAAAAGTATCTCAGGTTATAAAAAAAAATATTAAGCAGCACAACTGTTTCCAACATTGATCATAAATCAGCATATTAGAATGATTTCTGAAGGATCATAAGACACCAAAGACTGGAGTACTTGCTGATGAAAATTCAGCTTTGCATCACAAAAATAAATTACATTTTAAAGTATATTAAAAAAGAGAACCATTATTTTAAATTGTAATAATATTTCATATTACAGTTTTTTTTTTTTTTACTGCAGGCTTGATGAGCATAAGAGACTTCTTTCAAAAACATTAAATAGTAACATATCCAAACTTTTGACTGGTACTGTATATATATATATATATATATATATATGTACTCTGCAGTGCCAAATGGGAGGAGCTAGAGCTCCAGCTCCTCCCCTCGCTGGAGCTCCAGCTTCACCCCGCTGGATTTAGTGGGCGGGGCCGCGCATGCGCAGGTTAACTTTCTCGCTATCAAAGAGTTACGTCACGATCTGATTTTTTTTCCTGGAATGGGATCAAATATGGACTTTTAATGAAAAATAAAAAAGTTGAATATTTGATAAATAATATTATACTGTTTGTTAAATTCTATATCCACAAATGTCGTTTCACAAAATCTCTTCCAAATGTGAATGCATTAAAAAATGACTTTTCTTTATTTTGTAAATCCTTAAAGAAAATTGATACAGTCCCTGCTATTAAATTCTTCTTACTTATATTAGAATATCAGTTTATATAAACCCCTATGTTAGGGAATTTGAATTGTTCTTAAGTTTGCTTATTTATTTTTTAGAATATTGCAATCAGTATTTACTCATCAAATGTTCTCTCCTGAATCGTATGGTAAATTAACTTATTTATAACTGTCTTAATTTATGTTTCAAGAACAATAGTTATTGCACATAGAGTAAGTCGAGACTTTCTTGTTTTACAGCAGAGAAGGAAGACCAGTCCTATATCAACGCAAGCTAATCGAATAAGTCCTTTGTTTCGGGTGAGGAAGGAACATCTGGTGCCCAAAGAAGACAGAAAGGTGCGTGAGTCCATTGAAAGTGAAAGTGAAAGTGAAAGTGACGGCCAAGTATGGTAACCCATACTTGGAATTTGACCTCTGCATTTAACCCATCCAAGTTAATGCACACACATTAGGAGCAGAGTAGTGAGTAGTTAACACACACACACTGCAAACGTGGATACACACCCCCAGAGCAGCGGGCAGCCTTTGTGTGGCGCCCGGGGAGCAATTAGGGGTTAGGTGCCTTGCTCAAGGGCACCTCAGTCATTTCCCACCGGTTCTGGAATCAAACCAGCAACCTTTGGGTTACCAGTTCAACTCCCTAACCACTAGGCCATGACTGCCCCATGTCTTGTATTGAAACAATGCTGTAATATGTAGTACATAATTTGATCACAGTAAATTTGAAATCCGGAAATCAACACCAATAGAGTTAATTTCAACACTTTGAAAGTGTATATATGGGAACCACCCACAAAGTGTTAGTTCAACACTTTCAAAAGTGTTGCCTCTCGCAACACCGACACAGTGTAACAATATGAACACTAAGAGAGTAAAATTTTAACACCAATGCAGAGAACAACAACACTGTTACAGAGCTGGGTGCAGCTTTGTAGCAAACACTGGCAGAGTTAAACTTCTACACTGTTCTGGTGTTGACCTAACACTTTAAAAAAATGGAAATGACAATCTTCTCAACCTTATAGGAGTCAAATTTTACACCATCCTGGTGTTGATGGAACACCTATTTACAAATAAAAAACAACACTAAAGGAGTTACCAGTTTTTCTTATTAGGGTTTTGCATTACCTACTTTAAAGAACTGTAAAATAAACTAACAATTATTTAATCTGAAAAGAATAAATTCACTTTGAAATAAACACATCACTCTGTATTACTCTTTCAAAACTTTATTCCAGCACAGAGCACCAATACATCTAGCCAGTACTTTAAATTACATGAATACATTTTTTTTTATTATTTTTTTTTTACAAATAACAGTCCAAAACGATGTAAAATAGACTGTCATTTCCATAGGACATTTGTAAATCAAACGGCTTGTGGTAAAACAATTCGTCAGGTTTTTTGAGCACAAGACTGTTCTCTTGTGCAAAAACACTGAAAGCATGAAGATGTTCAACAAACTCTGATTCCATACATGATGGCAAAAAAAAAAATTCCATCCATAATAAAAATGTTATTTTTCCAAAGACAGGTGCATCATCAACCAAGTCTAAGCACACAACAAGACCACTACGATACTCCGTACCATGACACTTAACCCACGGTGTGACCGTTAATTCACTTGAGAGATCAATGTGGAGCTGCTCAGAAATAAAATCACCGTTTTCAAGGTCGGACAACAATTCTTTTGAAACAGGGCCAGACTCAATACCTTTGATAGTACAGTGCTCCCAGTGATAGGCAATGGCTAGCTGGTGTTTTTTGGCAAGTGATTTGGTCAGGTTTTTGAATTTTTTTTGATTTTTCTTAAAAAACCTGTGTTTTGCTTCATACCTCATAGTCCATACATGAATTAATGTGCCAATTTGCCTGATCCAATCAGGGTAGTGAATCATAAGGTGGTGCTTTGGAATCAGATTCCTAGAAGGGTACAACTCCTTGAACAATCGATGATGCTCCACTATCAGATGCTTCAAAAATATTGTCATTCCTTCAGAGATGCAAGGAGAAAATATAATGTTAACAATATGTAAGAGGAGCAACATCAAATGCCAGTGCTTATCCCCTTCTGGGACTACATCTCCAAATATGAGAGGGATGTTCCTAATGAGACACAATTAGTGGTGCACGATATATCGGCCGCCGATATGGTCATTTTTTTTACACATCGGTATCGTTCCGATGTCAAAATATGGCCGATGTGAACAGGCCGATATTTGACGTGTGAAGTTGAAGATGAAGTTGACGATGCTGACTCGATCTTAGCAGTAGTGAATGTGCCGGAGATAAATACACATTTCATACAGATGACATAAGCAGAGAACAGTCTGTTTTCTTTCGTTTTGAATTGTTCTGTTTAAAAATAGACATTTCAAGCTTTCTATATATGTCCGGTCTGTGAGGCAGGTAGATTTCGGTTCATTTATGAGACGTGCTCCAGGTTCACGCGCCCTCGCCTCCGTGTCCTGATTAAATATTTTCTACTATATTTACTTCTTATTTAATTCAATCCAGGCAAATGGTTGATGAAACATTTATCAAAATTAAGATACAATTAATACAAAACGAAATTAAATTTAAAGACAGGCTTTTTGTGCTTTCTGTTTGAGGTCTCTGTGAAAGTTTTAAAGCAGTCTTAGTGGCGCTCTCAGAGCGCTCACGTCAACTGTCCCGTCCGTAACATTGTTAACGCAGTCCAGTGCGACTTATGTTTTTTTCCTCTTCATGACACATTTTTGACTGATCGTTTTTTGACTCGTAGATATTTGAATATATTGCTTGATATTTCATACCCGTTCGAATTAGATTTTTCTCAAAAGTGACAGCACGTGTGATTTGTGGATTACTGATAAGCGCGAGTCTGGAGAAACAGGCGTTTATTGATTCATTCTCAGTGTTGAGAAACGTAGCCTTCATGTGTTACGTTATTGTATTAATAATAACTAAAGTAGCCTACCTAATTATGTTACATATTTATTTTGTATGAAAACTAGCGCGTTCGTTACTTATGGATTAAAAAGTAGGCTACCGTTGTATCAGTGCTGCGCGAGCTCTCTCTCTCACAAACACGGACGCGCGCACACACAGAGAGAGAAGATAATTGTAAAATGAAAAATTGACGGGCTAAGTTTAAATTTTGTTCTTGCTTGTTTTTTTTCTGTCAAAATATCAGAAAGTATTTTGTATTATCCATCCGTGTTTTTAAAATTCGTTAAATGACGGACGTTTTACTGTTAACACAGCCCATGTCGGATTCGTCTTATAGCCTAGGCTACTTGTTATTATTTTTAGAATGATTCGTTATGCTATTATTGGACTCCTGTCTATTCATTGTCAACTGTTTTCTATAAATATGTTTGTATTGGCTAACATTTATTCAGTTAATGAGTGTCCTGTTTAAAATGTGCAATGTTCAAACAGACAGCACGTCACAAATAGAAGCCCTTTTCCCTGTGGTATTTTTTAGTATCATATTTGGATATTGGAATAATAAATAAAGTAGCCTATCTTAATTTTACACAATGTTCCTGTTTTTTTGTTGTTGTTTTTACTGTTTTCTAAGGGTTTCTTAATTTTAGACAAGTTGACCAGCACACATTTCTGTATATGCAATGCAGTATAATGCATGTGTGTCGTATGTGACATATTTTGCACACAGGTAAAGGTGCCCAATATCAGTCATTTCTAAAGTAAAAAAAAAAGAAAGAAAAAAGTGTTTTGGAAAATAGCTCTTTATTTGATAATCATTAAAATTTGTTTTCTATACAGAGATATCGACATCGGTAAATATCGGTATCGGCCATAACAGCAATATTAATATCGGTTATCGGTATCGGACACAATTTTCACATCGGTGCATCACTAGACACAATGTCTGACTTGCGTTGAGTCCAATGCTGTTTCCAGCTTGTTGAAGGTTAACCTTGGTTGGGCGATTATTTTTGTCCAAATAGCCATAGTTGAAGGCATACAATCTTTGAGGAATGCAATCGCAAGAAATTAGATTGCAACTCATGTATTCAAAAAGCAGTTTCACTTCATACTGTGCAACTCCCTCCAGGATATCATGCATAATATCCAGCACAAAGTTCTCTGATACATTAAAGTAAGTCAAGGTATTGAGTACAGAATTTCTTTTAATACCATAACAGGAGTTTTCATTAGGGTTGTCAGCTAGATACTTATAATGTTCCTCATTTAGGTTTCTGCTACGCAATATCACCCGCGGATCATCCTCACTAAATACTTCCTGTGCTAACACCTTGTCAGTGAGGCACAGTCTGCAGTAATGTTTCGCAGAAAAAGATTCAACGTAACCAAGAATACCATTTAGACCAAGGTTATCGCCGGTAAATTGCGCAATAGTACCAAAGATGGGCTCCTCATAAAATGACACCTTCATTCCCTCCTGCTCAAGTATTTTCACATCATCAACCAATGGGCCAAGTATTTTGTCCATGCCATACTTTTTTCCATCCTCAGAATGGAACAAAGAAATTAGATGTATGTTCATTAAGGAAGAATTTATGTGTGCTGGCAGGTTACGAAGCACAAAATATAAACAGCCAAGTTTATGAATCCCATGTTGAGATCCTAATGGGTTTGCCGTTTCGAAATCATCGTAGTAAATTTGGATCTGAAGGGCATTGCTATGGATGGAGTACAAAGGATGGTTTTTGTAATACTGTCCGTCACACAAATCTCGATACGTGTCACTTTGCCGTTTCTCTTGAATAAGATTACACACCTCATTATTCCTAAAAATGAATTCAAGAGTCTTCAGAAGAGGGATATATATGAAAGTGTCATTAACTGGAATCTGTTCATACATTCCAGAGATCTTATTCTTTCTTGTATCGTATCTGACACCTAAGTGTATTTCAGCAGGTTCAACAACCCCCCATTTCTCACTGAAATATTTTCTCCATTTTGTATCGGTATTAAAATCGGAGAATGGATTATGAAAACTATTAAAAACATCTTCAACTGAACTTCTACTTGTGCTGTCAACAGGCACAACATTTAAAATGTTTTCCCTTAAACTTGTATGGAAATCAGTGACAAAATCCTCCATGCTTTCAACAACTGACATAACACTGTTTGCAACACCGTTACCCTGCAATTTAGCTATTATGGATGCACACATTTCTTTGGAACAATCCCTTGAAACAGAAGAACATTCATGCAAACTTGCATCATTATCTGAACTTTGCTCTGTGTTAGACACAACAAGTGATGCTGCTTCACCGGGATTTGGAGCTTGTTGATTTTGTAGTGATACATTCTCACTGCTTGATGCTACACCACTAAAATGAAATCTAGTTAAATGTTTTTTAAAACCTGCATAACTTTTAAATTGCAAGCAACAACCATCCTGAGCACAAACCAGCTCAAATTTCTTGCCAGGATACAAACCATGTACAAGTTTAAGGTGCCGAATTAATTTTACTGTTGTAGCAAGCAGCGTTTTACAGATGTAGCATCTAAACATCATTCAATAACTTCGCTCTGAGCTCCTTTACCCTTGGGCTCTCACTTGTGGTGCCAACATCAATTCCGTAGATTGTAGTCTGGAGAAAAGTGTACATATTTTTGAGTGGAAGATCATAACTGATGCTGAAAACAAAATGGACCTTGAAGAGTTCATCAATTGCTGCAAGTGAAGAGGATTCTTGACAGGGGATGAGCTTTTTATCAACCACAATGAAGAACTGACTGATAGTTTCCTTGCTGCTCCCTGTGGCAAGAATGTATGGTTGACGATTCTCTTCCGCCTCAAGATGTTCCTGTATACTCCGGCATGCCTGAATGAAGAAAACAAACAAACAAAAACACAAATTTGATTAATAGTAATGACAAACAAGTGCAGGTTTATCAGTTAGTAGGGGTGTGACGAGACGCTTACTCCACGAGACGAGACGAGACACGAGATTGGGTTCACGAGAACGAGACAAGACGAGATTTTTACACAATTTTTAAGAAATCCTCAATGATGAAATATATGAATGGAAAATAGTCTTTTATTCAACTGAAAATCACAAAATGCAAAACAATTTAGGTGCATTTTGAAATCAACTTGTAATGAATGTTATTTTACTTCTATTTTAATGAATTCTATGCAGTAAAGGACATGCAAACACTGCAAAATGTTTTGCTATAAACTCTACCGTCTGGCTTCTCCCCTGTACGATTTCACATGAGAACTCTAACTCCTTTCCACAAATCGAACATAAAAAAATAAAACAGTATAAATAAAATAAATATAAATAACTGAAATAACACTTTAAATGCAAACCGTAAGTGTGTATCCATAATCAAAGTACTGCTTTCTCAAAACTACAAGTTCAAACAGAAACACATTTTTTTCTTCAAGCATGAAAAAAAAAGAGATAAATGAACTACACAGAACAGCCTAAGATTATGGTAATGTTCTTTTTCAAGAATATAAGCATGTCGACGATTTCTGGCAGCAGTTGAGACCTTTGGGCAGGGCTGCACGATATGAGGAAAAGCTGCGATGTGCGATAACGTACTCGGTTACTAACGTAACCTCGGTTCTCTCTAGAAGAGGGAACGAGTACTGCGTAAGATATCTTACGCTAGGGGAAAATCCTTTTTCCGCGAGATATTGAAGCCAAAAATTATCCTTAATATTGTAATAATGCAAAACGCGTTGCGGCAGCATGCAGACATAGGCGAGACAGCTCGCGCGCCTATTGGCTGCTCTGCGGCAACTGCAGCAGCCTATCGAGCGAGGCCTGGCGTGACGCCAGACCCAATCAGGGCATTTCGCACCCGCTGCGTCACGTCCCGCCGAAATGGGCGTGGTCTAGGCCTATAAATACCGCTCGCAGGCAGCTATTATCTGGTTTTTCATCATCGAAGCAACCAGAGCGTGTGCATGCACGGCAAGATACGCAGTACTCGTTCCTTCTTCTAGAGAGAACCGAGGTTACGTTAGTAACCGAGTACGTTCTCTTACGAGAGGTCTCTCGTACTGCGTAAGATATCTTACGCTAGGGGACCCAATGCAAAACGCCGTGCATGCTGAGATCTGACACCAAAGACCCAAAGGTGAAAACCCGGGGTACATATAGTGCACAATCACTCAGGGAACTCACAGGGAGTCCGGGAAGAGGGAGGGGCGAAGCCGCACTCTTCCACATATGGCAGCGTCGCTGAGACGCGAATTTCATCATACAGACAGGGCGGGGTACGGCCTGAACTGATGGGGGAATGTGGGTCTTACACAGTTTGCCCAGGCACATCTCGTGCTGCTACTTTTTTACCGTCGAACATTGAGCTGTGCTCAGTAGACGCAGCATTCTGAGCTGATCGCATCAGGTCAGACAATACTGGTAAACTTAGACCGACAGCAGCCTGGCCTGCAGGGCGGGAACCTCTAGGTTATAAAACCTTATAAATGTAGACGGGGAGGCCCAGCCTGCCGCCATACAAATGTCTTGCAAGGCAATCCCACTTGACCAGGCCCACGAAGAGGCCATGCCTCTCGTGGAGTGCGCTCTGACACCCAACGGGCACTGCATGCCCTTGGAGGCGTATGCCAGCGCTATAGCATCAACTATCCATCTGGATAGGCTCTGTTTCGACGCGGCTAGTCCCTTAGAACGTCCGCTAAACGAAACAAAGAGCTGCTCCGTCTGTCTGAAACCAGACGAGCGAGACACATAAGCTCGTAATGCCCTGACTGGGCAAAGGAGGCTCGCGTCTCTTTCCTCATCAGGGACCGGTAGGGCTGACAGGGAGATAACCTGCGCCCTAAACGGTGTGTTGAGGGATTTTGGAACATAACCGTGCTTAGGTTTGAGTATAACTTTTGAGTCATTAGGCCCAAACTCCATGCACGCCGCGCTCACAGAGAGCGCGTGTAGGTCCCCTATGCGCTTCACTGAAGCGAGAGCCAGCAGAAACACAGTCTTGAAAGACAGGTGTTTCAAATCGATTGACTGTAAAGGCTCAAATGGCGCACCTTTCATGGCTTCCAGAACCGTAGAAAGGTCCCATACGGGGACTGAGGGAGGTCTGGGAGGATTCAGTCTCTTAGCCCCTCTAAGGAAGCGGATGACTAAATCGTTCCTTCCTATTGACTGACCAAGCGTTGTTTCTGAGAACGCTGCTATAGCCGCCACATAAACTTTGAGCGTGGAGGGGGCCCTGCCCCCATCCAACAGCTCTTGTAGGAAGGAAAGCACCTCCGCCACACCACAGTCTGTGGGTGACACACCACGGGCTGTGCACCAGCCCGAAAACACTGACCATTTCGAGGAATAGAGTCGTCTCGTAGACGGGGCTCTAGCCTGCGTGATCGTGTTTAATACTCCTTTAGGGAGTCCAACATGTACCCGTTGATGGCCCAGACATGAAGGGACCATAGTTCCGGGTGAGGATGCCAGATCGAACCGTGGGCCTGTGAGAGGAGGTCTCTCCTCACTGGTACTGGCCACGGGGCAGTACTTGCTAACTGCATCACGACTCGGAACCAAGGTTGGTTTTTCCAGAACGGTGCCACCAGCAGTACTGAGCATCCTTCTTCCCTGATCCGTTCTATCACCTGAGGCAGGAGAGAGACGGGGGGAAAAGCATAGAGCGGGCGGCGGGGCCACACATGGGCCAGCGCGCTCCTGCTCTTGGATAAAAATTCCTGACAGTGAGCGTTTTCTTGAGACGCAAACAGGTCTACTTCCGCTCTGCCGAATTTCTTCCACAGCAGTTGGACTGTCTGTGGGTGTAGAGACCACTCGCCTGCCGGAACATTGTTCCTGGACAGTCTGTCCGGTCCTATATTCAGGAGCCCTGGCACGTGCGCTGCTCTGAGCGAGCGCAGGTTGCACTGAGCCCATACAAGGAGGCGTTCTGCCAGCCTGTACAGGTTCTTGGACCTGAGGCCGCCCTGGCGATTTATGTAGGACACCACAGACATGTTGTCCGAATGGACCAAGACGTGGCGTCCTTTTATCTGGGGACAAAAACGCGTCAGCGTGTTGTCTACTGCCAGCATTTCGAGGCAGTTTATGTGCAGGAGCTTCTCCCGTTCCGACCACTGGCCGAAGAACGGTCTGCCCTCGAGCAGCGCTCCCCATCCCGAGGTGGACGCGTCCGTGGACACCACTTTCACCCTCGAGGAAGTCCCCAGGCTTACACCTGATTGGTACCAGTCGTTCGCTCTCCAAGGTTTCAGAGCTGTGACGCACTTCTGATTGACCCTGAGGCGAAGCGAACCGGATGCCCACGCTCTGCGTGGGACTCGCGCTTTCAGCCAAAACTGCAGCGGGCGCATGCGGAGCAGGCCCAGCTGGAGCACTGACGATGCTGAGGCCATGAGACCTAGCATCTTCTGAAATTTCTTGAGCGGGACAGACGCGCCGCAGCGAAACGCGTTCGCTGTGCGTTGAATGTCTACCGCGCGCTGTGGCGATAGTCGCGCTATCATGGACAGCGAGTCCAATTCTGTGCCCAGGAAAGATATCTTCTGACTGGGTAACAGAGAGCTCTTCGCCCAATTGACACTGAGACCCAAATCCTCGAGGTGATCGAGTAAAATGGTCGTGTGTTCTATGAGCACTGCGCGAGATTGCGCTAGAATCAGCCAATCGTCCAAATAGTTCAGCACTCGCATGCCTCTCATTCTGAGGGGTGCGAGCGCCGCGTCCATGCACTTCGTAACTGTACGGGGTGCCAGGGACAAACCGAATGGCAGGACTGTGTACTGATATGCCTGGCCCTCGAAGGCGAATCTCAAATATCGCCTGTGACGTGACGTTATCTGTATTTGAAAATACGCGTCTTTCAGATCTATTGACACAAACCAATCTCCTTGGCGAATCTGCACAAGGATTTGTCTGGTCGTGAGCATCCTGAACTGTCGCTTCACAAGCACTTTGTTCAGTTGCCTTAGATCTAGTATGGGTCTGAGACCCCCGTCTTTTTTCGGTACCAGGAAGTATCTGCTGTATAGCCCTCCTTCGCTCTGGACTTGAGAGAGGGGCTCTATGGCCCCTTTGCTCAATAGTTTCGCCACTTCGGCTCGAAGTAAATGTGCTACTTCTGTTTTTACCGTGGTCTCGACGCGCGCCACATAGCGGCGAGGGCGTCGGCGAAACTGCAGCTGTGCTAGGACGACTTCGGGGCCTCGGACTTCACCGTAATCCTAGGTCGCGAGCCACGTACAGCGGGGCGGCGACCGGATTAGCGGGAGCGCGGTCTCGCGCTTCGGGCCTGGCGGCGCTGTGAAGTGGAGGCAGTGGACGGTGGCTGTGGCTGTGAGCTCTGAGCAGACGGTTTCGCACGGCCTGCTGCAGAGCTGGAGCGCTTCGGGAGGAAGTGCTTCATAGCCTGTGACGCTTTCTGTACCTCTGCGAATCTCTCCGCGAAATCCTTGACGGAGGATCCAAAGAGGCCTGTGGCGGAAAGCGGGGCGTCGAGGAACGCGGTGCGCTCAGACTCGGCCATTTCCGAGAGCGTCAGCCAAAGATGTCTCTCAGTCACGGTGAGAGAAGGCCATATTCCGTCCAATGGCTTGCGCTGCAGACTTAGTAGCACGGAGAGCGAGGTCCGTGGCACTCCTTAAGTCCGGCACGCAGATCGCGTCAGGTCCTTCCTCATCCAGCTTACGGAGGAGATCGGCCTGGAAGATCTGAAGCGTTGCCATGGTGTGCAGCGCTGACGCAGCTTGCCCAGCGGCGGAGAAAGCGCGGCGGAGCAGGCTTGACGTCGTGCGGCAAGCTTTAGAGGGTAGGGCCGACTTAGCACGCCGTCCAGCGGAGGGCGGGCATAAGTGGGCCGCTATCGCCTCTTCGACCGGCGGCAGCGAAAGGTATCCTTTGTTCTTGGCATCGTCAACAGCGGAGAATGCCAAAGAAACAGCAGGACGCACTCTAGCCGAATAGGACTTGGCGACTTCTCCGTGTAACTCAGGAAGAAAAGGCGCCGGTCTGGACGCAGGCGAAGCGCGCTCCCCAGGCAGGAAAAATCCATCCAGCCGGTTGTGAGCGGGCTGCTCAGGCGAAGACCACTCGAGGCCGAGGCTCGCCGCGGCCTGTGCGAGTACTCGCATGAGCTCCGTCTCGATGGACGCTCTCTTGCCTGACGACGTGCGGGCAGGGGGCGTGGGGTCATAGAGCAGGAATCATCCTCTCCCAGCAGGGCTTCCTCATCCACGATGTCAACGGAAGCGGCGGCAGACGGTGGCCGCTGTCCGTCAGGAAGCGAGGCTGACGAAGCCGGGGAAGCAAGCGGGCGAACCGGCGAGCTTTGGCGGCTGAGGGAGGGTTCTGGGGCCCGCTGGGCACGGCGCTTTTTACGGCGCGACGCTGCGGCGGGCGGGGGAGCAGTCTCGGTGAAGAAGGCTAGGCGAGTCCTCAGAGTCGCCATTGCCATCAGCTCGCAGTGAGGGCAGCCGCCGTCAGCGAGCGCGAGAACTGCATGTTCCTCACCCAGGCAGGAAACGCAAACCACGTGGCGGTCCCCGTCGCTGAGTGTGGCTCTGCACGAGCCGCAGGAAGGCATCTTTAAAAAGACGCTAGCTCTTTTAGAATGTGTCGCCACACACAAAAGTACAGTGTAATAAGGAAAGGATATAAGCGCCGGAAAGCGCAGCAGGAAGGCAGGAAGGCGCCGCGGCCAGCGACTTCAGTGACTCGTCCCGCTGAAGGTGCTCTCTCTCAGACGGCGCGGCTTCTTCTCCGGCTCCAGCGATGCGTGTGCTTCGCTTGAAGGATGAAAAATCAGATAATAGCTGCCTGCGAGCGGTATTTATAGGCCTAGACCACGGCCATTTCGGCGGGACGTGACGCAGCGGGCGCGAAGTGCCCTGATTGGGTCTGGCGTCACGCCAGGCCCCGCTCGATAGGCTGCTGCAGTTGCCGCAGAGCAGCCAATAGGCGCGCGAGCTGTCTCGCCTATGTCTGCATGCTGCCGCAACGCGTTTTGCATTATTACAAAATTAAGGATAATTTTTGGCTTCAATATCTCACGGAAAAAGGATTTTCCCCTAGCGTAAGATATCTTACGCAGTACGAGAGACCTCTCGTAAGAGAACATTGTTTAATATTGCGATGTCGGATATGTGAATGTTAGCTATACTGTTCCCATGTCTTAGTGCTTTAATAGGTTATTTGCATGATAGGTCAAATGTTTATTACCTGCCTGGTTCAGATTACACTATTTTAGCACGATTTTGGCACGATCCGTTTCGTGGAGATTCGGACAACGGGCGTCGGGACGCAAGATTCGATCGTTTCATTTCGTATAGTGTGTCATAGTGGGCGATAACCTACGCGTCTGCAATGCTTCAGGACATCACGACAGAAAGACTAGCATGTTTAATTTTAACGGTCCTCCACGACGGGTTGAATGCGAGTGCGCGAGTGAGTGAGAGTGCGAGCAACAGTGAGTGAGCGTGTGTGAGTGAGTGAGCGAGGGACAGTGAGTGTGTGTGTGTGTACGCGGAGTGTGTGTGTGATTGGCCCAGCACACAAATGATTTAAAAGTGGCAGGGGCATCTTCAATACTAATTTCACCCTCACGCTCCATCACTGACATCACAACAACTCACGAGACAATAGGCTTGTTTGAGATGAGCAAAATCTGCGCAGAATCGATCACCGGTGATCAGCGCGAGATGCATGCCGGTTAGAAATGTGTCCGAGTGCGGTCCGCCTTGCTCTGATGTCATGCTGACGTATGTCAAAAAACTCTCGCGAGCGCAAGCCGCACGTGTCGGATTCTGCAGTCGAGCGCAGTTGCTCTCCACTGACTGCGCTGATCAAAAGCATGATGGGAAACGACTTACTGACGACACAGCTTAATGATCATTGGTTTAAACAACCGTGATGTATTGTTCTCTTTTAAAATGTTTGATTTTAAAACTCTGATATCATGTTTTATGTGTATACGTTATGTGTGAATATTCCCAAACTATCTGACAGTGCGATCTCTATGGGTTATGCAATGTAATTTTTATAATAAAAAATAAAAATAAAAACACATGTCTGTATTAAAGAAAAAAAAGATTGATAAACATGTATTTGGAATGGAATTAAATAAGTAGGCTACTTATGGGTGTCTTGTTCATTATATTTATTTTCATATAAAAGCAACAGAACTTAAATTCCATCCAGTTTATTAGCAACACTCTGCACGAGCGTGAATCCCGTGAATCCCGCGATATCCATCTTTGATCTCACAGGTGTCAGATCCACTGCGTGAAGAGCGAACTGTCCGGCTTGCCTGCTCTTTTTTCACTCCTCCTCTCACTGCAGCCGCCTACTCTCGCATACATTTCAGGCGAGGCAAGTCGCATCTCAAACAAGCCTAAAGTTTCACCTCGACGAGAAATCTCGTCGCGTTTTAATCTCGCGAGATCTCGTAACACGAGATCTCGTCACACCCCTATCAGTTAGCATAAATTTTAGTCTTTTTAGCTTGATTGAACATTGTACAGAACAAGAGACACTCCAGAAGAAAACAGTATATGCACCAACTAGCTGTTAAAGGTGATTTTTAAGCTTGACATTTTTTATTTATTTTTTGTAAGCCATGAAATGACTTGAGACTCGACTCGGACTTCAGCTTAAAGACTTGTGAACATCTCTGGTTTAGATCATTTACATTTAGATAACTTACTATATTTACCCCCATTTACAGTTCATCTAATAGTGAATTATAAGATGGAGAAATTAACGGCGCAAATCTAAGTATAACGCTTGTAGCTCTTGTATTTTGTCACCAATAACCTACTTTTTGAAATACCACCACGTGATCAACAGCCTGAGAAATACTGATCTTGTGGGGTTTTTTTCTTCCTGAAGCCTGGGGTGACAAGAGATGCAGAAGTAGAAGGAAGGATGATAGGTCACTGTCCCATTCTGAAAAACACAAAACATATGTTAAATGTCTACACTACAATAACTAAGTTAAGCAGATTTTAAACCATTGCAAGTTAGTTCTGTACAACTCTACCTGGGGAATCCTGTTCCTCCCTTTTCTCTTTGGCAGATGACAGTAATCTTTTCAGCAGTGGAGTGGAAGTCAAGGTTTCTGCTAGCCTGATAACCTTTGGTTTGAAGACAGTTGGCCACCTTTCAAAAAGTCTGGAAGCAGATTCTGACCCAAAGAGGAGCGTGAAGTCCTGAAGAATCTGAAGCAGTTTGCAGAAAACATGTAAAGAAATTACCATAAAATATTACATTTCTTAACAAAGCAGACTATTTGACAATTCTCTGAAACTAGCATTTCAATTTGGTCAAAAAAAAGGAAAGACAAAATCCATACCAATCCTTTAGTATCCAGGAATCGAGGAAAAACTGAGAATGGTGGTGGATTTCTCTGGATCATGGATAAGGTGCTGTCTGTATTCAAACGTGGTCCTCATCTTCTGCATGATGACATCACGGTCACTTGTATGATTCATCAAGGAGATAGCCTCTAAACTTTGGTCATTATCTAGCTGATCTTCACGGTGACACAGCTGTCTGTCAAGCAAAGGGCCTCCCTTTTCCTCTGTTTTTGGATCATCCTTATTTGCAGAAGGTTTTGTCCCCCGTTGTACTGTTTTGAGGCGCCATGACAAGAACCCAGTGTTTTTTTGGCCATCATAAAAATGTTCCTTATGAAATGACACAAATTAAAACTCAAAATTGTAACCCTCCATCGAAAATGACAACTTCTTAGAAAGACATTTCTAAATGATCACAAAAATACTGAATGTTCTAATCTCACATTATGACTTACATATCCAGTCCTCCCTTGGGGATCTCTGAGTGAGGGAAACAAGGTGATAATTCCCAAACCATAGTTCTGTTTGGTAAGTCGATGTGGGACTCTCCTGAAAAATGGAAACACTCAATGTTACTTCACAATGATGAGAATTGTTTAAAAATATATAACTAAACTACTCTTATTTTCAGAACAATCAACAGCTTATTACTTAAAATTTGTAGCACCCAACTAATATAGTTCACAATTTATATGCTATCTTATACTACAGGGCCGTTGAATGCTTGAATCTGATTGGTTGACGAACGTTCTAAGGTGTGCATTATTTTCAGGGAAACGCACGGCTAAAGTAGTTCCAGGCAGGTCTCGACCGCATTACAGTTCCATATCACTTCGCGTAGTCAACTGTAATAACGGAAAATAGGATACAATTCATAACAAGAAAAAGCATTTCGCCCCATGCGCTTGATCTGCAATTTTCAATGTCTAGCTTCACAATCAATAGAAACGTGTTGTTTAATTTGAATAAATAAACTATAAAGTCCTATCTATAATCAATAGAAAATTAAACTGAATATAGGCTAAATAAATGGATAGTCCTGCAGCATGGATTTTTATTGCAGATAATTTAACAAATAAATAATTATTGATAGGCCTACTTGTTAAAAGGGCTTTGGGTTTCATTTATTTGGCTAGTCTACTGTCATCTGTCAATAATAGAAAAAAAAGAATTAACGAATTAATTAAAACGAACTGAATGAATTAAAAAATAATAATATTGACGCACATGCTTTTCTGTCTCATTATTGCAACATCTCTCTCTAATAACTGCATTAATAACTGCATAAAGCCGGGAACACACTTTAAGGCCGGTTATGAATGTAATTTGATACTTATGACTGATCATGCCCAAACGCGTGTTCAGCGCGTTCAGTCTGTGTTCATAGTCGGTGTTTAAAATCTGCTGCAGTCGATGAAAACAGTCAGAGAATGTGTCAGCTAGTCGTGTGTCCCCAGCATTAGTCTGCTATCAGCGGCTCAAACCTCCGTTACTAACTCTACCTAACCCTAACCCTAACCCAGCATTAGTCTGCTATCAGCGGCTCAAACCTCCGTTACTAACTCTACCTAACCCTAACCCTAACCCTAACCCTAACCCAGCATTAGTCTGCTATCAGCGGCTCAAACCTCCGTTACTAACTCTACCTAACCCTAACCCTAACCCAGCATTAGTCTGCTATCAGCGGCTCAAACCTCCGTTACTAACTCTACCTAACCCTAACCCAGCATTAGTCTGCTATCAGCGGCTCAAACCTCCGTTACTAACTCTGAAATGACGTTTTGGAATTAGCAACGGAGGCATGGGATTAGATGCGTAAGAAATTAGTCCTACATACAAGAGCGTTTTAATGACAAAAACTTTACAAACGTCTTGAAATACATAATCTGAACAATGTTTCGAGGTGTGGTAATGTTGTGGCCAATTCTCTGTCTCTGGTTCAGGTCTTCAATATCAGGTTCAGGTCTCAGAAGAAATCTTTCAGAGTCGAAGTTTCAGGTCTCAGAAGTAACTTTATTGAACAATTCAACAAAGTGAGATGGTAGCTAAGCATCTAATTTTACAATGGTTTTCTCTCAGATCTTATACCTTTTCTCTCATCCCTTGGTGTCCAATTTCCTCGCTTGGTGACCAATTAGCGTTATCATGGTTATCTTTTTCTCTTTGCTCCTCCTTGTCACGTCGCCACGATTAGAAACACCTGCATTAATGTCCAATTTCTATTGGTGGCCATACTGGCGCATGCGCTTTATTAAATATGATTTCATATATGGTTTTTCGGGTACTTTTCCACTCTTGTCCTTAGACTACCTTTCACCCAGTTTTTGTCCTGTCCTCACACAACCTCTTCCTCGTAAACACTTTTGACAGGTTCAGTGTTTCCCATCATTTTGTCCCCTTTGACCTGTTCTCTCTGTTTCCCATGATTTTAGGCCTTCGTTTCCCCTGCTTTTGGGCCTCCCATATTCTAGGCCTAGTTTCCCTAATATTCATATCATGCATTTGAATAGGATTTATGTGTGACACAGATGAGACAAAGAAAATTCTCCAACAGTAACTGTAGTATAAGCGGAATAATTGACTTCAGGCCGTTGAATTATTAGAAAAATAATGCACACCCGAGGTGTAACGGCCACTCCGCTTCGCGTCGTGACCGCATTACCACCTCGGGTGTGCATTATTTTTCTAATAATTCAACGGCCTGTCGTCAATTATTCCTTACATAATCACTAACAAATGAAATAACCCAAGACTGAGACAGAAGGGTAATTATCAAAATGTAATAATCACGTGTGCAACCAAGATGTTCACCATCAGTTTTCTCATGTCATCGCTAATTGTCCCTGTATCTTCATACTCCTTCAGCACATTTGCTCCACCTGGTCTTGTGTGTAGAATTTCTTTTATCAACTATAAAAAGAGGAACATTAACCAATTATGTAAGGGATGAAATACATCCAGCCAGTTGTTATAGCAGAATAAACTCCGACAGGCTGATCAGGACATGAAGCGGTGGGTTCTTGAAAATTTTAAATATGAAGGGGTTTTACTTTAGCTCTCCTGCCCTCCATCTCTCAATAACCATGACAAAAAAAAATAAAAATAATATATATATATATATATATATTTGCACAGATTAACTGTTCACCAAAAGACTAGTAATGTGCGCTAACGAAGTAAATAGGGTCAATTGACCAATCAGAATCAAATGTTCCACAGAGCCATGTAATAAGAGAGTAGAAAATGCAGGAATATTTAAATGCCCTGAACGATGGTCCTGAACTGGAAAATTACTATTGTGTATAAAAAAAATAAATAAAAAAAATATGAATTAAACTTTTAGCATGTAAAGCTCAAGGTTATGATAAGTAAATCCCCCAATGTCTGTGTAAGGCTACTGGGACTCACATCTCTGGCCTGTAAGCTTTGAGAAGCCTCATTATCATCCTTCCTGAATCGTTTTGGACTAAACCAGTCACTGTCCTCACTGCTTCTTGAAGTTAGAGACAGTGTATCTGTATCCAAGCTGACTGAAGATTGAGGTGTGGAAGGTCCTGTTAATGTTCAAACTAGGGTTAATAGACATATTTGGAATACATTTATCCACACATCATCAACACTAGCTACAACATTTAAAATACTGTACATATTAAACACTACCAGCATTCATTCAGATATTGGGATTTGATATCATTCAATAGCTCCTGTTATCACTCACCAATGTCATTCAATTAATTTATGACAAAAACCAACCCACTGGTGGTCATTAGATCAGGAAACACATCTTTATCCACCTCTGTGCCAGTGTCATCTGTAACTGCAAGATCTTCCGGAATTGAGAACTTCTCTTTCACTGCACAACAAAAGTTTTATCAAATTTAGGCAATGCTTTATTCACAATTTGACACATAAGGATAGCTATATATATATCCCCTTATGTGTCAAATTGTGAATAAAGCATTGCCTAAATTCTTGCAGTTACAGTTACAGATGACACTGGCACAGAGGTGGATAAAGATGTGTTTCCTGATCTAATGACCACCAGTGGGTTGGTTTTTGTCATAAATTAATTGAATGACATATATACAATATATATCATATATAAAACTATATACAATATATATAGTTTTAGGTTGGTAAGATTTTTAATGTTTTTTTTGTTTTTTTTTAAGTCTCTTTTGCTAATCAAGGCTGCATTTATTTGATTAAAAAATTACAAAAGAATATTAATAATATTGTGAAATATTATTACAATTTAAAACAGTTATTTTCTGTGTAATATACAGTAATAGTGTAATTTATTCCTGTGATCGCTGAATTTTTAGCATCATTACTCCAGTCTTCAGTGTCACATGATCCTTCAGAAAACATTCTAATATGATGATTTGATGCACACCAAACATTTCTGGTTATTATCAGTGTTGAAAACAGTTTTTTACATTTTTATTTCAGGATTTTTTTTAAAAGAAAGTTCAAAAGAACAGCATTTATCTGAAACGGAAAGCTTTTGTAACATTAAACACTACCCGTTCAAAAGTTTGGGGTCAGTAATAATTTAAATTTTATTTTTTGGGGGAAAATAAATAACATAAATCAATAATTTTATTCATCAAGGGTGAGTTAAATTGTTCAAACCAGTGCTCGAAGTGGGGCGGTACTCACCGGTACGCAGTACCGGCACTTCTGCATTTTACTCCAAAGCGTACCTGCACTTTTTCTTGCGTACCGCTACTTCTCGCATGTAGCCGGTACTCTACCACTGACAGAAAAAGCGTCAGTGTCACGCCCATTTCACATATACTCCGTTTGCAGTGCGTATTTTTTTCCCGCACCCATATTAACAGGTTAGAGCTTTCACACTGCATGCGGATGCGGTCCGGCAATGCGTTCCAGGAGCGGTGCGTATACAGCAGTGCAACGATCGTTTCTGCACCGAGTCTATTTCTGCTGTGCTGCACGCGCTTAATTAAAGTGACAGCGCATGGTTCGTGGTCAAAATTAACACAGAATATGACATGAAAATATAATAATCTCACTATAAATGCATTTAATTAAATAAAATGTAGTAATCTCACCATAAATGTATTTTTGGACTTGCAGACTTGGAGTTCCGTTTTTATACGCACGCACGCACGCACACATACACGACTTGTTTAAATACATTTATGTTGTTAATAAATATCAATAAATTGTTGTTGTACCAGCAATATCTCCAAGTTTTGTTTTTCACTGTAGAAATCTCAAATGTCATGATTACTTGCCAATGCAAGAGAGTACCGGCACCTTTCCCCCCCCACTTCAAGCACTGGTTCAAACGTTACAGTAAAGACATTTATAATATTAGAAAATATTCTATTTTAAATAAATACTGTTCTTTTGAACTTTCTATTCATCAAATAATTCTGAGAAAAAAATTGTACACAACTGTTTTCAACATTGAAAATAATAGGTAATGAATGTTTGAGCATCAAATCATCATATTAGAATGATTTCTGAAGGATCAGACACTGAAGACTGGAGTAATGATGCTGAAAATTCAGCTTTGATCACAGGAATGAATTACACTTTACTATATATTACATAGAAAACAATAATTTTACATTGTCATATAATTTCACAATATTAATGTTTTTTATTTATTTTTTTATCAAATAAATGCAGCCTTGGTGAGCAGAAGAGACTTCTTTTAAAAACATAAAAAATCGTACCGATCTAAAACTTTTGACCGGTAATGAATATATACACCTAATTATTAATAACGACTTCATTACTTACATTCTGCTATAAATATATCAAAGCAAGCCTCTGGGATTTTTATGAACTTCTTCTGATGTCTAAATTGTGCTTTGACTATCATAGTGATTTTACCTCTGAACTCCTGTGGGAGAGGAATAAACATCTTACTGGGTTGCTAACTTGCTATAAATAAAATGATTCAATATGAAACCATTTTCTTTTTTTAAGTGATAAAATAAATTACATTTCAAAATATCAAAACATCAAAGATGCCATTTTCATTTTCTCCATGTAAACGCAAATTTGTGAAACCGACGTCTTACGCATACACATTACGAGATCAATATATCGATTGACTACTGTCCACGTCTGACTTTGCTCCATTAAATATGAGTAAAATGTACAAATAAACAAAAATAAATCAGCTGCATGTGAACAAATCTATATTTATTTTTTCTTTTTTTTCTTTTTTTTTTCTGTCCGTCGACTCTTTTTTTTCTTTTTTATTGCAGAACTTGCACATAATTACAAGTTCAGGGAAGTGAAGCAAGGTTGTATCTCTTACAATGAACAAACAATGAAACGAGGAGAAAAAAAATACATATCCTGGATTTGCATGAAGCACATTATGTAATTATACATACAAAAAAAGAAAAGAAAAGTCATATCTTTTAATAAATCATCATAATGCATCAAAAATGTTGCACTTTTTTTGTTATTTATAAGTCTAAGGGAAGAAATAAAATAATTAAGGTCAGCAAGAAAAAGAGGGAAGCTCAAAGGAGACTTAAGCCATTTTTGCTTGTGGATGAAGAATTTTGCATATAAGATAAGGAAATTAACAACATGTTCAAGGGACATCCGCTTTGGGTTTTCATAATAAAAGATAATCTCTTTAAGAATGAAGGTGTGGGTCACATTTGTAGGGCCAAAAACAAAAGCACTTAAATTAGCCCAAAATCGATTGGTTACATTACACTCACAAAATAAATGGGGGACAGTTTCCTCAACAAAACCACAAAAAGAGCAAGTCTCATCAATATCAGAATATTTAGAAATGGAAGAGTTAACAGGATAGATTTTATGAAGGATTTTATAATGAATTTCCTTAACTTTGTTGGATACACAAAATTTACTAGGCAAAAGCCAGGCCTTTCTCCAAATTACATTTGTTACAAGGGATCCCCAATAGAATTTACCCCTTGGAGTAACTTTTCTCTTCATTTGAAAAATTGAGCGAATATGTCTGTTGTTGCATTTTCTATCTAAAAAAATCTATCTCGCCCAAGCGTAAAGCCGGATAAACACTATTACCTTTACTGAAGTTAAGGTGATTTTTAATTAGCTGAATTAAGCCTGCTGGGATAGCTTTTATCAAGGTATTATATTCCTTTGGTGGAACTGGAAAGTTATGGTGATTCAAAAATTGCTTGTAAGTTAGAATATGACCAGAATCATCAAAGACAGATAGAATGCAATTAAAATTATTGTTAAAACCATCTAGGGAAAAAGAGAGATTTATTTCTAACGGTTATATCCGCGTTATTCCAAAGGAGAACTTTGTGGGGGGAAAAGCAATGGACAAAACACAATTTCCACAAGAGAAGGCATTGCTGATGAAAGTTAGATAAGGAGATGGGTAACTTGCTAGGTAAAAAGTTACACTTTAATAGGAAAGACAGGCCACCGAGTTTGTTGAAGATATTATTAGGAATGAAAAACCATAACGACACTGGATTCACAAGGCATCTTTTCAGCCAGTTTACTTTAAAGGTGTTTATAGTATCAGCAAAATCTAAAAAGTCAAGGCCACCTTCACCTCTGGAATTAGAGAGTACTTCTTTTTTCAATTTGTGAGGCCTATTTTTCCAAATAAAATCCAAAAATATTTTGTTAATTTCCCTTATAGCTTTATCATTGATAAACAAAAAAAGAGCAGGGTATACAAAGCGAGAGAGCCCTTCCACCTTAGATAAAAGGACTCTACCGTATAATGAAAGATCTCTCTGAAGCCAGATGTTAAAGACGTTTTTAGTTTTTGTCATTTTATCAGAAAAGTTTAAAAGATGTCTGGTAACTGGATTTTTAGTGATATGGATACCTAGATATTTTACACAGTTTTTAACAGGGATCCCCTCCAATGATGTCTCATCTATATCATGAATTGAGATAATTTCGAAATATTTAGTTTTATACCCGAAGCACAAGAAAATTGTTCCACCAATTCCAGAGCATTAGGTAACTGTTTTTTATCCTCCAAGAATAGTGTGGTGTCGTCAGCTAACTGTGCAATTTTAAACTCTCGATCAAATATAGAGATTCCTGTCAAACTTTCATTTTGGTTAATCCTTAGACCAAGTAGTTCAGTGGCTAAAAGAAATAAAAACGGGGAGATTGGACAGCCCTGTCTGACTCCACGATGGATGTCAAACCTTTTGGATGTATCAAAGTTAACGATCACTGAGCTGTTAATATCTCTATAAAACATGGTTACAGTATCAATAAATGATTTACCGAATCCAAATAACTCTAGAGTGCGAAAAAGAAATTTGTGTTCTAAGGAATCAAAAGCTTTTTGAAAATCAAGAAAAAGTATGAGACCGTCTGAGTGAATTAAATTAGAGTAATCTAGCACATCTAATACTAACCTTATATTATTAGATATGTGACGGCCTTTCATGAAGCTCGACTGAGATTCTGAAATAATGTTATTTAGACCAGTACGTAATCTTTTAGCATAAACGGAGGCTAACATTTTATAATCTAATGTTAAAAGAGTAATAGGCCGCCAATTGTCAATTAATAAAGGGTCCTTGCTTGACTTGGGTATAAGGGATTTCATTTCATTTCATTTCATTTATTAAGATCCCCATTAGCGCCTGAAATATCAGTTGCTATTCTTCCTGGGGTCTCCTCTTCATTACATCACACATTTACATAATTCATCATTTTGTTCACTCACTCACTCACTCACTCACTCACTCACTCACTCACTCACTCACTCACTCACTCACTCACTCACTCACTCACTCACTCACTCACTCACTCACTCACTCACTCACTCACTCACTCACTCACTCACTCACTCACTCACTCACTCACTCACTCACTCACTCACTCACTCACTCACATCCACAAACTGGACATCATCTACAATAGCCCAATGCAATTAAATAAATAAACAAACAAAAAACAAAAAAAATGCTATACATTTGAACATATAATCCATAAATAGCTCTCCAATACAAACTATAAAACATCTTTCCATATTACCATACTCTTCCAACATCATGACTCTTGTGTGAACAGAAACTATTTTAATTTCTTTTTAAAACAATTTCTATTATTTTCCAACAACAAAAATCCTGGTAATCCATTCCATGCAACCATGGCCCGATAAAAAACTGCTTTCTGAAACTGATTAGTTCTTACTTGAGGCAAAACAAATTGCATTCCAGTGGTTTGTCTTGTGCAGTAATTATGTTGATCAGCAAAAAATGTCAATTTTCTGTAAATTATTTCAGGAATTTTTGTTTCAATGATATTATAAATAAATGATAAAAGAAAATATTTTAATCTATATTTTACAGTTAACCATGCCAAATTATTATGCATTGTGATTATATTAGTTGTATATGGACAACCCAAAACGATACGTGCCACTTTATTCTGTGCGACTTGCAATTTGTATAAATTATTTTCATTGGTATTTGACCAAACAACTGACGCGTAGTCTAAATGAGCTAATACTAAAGATTGGGCTAATCGTTTAGTCAGCCATTTGGGAATACATTTCTTACAGTATCTAATCATTCCCATACTACGACCCATTCTTTGCAATATTTTATTTATTTGGCTATTCCAAGACAGTGAGCTATCCACAATTACACCCAATAGATGAATTTCTTCTACTTGCTGAATCACATTTCCTCCTATATCTAAGTGCAATGTTAATGATGGCTTAAGAAAATATTTTGACCCAAGTATCATACATTTTGTTAAGTAATTTATTGTCAGTAATCCATTGTATAACCAAGTCTAACTCCATATTTAACATAATATTCAGTTGATCTATATCTCTTGCTGATTGACACAATGTTGTGTCATCTGCATACATTGCCATGGTTGCATGTTTAATTACAAGTGGAAAATCATTTGTGAAAACAGAAAATAAAAGGGGTCCTAAACAACTGCCTTGGGGCACCCCACAACTCATTTCTTCCACCTCAGAGTAGCTACCGTTAAAGTAAACTGTGTACTCACGTTTTCTAAGATCGCTTTCAATCCATCTAACAGCAGTTGGTTCAAATCCATAACAAACTAACTTTTTTAATAAAATATTATGGTCTAGAACATCAAAGGCTGCGCTTAGATCTAAAAATACTGTGCCCACTAAATTCTTATTATCAATTTCCTGTAGCCAATAGTCAGTTAACTGAGTGAGTGCTGTTGTTGTGGAATGACCCATTTTATAAGCATGCTGATACATTGTGTTTAACCCATTTACTTCCAAATACTCTTGTATTTGATCATACACAACTTTTTCCATCACTTTGCTTACTGCCGGTAATAAACTTATTGGTCTGCTACTCTGCTATTCTGACCTGAAAACTGTTCTTTATTATTTTTTATTAAAGGTAAAATTTTAGCTTTTTTCCATTGTGAGGGAAAAACACCTGCTGTTAAACTCAGATTAATAATATGAGAAATGGGCAAAGCAATGACATCTACCACCATCTTCAACAATTTAACATCTAAGTGATCTATTCCACAGGGTTTATCTTTACTTGCTTGTAATATTTTCTTCACATTGTCCTCTGTTACAGTGTTAAATTTAAATGTGCAATCTTTTGTTTTCATTATCCTATTTGATATTAGATCATATGAGATATTTTCATCTTGTCCCAAATCCATGGCTTGTCTAATTTTTTGTATTTTATGCTTAAAAAAATGGCTCAAATAATTAGCAATCTCTTTTGGTCTAGTAAGACAAATCCCATCAGCCTCTAATGATGTTGTATTACATTTTGTTTTCCTTCCCAGTAATTCATTAAGTGTTTTCCATACCTTTGCACTGTCCATTCCAGCATCTCTTAATTTATTTTGATAATATATTTGTTTTTTACGTTTGTTCATTTTAGTCACCTGATTTCTAAATTTACGATACTAATTCCACTGAACCACGTCATTCTGTTTAATAGCTTCTGCTTTAGCTTGATTCCTGTGCCTCATATATTCTTTGAGCTCTTGATCCAGCCATGGAGTTGAAACATTTCTTACAGTTTGTTTCCTTAAAGGAGCGTGTTTGTCTATTACTCTGGTTATCAAGTTATCAAAAATGGCCACAGCTCTAGTAGGATTCTGCTGCTGTGTAACCTCCAACCAATCTACACTCCTCATTTCTTCTACGAAATCATTCTCTTTAAACTTTTTATATGTCCTTTTATGAATAAAATTTTGACCGGATTTAGATACTTTTGTCATTCTTTTCACAGCTATTAAATTATGGTCACTACAACCGACCGGAATAGAGACTGCCTCCGAACATAAATCTTTTACATTTGTAAAAATTTAATCAATAAGAGTTGCTGAATATGTGCCATCGGCTTTCAAATTTACTCGTGTATAATCCTTAACTATTTGAGACAGATTACAAGTATTAGCTAAAGAAAGTAATTTACCCTTTGATGTACAATTCAGTATCAGAATCAGAAAGAGCTTTATTGCCAAGTGTGCTTGCACCCACAAGGAATTTTTCTTGGTACTGAAGCTTCCAGTGCACATATACAAATACAAATACAAATACAACAAGAAACATAGTAATACAAATTCTAAGAATAAAATATAAAAAAATAAAAAAAAATAGTATAAAAAGTAAAAAAAGGGGTCACAGTTGGGTTTAGTCTGAATAAACATTTACAGATTATGAACATATTTACAGTATGTTGAGTAGTATGAATTATAATATAAATATAAATATCACCTGAGTTAGAGAATATTACACTAGACAGTGGGAGTCTAGTGCATGTTACAGATTATGAACATATTTACAGTATTTTGAGTAGTATGAATAATATAAATATAAATATCACCTGACTTAGAGAATATTGTACTAGACAGTGGGAGTATTGCACTTACAGGCATATGCATTGGGGGGCATGTTAAGTGTTCAGAAGGGAAATGGCCTGTGGAAAGAAACTGTTCCTGTGCCTGGATGTTCTTGTGGCCAGTGATCTGTGTCGCCGTCCTGACGGTAACAGTTCAAACAGGGGGTGTCCAGGGTGAGTGGAGTCTGTGATGATTTTACCTGCTCTCTTCCTCACTCTGGAAGAGTACAGGTCCTGGAGGGTTGGCAAGGGGGCACCAATAATCCTCTCTGCAGTCCGGACTGTCCGTTGTAGTCTCCTGATGTCCGATTTGGTAGCTGAACCAAACCAGACAGTGATGGAAGTGCTTAAAACAGACTCAATGACAGCTGAGTAGAACTGGATCAGCAGCTCCTGTGGCAGATTGAACTTCTTCAGCTGGCGAAGGAAGTACAGTCTCTGCTGGGCCTTTTTCACAATGGAGTCAATGTGATTTGCCCACTTCAGGTCCTGAGAGATGGTAGAGCCCAGGAACCTGAATGACTCCACTGCTTCCACAGTGCTGTTCATGATGGTGAGAGGGGGGAGTGCTGGGGATTTTCTCCTGAAGTCCACAATCATCTCCACTGTTTTGAGCGTGTTCAGCTCAAGGTTGTTATAGCTGCACCAGACAGCCAGCTGTTCAACCCCCAGTCTGTAAGCAGACTCGTCACCATTTTGGATGAGACCGATGACGGTGGTGTCGTCTGCAAATTTCAGGAGCTTGACAGAGGGGTCTTTAGAAGTGCAGTCATTAGTGTACAGGGAGAAGAGCAGTGGGGAGAGAACGCACCCTTGGGGGGCGCCAGTGCTGATGGTGAGGGTCCTGGATGAGAGCTTCCCCAGTCTCACTCGCTGCTGCCGGTCCGTCAGGAAGCTGGAGATCCACTGACAGATTGAGGATGGCATGGAGAGCTGAGTCAGTTTGGCTGTGAGAAGATCAGGGATGATGGTTTTGAAGGCCGAACTGAAGTCCACAAATAAGATCCGTGCATAAGTCCCAGGTCTGTCAAGATGTTGCAGGATATAGTGCAGTCCCATGTTGACTGCATCATCCACAGACCTGTTTGCTCTGTAAGCAAACTGAAAGGGATCCAGCAGGGGTCCAGTGATGTCCTTCAGATAGGCCAACACCAGTCTTTCAAACGACTTCATGACCACAGACGTGAGAGCGACAGGTCTGTAGTCATTAAGTCCAGTGATTTTAGGTTTTTTGGGAACCGGAATGATAGTGGAGCGTTTGAAGCAGCAGGGAACTTCACACTGCTCCAATGATCTGTTGAAGATCTGCGTGAAGACTGGGGCCAGTTGGTCAGCGCAGGCTTTTAGACAAGCAGATGAGATGCCGTCTGGGCCTGAAGCTTTCCTAGTCTTCTGTTTTTTGAAGACTCGGCTCACGTCCTCCACACAGACCTTAAGCTCAGGTTGGATGGCAGAAGGGGGGAGGAGAGGGGTTGCAGGAGGTGATGGTGGATGTGTGAAGTGCACATCAGAGCGGGTGTGAGGTGTGAGTCTGGGCTTCTCAAACCTGCAATAGAATGCATTGAGAGTGTCAGCCAGTTGTTGATTCTCCACAGATGGGGGGGGATGGTGATTTGTAGTTGGTGATGTTCCTCAGGCCTCTCCAGACTGATGCCGGGTCGTTGGCTGAAAACTGGGTTTTCAGCTTTTCAGAGTAGCTTCTTTTAGCAACTCTGATCTCCTTTGTCAGTCTGTTTCTGGCCTGGTTATACAAGATTTTATCCCCACTTCTGTAAGCATCCTCTTTGGCATGACGAAGCTGTTTGAGTTTCCCAGTAAACCATGGTTTATCATTAGTGAATGATAAGAATGTCCTGGTAGGAATGCATGTATCCTCACAGAAACTGATATATGATGTTACAGTATCTGTGAGCTCATCCAGATCGGTGGCTGCAGCTTCAAAAACAGTCCAATCAGTGCAATCGAAGCAGGCCTGTAGATCCTGCTCTGCTTCATTGGTCCATCTTTTTACAGTCCTTATTACAGGTTTAGCTGATTTCAGTTTCTGCCTGTAGGTCGGTATAAGATGAACCAAACAGTGATCAGAGAGCCCCAAAGCTGCCCGTGGGACGGAGTGATACGCATTCTTTATCGTGGTGTAACAGTGGTCCAATATATTACTGTCTCTGGTAGGACATGTAACATGCTGTCTGTATTTTGGCAGTTCACGGGAGAGATTTGCTTTGTTAAAATCCCCAAGAATGATTAAAAGAGAGTCTGGGTACCTTTGTTCCATTTCAGCTATATGTTCAGCCAGCTGTTGTATCGCCGCGCTCACACACGCGTCTGGAGGAATGTAAACATTCGCGAGAATGAATGAGGAAAACTCCCGTGGCGAGTAGAAAGGTTTACAGTTTATGAAATGCACCTCTAAGTTAGGAGAGCACATCTTCTTCAGTGTTGTTACATCTGAACACCAACTTTCGTTAATGTAGAAACACAATCCACCACCTCTCGTTTTCCCCGTTAGTTCCGCGATGCGATCCGCTCGGAACAGCTGAAAGCCCGGCAGATGTAGTGCGTTGTCCGGAATGGCTTCACTCAGCCAGGTTTCAGTGAAGCACAGAGCAGCGGAGTTTAAAAAATCCTTGTTAGTGCGGGTGAGGAGAAGTTCGTCCATTTTGTTAGGAAGAGATCGGAGATTTGCAAGATGAATACTGGGGAGTGCAGTGCGGAGGCCGCGCTCGCGGAGTTTCACCAGCGCGCTTCCCGCGTTTGCGTCTGACCGCGCGTTTGAACAACACCGCTGCCCCTCCGACGAGAATGTCCAGTAAAACGTCTGAGTAATCAAAATCTGTAAAAAAGTTGTCTGGTGTGTGTTTCCTAATGTCCAGTAGTTCGTCTTTGGTGAAACTGATAGGAAAAGAATGACTAAACGCAGAACAAACCAACAAAAACAACACAATAACTGGAGAGCTCCACACCGAGGCAGCCATCCGCGGCGCCATCTTGTTCGAGATACGCGAACAAGTATCATAGACTTCCAATCTATATTAAAATCTCCTAAGAAATAGATTTCATCTCCCATTTCACATGCTTTATCCAACAATTCACATATTTGATCCAAATACATTACAGTAGCATTTGGTGGTCTATAACAGCATCCGATAAGAATAGGCTTTACATAAGGTAATTGTAGCTGTACCCATATTACTTCAACTCCTGGTATATTAAGATCTCCTCTAACTTTGACTGGAATATTATTTTTAACATAACCTACTCCTCCTCCATACAAATTTCTGTCCTGCCTATATAAATTATAGCCATCTATATTCAATACAGTACTATTAATAGTTGAGTCTAAATGTGTTTCTGAAATGGCTAATATGTCGAAATTATAATTCTGTAATATTTCTGAGATATCATTTATTTTATTCCTTAAACTACAGATATTCAAATGAGCTATTTCAAACATCCCTTTTTGTACCAAAAAATATTTTTCAACCATCTAACACATGTTTGTCCATCAATACTCATGCCTGTAGTATTACATTGAGCTCTCATTAATGCAAATATAACATCCAACCACTCACACATCACACACATACACACACACACACACACACACACAAATATCTTCTGCATTGTAATGAAATAAACAAAATACATCAGTAGAGCAACGCTTGCTCATGACAAATTATTCATTTTCCTAAACTAAATCTTAGCAATGTGGTCTTAAATTCAAGAACAAAAACTTTTAAAATCAAGCTTAACCAAAATTTGAAATTCATTTTCTATTTACCTTGCCCACATCATAATTAGCTTAACAGAAAAATCACTCTTAAATTCAGTGTTTAACTTATAGTCCATTTTATCTGTTATCATATGACCTTATAGTTTATCCGATCTAATCCCTAACATTCAATCCAGTATCGATTATGGTCTTTACATACACTTCTGCTGCACTGCGTTCTGTGAACTTCTTAGTCTCTCCTTTAAATGTTATTATCAGCGTCGCTGGATGAATTATGCCATGTCTCACCCCTGCGTCCTTCAATTTACTCCTTATTTCATGAAATCCTGCACGTTTTTTTGCCATTTCTGTAGTGAGATCTGGAAAAATCCTTAACTTCATCCCTCGTACTTGTAGCACTCCCTCTTTCTTGGCGATTTTTATGATCTCTTCTCTCGTTGTGAGTTTGTGAAGACGTACAATCATCACTCGAGCTGCACCTTTCCCAACCGGTCCAACCCTGCGGGCCATCTCCACCTGTGGCTCCCCCCGTAGTTTATCTTGAAATAAATCCTCAAACAAAGCAGACATGTAGTCGGATTCCCTTTTTCGATCTCATTCGTCAGGCCAAATACACGCACATTGTATTTGCGACTGTACATTTCCAAGTCGCTCGGCTTTACCTTTCAACTCCTCGTTGGCCTTAATAAGTCCATCACACAGTCTCCAGCTTTGTCACACGTGAATCAAAGTTCGACATTGTCACATCAACTTCACCAAGCCTTTGTGTGCAGAAAGATATGTCTTTCGCGAGGTTATTTAGTTTATCCACCACCACGTTCAACTCCTCTCGCATTATATTACGTATGAGGGCTGGAAGCTCCAGCACGTTACACTCCTCACCCGCCATGTTACTTGCTCCCACTTGCTGAGACGCTTCTTCACCTTGTTTCGGCTGTACTTTAGACTTCTTAGGAGACATAACACAGCATAGAGTCTTTATTGGTGGCTAACTTATATTTTGGTCACTCTTGCCGTAAGTTAAGCACCACACTGCATGATATTTAGACTAATTGTCAGAGCTCAGTGTCCTCACCGTCTACTCAACTCCGCGCATGCGTGCACACATAACTCCCTGTTTCATTGTAGAGGTCATCTCTCCCTGACTGATGCATTCCTTATACATATGAAATAAAGGCAATTTAATAAACTCCCAAAAGTGAAGATAGAATTCTACTGAAAGCCCGTCAATACCAGGGGATTTACCTATTTTCATTGAGTGCAGAGCTTGATTAATTTCCTCTATTAACAAATCAGCGTCACAAATTCGACTAAACTCACGATCAATAATTGGTATACGGTGTTTAATTGTATTGATACATTTCTCACAGCTGTCATAGTTAAATTCAGATGTATAAAGATTGCTGTAAAATTTGCTAACAAATTCTGATATTTCTTTAGGGTCTTTAGAGGTAACTCCATCGATGTTAAGCGCTGAAAGAGCTTTCCTCTGACCGTTTCTTTTTTCCAGGGCAAAAAAATTGTTAGAATTCTTCTCCCCCTCCTCAAGCCATTTCGCTCGAGATCTAATATATGCACCTTTGGCCATCTCTAAATAAGCTCTGTCGAATTCCAGATTTAATTTTTTTTATTTCCATATCTTCTTCTTCTGTAATCTTATCTTTAGCTAGTAAAACATTAAGTCTATTAACCAACTCTGAATCGGTTTTATGTTTAATATTTTTAAGTTCCTTACTTCTTTTAACTGCAATATATCTAGCTTTATATTTAAAGAACTCCCAGTTTTTTTTTAATAATATCTGGTTGATCCGGTAAATAATTCTTTGGTAAGATTGATGATACTATTATTAAATTGTTTGTCTTGTAACAAGGTATTATTAAGTTTCCAATAGCCCCTCATTCTCGGGTTATCATTGATGTCACTCAATTTTATTGCAACTAATTTATGATCTGATAAGGGGGCAGTGACATGAGAAACATCTTTTACATATTTAAGGATAGAAGATGAAATTAGAAAAAAGTCAATCCTAGATCTAAGAGATAAACTTCTATTGGACCAGGTAAAATCTTTTGTAGAAGGATTAAAGAACCGCCATGCATCAGTAAGAGAGAGATTGGAGCACAGGGAAAAAATTAGATCATTATTCATCCTGCTATCAAGTCTAGGGGGGTATCTATCCAGGTGATCGTCCATACATTCATTAATCTCCCCCCAAAATAAAATAAACATTATTATATTTTTTGTGTAACTTTTTAAGCTTGTCCACTAGAGAGAACATTACTCTATTGGATGCACGAGAGTTGTGTCCATATACACAACAAGCTATAAAGGTGGCGTTATCTTGTTTAATTGCAGCACAAACCCATCTGCCTTCATCAGAACATACAGTTTCTAATACAGTCCCTTTAAATCTATGTAACATTATAGCAGTCCCAGCCGAGTGGCTGCTGCCATGGCTAAAGAAAATTGAGCTTCCCCATTGCGTTCTCCAAAATTTAACATCTGTTTCCCCATAATGAATTTCTTGAAGAAAGATAAGATCAGCTGCACTTCTTTTACAAAACAAAAAAATTGCTTTTCTTTTCAGATTGTCCCGCAAACCTCTAACATTTAAAGTTACAACCGACAAGGAGTTAAACGAATACTCCATAACAAGAACCCCTAAACAAAATGAGAAAAAACAACAAAAAAGTTACTTTCTTTAGACTAGCTACCAGAATGTAAAGGGAGAGGTGGATAATAACCAAAGCACATGTTATCGAGGTGATAAACAAATAAGGAGATTAATAGTAAAGGTAACAATAATTAAAGAAGAACAAAAATAGTTCCTATTTGTGCACAACTCAAAAAGTTTTTGCACAGTTTATATTGTTAGTCGTCAAGTTTCATCTTTTCGATTTTTGCATGAGAAAAGTAACCAGTGCGAGCAGCAGCTTGGCTTACACGACATCAGCATAGAAGATTTGTTTCCCATCAATCAAAGCAAATGAGTTGCGAAAGGTTGCCTTCTTGCCCTCCTCCCTTGCCTTCTTCACAAGAGGCCACAGCTTATCCCGCGCTGCTCTATCTTCAGGAGACAGCGGCTCCGAGAGACGCAGTTTATTGTCAGTTAGAAACTTGCAACCTTTAGCAGCACTCCAAATGATGTCACGAATGCGGCGCTGTGAGAAGAGAATTATGATCGATCTGGTCTTTCCATCCGTCCGCTTCGGACCCAGACGATGAACGACATCGACACTGTCCTGTATCCCGTCTCCGACTCCAGGAGCAATCTTCCCTAAGATGTTGAGGACCACACTTCGGACATCCTCATTGTCTTTTTCCGCAACGCCGTGCAACTTTAGAAACCATCGCCAACTGTAACGTCTACACTCCTGTACACTTGCTTTCAGTGATTTGTTTTCCTTTCTCAGAGCGTGGACCTCAGATTCCATATGATCGAGAGCCTCTTTATGCACGCCAACATCCAAAATAAGCTGTTGTGCATAAATGCATAAAGATGTCAAATCAGAATCACATAACGTTTTCACGTATTTTTTTCACGTTATCACCAGTCCGATTAATAGGTTATATCACCACTTCACCTTTATTTCCCTGAAGAGCAAAGAAACACTACCACCTACACCGCCGCCATCTTGGCCTCACAAATCTATATTAAATAAAGCAGCACCATTAAAAGCTTCAACCGCCATCTTCTATTGCATCAGCTGCAATACAGCCTTGCACTACA
The DNA here is from genome assembly GCF_965113295.1 of Leuciscus leuciscus. Taxonomy (NCBI): domain Eukaryota; kingdom Metazoa; phylum Chordata; class Actinopteri; order Cypriniformes; family Leuciscidae; genus Leuciscus; species Leuciscus leuciscus. The sequence goes on along the minus strand of NW_028118542.1, from coordinate 497,874 downwards.
GCGTCCCAATGGTTAAACCGCGTTATTGCAGGCGTTATTAGTTGAAAATATCTGTCGACAATATCTGTTTTGACGTTTATCGATAATGTCGACTACATTTTTCAGCCCTAGGGAGATGAGTGAAGAGCTGTGCCTTATTTCTAACGTTACCTATATTTCACGACGAGTGTTCCACACAGTGTTAGAGCGAACACTAACAAATATTACTGGATTTCGTTCCTTAAAAGGCAACTGAGAGCTTTAATTCACTACAAAATTTTAAATTAATTGCGTTTGACACCCATATTTGGCAGAAAATAATACCACGCAGATCAATCATTTCACAACATGATAAACTTAACGTTACCACAGTTCAGAACCACGACTATCACAGAACCACGGTCAACGAAAGAATATTCAAATAAAAATCATAACAATTAGTTTTAGTCCAGTGATCTTCCTGATAGGCCAATTTAACGTTACTGGTAGAACACTCTAGAAATTCAACAGTTAACCTTGTAAAATGGCCTGTGCTTCGCGCGCGCAAAACTTTAGGCTTTGTCGAGTGTGCTCAGAAAGAAAATGCCTGTGAACGTGCATAAAAACAATTACAGTGCGCGAGACGTGATGATGGACAAAACTAAGCTTAATCGAGGCTTTACTACCTTTACATCATTTATAAAGTGGCATGACATTGGCAAAAATCTAAATACAAAAATCAGACGTCAGAGCTTGTTGGCTGTCTAATGTTAATTATTCATTATTACAGTGATTTGTGATCGAATAATAGATTAAACTAATAAACTGTATACATTGAAATCAATTTACAGTCTGATTTATCTGTATTACTATCAAGTTAAAGTATTAGACTTACCCCACGCTTGACTCTTCCACAAGTAAAATGGCGTTCGCATGTGGTCTGGACTCTGGTTCAGTCAAAACGACGGTTGCACGTAAACGGAGGTGTGGCTTGGTTAACTCTAAAAGAGAGTTATGTTTGCAACAACGCAAAATGACACCAACTCTTATTTAAAATGGACACTTCTGGTGTTAAACCCAATCTGTTTAGTGTTGATTCAACACTTTATTTTAACACTTTATTGTAACACTGGAAAATCAACACCGGTCAATTTACTGTGATGTTGACAATTTTACATTGTACAGGTTATCACTTGGTTTTTGACCAAGTGAAGCTCTTGAAACAATTCACAGAAGAGTATGTTGTCTGGAAAGAAATCAAGCATCACTGGCAAAGGCTCAAAAGAGACCATGCCTTTCTTAAAAATCTTTTAAAATAGGTTGCTGTTGATATAACTGTTTTTGTTCAGTACTTCGCTTATATTATGTGCTGCAATACTATATTCAATTCAATTCAATTCAATTCAAATTTATTTGTATAGCGCTTTTCACAATACATATTGTCTCAAAGCAGCTTTACAGAAAGTGCATTTCAAAAAAAGGTACATAGAAAAATACAGTTAGTTAATCATGCATTAATTTAGGGCATAACATATCGCCTGCGTCGAGTCGTCTCCTCACGGGCGTGGAGTCGTCTCCTCACGGGCTTCGAGTCGTCTCTGCATGGGTGTTGGGGCATCTGAAGTTTCCATGAGAGGCTGGATACAAACTGGAGCTGACGTACTCTATTTACCTCGGGACTAGCGTCCCGAGATAACAACAGAAAAGCAGATGGGAAATAATTAGCGTAGCTGCTGTTCCTAATATTAATGCATTCAATCTGATTCAACTGTAGTATAAAAGGTAAGTATTATGTGAATGCTTGGCTAAAGAGATGTGTCTTTAATCTAGTTTTAAACTGGGACAGCGAATCTGAGCCTCGAACAATATCAGGAAGGCCATTCCAGAGTTTAGGAGCTAAATGTGTATATATAACACTTCAATGTGTATATTATATAATGTACTGACTGCTGCTTTGTAAATGTAAGGAACAGGCAACTCTGGCCCTTTGCATTCTACTTTTTGAGGTTAATTAAGAGTTAACCTCCAACCCTAATCGAGCACATCTGAAAATTTGAACCAAAGTCTTCAGGTTTACTTATAGACAATAGGCAGGAGGGTTTGAGGTTGGAGCTAAATCTGCAGGACAGTGGACGCTGAGGGCCAGAGTAAACCATCACTGCTTTAAATAACGCAGAACACAAGCTGACCCGACTGTCCATTAAACAACTTCTTTTGAATGGTTTGTGTTTTTTGTTTTACTTTCAGACCAGCACTGGAGAACGCCTGACAATGGGATGTTGAGACTTCTTCCTCTGGTTGAGAAAAAGCTCCACCACATCAGTGATCACATCTTCTGTTCTTCAACTGAACAAACTGTTTAGACGAGGTAGAAGAACACGAACATGATAGAGACGTACAGGGAAGAGCAAGAAACCAGTTTAGCTGTGATAATGAATCATTATTTTCCAACACAATATCAAATCTGTTTTCTGTAGGTGACTGAATATGATTCTCTGGCACTCGTGTTGTGGCTTCAGCAGCTGTGAATGGATTCATATGATGTTAACGTATTTTTGAAGACACATTTTTATTTATCTTGAATCTCATTTTTCTTTATGCTACTTTATCAACTTTATGCTTTGTCCTCCAATAAAGTGTTGTTTAATAAAGTATGGTGACTATTGTGTATTGAAAGTGGTGTTTGGTACAGTAAATATACATTTTTATTTGAGAAATTTTTATTTCTTATTTCTTTAGTTTAATTAATTTAAAAATAACTACATATAATTAAAAATAATAATAATTACAACTGGCCTGTTGGAGTATGCTTTTACTTCTACAAAAAGGGCAGATTAGGTACCTAGTCTTATTATTTTTTATTTCATAAATTAATCAGATGATTTAGATTAATTCACAAATAACACACACGTAAATGCGGTGGACAAAAAATAAATAGGGGTGCACTATCTAAGCTTTCACATTGCCTTTTAAGTCTAGTAATTTACATAATCATAGCAGACGCTTTTGTCCAAAGCAGCTTTAAAAGTGAGGAAAACAACGAAACCGTTATAAAGATAAAATAATAGGCTACTTAGATACGTTTCAACCGTTTTTAGAAACAGACACACACACACACACAGTGTGAGCAATGTTCTTATTAGGTGTTTTTATGCGTTTGTCACAGAAACGATAAATATTTAATCAATCACGACAAATATTAGAGAAAAATACAATATGATGTATGCCAGCATCTTGCGCATCAAAACAAACTTGTCCTTCCTCCATCACGGTTGAACTCGCACTAGATCCAGCAAGGGTGAGCTAGAACTCTAGCTCCTCCCATTTGGCTCTGCATCGAGCACCATCTCACCTGCCTATTACGTCTCATCTTTCCATTGGACTGGTTATACACGTGCTTCACGACGCAATCACGCAGGGCATTCCCACCGCGTCTCGACGCAGCTCGAGTTCCCTTGAAAGGGAAGCTGATGTTTCGCCATGTAATCAGACAGTCGATTCCTAAGTTCCGATACAAAATAGTAGTAAGTATTTCACAGAAACTTTTATAAAACCGTAGACAGGAATGTGTGTACTAGCTACTTGATGGAAAAGATGGAGGAGTTTGTGAATCGGTTGGATATCTAGACTAAATATGGATCAAGGGGACTTTTTATGTCTTGAGGCCCTTTACAGGTGACGTCCACATTAATACTTTTTTTCTGAAAGGACGTGTTTGACATTTTTCATCCTGTAGTAAAGGAACAGGGTTTCTTTTGTGTATCGTGCTGTAAGTTAGGCTATGTGATGATTTTTCAAATTACTTTTTTGAGTGAACGCATCGATGTCATTATCTATTTACCTCCAACTCTCATGATCAGATCATTGATAAAGATGTTTAATTAAGTTTAATTACTTTAGTTTAGTGTTTGTTCGTCATTTACATCCAGTGTCAGTGGAGATCAGACTGTTTCAACTGTTCAGCTTCATCATGGATGACACACAAACATCCAGAGTTGAAGATTTTTCTCCAGTTAGCAGGTACTTTAAATTAATACATTAAATAAATATATTAAATAACCCTTTATAGACCCATAATAAAAGAGATGTATGTTTTAAATGAATTTCTTGAAAACAATGTCTAAACCCTCCTCAAGTGCTTTTCATCCAAACAGTATGAAGATCTTGCATATGATGATTATCATCAAAAACTAATTAAATCTGTTCTGTTATAGTTCAGTTCAGCAGGAGAGATCAGAACCAGCGCCCAGCTGTGTGTCTTCGAGGAGTGACGGGTCTATGGGTCATCTAATAGATTTTAAGAATGACAATACACAGGCTGATCTCAGGTAGGCTACAACATTTCTTAAAGACATGATTAACATTTTAATATTATGGTGTTTTGTATTTTGTATTTATGATATTCATAATAGACATTGTCTTCACCTGATGCAAGAGAGACATATCTATGAGTGTTCCAATTTCATGGCTTGGAATCAGATAAATAGCATTTTATTGAAAGAGATGCTTATATTATTTGAAACACCCAACTTTTGTGGTCATTTTAAATGGACTGTAGTCCTTTTTGTTGGTACCTGGGCGTTGTGGAATTGCAGGTAATGTGCAGCAGTGCTGCTGTGGCCTTACATGTATATTCAGAGCTCAAAAAAATACCCTATTCTATATTCTGACCTCAAACCCATTATAACCTCCTCCAAAATGACTCCTCCAAAAATGACCAACAGATGGTATCAATGTAATACAATTAAAGGGGTCATATGACGGTTCTAAAAATAACATTATTTGGTGTAATGCAATGTGTTTATGCGGTTTTAGGTTAAAAAACAAACAAACTCATTATTCTACACATACTGTACATTATTGTTGCTTCTCTATGCCCCGCCTTTCTGAAATGCGTTGATTTTTACAAAGCTCATCGTTCTGAAAAGCGTGGCGTGCTCTGATTGGCCAGCTAGCCAGTACATTGTGATTGGCCCGATAACCTTAAAGGGGTGGTATAATGCTCTTTTCACAAGATGTAAAATAAGTCTTTGATGTCCCCAGTGTGTGTATGTGAAGTTTTAGCTCAAAATACCCCACAGATATTTTATATCCTTTTACCTCACACAGACATGCACTGAAAATGTCAATGTTTATGTTCAAACCAGAGTCAGACAATAATGGAGAGACTCAAGAAGTGACAACATGTAGAATGCAACAGTACATTTCTGAATGGTTAGTTGATGAATTTAGGTAGCTTATGTGTTATCTTCTATTCATTGATTAGCATTTTTTAAGGACTTCGTCTTCAACATTACACACTAACTAAAGTTAAAAAAGTGAAATCATAATCAACCACCCCTTCAAGCGTGTGACGGAAATGTCTCGCCCCTTACCATATTTGGAACATCAGCTCCAGAAGCAATAAAGGCATGTGATCATGTCAGAACTACCTTATCAATTCGAGCCCGATTCTGATCCGGAAAATGCAGATGTCCAAGATGAGCGATCATCTTTGCATGGCGGCGCTGGCGGCAACAATAATACAGCGAGAACAAAAGTTACAACATTGTTTCTACTCAGACAATTCATGGGACCATATCATCTGAACATATTTCCAAATGAAATAACCTTTTATAGGCCCATAATAAAAGAGATGTCTGTTTTAAATGAATTTCTTGAAAACAATGTCTAAACCCTCCTCAAGTGCTTTTCATCCAAACAGTATGAAGATCTTGCATATGATGATTATCATCAAAAACGAATTAAATCTGTTCTGTTATAGTTCAGTTCAGCAGGAGAGATCAGAACCAGCGCCCAGCTGTGTGTCTTTGAGGAGTGACGGGTCTATGGGTCATCCAATAGATTTTAAGAATGACGATACACAGACTGATCTCAGGTAGGCTATAACATTTCTTAAAGACATTTAAATATTTGAATGAAAGAGATTTTTGAATAGTCAGTAGCAAATTCTTAAAATATAAAAAAAACATACTTACAGGCTGTGTGTGAGTCAGAAGCGCCAGAATGTACAAGCAAATATGGAATTGCCCCACTTTTTAGAATCAGCTTTGTGCACGGCCTGCCTTGTACTCTCGCAGGGTCTGGAAACAGTCCTCTGAAAATTGCGCATCACACAGTCGAATATTTTAGTTGTACTGTTCTGGAACAGTTGTAAATAAAGTTTAAGCATTGTTTTCTAATTGTGTCCTCTTTTGGAAGGCCAAACTCATTTAGTTTGGCTTTCGCAGCGAAAAACACAGTGTCTCCACGACATGGCGGCGCTGGCGGCAACAATAATACAGCGAGAACAAAAGTTACGCCTTCTTTCTTTGTGTATACATTTATTTATGAAACTCTGTCCCCACTCTCTGACCTAGATTTGTTGGGGCGAGTTTGAAAGAAGAGTTTTAGGAAGGCGTGGCTGAGCCTTTATAACTTTTATAAAGAATATCTCTTAAGGTTTTACACTTTGAGCTTTGTAACTCTGCAGATCTTATACTTGCACTAACAGCTACATAACACACTAAAGAAAAAGGAAAACAAGAAATCGCATCATATGACCTTTAAACTTTATGAAATTAATCCTGTTGTTGATAGAAAACATTGTTTCTACTCTGATAATCACTGGGACCAAATCATCTGCACATATTGCCAAATAGGCACAAGGTTTTGTTATCAGTTGAAGATCCTCCTTTATGCCTCTTATGACAGAGTCCACTATCTTTAAAGCAGATTTTAAAGGAATGCGATGGTTTTAACTCTTCTAGGACTCTGTTTTTATTCTGTTGATTCGTATTAATAGATTTTTTTTTTATTAAGTGAGGCTGAATTAGTTTAAAAACATTTGTAAATTTAGTTTTTAGTTTATTTCTCTTTTTATATTTTGCTACTTTTATTCTCACCATTAAAATAGCTCTGACAACTGACATGATGTTAAATTATAAGCAATCAATCAATAATATATTATTTTAATATAATATTTACAATATATAAAAAGCTTTCTCAAGCTAACACAAAGTTTGTCTTGACAAACGTTTTTTTTTTTATAGTTTTTGTTTTTAGTATTATTACAGTTGTGGCCTTGAGCAGTTGATTTATTAATAAGTGCATTTACTTATTATCTGTTTTAGGAGGTTGACAGTGAATTATTAAGGTAATATAAAACAAATCCACCAATATGTCTGATTCTTGATTCTCTTCATGATGTTTAAGGTCAATCCCACCACAAAGATCAACAGTAACAAAACCCGCCTGTAAGAAGAATGACCAGCCTATGAATCAACTACAGGACTTTAATGAAAGCAGGGATGCTAGTGTCAGGTAAAGTAAACAAACAGGTAAACAAATACAACATTTTACTCTATATATTTAACTTATGTAATACCATGTTATTTTAATTTTACAGCCATGAAGTCCTGAACACATTTAGATCAAAACTGATGGAGAAGTTTAAGCGTCTGAATGAGGGAACAGCAAAGCAGGGAAACCCAACACTCCTGAATGAGATCTACACAGAGCTCTACATCACAGAGGGTGACAGTGGAGAGATCTGTAATGAACATGAGGTGAGACAGATTGAGACACAATCCAGGAGAGCAGCAACAGAGGAAAAACCCATCAAATGCAATGACATCTTTAAACCTTTACCTGGACAAAACAAACCCATCACAACTGTGCTGACAAAGGGAGTCGCTGGCATTGGAAAAACAGTCTCTGTGCAGAAGTTCATCCTAGACTGGGCTGAAGGCAAAGTGAATCAGGACGTCCAGCTCATATTTCCACTACCTTTCAGAGAGATCAATTTGATGAAGGACAAAACACTCAGTCTTTCAGATCTTCTTCATGTGTTTTTCCCTGAAACAAAAGAAATGGAAATATCCAGTGACAAATATAAAGTGTTGTTCATCTTTGATGGTCTGGATGAGTGTCGTCTGTCTCTGGATTTTCAGAGTGATGTGAGGTTTTGTGATGTAAGTGAATCAGCCTCAGTGGACGTACTGCTGACGAACCTCATTGTGGGGAATCTGCTTCCCTCTGCTCTGATCTGGATCACCTCTAGACCAGCAGCAGCCGATCTCGTCCCCTCTGAGTGTGTCCATCGAGTGACAGAGGTACGAGGCTTCAATGAGCCACAGAAGGAGGAATACTTCAGGAAGAGAATCAGTGATCAGAGTCTGGCCAATACAATCATCTCACACCTGAAGTCATCAAGGAGCCTCTACATCATGTGCCACATCCCAGTGTTCTGCTGGATCTCAGCCACTGTTCTAGAGAAGATGTTGAGTGAAGCAGAGAGTGGAGAGATTCCCAAGACTCTCACTCAAATGTACACACACTTCCTGATCCTTCAGTCCAACATCAAACAGGAGAAAGACTATGAGAAGAACCTGACAGATGAAGACATGATCCTCAAACTGGGAAAAGTGGCTTTTCAGCAGCTTGTGAAAGGCAATGTGATCTTCTATGAGAAAGACCTGAGAGAGTGTGACATTGATGTGACAGAAGCATCAGTGTACTCAGGATTGTGCACTCAGATCTTCAGAGAGGAGTCAGGCCTGTATCAGGCTAAAGTCTTCTGCTTTGTTCATCTGCGTGTTCAGGAACATCTAGCAGCTTTATATGTGCACCTCTGCTTCACAAACAACAACAGGAATGTATTTGACCCAGTCTCTGAACCAGATTTGTTGTTTGTATTAAAGGACTGGTTTCAAGTTAAGTTTAAACATGTTTCATTTTCTGAGCTCCATGAGAGAGCCGTGAATGAGGCTCTACAGAGTAAAAATGGGCATCTGGACCTTTTCCTGCGCTTCCTTCTGGGGTTGTCAGTGGAGTCTCATCAGATTCTCCTTCAGGGACTAATGACACTGAGAAGAAGAATAAAGTCTGACAGCAATGAGAAAACAGTTGAGTACATCAAGGAGAAGATCAGGACCATTGACTCTCCAGAGAAATCCATCAATCTGTTCCACTGTCTGAATGAACTGGGCGACCAGTCACTAGTCGAGGAAATACAACAGTATCTGAAATCTGGAACAATAAGTGAAGCCAGACTCTCTTCATCTCAGTGGTCAGCTGTAGTTTTTGTGTTGTTGACATCAGAGAAGAGTCTGGAGAAGTTTGATATTAATACATTTGTTGGAGAAAACAATAAAGCTGAAAAACTGAAGGTTCTTCAGAAGCTGCTGCCCGTGATTTAAAGTTCAGTAAGTATCAGTGAAAACTATCACTTTACTGTTAAAACAAAAGAAAAGAAAAGAAAAAGCTCATAAATCTAAGAAACATACAAACATTTATTGTATCAGTAATAGGAGCAATATGGCAGCATACTTGATTTTATTGTTTTTCTGATTTTTTTAAATCTATTTTATTGATGTGAATAATGACGGGGAGATGTGATTGGGAAACAATACAAGCTGACTCAAACTTGTGTTAAAGCACCTGACACCCAATGTCTTCAACATGAGGATTCATTTAAAACAAACAAGTTTAATGTTACAAATTATTTATAAAGTAGTTTTCCTGGCAACAACGGACAAAATTTTTTATATTCATATAGCATGTTTATTGGTTATTCACCTGCAAGGGAGGCCAAGAATTCTAGCCCAAGAATGCGGTCTTACATTTAGAGCAAAGCGAGGAGTTAGTTGGTTTAATTTTATGTTGTATATGTTGTGTCTGTTCAGAATCTTGTTCTTTTGCACACTGAGAGTTTGTTATCCTGAGTCCATGTCCCATTTGTCTTTTATTCACACTTAACTCTCTCCAATTGTAATCTGTGACACCATTACCTCAAGGTTCCTGAGTAATTTTGAGACAATGCCATCCATTGGTGACCAAGTGCAGTGTTTTCTTTACTCCATCTACAAATTGTCTACTTTTTCTCAATTTTCTATTGCTTTTTGTTTTCAGTTCATAGTGTTTACCAAGTATGATTTTCATCTCTCTACAGTTTGAGTGATTGTGGAGTCACAGAGAAAGATTGTGCTGCTCTGACTTCAGCTCTGATATCAAACCCCTCACAACTGAGAGAACTGGATCTGAATAATTGAAAACTGCGAAATCCGGGTGTGAAGCTTCTCTCTGTTGTACTGAAGGATCCTGACTGTAAACTGGAGAAACTCGGGTAAGATCATCTACGGTATATCATAGTCAGACATGTTATTGTCTTCTGTAAGACTAAATCAGGGTTCCACAAATCTGGCACTGGAGGGCCGCTGCCTTACTGAGTTTAGCTCAAACCCTGATAAAACTCTCCTTCCTGTAACTCTGAAGACATGGATTAGCTTGTTCAGGCGTCTTTAATTAGGGTTGGAGATAAACTCTGCAGGACAGCGGCACTTCAAAACCGGATTTGAGGAACCCTGGACTAAATGCTCTGATGTAAATTTTAGGGCTACACTGCAGAAAATACATTTCTTTCTCAGTATTTTTGTTTTCTTTTCTTTTTTGTATTCTTAATTGAAGATAAATTTACTTGAGAAGCAAAATAACTTAAAATGTTAAGTCTTGTATACTGAAAAATTGCTTATGTATCTTGATTTAAGAATTTTTAGATATTAGATATTTAGACTACGTCTGGATCGGATTCAGAACGATGATCAAAACACAGATGGAGTAGATAAAGTCCAGCAACACCCCCAAAGCTTCACAGTCCTATACCTCGTCCTGCGTCGACATTTCATTAAGTAACATTAGGCAGTTTTGATTTTACATTTGCGTCTGCTTACATACGTGACCTGTTCTGGCAAAATGAGTCGCAATGAGCAATTGTTCATGACTGAGCTACACCTGTTTGACTTTAATAGTCAAAGTCAATTTTGAGAAAAATCGAGTTAAAGTTTTCTGAAGGTTCCAAAACAAAATCATCTACCAACCATACCTTAAAATCTCGGGTAATAACACCACATTTGGCACACACCACCGAGTCAAAACCAAATATTTATAGGAACAATATATATTCAACTTTTTTCCCCCATGGTACCACAATTGTTTGATTAAAATTAATGAAAAAGACAGCCTATATATTCAGACCTACTGTACTGCACAGGTCTAATATAATGTTACACATCAGCTGTTTTTCCCCAACAGTTAACCAAATGTTCACTTAAAGGTATAGCGGAGGATCTTTCCAAATTTTAGATAAGACCCGCCCTCTCCACTTTTTGAAAAGTTTGATTGATTCACCAGAATGATTGACAATTAGGAGGACCAATAGTATAGGTTACCCACCAGGAAGTAAAACATCCTCCGCTATACCTTTAAGACATAGCAGATTATGTTTGCTTGAATACTCGCCAGGACAGATATTTTGAAACACTGTAATTCTGTGTAGGTATAAGAGTATATCGGGATCACGCGCTGTCTGAGGCGTCTTTGAGGCACGCTTCGGATGTGTCAGTCAATGTGAGTAAAATCATTTTGTTTAAATCAGTATGAGTTTGAAAATCACATTTCATTGGTTCAGACTCATGCCATCGAGAATTCGCTATTAATATTCACAAAGTTGGATTGCTACGTTTTAAAACAATACCAAACTTGTGCTGAGGGAAAGCACAGTCGTCGAGAAGCGAGCAGAGAAAACTGAATTTTTCATGGACAAAGGAAAACATACAAATAAAGATACTTTTAAATGTTTAATTGGTATTTTGACCCTTGGGATCACTAGATGAGGGCTTAATGAACTCATTTTTGTGAACACCTCAAATTCGACCATTTTGCCTGTAGCTCAGAATTATCCTGTACGCATTCTGACTCATTTTGCCAGCACGGGTCACATATGATATTGCATGTTTCTGCTTCTTCTTCGCCTGTGTTTTTATCAGGAGATTTAATACTTTTTCAAAAGTGAAAGATCTCAAACTAAACCGCCTTCAGTGATACATGTGTTAAATAGTTGTTGTTAAGTGTTAGCTTATTATATTTATGTTGAAATTTTATGGATTTAATTTTTACATTTTCCATAATCTGCCTGTAAATGTTTGTATCTCCCCAGGATACGTTTCCCCTTTGGGAGTATAAATTAATTGGAAAAAAGAATGTTTGTTTGGCAATGCGTGTTACAACATTTTAATAACAATTTTAAAACATGTATTCTCTCATAACTTTAAACATTCTTTGTAAAATTCGGTCGAACAATGCCTGTTTATGAATATATTAGCCTACTGTATCATATTTAATATGCAAATTTCTAGGGCCTATGAATGATCAATATGACCAAAACTTTGCTGAGAAACATCGTGTACACAGTCTTCTTCATGCCTTCTGTCCTCTGATTGATAGTTTATACTTAAAAAAAAAAAAAAAATTCAAGTAAAGTCCTTTTGCTCAGAAAGTTTTTATTTTTATAAATGTAAATGTAAGAAACATTTATTAGACTGAAGCAACTGGGGTTTATTGATTATTAATTAACCATTTTTTTTATGTTAAAAATTGCATATATGATCCATAAAAGCCGTGTGTGTGTGTAATGTGATACTCAACAAAAAACAGATGCTAACTTGTATATGCATGCATGTGTGTTTTTTTGTTGAGTATCATATTTATACATCGCTTTTATGGCTCATACTGTCAGAAACACAGGGTTAGGACTAGTGTGAAAACTTGAACACAGTCAAAAGGTGAACCCAAATGCAGAAAACCAGATGACAGTTCTGGGAAATATCTTCAAATCTTTTATTTGATGAAAAGGAACGTCCAAACTTTCCTAGGATAAATCCAAAAAGTAAACTCCAAAAAACTTCCACAAATAGATTGACAACAGTTCCAAAAAGTAAATCCAAAAAGTCCACAAAGTAAATCCAGAAGGAATTTGAAAAAAAGTTCACAAAAAGATCTGTGAGTACTCCAAAATTTCAAAGAGCAAAAGTCAATTAAACAAAACAAAGGAACCATACCAGGTACACAAATTAGATTTAGATAACTCCAAAAGAGGCACAGCAAGAGAATGACCTAGACTTGGTCATGGCACTGGAAACACTGAGCAAAGTACTCAGGAGAAGGGTGACTTAAATACACAAACAGGGAACAAGGCACAGGAGACATAATGACAGAGACTGAAAACCAACAAGAGACACAATGAACATATATAATCTATGTGGCCAAACATAAGTCTAAAACCTTGACACCGGTGTTGTGCCTGAACGCGTTCATTGAACGATAGATAGTTCATGAACTCGTTCATATTTTGGGCGAACGTGAACTGAACGTACTCTGTTACTGCCTGATGAACGTTACTGTGAACTCGTTCATTCTGGTGTCTGTGAACGGCACGCTCTCTCAGTTTAACTTCGTTCAAAAGGGTGCAAGATTTCTATAGAAATGTATTTGTCCCGTTCGGAACCTCCGTTGTCCCGTTTATTGACGCTGATCTAACCACTGATGTATGACTGAATCTGATACAACAGCAACACTTGATCACGACACCGGTCATCATCCAATCACAGTCCACACTCACGCGCATCAGACCCAGAGATCAGACCATACGAATAACAAATTCTAAATTGAGAATTAATTATTATTTTGGGACAAATCATTGTTTGATTTGCGCACAGAATCCTCCGCTCTCTGGTCGCTTCGATCCGGACTCGCGCTAACGGCAAATCCCTTTCACTGTCCGACTGGGTTTTGATTTCGGCAAATCAGTTTTAACGAATTCAAACAACGTGATTATTGTGAGTCCAACATACATCCAGCCACGCAAGAAAGCATCAAATCATCCTGAGGGAATAATATACTGATGTGATTTGCTGACCAAGAAACATTTATGCATTAATTATTATTAATGTAAAAAAAAGAAAGAAAAAAAAATCAGGATTCTTTGATGAATAAAAGGTTCAAAGTAAATTTATCCGAAATAAAAAAACGTAGCATTATAAATGTACTTGCTGAATAAAAGTAGGCTATTCATTTCTTTAAAAGTAGTGTATAATTACAAAAGCTTTCTATTTCAGATAAATGCTATTATTTTGAACTATGGTTTGTGTGTAATATGACTTTAATCAAAACAAATGTGTTGTCTGAAAACCTTTTAAACGCATACGAACCTGAAATGACATATAGGCCTACTGTGTTATGTTGGCCTAGCCTTTAGCCTATAAATATTTTTGAGTGTCCCTCATTTTCCTGTAAAGAACCATGCACGATTGTCCCGCATTTGTTTAGTTGGCAACCCTACCCTCAATGCTATGTAAACCCTGGTTGGATAAGGATTTTAAAATTGGATATGAAGATGAAATCTGACGCATAGTTTCAGTGTTAAAACTGATAACATAATTGCTGTCTGTGGTTTTATATGGGCTGTGGCAATAATTTTGAAAAATAATAGTTTGCAGCAACATATGGAAAAAAAGAACTGAACTAGTTCATTTTTTGGAACTGTGAACTTTAGTTCAAAATTTGAAGTTTGAACTATGAACTGAACTAGTTCATTTAAAAATGTGTTAACTGAACTTTGATCTAGTTCATGTAGAAAGTGAACTTTCCCAACACTGCCTGACACATATATGCAATTCAATGCAAATCAATAATAATTAAGAGATGGAAAATGTTCCCCAAAAGCCTGTTGTGTCATATTTGACATTTATATTAACATGAAAAAATGTCAAAAGAATAAAAAATGTAACATTAACAAATGGTGAATAATCAATAAACCCAGTTTCTTCAGTCCAGTAAATGTTTCTTACATTAATTTATAAAAATCATGAATCATTAATAAATCATTTCTCAGCAAAAAATACTTTATTTGATAAAAAAAAAGTATAAACTATCAATCAGAGGACAGAAGGCATGAAGTAGATTGTGTGCAAGAGCAAAACAGAGAGGCAGAAGGTAGCATTAGGAAGACAGAAACAATCACTGCATATCCAGTAAAACCTCATGGTATGTTCACTGTCAGCAACAGTGTTGTCATAATTATCAGTTTAGGTTTGACCATATTGGTTTCACTTTATTTTAATGGTCCCTTGAACACATTCTGTTGACTATCAGTACAGTTGCACATGTCTACTAACTCCCATTGGAGTGTTAATAGATTTATTAGTAGACTAGTAGGGTTAGGGTTAGAATAAGTTGGCATGTAGTTACAAAGTTACTTATAGTCAGTAGTTAACCTACCATACTCTTGTGTGCTTTCATCTTCACGATGAGTCTGTCACAGAGAAGAGGTGTAGTTGTGTTTGAGCTCATTTAGAACTGTTGGATTTATGAAGAACGTGTTGAAAGCTTTTTCAACACTCAAATCTCAAAATCTCAGCACAGAAATCACAGGTGTACACAAATGTCTAATCTCATGATCTGGTATTAGTGTTCATTTTTACATTCTTTTTAAAATATATCCTTTCAATTTAGTGAGTATTTCATTATATTCATTATGTTCAATAATTTTAATTTATTTATTTAATAATTTAATAACAATAATCTGATCCTATAGTTCCCCCGGCACTGCACAGTCCTTAATCGTTGAAGTTTCTGCTTTGAACGGCTCTTTCCGTGGCTACAAAAATAAATAAATTCAAAGTAGCTTTTCAAACACTACTAATGTACTAATATGAAAGATAATAAGCAAAAGAAATGTAATAACTTCATGCTGATCTTCATTATCTTATATGCAGGGAAAACACCTGAACTTCTGCGGAGCAGTAATGAATAAAGTAACATGGTCAGCGTCGCGCTGGTGAGATTAGTTTGCGCTGTCCATTCGGTTTCGCTAGCAAACACGTCCTCCCTGCGATGTCGAGTCGGTCACACAGCTCGGTCCATTGAGCCGCACCGATGATGTCAGCACGGCACGAGCTCTGTAACACCGCTCTGTTTCGTCCCACTGTTGGTGTGTTTGGCTTCCCATACAACTCGTTACAACTAACAGACATTGCTTAAAAGAGTTTGTGAGACGCGCCAAATTAAACAGAAGTGCGGACACACAACTTCCTTTTCAAAGGAAATTAGCCATCATCAACTACCGAAATCTCTTCTTATTTCAGTAATGCGTATGAATGAATTTCACCAAGGTTGATCAATGTTTTTTGTTTCACTAGTGTTGAGGCTTTTCAATAATTGTTTCCTATACGGCCCTTCATACTGGTGGTTTCATATTTGTCTCCTCCAAAGTTTCAGACAAGAATGAACATTGATCTAGTTCATTTGTACAGTATGGTGCACTGGCAGAATAGTTTTGTATAATTAGTGTAGAAATATGTGAAATGCTTATAAATCATTAAATGTTTAAGTTTTATAGGCCCCATTATTACACATTTTTCAAGTGTCCAGACATATATTGTTATCCATTTAATATGAAGAGACAATTTTATTAGTCTTTTTCATTATAATATATATTATAACATTTCTAAAGACACTTATTTACTGTTGTGGTAATAAACACATATGTGTTAAACTGTAAGCATGAAGTTATAAGGCAACGCAAATAATAGAAATAAATGATAAACATGAAAATGGTCTTGATATAAAAGCTTCAGGTCAGGGGCATTCAGTCCGTATACTGTACGCTGTGAATGCTCTGCAGACCCAAGCCATTTAAGAGAATGAGTTTGTGGACTCGCAAATTAATATTAACACTATAAATATGACTATAAATTCCCTTGTCGGTTGAGGTGTAAAATAAAGCTTACATAATAAAAGTCCGTCATTTATTTATTTGCCATTCAACAATTTTTTTCCAAATAAGTGCCAGTTATAAAGTAAATAAAATTAATACATTATTAGTTAACTGTGTGATTTGTATATGTAAATTTCTGAAATACATAACTTGGACACAGTCACCTCTGATAACAGATCACTCTAAATTGTAATGTAGATGTGCATTTTCTGTAAAACTGCTTTGAAACAATATGTATTGTGAAAAGCGCTATACAAATAAAATGTGAAATTAATGGAAAAGTTATGGAGGGTTTTGGGTAAGTGTATCCACAACGCTGGCGTTATTATGCATCATCATCATTGTTTTGCGTTCTATGGAAGCATATGGGTAGCAATATTCAATTTGAAATGTAATATGTAAAATGGAAATGCATTTCTGTATTTAAATTTACGTTTTCCATTACATTTGTGCAACGTTTGGTGCAAAATTTAAATTAAAATTAAATTATATTATTTACATTTGCCATTTCATACACTAGTTTTAATATGTAAATTGAATACATATTTTAACATATTTTAAGTTTGCAGTGGCTTCATAAATTAATGAAAAATATAAAAAAACAAAGTACACCGGATGCACATTTCTTTGTTCTTCATTTTCTAGAACTAGTTTAAGAATCTTGCTGTATTTATATGTAATTAATTAAGAGAAAGTACACCGCCATCTTATTCTGACGAAAGTGACTTGAACGCACTGCCGTCGTAAACACGACTTCCCAGGAGGACTTATAGATGATGACGTCACCGGGGGGGCCAACTTCACATAGTGATTGACAGGGTGGGAGGGGGCGGGGCCAACTTCACGCAGTGATTGACAGGGGGGGAGGGGGCGGGGCCAACTTGACACAAGGCTTGTTCGACTTCATGCAGGTCTGCGCAGACCGATCGGCGGCTGACTTGAAGCAGTGCATGCCGGTTAGAAATTTTGTCCGACTTGATAAAGTGCCGACGCCATGTGACTGTGACGTATGCCATCAAAGTACCGCGAGAGCGATTCGAGAGTAGCCGGAGAACTCAGCCAGCGCAGCTTCTCAAGAGCGGCTGCACGAGCTCTGATAACGACACAGCTGTTCCACGATTGGCCGGATTCACCGCATGACAACGATCACGTGTGTTTCGTGTTTATTCGAAAACCTTTAGTTCCTCTAAAGCTCACAAATCAGTTTTTTATAACAGTAAACACTCTTTTCATGTAGTTGCGATGTTATATTGTGTCATGTTTATCAAATTAAAACTGATTAAAAAACGTAGACTCCACTTCATTGATAGAAGTTTGTTGAACTTTATTCTTGTTCAAACAGACGCTGTATGAAGCAGTACATAAAGTATTGAATGAAAATGTCTCTGAAACATCTGTGTATTATTTGGCAAATATTGAATTTATTTCACTTCAGCTGTGGTAAAGTATGCAAACACCACGTGAGCGGTCACTACGGGAACCAGAAAGTGTCCGACTTCACGTGTCCATTTGCAGCTCCTCCCCGCCTGCACTCGACTACTCTCAAGAAGTCCTCTCTGCAGCCTGTAGCACGATGACGTAGCTGGATCAGATCCAACACGTACTGGACGCTGTTACGCGCATGCGCGGTGGTGTGTTTGGGTGACGTCATATATGCATGCGCACTAGAAGAGAGTTGATCAGTGATGATTTTTTTTTTTTTTTTGCTTGTCCTGCAGACACTGAACAGCAAATTAAGAGGAACCTTATGTACAGATCACTGTGGAAAAATTTGCCATTAACGAAGGAACTCTTACCAGACAAAATATCTTAAAGCATTTTTTTTCTTTCTTTTTTTTTGGACATCTGACAAGATTTCTTTTCTTGATGCTGTTATTATTTTTGCATTTTCCCTTGAATGTGTACTGGTATGTTAAGTTGTTTACAGACCATATTTTATTGTAGCTTTAGGATTAACATTACAGAGACAATTACTTGACTAATTTTTGCTTCCACTCAACAGCAAATATGACCTGAATAAAATAAAATGGCTTAATTTTTAAATGTTCTGTATACACGCATAAAAAAAAAAAAAAATACTTGCGGTGACCACATGCTATTAATCCATCAAATTTAGGTTTAAAATCATGTGATTTAAAATTTTGTAAAATGTACTATTTTGTAGAGAGAAACTAGGATAACTTAAGCATCACATTTATGTAAATAATTATTCATCAATAATTACTTATTACTATTTATCAGTACTACTACTACACAGGTTAGAACGGTTAGATGGGGCGGGGCCAACTTCACTTCCGGCGCTGCACTGTGGCGACGAGTGCCTACAGCACGTCTGAAATGTTTGTTTGTTTTATGGGTTATATGTAAGCGTTTTTCATCACATAAACCTCGAACTACACGCTTTGAAAGTTTGGTTGTTAAGTCAGAAGCGAGCCAACAAAGTCAAGATGCGTTTTGTTACGCAGTTTTTGTCTATCGTCCTGGCGATTCACCTGTTGCTGTTAACAGTCCTTTCGGGGAAGCTATGCATCGGCCGCCGCCACAACATATGGGATTTTACATTATACCCGGGATCAACTCTGGCAACTAAGGAATCTGCATAGCGGAAACTTTCCAGTCGATCTGCCAGATGAGTGTACACGGACATCCACATCACCGAGGAAAAGAGGCCGGCGAGGAGGCGTACGGCGTAGAGTTCGCGCACGGGGGAGCAAGCCACCTCTACCTACGGTCATCCTGGCTAACAACCGCTCCTTGGTGAAGCAACTTACGGAGCTACGGAACGCTGTGAGGTACCTCTCAGAGTATCAGGAAAGTTGTCTGTTGTG
The DNA here is from genome assembly GCF_965113295.1 of Leuciscus leuciscus. Classification (NCBI taxonomy): domain Eukaryota; kingdom Metazoa; phylum Chordata; class Actinopteri; order Cypriniformes; family Leuciscidae; genus Leuciscus; species Leuciscus leuciscus. The sequence continues at coordinate 478,497 of NW_028118542.1, read as the reverse complement.
CTTCACGGAAACATGGCTTAAAGACACAGCTGATAACTCAACACTCAGGATCACAGGGTTTAGCGACCCGATTAGACTGGACCGTGATGCACAGGTAACCGGCAAAAGAATGGGAGGGGGGGTGTGTGTTTATATAAATGAGCGATGGTGTAAAAACTACACAGTAAGAGACTCCCATTGCTCGGAGGATATTGAGCTATTGTCGCTGTCGGTAAGACCTTACTATCTACCTAGGGAATTTGGTCAGGTGTTTGTCACTGTGGTATATATTCATCCCCGCGCTAATACTAAGGTCGCGGCAAATAGGATATACGACACAATGGCTAAACTAGAAAACATGGCACCTGATGCACCGAAGTTTGTGCTCGGAGACTTTAAAGGGTTAGTTCACCCAAAAATGAAAATTCTGTTAGTAATTACTCACCCTCATGTTGTTCCAACCGTGTAAGACCTTCGTTCATCTTCGGAACACAAATTAAGATATTTTTGATGAAATCTGAGAGCTGATAACTTCTCCGTAGGCTGCTAGGTGGCCCAAACTTGCTGGCCCAGAAAAGTTATTAAAGAGATCGTTAATATAGTCCACGTGACTACAGTGGCTCAATATATCAAGCGACGAGAATACTTTTTGTGCGCAAAAACAAACAAAAATAACGACTTTATTCCACTATTCATTTCCTTTTCTCTGGGCCTCGTAAGTGTTTTTGCGCAGCGCGTCTGTGTTACACGTCACCACGTAGGCTCACTATTGGACTAGTTGGTTCGCGTAGTGTTTTTGCGCTGCGCGTCACACACATGACCAGCGTCGGCCAATAGTGAGCCTACGTGGTGACGTGTAACACAGACGTGCAGCGCAAAAACACTACGCGAACCAACTAGTGGCCCAGAGAGAAGGAAATGAATAGTGCGGAGGCGCGCGCGCGGCAAAATTACGTCATTGTGACAGCACGCGCGCCTCCGCATCCGAAGATGCACGACTTTGAGCCGAATCTGCCCGAGCAGAGGGATATTAGTACATCTCATCACACCGGCACCCAGTTTGCGCGTCTAAATCAGTTGTATGGTCTGGTGTTCAGTCTAAAACAAAACAGTTGCGTCAAGTATAAATGCCTCGTCTGTTTGGGGAGGTGCGCGCGCAGTCAGCGGAGGCTCGCGCTCCGGTGCCAGGCGAAAGTATAAACAAGGTTTAAGTCAGCGGTTGTATTAATGTATATTGTATTAATATTAATGTATACAGACATTAATATAAGGCGCCAGATCCATATATAAGGCGCTCCGGATTATAAGGCGCACTGTCGTTTTTTGAAAAAATTAAAGGCTTTTAAGTGCGCCTTATAGTGCGGAAAATACGGTAATGAAAATGCAATCGCAAGTGTCTTAACTGAGGGTGTAAATGCAATTAAGAAAAATAACATTTGAATGATCATTTTGCTACATTATTTGTTTGAACATGTTAAACAGTGACTTTTTATCTCACAATTCTGACTGTTTTTCCCCTCAGAATTGCAAGGAATAAACTCGCAATTCGGACTTTTTCTTGCAATTGCTATTTATGTCACGCAATTGTGAGTTTGGCCCTGTCACAAATGGCACCCTAAACACTCGCGGTCTTCCTCTGAGTCCGCACTTTCCTGACGTAACGCCGCTTTGACTGTCGTGAACAAGTCTGCTGTGGAGCTCGCTTCAGTGCGCATTTAGAGCACATATCGACCGCAGAGGGGCGCTCGTGAGTACCCTTCTGAAACCTAAAACTACTAAATGGGACACCCTATGGACTTAATGGGCACGCAGAAGCCATTGTAAGTCTACAAGACTGAAAGTGAGGTGTGCCATTTAGGACAGGGCCTTTATATCTCGGTGAGTGGATTCTGACAAAATGAAACACCTCTGATTGGCCACTGCGTTCAATAGACCAACAAACATGACTGTGATTGGCTACATTACTCACCGCTGTAAAAACATTTGACGTTCTCCAGAGCTCAAACACAAAAACACACTTGAGAGTTTGCCAGTATGATATTATTACAGAATCAACTGAGGATGATCTTGCATTCGCTTGAGAGTGCTTATATTTAAATTTGACTTTGTGATGTTTTTTACTATTTTTTTAATTTAACAAATTATTTGTGATCAAGCATTAATTGGCGGACCCCCTGCAGTACGGCTGCGGACCCTTGTGTTAAACTGATCTGATCTGAACTGAGAGAGTGAAGAGTGTGTCATTGTTCTCTACAGGTTGTGGGGTTGTGGAGTCACAGATGAAGGTTGTTCTGCTCTGGCTTCAGCTCTGAGATCAAACCCCTCACACCTGAGAGATCTGAATCTGTCTGAGAATAAACTAGGAGATTCAGTTCATCTGCTCTCTGCTGTACTGGAGGATCCTCACTGTAAACTGGAGAAACTGGGGTAAGATGAACTCTCTGATAAACACATATTTTGTCCTTGGTAAATATATTATGTATTAGTTATTTAATAGTTTTTAACTTTTTTACTCAATCACCAACTTTGCTTGTTAAACTCTAGCTTGTTTTCGGGTCTGAAGAAGGAGTCCAACCAAACAATTACACATCCACACAACACAAATGAGAGACAAATGAATAAATTTTATTGAGAGCTCATTTTCTGTACAATTATAGTTTGACCAGGAAAACCAAAACCAGTATTTTATGTGTGATTCATAGACACTCAGTTAAACAATAAATTACAAGTGATACTTACTTCAGTCCAAATGCACATTAAATAAATATTCAGTTAAATCAGTGAATATCACAGGTGAGCCAATGCTTGATTAAACATGCTAATCCTAAAACATAAATGTTCTCCCCAGTGTATACAGTACTGTGCAAAAGTCTTAGGCATGTTAAAAATGATTCATCTTGCTTCATCTGAATGGGATGACACTTGGTGACGTTTGTTGTATTAGCTTTGTGAACACACACAAAATAATCATAGACATGATTCGGATATGGTAAAGGGTCGTAAAAAAAAAAGTGTCACACTTGGTTCCTTCAAAAATGACCGACAGGAAATGAATGGGAAATACGAAAACTCAGAGAAACTTTTGGTGGTACAAACTACAAATCAGCCGCTGTGCAGAAAAAAAGTGCGCAGCAATGAAGGAGTGACGCAAATAAGACCCCCCCCCCCCCCCTCTCTCTCTCTCTCTCTCTCTCTCTCTCTCTCTCTCTCACTCTCTCTCTCTCTCTGTGCGCATGTGCGGCGTGTTTGTGGGGAGCGCGTGAGCAAGGAGTGTGTGGAGTTGCTGAGTGAGTTGAACTTTTCCTTTCTGAGTTTATTTATTTATTTTGAATATTGCTGTAAGTTAGAGGAGAAGGTGTTATAGTGGCTATTTTTGTCAGTTTATCTGATAAAGATGGGCTCAAATTCCGATGGATTTTCCTGTTTGTCTGCTCGGCACGCGTGCAAGTGCATGCCGTCAGATGAGTCTGTGTCTATTGAGAGTGTTTTGGTCGCTATTGGTCGAGAAATAGGTGCACAAAACATAATGTCCGCTTCAAGAATGAATAAAGCAATTGTCGTTTTTCTGAAGGAAATCGAAATGGTTAGTCAATTGGTGGAGTGTGGTTTAACTGTTCAGGATGTATTTGTTCCAATTTTACCTTTGTCTAGTCTTTCTAAAAGAGTGATGTTGTCAAACGTACCTCCGTTTATTTCTGATAAAGCGCTCGAGTCTATCTTAGCTCGTTATGGAAAATTGGTTGGGCAGATTAGAATGATTCCTCTAGGACTGAAAAATCCAGAGTTGAAACATGTCATGTCTTTCAGACGTCAGGCTCTGATGATATTAAGCGCTGAATTTGAAATGCTTGATGTGTCTGTTAAATTGACAGTGTTTGGTAAGGACTATACAATATTTATCACTACTGAGACTATGAAATGCTTTGTTTGCGGAAAATACGGCCATATTAAAACAGGTTGTCCTGTTGTGAAAGAGGCTCAAAGCGCAAAGAATGGTTCAGTGCAAGATTCAATTGTTTTGGAGAATAACGAGTTGGTTAAACCGACTATAGAAAGCGCTGCAGTTGATTTGAATGCGGAAATTGACGCGTCTACTGAAATGAGAGAACAGTTGCCTCAGGGTGGCAATATTGAGATTACAGAAACGGATGCGATCATTCCTGATGCTAGACAGAGTGGAATGAATGACCCTGTAGAGATTGTGGAGGAGGTAGAACAATCTGGAGAACAAGATGGGTCTAAAGTGAGGGATGTCTTGGATGAGGTGCAGGCATCAAATAGGGATATGTCCCAAAATGATGCTGAACCAATATCACAGGATGTTGACAGTGATCCAGATAGTGAGTGTTCAGACTTAATCACTGATGAATTGGATGAATTCAATTCTCAGGAAAGTACTGTTGGGCGATTAAAGAGGATCTGGTATTATAGTTTGGAACAGCTGGATGAATTCTTGAATGCTACAAAAAAACAGAGAAAACCAAAGATTGAAACGTATTTTCCTGATTTGAAGCTTTTTATTGATTCCTCTGCTATGGCTATGAAGAAAGCAACACTTGAGGAATTAGATCAGCCTAAGCGTTATCGTTTAAAAAAGTTTGTAAGTGCTGTCAGAAAAAGAGTAAAGAAAAGTCCTTAAAGAGGTAGCCTATTATGTATTGGAAATTACATCTATATTGGCATTTATTCATTTTCTCTTTTTTCATCCTGATGGTATCCTTTAATATCGGATCCTTAAATATAAATGGATGTAGGGATGTACGAAAGAGAGTGACTTTATTTAAGTATTTACAACTTAAAAAAGCAGATGTAATTTTGTTGCAAGAGACTCATACTGATGCCTGTAATGAGACAGATTGGATAAATGAATGGGAGGGCAGTATTAGTCTTAGTCATGGTACGAACGTGAGTGCTGGTGTTGCGTTTTTATTCTCAAAGCGTGTTAAAGATAATCCAGTTTTCTTAGAAATAATACCAGGACGCCTTCTTAGAGCTGATTTAATAATAGGCAATAATAGTTTTTCTTTTTATAATATCTATGCTCCTAATATAGGAAGCGAGCGCTGTGATTTTTTTCTGAAACTTTCTGAAGAATTGTTGAAGTGTTCAGATGATAAGATTGTTGTTATAGGGGGTGATTTTAATTGTACGGTAGATCATAAATTGGATAGGAATCATGAACAGGGTTTTTCCTGCATAGAGAATTATGAGGCGGCCGCCTCCGTCAAATTTCGGGCCGCCTCCGTCTGTCGACAAAAACTCAAGACGGAATCACATGATTAGATACCTCTTTTCCACCGACACGATTCCGCAGCGGGTTCACGGCCGGGTTCCATTCCATTCTCAAACCGTTCTGCGCATTTCGACTGCATCAGAATAAGCACGAGCCCGGCCCTGGCCCGAGACGCTCAAGCACAAGTCCGACAGCTCATCAGAATTATCAGCCCGAGTCCGTTTTTATTATTATTATTATTACACAGCGGCAGCCTGCCCTATTTGCAGCCATTAAAATAGGTCAGTTTTGTTAGTTATGTTTCTTTTAATTTCTTTATCATGTTAATTTAGACAAATGTTTTGGAGCATTTTTTTTTTAAATGAAGCCGAACCGACAGCGAGTATAGCCTACAACATGTTTGATCAATTTAGCCTCTCAAATCAACGCTAATAGGCTACTTTACTTGGCTACAATCCATAGATAGGCTATAAAACACTTCAAGCATATCACACAGACAGTTAATTTAACAAATGATTATTTATTAAACCACAGTGAGTAAAACAACTTTTTTTGAAATACTGAGGCAGGCTCAGGCTGCTCGAACCAGCGCTCGCAAACGAAAGGAGCAATAGCCTATCTAAACCAATTAAATTAAATAAACTTGCAGGTTATCTTACCTCAAAAATGCACGACAGAACATGGCCATTCTTTTTTCCAGTAGTTTCCAACAGTTAAACGAAAATAAAAGTCCAATCAAACGAAAAGCATCCGTAGTTTCCAACAATTAAACGAAAATAAAGTCCAATGAAACGAAAAGTTAGAGCAGTCTTTTACAGAGCATCGTGGAGAAAAAGAATAGCATCCACAGTGTAGCCTAAGGTTTTAACCCAGTCCTCCTCTCTTCTATCACTCTTCCCGCTGCGTTTTAAGTTGGCCATCTGTGATTTTTTCTCTTAATATTCTCCATTATTTGCACATGAGGTGAATCGTGGGTCGCGCTGATGGGAAACCTTCTGTGTGTGTGTGCGTGCGTGCGTGCGTGCGTGCGTATGTGTGTGTGTGTGTGTGTGTGTGTGTGTGTGCGTATGTGTGTGTGTGTGCGTGCGTGCGTGCATGAGACTGTCATGTCAGTCATATGTCACTGTGTAATTATAAGATTATGAAAGTTATGAGGTTATGAAATGTCTTTCTATGTTTGTTTTTCTATCGTCGTCGTCAGCTTCTCATATTTTTTAAATTAATGTCTAAAATTATAAAAAGAAGGATAACCCCAAAAAAGCCCGAGGCCCGGCCGCATGTGAATTATGACGTGAGAATTGGCCCGAAGCCCGGCCCTAGGGGCATAAATAAGTCAATAATAATAATATTGGCACGTCGGGCTCGGGCTGAAATGCAGGGCTTTAAGCACCAAAACGTGCTTGTCTCAAACGGAGCAAGGTAAATTTCTGCGAAAGCGCACGAGCCCCTGCCCCTCCCCCTTTTCAACATCACCTGTCAGTTATCACAACCTCCACAGACGCACGAAAGTTAAGAAGCACCTTCTCTGCAGCATCGAAGTGCCTTCACTTGTCACAGCCAGGTACCGATACTGTTTTTCTTAAGCTTCGGCTCTCAAACTAGTTAGGTTACTTAAAATATATCCATAGAGCCAGCCTGACTTAGGCAATAGCCGAAATTCTTCTGCCGTTTTTATAAAATAAGCTATCACAAGTAGCAGTCACGTAATTTACTAGTACTGTTTTGTAATTTCATGGCCCCCTATGAACTGTAAATAAAATCAAATTATCTGATTATTAAAATGCCTAAAAATAAATAAATACATGCTTGTAAAAAGTGTTTTTTTTTTCACCTTCTAGTGGTCATTATACATAAAAAGATGCACCAGATTAATGCATTTATCTTTGAAATGTACAAAATTTTCTTACGGGGGGGGCATGCCCCCGGACCCCCCTAGAGGTACCGAGCTATCGGATTTTGCTACCTCCGCCTCATTTTCAGCCAGGAAAAACCTGATGTTCTTAAATCTTTAATTAATAGACATAGTCTTGTAGATTTGTGGAGGGATGTTTATCCTCAAGTTAAACAATATACTTGGCTGAAAATTAATTCAAATAAGGTTTCTGCTGCCAGATTGGATCGTTTTTATATTGAGGAATGCAATAAAGGAAGATTTTTTTAGTAATCGTATTTCCCCTACATCTATATCAGATCATCATTATATCTCTATGTCTATGTCTGTCTTGTCACCTAAATCCTATAAGTCACAGTGGCACTTTAATAATACATTACTTCAAGATCACATCTTGGTGCACTCTTTTGGTCTTTTGTGGAAGTCTTGGAGAGAAGAGAGAGGTAGTTATTCATCTCTTAGTCAATGGTGGGATCTGGGAAAAGTCCAGATAAAGGTTTTTTGTCAACAATACACAGCAAATAATACTGAGAACTTGAAAGTGAAGATGAAGATGATAGAGCAAGAAATTCTTCAACAAAGCCTCCGCAATCAGGGAGGAGGTGATATCATTAAAGAGAACAAAGGCCTTTTGAAGGATTTATTGGAAGAGCAGGGGCCTGTACCATGAAGGTAGCTGAACAAACTCGGGGTTACAGGATTAGTTTTGAGTTGACAAAACCAAACCGATGCAATCAGGCTTTATTGGTACCATGATGCAGCTCATCAACTTTCTCTGTCAACTCAGGCTTTGATCCTCAAGCTATGATTACTCCACGCGCGCGTGCACATAAAAGAGTGACGTCGACACCGAACAACCAATCGCGGGAAGCGAGAGCGATATATTTTTCCGCGGAGGAGCAAGAGATAATCATTCAGAATTACGATGAATTTAAATATGTATTTCAAGCTCGAAACAATACGGTCTCTGCTGCCAAAGCAAGAGAAGACTGTTGGAGAAAGATTGCTGATTGTTAATGTGTAAGTTAAACAAATACGTTCTATATTTATGTAAAATTATGTATATATGTATGTGTAGCCTATACATGTAATATAGCCTATAGCCTATTTTTATAATATATATAAAATGTGCATGTACTAAGAAAGATTAATATTCATTGATTTTTAGATGCAACCCCAACTCCAAATGTTCTTGGCAGCAGATAAAGACCAAATATAAAAATATAATTAAAAGTGGTGAGTATTTACCACAACCTTTTATTACTTTTGTGAACATTTTATCACAAACACTTGTTTGCAGCAAACAGAAATAAAGAGTTAAATTTAGAAAACCAGAATACACTGGTGGAGGAGTTGGCTCTGAGTAGGCAATAAGGGACGGCCGATTATGGATGGGATTACAGGTGCTGTACAATCTGACCCTGGTGCTGGCTCCTCTAAGCAAGTAACACTGGGTACGTGTGCAATACATTACTACTTTTTGAAGTTTTAAATATGGCTGACTCTATGTTCTGCAGTAGAGGGAAATACAGTGTCCCTGTTGAAGCCAGCACACACACACACAGTCTCCCACACAGAGGTCAGTATGCAGCAGACAGAACACCAAACATAACCTGCTTTACAACAGTTATGCTTTACATTGGCCTATTTTTATTTATTAGGGTGGAGGAAATGATGAAGACACTCTGTCTGTGTGTTCTCAGACAGTTGCTGAGGTGAATGCACTGGGCTTTTTACTATGGCAAACATTTGAATGTGTGGCATGAAAAAGGGACTGGCCCTTACACATCTCTTTTATTGTAGGATTTTTCACAACCTGCCCCAGAAACTGAGGCCTTTACCTCAATGGGCTTCAGAAGAAATGTGTAAGGATTTAAAACCCTTGACATAAATTACAGTCAGTCCTGTGTTTGTAGGAAGTCAAGGAACTTTTTGTGATTTGATGAGCCTCCAGAAAACTTGTAATGATCATGTTTGTGGTGGAATTATGTTTCAGGTGGAAACAGACTCAGTCAGGGCCCTGTACAAAAGGAGCCTCAAACTATAGACTGCACAAAAAAGAAGACTTGAACTAGACTGCTCACTAAAGGAGTCTTGAACTAGACTGCACACTAAAGGAGTCTTTAACTAGACTGCACACTAAAGGAGTCTTTAACTAGACTGCACACTAAATGAGTCTTGAACTAGACTGCACACTAAAGGAGTCTTTAACTAGACTGCACACTAAAGACTGTTCACTAAAGGAGCTGGACTGTGAGCTGAGGAGGCTCCAAAATGTAAACTCGCAATTGTGAGATAAAAAGCCGCAATTATCGTTTAAAATGTTTTATTTTGTGGCGGAAACAAGCTTCCATAGGACTGAGCTGAGGCGGCTCCAAAAAAAAAAAAAAGATTTCTGAAGGATCATAAGACACCAAAGACTGGAGTACTTGCTGATGAAAATTCAGCTTTGCATCACAAAGTTTAATTACATTTTAAAGTATATTAAAAAAAGAGAACCATTATTTTAAATTATAATAATATTTCATAATACTGTTTTTTTTTTTTTTTTTTTTTTTTTTTTTACTGCAGGCTTGATGAGCATAAGAGACTTTTTTCAAAAGCATTAAAAATAGTAGTGTTTCCAAACTTTTGACTGGTACTGTATGTTTCTTTGCTCTCAGCTGATTGGTCAAACTTCAGTCTGAGATCTTGAATCCAGAACATAACCTGCCCCGGAGCAGGTTAGCCGTGCAGCGTAAGATACCATGGCGATGAACACCGATTAAAGCCAAGCTACTTTCATAGTACCTAAAACCCAGGGTTGGCGGAAACTAAACTGAAACATAGCTGGCTAGCCACCTAAACCAGCTTCATGGTACAGGCCCCAGGAGAAGGAGACACTTGTCAGAACAAGATATGTGAAGTGCAATGAAATGGATGCTCCAACTGCTTTTTTTTTTTCGGACTGGAGAAAAAAATCTAAAGAGCAGAAATTTTTTCACAAACTGAAACTTCCTAATGGCAAAGAAATAACCAATCAACGAGAAATGATAGTTTCTGCTATTTCTTTTTATGAAAAACTTTATCAGTCCGAATTTTGTGATGAAGTAGCAGTTGAAGAACTTCTTCTAGATCTTCCACAGTTGTCTAAAGAAGAAAAGATGGAATTGGAAGAATTCTTGACTTTTGATGAGCTTTCAAGTGCTGTGCAAGGGCTGAACAGTGGCAAATCTTCTGGTGTGGATGATCTCTCTGCTGAGTTTTTTAAAAGCTTTTGGAATGTGATTGGACATGATTTGTATGATGTTTTTTTGGAGTCCTTTAATCAAGGTGTTTTACCCCTAAGCTGTCGGAGGGCAGTGTTGACATTAATCCCTAAGAAAGGAGATCTTGGACTTTTGTAGAATTGGCGCCCTGTGTCGTTGCTGTGTACTGATTTTAAGATACTGTCAAAAGCTATAACTAATAAGTTGAAGAAATGTATGGCAACTATAATTCATGAAGATCAGTCATACTGTATCCCTGAGCGGACAATTTTCGACAACTTGTTTTTGCTAAGAGACATTATTGCAGTTGCTAAAAAACATCAAATTGATATTGGACTCTTATCTTTAGATCAAGAAAAAGCTTTTGACAGAGTGGATCACTTTTATTTACTAAAGACTCTGAAGGCCTTTGGCTTTGGACCACAATTTGTCTCTTGTATTAAACTGCTTTACAGTGAAACATCTAGTATGCTTAAGATTAATGGTTGTCTAACTAGACCTTTTGCAGTAACAAGAGGTATACGACAAGGATGCCCTCTTTCAGGACTTCTATATTCAATTTCTATTGAGCCTTTGTTGTCACATTTGAGGAAACGACTATATGGATTCTGTATTCCTGGTTTTCCAGAGATCCCACCTGTAAAACTCACAGCTTATGCTGATGATATAACTGTTTTCATAAGGAACATTGATGATATGGCTGCTTTGACTTCTAGTTTGAAAACTTTTCAAAAAGCTACATCTGCTAGAATCAATTGGGATAAATGTACATCCCTTCTGTTAGGCGAGTGGAGGGATATAGATCCTCCTCAAATCCCACAACAATGTGAATGGATCAAAGATGGTTTTAAAGTTCTTGGGGTATATTTAGGATCTGATACTTATATGAAAAATGATTAGGAAGGATTAGTTGATAAAATTGTGGGGAAACTACAGAAGTGGAGATGGATTCTCCCGAGGTTATCTTTCAGAGGGAGATGTTTAATCGTTAATAATCTGGCAGCCTCAATGTTGTGGCACAGATTTACAGTGTTGAATCCCCCTGAAGAGTTATTGACTGGTATTCAAAAAGTCTTTGTTAAATTCTTTTGGGATGGTTATCATTGGCTTCCTCCTGGAGTTTTGTATCTCCCAGTTGTAGAAGGTGGTCAAGGACTTATAAATCTGGAGGCGAGAGTTAAGACAATGAGGTTTCAAACATTACAAAGGCTATTATATTGTTCAGATAAGATACCCTGGATTGCATTAGGTTTGTCTGTTTTACAAAGTATTGGGGGAGTTGGATTAGCTAAGCAGTTATTCCTAATTGAAAAATCTGTCCAAAATCCAAATCCAAGAGTAAGTGTTTCTTCTTCTAACTTTTATGTAACTGTATTAAAGGCCTGGCAAATGTTTAAAAAATTGAGAGATGATGATAAACATTATGGTGTTTTAGAACCATTGTTTTTTAATCCTCTCTTTAAAAGGAATTCTTCCATTCTGAGTTCAGTAATTGACAAGTTTTTAAACACAGGAATAGCTACTGTAAAAGATTGAATTGATTTTTCAAAGGGTCAATGGTATACGGCTAAATCTATAGCTAATAGAGTTGGGCTTAGATCAGAAAGATGTGTTGAAGGGATAATTGGAGATCTTAAAAAATCTTTTCCTCAGTCTTTCTTGACCTATGTAAACAATTTTATTGAGAATGATGAAAGGCCTATGATTTTTCCAGATCTTCGAGTTAATATAAGTCTTGATTTGGATGAAGATTTAAATGATACTTTATTGAAAAGATTTGAAGATGTATTGTTTCATAATGTTGGCAAAAAGATATTGTATTGTATGTGTGTGAAATCCTTGTTTTATACTCAATTGAAAAGATGTGTTGATACTAAATGGAGAGAACATCTATCAATTTCTTCGGAAATAACTCCATCATGGAGGTGTTTGTATAAGCCCCCCATTCCTAAGAGGTCTGGGGACCTCCAGTGGAGAGTACTCCATTGTGCGGCAACTAACAGTTTTGTATCAAAATTTAATGAGATGGTTTTATCTGCATGCCTTTTTGCAATATTCTCGATACTGTTTTTCATTTTTTTTGTGATTGTTCAAGATTAATTCCTTTGTTTGAATTGTTGGATAAAATGTTTACTAAGCTTGGTTTTATGTTTACAAAAAATATGTTCATTTTTGGTGTGAAGTATAAGAAAGAATGGAAGGTACAATGTACACTTGGTAATTTTCTTGTGGGACAGGCAAAGCTGTCTATTTTAAAATCCCATACATGTAAGAATGAAGGAGAAGATGCTGATTTGCTTGGAATGTTTAAAACTCTTGTAGAGGGCCGGGTTGTTATGGAATATGCATACTGTAAATTAACAAACACAGACACACACACACACAGATACAGAGAGAAATGAACTAGTTAGACTGCAACAGTACATTTTGAGAATATGCGTAATAAAATCAATAAATGAAGAAAATACAAAAGAGACTCTCTCTCGCTCAAACACACGCACACACACTCGCACACACACTCACACACACACACAGAGAGAGAAATGATCTGGTAAGACTGCAACAGCAAACTTTGAGAATATGCGAAATAAAATCAATAAATTAAAAAATACAAAAGATCTCTCTCTCTCTCTCTCACTCTCACACACACACACACACACACACACACACACACACACACACACACACACACAAACAAACACAAACAAACACAAACAAACAAACAAACAAACAAATAATAATTGTTTGGTCTTATTTTAGCCTAATAGGTGTTCCTGATATCTGCTGCATATGCAACAATACATAAAATAATTACAGTTTGTATGTACATAGTTAAAATAATATTTATTATTATAATTACATTTTTATTCCTGTTTTTTAACCTACAGTTTGATAATGATTGTTTGCTGTTGTTATTTTATTGTTTTTGCTGTTGGATCATAATTGCTGTTCCCTTCTGAAGTTTTATTACCATTTATAGAATTAAACTGAATAAAATACCAATTAATTGCAAAATGTCTGTATAAAGTGTTTTGAATTATCACTATCCATCCCTTATTTTGTTAGATTTTTTTAATGATCAAATACTGATTAACAAAAATGCTTGCATTGTGTTCCTTTTCTAACCAAACGTTATTGTTTGATTGTAATTATAATGCAAAACCTGATACTTATGTAACAAAATTATCTAAAACTTGACAAAAATAGTCTTTTAGAATGTCTAATATATATCCAAAAAAAAAAAAAAAAAACGAATAAAATGGAGAAATCATGTCTAAAAAAAACAATGGGAATCAAAAAGCCTCTCTATGTATTTATATAGTGAGCAACAGTACAGCCTACAGGCGGTTACACGACATTACACAAGTTTTTACTTTTTAACGCCACTGGATGACGCTTTTCTCACTTCAAAAAATGGATTTTAAAGGCCTGCACTAATGTGACATGTTGCATTTATTGAAAAATAATAATAATACAAATAAAAATATGAATTCTAATGGAACAAAATGCTCATAATTTTTTTTATTTATAATTATTGCATAGTACCATAGAAACCTTTCTAAATTCGAAATAATAATAAAAAAATATTATTGAACAAAAATATATTACATTGGTTTTCCTGAAAAAAAAAAAAAGCAATTTACATTTTAAGACAAAAAAATACATTTTAAGGCTTCGGTCACTTTTGACCGCGAAGGAGCCAAGTGTGACCCCTAAACGAAGAGGACCAGAGGGATTTACAGTAAATCCAAAATTCGTTTTAAAATACAGAAAACAATGCACTGAAAAAGTGTGTTGGATTTAAATGATTGAATCATGCACATCAGTTCCACATGAACCAATTAAGTTCAACAAAGATAATTTGTTCACATAATGTCAACATCGTGGAATCAAGTCATTTCCAAGTAACCCGATGAAGAAGTTTTAAAGTCATTTTAATATGGTTCCCTAACTGGATTAATTCATTCAATTTCTTATATTTGTGTCACATGACTGAGTTATAAGATTGTATTAGATTGCTACGAAACTATTAATTAGCAATAGCATATATTAGCATGCTAAATGCTAAGCATGAAATCTAATTGTAATATAAGTAATAAACATATTAGAAAAAAATATTATTTTAAATGGCCATTAATGGATCAAACAAAGAAAGATATCTTCAAAATATGAAATTAATATTATTGAACTAAAATATAGTACATTTAATTGATAAAGTTACACTTCAGGTGTTATTAATGTTATCTCTTTATCACTCCATAGTTACAGCACTGCATGGCATTTGTCCCTCAGTTTCTCCTCAAGTTCATGGAGAACCGGCATCCTTTATAAAGCAGTGTAGAATATAGTGACATTGCTTGTCACTACATTCAAATCACATCACACATTGCAATCTTTAATAAAATGGTCATTTTACACACTGTTTACTAGGGGTGACCCCGAATAGTCGAAGATTCGATGCTTCGATAGGAGGAGCCTGATTCGACTACCGATCTCACGGTCGAATCTTCGCAGAGGTGTTATGAAACGAGGATCATGCCACTTTGGCTATATGAGGACGCTCAATGTCTGATTTCACATTGAACTAGCTTTTATGTAAATATGTTAATATTCAGCCTATTATGATAATGCTGTAGGCCTATATAAAAATGTGCAAAGAAAGAAGCTTTTAATAAATATTTTTTAACGTGCGTGAATAAATCCAAACACCCCGTGACAGATTTAAGTTTCACTTTCAATCCGTGACCGACAGAGGAGTGTCTTCGCGGCAAGGATTTAAATCTTTAACAATGTCTGGGATAAGAAAATCTAAAGTGTGGATGTACACGATTAGAAAGGATATTCTCCAAGGCTGGATTTAGCATCAGGAAAACCATGATCGCACTTCTGCCGGCCAACGTTAACATGTTTCACCATAGACTGGGTTTCACGTTAGAATGTATTTTATCCGCGCGCACAATTTGTAAAGACTCCAACGGACAGACAGAGTGAAAGACGTTCAGGATTTGTTCTCTCGATCAGGTACAAGTGATTTCAAAACTTTTCAGCCGGTTCTAATTTTATTTTTGGATGCTGTGAACATGTTTAGCTAAAAAGACTGCCTCTCCAGTTTAGCATTTATTGTTGTTTCTGCAGTTAAAAAGACAAAGTTGAAAATTCTGGCTACTATCGTTATTTTAATTATTTCTTTATTTTTATTTTATTTATTGATCTGTCAGGGTTATCTAATCTAACTATTTGTGGCTTGTGTTTTGAATATATGTTCCCCTGCACTTTAGGCATTTTGCACACATTTGCTCCTCATCCTGTGACTTGATTCTGATTTATTTCGTTTTGTATTTTTATTTATTAGAAAGTTATATTCTGTTCTAATTTAATTTAGTAACTTAATTGTTTATTTTTTCGGTGCATCGATGTTGTGCTGTAGGCTGGCCTGCTCGCACAGGTAATTTAGCCGATTTAATTTGATTTGCATGTGAAATGCAAATCTGCAGTGTGGCCTTTCTGGAGTTATTTATGTTATTTCTTAGTTTTATTGATCAAAAATGTTTTTATACATTTTCTTCTATATCTTTGTGTGATTTTCTGTACATCGCGGCTTTGAAACGTTAAAGCCCCGCCCCCAGCCCCACCCCCATACACATGATTCGACTATTAGTCGACTATAGGCAAGACATGACGATTCTGATTCGACTATGAAAATCCATAGTCGGGGACAGCCCTACTGTTTACACAGCGTCATTGTTCTCTACAGGTTGAAATATTGTGGAGTCACAGATGAAGATTGTTTGAGGAAGATCTTGCATTCGTTTGAGAGTGCTTATATTTAAATTTGACTTTGTGATGTGTTTTACCCATGTTTTAATTTTTTAACAAAAAATTATTTGTGATCAAGCATTAATTGACGGACCCCCTGCAGTACGGCTGCGGACCCTTGTGTTAAACTGATCTGATCTGAACTGAGAGAGTGAAGAGTGTGTCATTGTTCTCTACAGGTTGATGGATTGTGGAGTCACAGATGAAGGTTGTTCTGCTCTGGCTTCAGCTCTGAGATCAAACCCCTCACACCTGAGAGATCTGTATCTGTCTGAGAATAAACTAGGAGATTCAGTTCATCTGCTCTCTGCTGTACGGGAGGATCCTCACTGTAAACTGGAGACACTGTGGTAAGATCATATATGACTCACACATGAAACACAATGTAAAGTCGCCTATATTTGAAATGTTCAGCCTTTTTCTGCTGCTGTGTTATTGAGCTTATTGAACTGTAAGTGATTTGTAAGCTCACGCTAAATCGTCCCAAAGTCCGGCATCCGACCAGCGCGGAAGGTCTTAACTTGTAACTGTCCTTTTCTCGAGGCAAAGTATTTTTTGATTAAAGGTGAACTAAGTAACTTTTTTTACCTTAACTGAACAGCTTCGGAGTCATTGGAATGGTTATATTACTTATTTCGGGTTGAATGGTGGTCGTTTCGCACCCCCCTGGTGCCCGTGAGCGGAAAATCCGCACTTGCAACTTTGAGCCGGCGGGCCGCCGGCCGCTGCGTCAGGAAGTCTCGCGTGATATCAGGTCTCGCGATGTAAACAATTGCTTTACGGCCAAAAGAAATCTGCTAAAATGCTGTCATTATTGCGCTCCCTCACGCTGTCCGAACCCGAATGAAGAAGACGTTTTAAAGAACGACCCATCTGCTTTGATGTCGTTAATCTATAGCCTCTGGTGTCTGAGAATCACCAACGAGTTTTTACAACAGTGTTGTCAAATATCTATTCCGAAGCTGTGGGGGGAGCTCTAGCGAGAAACCTGCGAGCAAAAAGCGAGAATACAGCGAAGAAGTCCCGAAGCTACTGGCTGTGTCCAAATTCAGGGTCTGCATCCTCCTTAGGATCCTTCCTACCCGGTTGAAGGAGGAGGGGTCCTCCGACGACCGCAAAACCCGGAAGTCGGTGTTTGTGAATTTGGACAGCCTACCCTTCTTTCAGTTCCCTCCCTTACCCGTTGCTCATATCCTGTCGCCTAGCAACCGTGACATAAACACTTCTGTCTGCTCTTTCGTCCCTAGAAGCGTTAAAAACAGCTTCAATCACTAACAAATTAGCTGTGTGTAAGGGGATATTCACACAGGCAGTAAGGAAGAAGCTAGTTTACGAAAGTAATGTTTTTTTTACATATAAACGTACAAATGTAAAAAAAATGCTTAACGCTAAAACAAAATGCCTAACTAGACAACCACTGAAAATTTTTTTTTTTTTTTTAAACCCAGTTTTTAAAAAACTTACATCGAAAAGCATACTCCTCTCCCTCTCCCACTCCGCTACCGCTCGCTTCGTCCGCCATTACGCTCTGCCGAAAAGAATTATGGGATAGGTAGGACGGGAAAGGATCCACCACACCCATCCTTCCAATTCGGGGAAAATGAGGACGTATTTGTGGGCCGCATTTGAAGGATCCTACGAATTTGGACAGCCTTCGTCGCGGCGCTGTGACGTAACATCCTTCAAATGAGTACTCCGAAGGATGTAGACCCTGAATTTGGACACAGTAACTGAGTGCTGCTTTAATTGGCGGCGCTTGGTTAGTGTGTAATGCATTGGTCAATAAAAAGTCAGCGTTAGTTTTTTTTTTCTGACACCCCATGAAACACGTAGATCAGCGGCCCATTTGGTTCTTTTCTTGATTGACACTGGGCTAGCCCAATCACACCTTTAATGTGAAGTATAGAAATATACTCTTTCTGTTATGGTTTAGAAGGAGAGAACCCAATCGCAGACCATTTGCAGACATCTCTAGGGTTTATTACAGAAAAAACAGGGAAAAACAAAGCCCACGAGGGGGCAAAACAGGACAAGACAGGACTATGAATACTAACTAGACTATGACATAGACTTGACGTAACTAGACTACAAATTAACAACAAATACAGGATCAGAACTTCACTGGACAGGAATACTCACAAAGTGATCACACAAAGTATGAAATTGATCGACAATGAACCGACACAAGACAGCAGACATGAGGGGATTAAATAGGGAACAAATAATCAGGAACACAGGTGATAATGGGTAAAGCAATAATGACAAAACGAGGATAACAAGGGGGCGGGGCTAGGGGACGAGACAACGCAAGCACATGGCCAAACAAATGGCCATGTGCTGCACATGAAACATGGGCCTGTCATGATTCTGCCGCAAGACAAGAGAAAATCAAAGACAAGAAGGCAGAATCATGACACTTTCAAGTATAGAAATTAGTACAAAACTAATTATGAAAGTTTCCTTTATTTTTCAGTGCATTTGTTTTACAATATATGGCTATTACTATCATGGGATTAATATTATAACTATTATTATGTAGTAGTAATGTAGACAGACACTGTAACTAAAATAATTTTCACCAGATTGATGAATTTAACATTAAAAAGCACTCTCTCTCTCTCTCTCTCTCTCTCTCTCTCTCTATATAAATATATATAAGTTGATTGGATTGGATTTTTTGCTGCCGCATCCTTCTCACCTTTTTTACCCCTGACCTGTTTTCATGCCTGCCAACAATAAGAAATACATGAGGCTGAAGATCTCTCTCTCTCTCAGCCTCACGGGCGAATCTGAGGTACAGAAAAAGGCCTCGAATTCCCTGCTGCATTTCATTAAATAGCCAGGACCTCTTTCACTTGGAAATATCTTTTAACAATGGAAATTTGCATTCAGAGGTTACACCTTTGGGTGTAGGGAGACCATTTGTCTAGAGGCCAACCCCTCCTAGTGTGCTAGTTATCCATAAACTCTCAAAAACCTTATTACCTTTTGTTTTACTTATTTGGAAACGAGACATTTGTACCAGTCGCACTGTGACATTTTAAATGATACCAAACATGAAAAATACTCTGTGATAATCATTCACATTAAACTATACATTTTCTTGGGTGATTTACATGTGGTCTCAGCATGAGAGAGGGGGAGTGAGGAAGAGGAGGAGAGATGTGTTCTGAGGTGTGACTTTGCCTCACAAATGCTGAGTTCAAATGGTAATTTCCAGAGAGGTCCTTTGTCCTCTCAGGGTCTGGGTGCTCCCCAAACAGACTGTCCGGCATTTCCTAATTGATCAATTCTTACAGATTGAACACATGAGCTGCTCTTCAGGAACATGATTCTGCAGGACTGAGTCACTGAAATACACACTGTCACATCACAATCAACACTTCAGTCTCTTGATTTTAAACCGACTCGATCTCAACACATTCAGAACTGAGAAATGAAGAACATGCTGGATTTATTCTTGCAGTTCATCACGTTCATCTTTCTGCAGGGACTGTTTTTTTAAATATTCTTTACACGATTAAAACAAATCATTACTCCATACGTACTGTATTAGTACAGATCTAAAGACTAGATGTTTAATAATCACGTTTTGAGCTCTTTGACATTTTAGATCTCAGTCCAATGATCCATCAAAACATTTTATTTGTGCTTTAAGTTTGTATTTTCTCTTTAATAATGGATTCACTGCTAAACTGATCTGAACTGAGAGAGTGAAGAGTGTGTCATTGTTCTCTACAGGTTGTGGAATTGTGGAGTCACAGATGAAGGTTGTTCTGCTCTGGCTTCAGCTCTGAGATCAAACCCCTCACACCTGAGAGATCTGAATCTGACTGGGAATAAACTAGGAGAATCAGCCGTGAAGCTTCTCTCTGATCTGAAGAATGATCCACATTATAAACTGGAGACACTATATTGTAAGTAGATTATTTACTAAAGATTACAAAATACAGTAATTTGTAACATATTTCGTTAGATTACACAAGCTTTGTAACTGTTGAAGATTTTGTTGTTTAGAAAATAAGTAATTTAACTATTTTTTGTACACTATTATTTCCTTTCTGTCTGTGTATGTCTTTGGGTGACTTTGGAACCTGAGAGCTGTGTGGTTACAGCAGAGAATTCTATTTCAGTAATGTCACATGGTACAAACTATTTCTCAAAATACCTATAGAATGTATTACCATATTTGGGAGAAGAATGTAGGTATATACGTTTGCTGGACAATCTTTCTGCAGGGGCTCTTTCTGCAGAGGGTCTCTCGGCTTTGTTTGTTAATAAAGTCTAATATTTCTGGTATCGAAAATCTCTGAAGTCATTTCCCTGAAAAGAAATAATTAAACCACAACAAATGGCGACCCCGGCAGGACGTGGCTTAGGAGCTGAAGAAGCCACGAAGGGCTCGCTGGTGACTTACACAGACAACAGTGGCCGCTGTACTTTGAGGTGAGCAGTTTTGCTTTTGAATAAGGTATGTGTTAGTCACCAGTGGCCCGGATGTGGTAAGAAAAAGCTTCTCCAAATTTAAAGAACTTAAAAAGTGATTTTTGATATCAGAAATAATTGCATGCATTGTCTTTGTAAATGTCAAGTAGTGGGGGAGCTCCCGATAGTGTTTGCCAGTACTTGTTTAATCCTGAGTGGATTCTATAACTACTGGGGATGCTGATTTAGCGCTAAGAGTTTTGACGTACGTACGTAAAAGTTTTGTGTTTGTTCATCAAGTGGGCCTTGAAGGATGATGAGCAAAAAGCATGCACACAAAGGGTTTGAGTTTATTGATAAGGATATCAATTATTGATTTGTGGGTTCTTGTAAGTGGGCCTTGATGGATACAAGAATAGCATGAACACAGAAGAAGTTTTGTCTTACTTGTCAAGTGGGCCTTGATGGATGACAAGCGTACTGATATAAGGATATCAGTTATTGATGTTTTATACCTGTAAGTGGGCATTGATTGATACAGGTGTAGTTTAGCTTAAATAGATGGTTGATCTGCAGACATTTGTAAGAGGGCCTTGAAGGATACAAATGAGCATGATTGCAGATTTAGTCAATTTCCGGGTACCTTATTACTCTAATAAGAGTTTGCTCAGGGGAATTAAGATCATATATGACTCTGTTGTGTTGAGGAAGTGAATCACAGAGGTTTATGGAATAGGATAGTTAAAAGTGTAATATTTTAATGTATTGTTCAGATCTGACAGAGTAGAGAAAGAAGAGTGTGTGAAATCATGTTGGTGTGCCTGTAGGATCCTGTGTGACTGTGGTTGAAAATAAGTGACCTCTGACCCTGGTTGCTTGAAGGGACAGAGAATGTGTGAATGAAGGGATGTTAAATGGTGTGTATTAAGAAAGAAAAGTAAGGGAAAACAATTGTTCCAAGATATTAACTATAAAGAATATTGTATAAAATAAGTTAAAATAATAAGATATATGTTTAATCAATAAATGTAATGATATATTAATAGATGAATACAAATAAGATTGCACGTGCTTTAGTATATTATATATTATATCTGAAGACATCTAAAATTTGTATCTCATTATCCCTGAAGAGAGAGTGGAAAAAGTATTCCATTGCAGATTAATAAGTTTGTGTTCAGAGAAAAATAACTGGTGCAGTGCTGAAGGTTAACAAGATTGAGTGACCAAGTTTCAAAAGTCATGAATACTTCAGAAGTTGATGAGAATAAATAAATAAGAGGAATTCATTGATGTTTGTTGAGAAACATACTAGATTATTGTGAACACTGCATGCAAATATAGAAGAAAGATTGAAGTCTAATTTTATGATAGGGAACATTATTCAATTGTATTATTCTTAGATCATCAGAGTTATTGATGATATAGAAAAACAGAACTAGCTTGCTTTTTCCTGCAATGAAGAACTGCTTTACTAATAGAATGGGGGAAATGCTATTGTCAACCAGTGAGATTTTTTATATAAAAAGGAATAGTGAAAAGATGCAGGTTAAAAAGTGGAATGTGATAAAGAACTAATAGCTTATATGTGAAAGTTCAATTTGATTCATGCAGATCTCTGAGTGTTCAAATTGCAGATGGCTTCAGTGTCCTGTGGAAGCAACAAGAGGGCAAAGGGCAAAGACGCAAATGCAGAGAGAAGAAGAGAGAGTGGGTGAGGGGTTCTCAGCTCCCCTCCTGAAGTTGACCAATCAAAAAGACTCAGAAAGACTGAATTAATGCAAAGACTGGAAAAGGTGAAACTTTCACTTGAGACTTTTCCTGAGGACAAAGAGAAATACTGAGATGCAAAACTGGCAGGATCGATAAAAAGCCCAAACTAAGAAGAGGCAGAGAAACAACAGAGCCTATTCTCCACTCTGCAATGGCCTTTGAGTGACGGCTGGCAAAACATGCAGAGCGACAGCCAAGCTAAAAACAGAAGAACAGACCCTTACGGGTCACCACAGGTGTGACAAACCTTATGAACACTCTAGAGACTGCTTCAAATTTGGTTAATTATTATATTAACATTATTCATTCTGATAATTCACTGGTCTCATAGCAATTCTTTATATTCTCTGCTAAACTAACCCTCTCTGCTTTTTCAGTAGGTACAAGTCCAGCTCTATAAGAAAAAGAAAATACAGAGAAGTGGGTGCTCAACTCACCAAATAGTTAAAACTGAGGCTGGATTTGGTATAGTGAGGGCTATTATATTAGACATATAGGGCAAAGAAAAAGATAGACACAAAATGTCAAAGAATGATTATTATTTTTGTTTGCAAAACCATGATACTGGTCACTCCATCTTGTTTTAATAATTTTCTAAAGATAGATTGGAGAAGAAAAAATTATGAAATCAAAAATGATGTCGAAACTGGGATAATGAGATGGAAATGTTGTTGGCCATGGATCCAAGATTAGGTAGAGATCTCCAATTTTCTTCTTAAAGCAGCTCATGAGCAAAAATAAAAAGAATATGAAAAAGTAGACCAAACAAATGAAAGAAAAAATGCATTTGAGAAATTACAATTGGCGGTCTTAAGGCCATTGCACACTGAGTCCGAAATTCGCATCCGAAATTTTCGCACGTTAAAAAAAAAATTCGACCTCACGTTATGTCAATCATGCTTGCACACTGTCTACGAAACTTTCGTCCGTAAAAAAAAAATTCGGATTGGGTTCGATTTTCTGCGTTTTTCGCATCCACAGCCAGTGTTTTGTGAGTTTTTTTGAAAATTCAGAGCCACCGTACAAGCGAACGACAAAATCCAGAATGACGTCTGACAAGTTGATACACTTCGTCTCGCAGCACAAGTACTGTATGAAAAACAAAATGCGGATTACAAAGACACTGAATAAAATATAACCTGTATACAGCTGTTCTGTCTGCCCAGCGCTTCTGCCGGCCGCGCGCGCGTGTGTGTGTGTGTGTGTGTGTGTGTCCGTCCATAGACATACTGCCAGTTTCTGTTCAGGATCGATTGGTTCACGGAAATTGGTGGTCTTCTTTTTAATATGTGGCTCCAGTATCGCTAGCAAAGCATCAAACTGTTCCACTGACATTCTGAGGTAAATTTTGAATCGTTTGGGATAATTTCGCAACTCCTTGATAAGGAGGTGAAACTTTCCTTCCTCTCGGCGCAATCTCAGGATTGGATGGACCCAATATTTCCTCTTTCTTTTTCTCTTTTTAAGAAGAAAGAGGGCAACAAATTCATCCTCACTGCTTGACGAATCCATTTAGTATTTTTTGCGTTTTTTTCCGCAAAGGTTTAATAAATACGCATCGGACTCAGTGTGCAAGGTTTCTGTGCGTGACGAATTTTACTGCTGACGAACACGAAAAAACGCATACGAAAATTTCGGACTCAGTGTGCAATGGCCTTTACTCTCAACTGCACCATACTAAGGCCTATTATTCTGAAATATTTAATCTATTAGAGTTTGAAAAAAGAAAAAGAAAAAAGGGTTTATAACAACGGTGGTAAACTAAACGTTAAAATCACTGACACTTCTGAATAGTGTTTGCGTAGCTGTGTGTGACGTTGTCCGTCAGACCTTTGGAATTCCACAGCTAAATTTACAAGATCCGCATTTAGAGCACAACCTGCGGAAGAAGAATGTGTGATGGCCAATGAGTGACTGAGTATGAATGAGTGAGAGATGGTGTACACCAAGGCAAATCCATTATTTTGCCTACAGCTGTATCTAAATTTGATATGTGGGCCCACAGGGCATATTCTGCCCAATAATGACCATGGATGGATTTGGTTAATTTCCTGGTCGAAACTGTAGTGACAATAGAAAAGAAAAGAAAAAACAATACCACATTTGCGCAGCGCCTAACACATCTGACTTTCCTTTCAGAATATGAAGGAGCATAACACATCTGATTTTCTTTTCAGCATATCATGAAGGAGCTGACGTTTTGTCAAAAGTATGAGATATTGTCTTTTAGCAAAGTGGGTTGAGTGTTGTCTAAGATGCCTGATAAATAGTGTGCTAA
This sequence comes from Leuciscus leuciscus, assembly GCF_965113295.1. Lineage (NCBI taxonomy): Eukaryota > Metazoa > Chordata > Actinopteri > Cypriniformes > Leuciscidae > Leuciscus > Leuciscus leuciscus. Next base: position 453,853 of record NW_028118542.1, on the reverse strand, counting down.
CAGTGGGACTCAAAACAATGAGATAACTGAGCTGAATTGACTAATTGTAAAAAGTAATATAGGGGTTAAAGACCCCCAAAAGGGGACAGAACACCACTCAGCCCACATGATCATTTTACAGGTGACAGCAAGAAGGACAATGGGGCAGATGAGCAGATAATTTAATATGTTGTTGTCACTAACTGAACTAACAGAAATAATGAAGGTTTCATTCACAGATGAGAACAGTTCAATTCCAGGAAGGTTACTAAGACGATTCAAACAAAAAGAACCAGTGACTGCTTTGTCATCTCAGAAGAGCATTGATCAGCAAACTGACATTTGAGTCCATGCCTCTCAACTTAAAATACACCAACAAGCCTCAACCCTGCACAACAGGAAGTGAGGGATCAAGGTCTTGTGCTAGTAACAGCCTCCCTCGCCGTCGAGGGAAAGCCCATTGCAACGGCTCGTGAAGAGTCACCCTGGTGAAACTGAATGATCAACATGAATGCAAAAAGAAGACAAACGACAAGAAAAACTTTAAATGAAAATTTGCAGAATGTGGAAAGCTCACGAAAAGTTGTGCAAAGAAGAGAGAATCAACAGAGATGAGTACAAGTTCAAAGTCAACATCAACCAAACTTTATTTTAAGGTAATGTTAAAGCCCTTGAATATACTAGTAGCAACTTAATAATAACCCCACCAGAAGGAAAAATATTGAATAAAAGAATATATCAAAAACAACGTAGAAAAGAAATTATAAATGATTTAAAAAGAAACAAAATAATGAATAAGCGACTAATTCAAGTAATTGTCATAGCATAGTGAGAATTAAGACAAGTCATGAAGGAAAATACAACTAGAACTAAATGACATTTAAAAAAAAAAAAAAGATCATAAATGGTGGGCCTACTCGAATGTAATTTGTCAATACAGGAGTATAAGTAATTAATTTAAAACTACAGTTGAAAATTAAAGAAAATATTAACACTGGCTATTAACAAACATTTGATTTCAATTTAAGTTATAAGATTATGATTTGATTCAATATGCTATTGACTAATTTAATGTATTTTAAATGGAGCTAATAGAACGACCACCTCAGTTGTAAATTGTTCGAATTCAATTACAAACAGGCATTATGAACAATTTATATGGTACCAGAGGAGGGTAAGAATGACAGGTTATTGCACAAAAACATACTTTTGAATAGTCTCAATCCAGATGCGCATGGTTTTCACCAAGTGCGCAAGGAGGGAGTAAAGAGGGATTGAGAATAAGGAAAATTAAATAAAAGGCATTTCTGGCAATTTTTGACTGTACACATATGAAATTTGTGCCAAAAATAAAGGTAAAAAAGGAACAGTGACACAAATAGGCCATATATCAGTACCAGAAGGGCTAATAAAACACCTAATGGATTATATGAGCAAGATAGAGAAAGGTAAAGGCAATGAGATCAACAGAGGAGGGTCAGGAGAAGTCATTAAATATTCCCAGAGAAGTATTCCTTAGATTTGAAATTCTATCAGAAATAAGTTTAGATAATGGGACAGCAGTCATTCCAGAGAAATTGAAGATTAAATTATTTGTGTGCAGAAACTTAAATTATAGAAAGGAAGTTTTAAGTTATAATGCTTTATGTTTGAAATGATTAAGATTAAAATTAGATATACAGAAAAAGAAATGTACATACAATGAATATGTAAGATAGTATAAAAAGAGAGTTATTTTTTCTAATTGTCTAATGAGTTTATTGAATGACTTGTATGAAGTAAATGTAACATTGCTCTTAAAGCTTTCTTAGTTTGAGTGATTACATGTGACATAATTAAGTTTATTCATGATAGTTCATTTAGAAATTAGTAGAAAGGAAGAAAAGGTATTCAGTAAAGGTATGCTTGAACTGAGGAGCTATAATGAGAAGAAGCTGCAACACGTGAGATTAAACATTTTATTTATTGTTTAAATTTGGTAATAAAGTAGACAGAATTTGAAATGTAAAACGTTATAACGAAGCATATTGCGATTTAATGGATAGAAGGTGCACTACAATGTTATGTTTGTTTAATCAACTAAAAATGACTGACTAAAAGATTGATTCTTCAAATTTAAGAATTGATATTCCTTCATAAATAAGAAGCGAATAAAAAAGAGAGAAAGTAATTTTTACCCAGACCTATTTTAAATCAAAATTCATATGGATTATGCAAAATGAAAAAGCAAACTAAACCAATTATTCTACTATAATCAGCAGAGATTTATTATAATGATTTGTCTTTATTATAATGACAACATTACATGAAAAAAGTAGAATGACTTATGTTTGGAGAAAAAATAGCAAATACGATTGAGTCAAGAAGTTAAGGAAAACTTGATTTAAAGAATTAGGAATGTTTTTTGGAGTTGTAATATTGAAAGGGGGTTATTATTCTGTTGTGTACTTTCCATATCAAGAAGATAATGAAAACTAATTTTAGAGGGCAACTAAATCATTTATTATTAAGATTAGGTTTATAAACCAAATTGAGATTTACAATCATTGGACGTTGATGGTATGTGTCGAAGAGGATATCTACATTGCAAGAAGAACTTTATAGTATAAGGGATTTTTATGTTTGACATATTATACATAACTGTGACAATAACAGACAATGCTGAACCAATTTCATCAACACACTTGTAACAATGTTTGATGTTTGATTAGGGAGGATTCGAGTCTTTTACTTTCTCCATTGAAAGAAAGAAAAACAACTGAAAGAAAGAAAAATGTATGGAGAAAGATGTTTGGCTCGATTGCTCCTCCAGGAGTGTGGTGGCATAATTTCAGTCATTGAAAATAAGAATGAGGGACTTAATTTAGTCACTAAGGTAGTATAATGGAGGGGACTGGATTTTGAAACTACACTCTGGAAAACGATAGTGAATGTGGGGCTTAGATAAGCCCCAGAGGAGGGAATGTTGAAGATTTTGTTGTTTAGAAAATAAGTAATTTAACTATTTTTTGTACACTATTATTTCCTTTCTGTCTGTGTATGTCTTTGGGTGACTTTGGAACCTGAGAGCTGTGTGGTTACAGCAGAGAATTCTATTTCAGTAATGTCACATGGTACAAACTATTTCTCAAAATACCTATAGAATGTATTACCATATTTGGGAGAAGAATGTAGGTATATACGTTTGCTGGACAATCTTTCTGCAGGGGCTCTTTCTGCAGAGGGTCTCTCGGCTTTGTTTGTTAATAAAGTCTAATATTTCTGGTATCGAAAATCTCTGAAGTCATTTCCCTGAAAAGAAATAATTAAACCACAACATAACCTAATCTAAATAATTTAGAATACTTTGGAATATTAATAAGGTTTGTAACACAAAGGGTCCACCAAACATAGGACTTGGTTTTCCCCTGCATATTATTTTAATAACATCAGTTTTACACAGTATTTCTTGAAGAAAAAAATGTTTTTTTAGTTTTTAGTAAACATTTAGTTAAATATTTTAGTAAAATATTTGTTATATATATATATATATATATATATATATAAATTTTTTTTTTTTACTGATGCAACACAATGCATTAAAAGCTGGGGTGTGTAAACTTTTTAAATTCCATGAACAGGATAAATTGTAATTATTTTGTCTTCTGTGAAACCGGGAAGTATTCGCTTCTGAAGGGCAGTACTGGATGAAAAAAAAAGATGATCTTTGAACAAAATGTACACATCATCATAATCCTGTTTAAAGTTTACACCCCCTGCTCTTAATGCATCGTTTCCTCCTTGAGCATCAGTAAATGTTTTTACCTTTTGTAATAGTTGTGTATGAGTCACTCAATTGTCCTTAATGTAAAAATATGGATCTCAAAATCATACAGTCATTGTTGGAAAGGTGTCAAATATGCAGAAGATTCTGGAAAACCTAAAAATGTGCAAAACCTGGAGGATTTTTCTGGAGAACAGCGAGTTTAACTGCTCATGATTCTTACTAGGACTGTAAGTTTCACTCTCGGTCCCATCACCGATCAGTAAAAAAAAAAAAAACTGTTTTTTGTACAGTGTATTTACATAATAATTTGAATGTAATAAGATAACGTTCATTTTGGATGAAGACCTATTTAGCCTGCACAACATGATCATATTCATCTGAAATGATGGGTCAATCTGATGATCATCATGTTCACAAGAAAGCAAACAGAAGACAGAGCATAAAAGATTATTGAATTTACAGTTTGCTTGTTTTTGTGTGTAACATGATGTTTATTCATTTATTCTTATTATAGAAGGTATAATATCTCACCACTGTAATAGAGGAACTGCAAACTGTCAAAAGTAGCTCTCATTTGTCCACTGGCCAAAGTGTTTTAAAGACACAGCTGTGCAGTGTTGAGCTCACTGCTGTCCTGGGACACTGAAACCATTGTGGAACATTACCTTGAATATGTGCAGGAAGAGCTTCTCTGATCTGATCAAACTCTGTTTCTGTGCAAATCAATCCATGCATTATAACTGTAACCATAATAATACCAGGCATGTGTGACAGTGAGTATCTGTTGTCTCATTTCACTGGCCAGCTCTGTGTAATTCTCTCTGCAGTGGCTCTGAGCTCCAGTCCAGGGCTGCGTTTCCCAGAAGCATTGTGAAGTTGATCGTGAAGACCATTTGCCACCAATGTCCTCTACGATCAACTTATCTCACAATGCTTTGGGAAACGCAGCCCAGGTTTTTCTCTCAGATACCCAGACATTGGCCTATTGTGAGAGGAGATTTCTTTGTACCGCATATATCCAGAGTCTTTATTGCGCAACCACAAACTCTAAAATACAAATCTGGCAATCCCCATTCCCCAGGTTTAACAGTTTCATTTTCAATACTCTCTACCCAGGCTCTGGGCAGACTTGTCTTAATATTTTCACACATCGAGTCCACTTTTGACATTTCGTTTTCATCATCCCACTCCGAAACACAATCATATAAGGCTCTATTAGGTAAGAACCCTCTTACATCATATGCTATATCCTTAACTTGTCTCACTCCTGCTTTCATATACAATTTGTCATAAAACACTCTCTCTTTCATTCTAAAATTTGGATATAAAAATATCGGTTGTTTTAAAACTTGATTTATATTTTCACACTCATACTGTATATTTCTGTATATGACCTCTGCCCACACACTTAGCACTTCCTGACAAAACAGCGGCATTTTGTCATACATCGGCTTTTTCAATCCCATAAAAAGCCCTTCTTCCCCACATCCACTACATTTGTCCAGCACATCCTTCATATAACCTTTCCATCCATACTCCACTTTATCACATAAATACTTTTTCATCGTTTTTACCCTTATGGCCTTCTTTTTAACTTCTAAGTCAATCAATCCTAATCCTCCTTCTTTATAACTTGCAATTAATGTTTCCTTGCTATTTTAACTCCTTTCCCTCCCCACATAAAATCATTTGTTATCTCAGTCATCTCATTAAGAAAGCATGACAAATCATCAAGGGTGTTTCAGGCTATGATTAGGTTAGGGTGGGCTGTGTTTTATGTTTGTCAAGCAATTGGGAAATAAAACGCAAAAAATGCAATAAATGTAATACATGCACAATTAAACCCCGACTCCAACAGAAAAGGGACATACATTCTTTGTATGTTTGAAATAATTCAAAATTATAAAGCAAAAGATTTTTGTGGTTCATTTTAGCAATATTTAGGACTAATCCTAAAGTGTGGCATGAGGGGCACTGGCAATCAAATTGTGATTTTAGTGTGTCATCCACTGTCTCTGCTATGCAACTGCAGCTCAATAACATATGTAATCAAAACAATGTTAATATCACCAACTGTCCATTTGGAGAAAAATGAATATTAGCAAAGCATGAACTAATACTGAAAACCTTAGTAAGTTGTTACCAAACCCTTTGTTGTTTTGAGAACAAAAAAACATTGATTAAAGATTCAATCCCTGAAAAATGAATGGTTCCACAAATCTGTAGAGAATGACAGGGAAACAATAGCGAAAACAACTAAATGAAGTGTTATTATCTTGGCCTTCTCAGGTGTGTATATCAGGTGTGTGTCATGTTCATATGGTCACTGTGATCTGCTTTCAGCATCCTCAAATTCAAAAAGAATCCCAATACATCAAGTATCTGTGTTGTGATGATGAGTTGACCATGACTCTGTGGGTGACTGGGATACGTATTGCAAAGGTGAGCAGAAACCAGGCCACACACCAAAAACCAAAATAGATAATGATGATAAATGCAAGAAGACACTAATTTGAAGTTTTTGCAGCAAATTAAATTATAAATTATAGTTTACAATGCAAAAACATACTGTAAATTGTAGCTGTATTGTGTTGGGTCCTATTGTGAGCTGTCTACTTTGTCAAAAAAAAAAAGTTCTTCTACTTTATTAACGGTCTTGTTTTGTCATGATTTTGTCACAGTATGGTAAGCAGTTATATGAAAACTACAAAGCCGCTGTGAGGAAAGCAGCCGGCACTGGAAGCTGGGCTAACCGCACTATCCAGGCCTCCTCCAGTGCATCCACACCCTCTCCTACACCTAAAGGTAGAGATAATGAGCTAAATAGATTGTTATAAAATGTATCATAGATCTTGATATATTAAAGGATTTTGATGACATTTTTGTGCTTATCTTTCAGCCAAAGCTGCGAATGGACACGCTCCTCAGCTTCCAAAGGACACCAAGGTACCTCTAAATCTATCAGTTAGTAATGAAGAACACCATAATATAATACCATAAATAATATAAGTTCATGGACCATACTGAAGTGTGAACTATTATGTTTTCAGACACTTAACTGCATGTTAATTGCAATTAAACAAAATATAGTTTAAATTTATTAACACACTTAAGTACATAATTTTATAACATTTCATAATTACTTCTACTTTCAATGAAATATGAAGTTTACTGCCGAATGTACTGAGAAGCATTTATAGTAAACTAAAATATACATATATAATTTCTATTGAAACTTGACATGTTTTCAATATTTAATTACACATTTGTCATGATGAAGTTGCCAATTGGTAAATTTAAAATATATTAACATTAAATGTATTAACGAATAACACACTACAGTTGAAATTATAATCAAATTTGCATGTGCTCTAGTATGTTTGTCAATATCAAAATAAATGTACTGCAAAAGATTACTAAACCATAATTTAAAAAGTATAACTGTTAATTTGTCATGATTGCAAAGTACACTTTTTAAAATTGCACTAAACTCTGTTAAGAAACAGTCATGAAAGTGCAGTGTCTTTAAATACACATATAGTGGCCTTTTATTTAATGAATAATATATTATCTGAAAATATATATTTTTAAATATACTTTAAAGATTTAAAGTATACTTCAAGAGCAGTAAAATTAAGCACACTACTTTTCCACAAAGGGTGACGGTTCCTTTAGAGTTGTTTTAATCCCCTTGTAATTTCATCATTTATCTGAAATGCTCCTGAATGCTACTTTTGGTTTGTTTTTGAAGGGTCCTGGCAACCAAACATCTTTCCCACCACCTCCGCCTTCAATGGAAACCCTGCCTCCTCCACCACCCGACCCCATGTTGCCTCCTCCTCCCCCTGCTCCTCCTGCCAGCACAACCAAAGTCAACAAGTTTCCTCCTCCACCTCGATTCCCACAATCCTCCTTCCCACCTCCACCCATGGATGACCTGCCTCCACCACCACCTCCTCCAGAAGATGCCGAGCTGCCCCCTGACTTTCTTCCTCCACCGCCTCCTAGTTTTGCACCTCACGGGGGAGACTCACTCCCCCCACCACCTCCAGACCCCATTACCTCCCTTCCACCTCCTCCTCCTCCTGGTCCCCAAAACTTTGCATCTGCAGGTGGAGCTCCACCACCACCGCCTCCACCACCAGCTCCTGCACCGGCTGCCAACCCATCCGCCGGCTCCATCAGAAAAATGCCTCCAGCTCCACCAAAGAGAACGACACCTCTACAAACAGCGCCCCCAGGTGGCGAACTCATGTCAGAACTGATGACAGCAATGCTGAAAAAGCGCAGTCAACAATGATCTTGAAGACAGATAGAGCTAATTGACATGTTTTTGTAGTTGGACTGAGGAACTGACCGCCAAACAAGTTCTCGGCGTGACATTAGGACATACATCTTTAATTATTTTGTTGTTTAATATTCTTGCATTACACCACCAGACTAAAATATGTAAATACTTTGTACTTACGCACCTAATCAGATTATTTGTATTACAAATATGCTATATCATCATTGCTAATGGAATGTCATAATAAATAAGGTCTTGCAAAGTTAACTGTTTAACAGATTTTGACATGCCTAATTGTTAAACAGGAGTAAACGAGATGCATGATGCAAAGATTTTTGCACTTTTGTAGAAATGCAGAAACAGCAATATTACAAAAGACTTCCATGTCCATTGTCCATATATAACATGCATATATGTACATATATAACATCAAACATGGCGCATCCTCCAATCAGATCATCCATTAGGAAGTGTGATTACAATGTCATAAACAATATTTTTGGTTCAAATGATGCTGAAATTTGCGATTTTTTTCCTGAGTTAGGAAGAACAGCTGACCCTCAGCTGCTGAGCCCAGGATGGAGGTTTACTGGCATATCCGGCTCTCTCAGCCTCTTCCTGCTCCATAAATGGCTCCATTAAAGTCTTCTGCAACAGTGTCACCTAGAAATACATCAAACATACTGTCAACAAGCCATAATGGTCTGTCTGAAGATGTTACATTGTATGTATAATTGTCAAGTCTTCATTTCACAGTAATATATTAAAGCAAACACTCTAAGATATATGATAAGCATGATCATGACAGCATATTAGTTTGACATCACATGTAATAATACCTCTGAATAGTCATTTTTCTCTGCTTTTCTGATAGCAGATTCAGCCATCCAGTTCCTCAACACATACCGTGGGTTTACTCCTGAACAATAAAAAAATTACTAATAACATTAAATACAACATAACACATCGTAAAAAAACACACACTACCGTTTAAACATTTACGGTCAGTAAGGCTTTTTTTTTTTAAAGAAATTAATATTATTATTCAGCAAGGATGCATTAAAAGGGACAATAAAGACATTTATAATATTACAAAAGATTTCTATTTCAAATAAACGCTGTTCTTTTGAACTTTATATTAATTAAAACATGTATCAGGGTTTCCACAAAAATATTAAGCAGCTCAACTGTTTTCAAATGTTTCTTGAGCAGCAAATCATCATATTAGAATGATTTCTGAAGGATCATGTGACACTGAAGACTGGAGAAATGATCACAGGAATAAATTACATTCAACTGAACGAATATATTAATTACACAAATACTGTATATTCAAATAGAATAATTTATTTTATATTGTAATAATATCTCATAGTATAATAATATATTATAGTAATACAAAATGACTGTTTTTATTGTATTTTTGATTAAATAAATGCAGCCTTCGTGAGTATAAGAAACTTCTTTCAAAAACAAATCTTACCAATCATGAACATTTCAGCGGTAGTGTTACTGTAACAATATATAAACACATAATATATAACACTGCATCATATAACATATACAAAAACATACCTTGCATTCTGTGCTGCCGTTCTTCATCTGAGTCACTCATTATCCTGTAGAAGACGATTAACACATCAAGTGATGTTCATTTTTAATCCTCTAAAGAGTTTGAGTTTACATTACAGCAACATTACCTTGACAGACGCTGTAAATACAGCTGAACCCAGTCTCTGAAATGCTTGTGTGATGAGAGGTCTGAAAGAGCCCACAAAGACTGTCAAGAGAGACACAGTCACAGTTAATGGACTGAAATCATGATTATGGATATTGCGGCTGCTGTGGGAGTGAATGGAGAGGAAACGTACCGGAGCAAAGGATCCCTTCTGAAGCCGGGACAGGGTCACTTCACTCAGCTGTCTGAAAGTCATAGTGAAGTCTGCTCCAGTGTCCTCCATTAGCTCAACACATCACACATCATACAACATTATATGGGTCATTCTCAGGAAATGCTGCCATTTGTGTGATCTACTACTGATACCATACTGGACTTAACTATTTCTGACAGTTTGGTCGTTAAATATATAATAATAAAATAAAAAAACTATCTAATTAAAAAAGTTTATAATGAAATTATGTGTGTGTGTGTGTGTGTGTCTTACTGATTCCTTACTTTTTTTTATTTCTTTTTTTTATTGTCACAAATGACACCATTTCCTGAGAATGGCCAAATAACTTTATCACATGAATTAATTATAGTACAATTAGAGAAAAAAACAATCCAGCTAATATTTACCTTTAGAAGAAATGCAATCACATATGAATCCTTTTCTTCATTTCCCAGAAAGCCCAACTTTGCTTTGAACAGCTCATGAAATCTACAACAGAAACAGTAAAGTGAGATCAGGAACGACTCAGAGAGGAATACAGTGATCTATATTGTCTAATGACAGGCTCACCTTTGATGGTAGATTTGTGGATACTCTCTCAATATTTGCTGAGATCTGAAGTAAATGAATTGACACGAATCACTCTTATTTATTCCAGACCAATACCAACAGAAAATAAAAGGATCTCTTACTGTGAAAGCTGATCTGAGGTCAGCAGTGGTTTCAGAGCTTCTAGAAGTTTCTGTAGATTGAACAGGCCAACATTAGCCTGAGCTCCTATACTGTACCGGCCCTCGTCATCAGACGTGTTGGGGACAAAATCTAAACAGAGGAAACAATGCTGGAGCAATAACACACATTTAACAATAAAAATATTATATGTTATTATTATGGCTGTCTGTTTCACTTTAACTTATTAGAATATAATGAAGTAAAATAAAACAAGTAATGGATTAAAAAAATTATGCAATTAATCATGCCCCTCAACCCATGTATATATAAGTATATACAAAATTTATAGTAGATCTAAAGTAGCTTACTATTCATACAATGTTCCACTTTTGCAGTATTGTATACATACATATATATATATGTATGCGTGTGTGTGTATTCTCGTATATGGTTTAGGAGGACACAAATGTGTATAATGACAACGTAAACATCTTCACACTTCCTGTGTCCTCATAGGTTTAGGGGTAGGGTTAATATACAGAGTCCCTCTGTGTGTGTGTGTGTGTGTGTGTGTGTGTGTGTGTGTGTGTGTGTGTGTGTGTGTGTGTGTGTGTGTGTGTGTGTGTGTGTGTGTGTGTGTGTGTGTGCGCGTGTGTGTGCGTGTGTGTGTGTGTGTGTGTGTGTGCGTGTGTGTGCCTGTGTGTGCGTGTCTGTGTGTGTGTGTGTGTGTGTGTGTGTGTGTGTGTGTGTGTGTGTGTGTGAAATGTTATATGACAAAAAGCTTAAAAACTAAATTTATAGGAAGATGATTGCTAATATTATGAAAGTTTAAAGGGATACTTCACCTCTGGAAAGATGAATGTGTATTATGTAGAAGAAATGTGAAGAAATTTTTTAATTTGGAGCTTTCTAGACTGAGAAAAGCCAGAAAATGTATTTTTGGCTTATGTGGATGAAAGACAACAACTCCCAGAATGCACTTGCTTCGCTGCCCTAGGAGGCCACGCCTACCGGTAAGAGAGCGCAGTTGAAAACAACAGGCTACCAGTGAGTCTCCGTGACGAGTCTGCCTGGGATTTCGGGATCGCCCAAAATGTCTGGGATTCGGCTTTTGCGTTCTACAGTCGCCATTCATTATGTTTACTGTGGCGAGCAGGACGAGGCTGAGGGCTTCGGGAGAACGGCGCGAGGCCGGTAGCGTCATTCCTGAGACGCGCCGGTCTCGCATCTCTCACGGAGGAGCGGGAATTTTCTTAGCAATGGTAAAACGCACATCAACTGATCACTTGTTTAGCGTTCATGTAAACACTACATTCAGATTCACCGATGGGAATGAATTCGGTTAGATTGAAACAAGAGGTGTGCATGTAAACAATGAATGGCGACTGCAGAAACCAAAAGCTGAATCCCGGACATTTTGAACGATCTCGCCCGCCGGACAAGTCCGGGAAAAGGAGGATGGTAACCCCTACTACTCAGCTTTCTCCTACTATTCAGCTTTCTCCACAGAACAAGAGCCTGCTAGCTTAACTTCCAAAGAAAGACGGCTGACTGTGTGTAGTACATTCTGTGAGTGAGATCCCACCCTCTATGGGCGGGTTGAAAACATGACGAACAGCCCCTACTACTGGCTGTAGTCTTTAGCCTCTGGCCAGAAAATCCTCCGATGACGGAAAATGACGATTTTTGCGTCATCGGAGGATTTTTTCCTGACAAAAAATACATATATCTCTCCTCTCAGGGGGATATGAGGGTGGAAAGCACGGTAATTCGAAAATACTACAGGTTTTCTACTAATACAAAGCTTAATGCTAAATCCTGAAGTATCCCTTTAAGTTAGACAAAGAAACATACTTGGGTCATATGATTCCATAAATCCAAATGGGCCATAATCAAAAGTGATAGAAAGCAGACTGAAGTTATCTGTGTTGCAGACTCCTGTGTGAAGATGCAGATCATGATGTTGTGCATTTTGCGTATTAAGCTCGATCTATAATGATAAATCTATGTGATAACTAAACAAGTAAAGCAGAGTGAACTAACCATGAGCAAAACCAACCGACATCCAGTGGGCGATTAAATGTGCCGTTTCATTCAGCACTCGAGAGAAAAACACCTTCACACAACATGAAAACCATTCAAATATAGTGAGACTGATCAGACAATATAAAATAACCTTGTATTACAGCTAAACAGCAGAGAGACACAGATACTCACCACATACCTTGGGATGGACATTGTTGGTCCTGTTGAGAAGAGTAAAGCTGGGAACCGTTACATGCTGGTTATAACAGACTATGCAACCAAGTACCCAGAGGTGTTCCCATTGAAGTCCATGAAAGCTAAATCTGTTGCTTTTTGTCTAGTACAGTTTTTTTCAAGAGTGGGTTTCCCTCGTGAAATACTGACTGATCAAGGAACTTTATGTCATAACTAACTTTATGTCAACTTTGTTAAAGCAGGTCTATCAATTACTTGGCATCAGGAGCCTGAGAACTACACCTTACCACCCCCAAACGGATAGGCTGACGGAACGTTTCAACAAGACATTGAAGCAGATGCTGCGAAAGTTTGTGAACAGCAGTGGTACAAACTGGGATCTCTGGCTGCCATATCTGTTATTTGCATACAGGGAAGTACCCCAAGCCTCCACCGGTTTTTCTCCCTTTGAACTTCTTTATGGGCATGATGTCAGAGGCCCTCTTTCTCTGCTGAGAGAGAGCTGGGAGGGAGACCAGGGGAGAGGGGATTCTGTTAATGTGGTATCCTATGTTGTGCAGATGAGAGACCGATTGGAAAAAATGAGCGAGCTTGCCCAGTCACACATGGCAGAGGCCCAGAAACAGCAGAAGTTCTGGTACGATCGGTCAGCCCTCCAGAGATCCTTCAGCCCTGGACAGAAGGTGCTAGTGCTTCTCCCTAGTGATGACAATAAGCTTCTGGCAAAGTGGCAAGGACCATTTGAGGTCCAGAAGAAACTTGGGCCTACCACCTATCGGATATTGACCACAGGTCAGTCACGTTCCAATAAAGTACTGCATGTGAACCTCCTAAAGGAATGGGTGCAACGACCTGAAAAGAAAACAGAGGTGATGCTCGTCAGAAGCATTCTGGAATAGGAGGAAGTGGATGAGCAATACTTACCTTCTGAAGGTGTTCCAGTGGACTTCGATCTCCGTCATCTCTCTGAAGACAGACAGCAGCAGGTGAGAGCCATCTGTAATCTTGAAGTGTTCCAGGTGAACCCTGGGAGGACTGACCTTGTTGAACATGATATTGTCCTTAAAGATGGTGCTTCTGTGAGACGACTCAGTTACAGGATCCCTGAGCGCTTGTTGACCGCACTGAAAGAGGAGGTGGATTTCATGCTGTCCCAGGGTATCATAGAGGCTTCAAAGAGTGAATGGTGTAATCCGGTAGTCCTTGTACTGAAAAAGGATGGTAGCATAAGATTCTGTATTGATTTCAGGTACTTGAACTCAGTTTCTCAGTTTGACTCCTATCCAACACCAAGGATTGACGACCTGCTCGAACGGCTGGGAAAGGCAAAATTCCTGACCACATTAGATCTTAGCAAAGGGTACTGGCAAGTACCACTGACCAAGCGATCCAGAGAGCTGACTGCTTTCCGGACTCCATGGGGCCTATTCCACTTCACAGTGCTCCCATTTGGCCTTCATGGAGCGCCAGCAAATTTCCAGAGGCTGATGGACCAGGTACTTCGTGATTCCTCTGCATTTGCGGCAGCCTATCTTGATGATATAGTTCTGTATAGTGACAGCTGGGAGCAACATCTGGAACATCTGTGCACCGTCTTGGGCTGCCTTCACGCTGCTGGGCTGACCATAAATCCCGCAAAATGTGCCTTTGCTGCATCTGAGACTGAGTACCTGGGCCATATCATTGGGAATGGGATGATACGGCCACAGGTTAGTAAGATCCAAGCCATTGAGTCATTCCCTTTACCCCAAACAAGGAAGCAACTCCAATCCTTTTTGGGCATGGCAGGCTTCTATCGTCGCTTCATTCCGCAGTTTTCCACCAGGGCGGCTCTGCTCTCAGACTTGACCGGGTCCCGGAGTCCCAATCAGATCCAGTGGACAGAGGAGGCCGTGGCAGCTTTCCATGATATCCGGCAATCAATGAGTAAGCAACCAGTTTTGTATGGTCCAAACTTTAACGACCATTTCTATGTGCAGACTGATGCTTCCGACAGGGGTCTGGGCGCTGTGCTTCTTCAGGGGCCCCCCGAGAACCGCCATCCTGTTGCTTACATCAGCAGAAAGTTGTTCCCCAGGGAGGTCCGTTATTCGACCGTGGAAAAAGAGGGACTGGCTATCAAGTGGGCCCTGGACTCCTTCCGCTACTACCTTCTGGGTAGAGAATTCACACTGGAGACCGACCATAAAGCATTGCAGTGGATGGAGAGGATGAAGGACACCAATGGAAGAATCACGCGGTGGTACCTGGCCCTGCAACCATTCCGCTTCAGCATCCAACACATCCCAGGCAAAGAGAACCAGACAGCTGACTACCTGTCTCGCTGTACCAGCGAGAGTCCTGAAGGGGGGGAGTGTGTGATGGCTACGACCACACAGGGTAACATCACCTCAGTTTTAAACATTTGATTACAGTTTTATTATTTCACCTCTTTAGTTTGTTGCACTTATCATTTACAGTCATCTAAACTATGATGTCTAAATAATGAACACAACAGTTTTTTGATTTAGTTTATTTTGCTTTACCTTTACATTGATTTACAGGGAGTGCACTAATCACATGTTTCTTTGTGTTGAGTTACCTGGACTATTGGGGTGGTCCCTTCCTGGTTGGGCGAAAGGAGTGGCTAAGGGCTGAGGAGACCTATATCCGGGAGCCAGCTCATTAGGCCATACCATGTCTCACCATGTGCCGGGGGGGATTTTGTCCTTAGTTAGCTCTTGAGTTTTCATGTGTTAGTTTGTTTACCCCTTCTATGTTATTTGGTTTTGTTAAGCTGTTATATAAGCTCCCTTTTGTGTCTTTGTGGCAGGTCAGTTTTTTGTTCAGTTAACCTTGTGTTATGAGTTTATGTATTTGAGCCTATATTCAGTTATTTTTTGTTGACCTCTTTTTAAGGCCTAGTTATTCATTTTGGTCTTTATGTAACTTTTCAATATTTTGGGTAATAAAACCCCTTTTTTTTGGAAACAGTCTCCTGTGTCCTCTTGCCTCACTGCCTTGGTCCCTGACAGGGTCATTTGTTGCTATAGATTTAAACTGCTCTTTAATTACAAAGTCCAACAATGTCCTGAAAATAAAAAATAAAAATAAATTAAAAAGCAAATAAGAGTGAGAACAAAATATTATCTCCCAAGTTAAAGTTAAAGTTAATATACCGTAGGACATCTAACTCTCCAGTTCTAGTTACAGTTTTTTCCGATTGCAAAACTCTAACTACAGTCTGCACTACCAACAGTCACCTGAGCTAAACAGTTCACATCACCTGCAAAACTCATTCCAAGCAACACAACTCTTAACACATGGCTCAAAACAGCTCAGTGCAGCCAAACACTATACACAACCCTCACTGAGATAACACACACTGTCACTCAGAACACACTGAGAGGAAACACACTACACACAACCCTCACTGAGATAACACACACTGTCACTCAGAACACACTGAGAGGAAACACACTACACACAACCCTCACTGAGATAACACACACTGTCACTCAGAACACACTGAGAGTAAAAACACTAGCATCAAACACCAATACAGAAAATACTAACTTTTCATCTTTACAGTTTGAACAATTTCAGTGACTTCATACAAAGTAATATTTTCTTCAAAGAAAAGAGTGACATTCTTTCACATGATTTATTTAAATTTTTAGAACATAACAATTCTTTAAGGTAAATGAAAATTAGCAGTTTACTTCAATAGTCTGTAGTAATTTATGGAATTACAGTAATAATAAAAAAAAGGTAGAAACTAAAAGTGCATACTGTAATTCGAACAAATAATTTAGGGGCTAATCCTGCCTCTCTCTAGCATCAGGCCACAAGACAATTTGTCTTGCTGAGCTCTACCTATATATATATATATATGTATATGTGTATATATATATATATATATGTGTGTGTGTGTGTGTGTGTGTGTGTGTGTGTGTGTGTGTGTGTGTGTGTGTGTGTGTGTGTGTGTGTGTGTGTGTGCGTGTGTGCGTGTGTGTGTGTGTGTGTGTTCACTAACAAGTCTAAAACAAGACCCCTGCTTAGCCTTTCATCTGAAATTGCAGTCAGCAGTGTTTGAAAGGCACAAGGCTGAAATCTATTCTGTTTTGAATGTGTGGTTCACAGTTTTGACAGCAGTGTGTTAGCATTTGAACAAAGTGCTGTAAATCCACAGTGTTGTGCAGGTTGTGATTAAAGTCATGGGATAAGTGTGTAGAGTTTTGAAAACTGTGTTCAAGCAATGAAAAACGAACTAGAGTTCTCTTACGAGAGTCCTCTCGTACTGCGTTTTTATCAAAACGCTACGGGAAAAGTCTCTTTTCACGAAATACTGAAGCAAAAAATTATCCTTAATTTTCATACATGTAAAGCGCGTTGCAGCAGTAGTCAGCTATGGCGAGACGGCTTGCTCGCTCATTGGCTGCTCTGCGGCAACTGCATAAGCCTATCGAGCGAGGCCTGAGGTGACGTCAGGCCAATGAGGGCGCTTCGCGCCCTCCTTGCCATTTCCCGCCGAGACGGGTGTGGCTAACCTCTATAAAAGGAGCTCGAAAAGGCTGATTCACTTGATTTTCATCTCTTCAGCGAAGCTCACGCATCGCTGGATCACGAGGAAGCACGCGTCGTCTGATGCAAGCACTTCAGCGGGACGAGCCCTCGAAGCAGCTGGCCAACGCCGCCTTCTACCGCCGTACCTGCTGCGCTTTCCGACGCTATATCCTTTACATTCTTGTTCTTGTGTGTGTGTGTGTGTGTGTTCGCTTTGAAACACTCACCCCTAAAAGAGCTGCGTCTTTTTCAAGATGCCTTCAAATGCAGCGCTCGCGCTCGCTGACGGCGAAACGCCTTCACTCCGAGCCAATTGCCTACGGTGACTCTGAGGACTCGCCGGGCATCCTTTCCAAGGCTGCCCTTCCTGGAAGCGGATGGCGGGATTCGTTTTTTTTTACGTTACAAGAAAAGCTACCCTGCCTCTACACGCGTCATTCACCGGCGAAGGAGAAAAGAGCGTTCTTAGTCCCACCGTTGGTCGGTCTGACCTCTTTTCTCTCACATTTCTCAGTTCCCTGTTCGGCGACTGGAAATATTATTGCAGCAAGTGAGTCTGTTATAACACGCTTGCCTGCCAGCAAACGCCGAAGAATACATGTTGACGCCGCTTTCAAAAGTCTGTATCCCCCTGTGGCTCAGTGGTGGAATTATAGGTTTTCCACATGGGAGACCGGAGTTCGAATCTCGGTCTAGCAGCATATATATTTATGCCGCCAATGCTTTGCTCTGTCAGTCCCCTGAAGGCGACTGCAGAGATGCATTTTGCAGCCAGCGAGCGCGTAGTACCCGCTTGCCTGCAACCGAACACCGTTTCTACGGTTCCCGTGCGTCACTGGCGAAAGGAGAATGGAGTGTTTTCAGCCCCGCTGAAGCTGGGCGATATCCACTCTTCTCACATTCTGGCATTTTGCAGGCGTCTGAAAATGCAAATCACTCTGTTTGTTCCCCGAGAGGCAACTGCAGACGTGTTTTTTGCTGCCCACGAGCACGTGGTACATGCCTGCAAGCAAACGCCAGTGTGGATAATACTCGCGCTGACTTTGTCTATGTATCTTCACTGTGGTCCAGTGGTAGATTCTTAGACTTTCACGCGGGGGATCCGAGTTCGAATCCCAGGTCTACCGGCAGAAAATATTTATGCCGCCGAATGCAAATCACTCTGATTGTTCCCCGAGAGGCAACTGCAGACGTGTTTTTTGCTGCCCACGAGCACGTGGTACATGCCTGCAAGCAAACGCCAGTGTGGATATGCTCGCGCTGACTTTGTCTATGTATTGTCACTGTGGTCCAGTGGTAGATTCTTAGGCGCGGGGATCCGAGTTCGAATCCCAGGTCTGCCGGCAGAAAATATTTATGCCGCCGAATGCAAATCACTCTGTTTGTTCCCCGAGAGGCAACTGCAGACGTGTTTTTTGCAGCCCACGAGCACCTGGTACATGGCCAGACTTCTACCGAAGTCCCGGCCACGGCCGATGATGCTATATGTGTAGAGAAGATGCCCACTGCCTAGTGCCCATCCCTACACACTAGCACAGCCCTTCACACAGAGCCCGCGCTCATATATTCGACTCGGGTCGATCACGCACACAACATAGTGAACGTGCCCACTGCCTAGTGCCCACAAACACTATGTTCTGCATGCCTTGTGGTTTCTGTAAAGACGAAACCTGTGTGCATTCACTCTGCTCAGGCAGACAGTGCACTCGTTGCAGTAACTGTGCCCGCTCTCCCGCGCCCACACTTACTCACGGCCATTATATGTCCTACGGGACTCGCCCAGCCCTCCTTTGCTCGGTTAAACACCGCAGCGGGGTCGAGCGCAGGCATTCTGTCCACTGTGATCAGCGCGCTTCCCCCTAGGGCTCGCGCACATAAAATCGACTCAGGTCGATTGCGCTTCCAACATAGTAAAAGTGCCCACTTCCCAGTGCCCACGAACACTATGTCTCACAGATCACAGGCTCTCTGTAAAAACGGGACCTGTGCGCGCTCGCTCTGCTCAGGCAGGCAGCGCGTCCAAAGCAGTGAATGTGCCCGTTTCCCGCCCACATTTACTCGCAGACAGCATGAGTCCCACGAGACTTTCTCAGCCCTCCCTCACTCAGTTAAGCACTGTAGTAGGGTCGAGGACGAGCGTTCTGCCCGCTGTAATAAGCGCGCTCCCCGCCTCGAATGTCACAGGCGTAACGCCTATGTTATTGCGCCCCGAAGCACCTCTGTTGCAGAACAGAGCGTGCTTCGCATCCAACCCTTAGCCAGCCATGCAGAGGCATGGGCAGCGCTTCCAGGGGTTTCGGACTGGGTGCTAGACATTATAAACAGAGGCTTCTCGCTACAGTTTTGCTACAGTCGAAACTACGGTGACTTTAGGAGTAGCACACACTACTTCGCGCCGAAATATCAAAACTGATGAGCAAAGGGGCGATAGAGCATGTATCCCAAGCTCAAAGCGAAGGGGGGCTATACAGCAGATACTTTCTTGTTCCCAAAAAGGACGGTGGTATCAGACCCATACTGGATCTAAGACGGCTGAACAGAGCATTAGTGAAACGCAGTTTCAAAATGCTCACGACCAGCAAAATTCTCGCGCATGTTCGCCGAGAAGACTGGTTCATGTCGATAGATCTGAAGGACGCGTATTTTCAAATACAGATAGCGTCATATCACAGGCGATACTTGAGATTCGCCTTCGAGGGTCAGACATACCAGTATACAGTCCTGCCCTTCGGCTTGTCCCTGGCACCTCGTACATTTACGAAATGCATGGACGCAGCGCTCGCTCCTCTCAGACTCAGAGGCATGCGAGTGCTGAACTATTTGGACGACTGGTTGATCCTAGCTCAATCACGATCCCAGCTCGTGGAGCACAGAACCATTTTACTCGATCACCTCGAGAATCTTGGTATCACGGTCAATTGGGCGAAGAGTTCACTGAACCCCAGTCAAACGATTTCGTTTCTGGGTATCGTTCTGGACTCGCAGTCTATGAAGGCGCGGCTGTCGCCACAGCGCGTGCTGCACATTCAGCGCGCGGCGAGGTCTTTCCGCCGCGGCGTTTTCACCCCGCTCAGGAAGTTTCAAAGGATGCTGGGTCTCATGGCCTCAGCATCATCAGTTCTCCAGCTGGGCTTGCTCCGCATGCGCCCGCTGCAGTTCTGGTTGAAAGCGCGAGTACCGCGCGGAGCGTGGGTGTCCGGCCGGTTACGCCTCAAGGTCAATCAAAGCTGTGTGACAGCCCTGATACCTTGGTTGGCGGACGGCTGGTACCAATCAGGTGTAAGCCTGGGGACTTCCTCGAGAGTGAGGATGGTGTCGACAGACGCATCCACCTCGGGATGGGGAGCGCTGCTCGAGGGCAGACCGTTCTTCGGCCTGTGGTCGGAACGAGAAAAGCTCCAACACATCAACTGCCTGGAAATGCTGGCAGTGCACAACGCGCTGACGCGTTTTTGTCCCCATATCAAGGACCAACACGTCGTAGTCCGTTTGGACAACACGGCCGTGGTGTCCTATATAAATCGCCAGGGCGGTCTGAAATCCACATCCCTGTACAGGCTGGCGAAACGCCTCCTAATATGGGCTCAGCACAATTTGCGCTCGCTGAGGGCAGTGCATGTGCCTGGGCTCCAGAATGTGGGCCCAGACAGACTGTCCAAGAACAACATTCCCCTGGGCGAATGGTCTCTACACCCACAAACAGTCCGGCGTTGCCTCCTCGTGGGCTTGGTCCAGCGGGATTTCCTTACAGGATATATGTACGGCGGCAGGCTGGGCCTCGCCGTCTACATTTATCAGGTTTTACAACCTAGAAGTTCCCGCCTTGCAGGCTAAGCTACTATCGGTGTAGTCGATTCAGCTGTCTAACTAGAACACTGAAATCGCATGCGCAACGCGCTACCGACTGTCTTATGGGCAGAATTGTGTAAGACCCACATTTCCCACATTCAGTTCAGGTTCCCCACCCTGTCTATGTGATGTCATATTCGCGTCTGCTGGCGCGACCATATAAGGACGGAGGGAATCCCCTCTTGTCTCTAGACTCTCTCTGTGAGGTCATGTTTACGTCTGCGGACGTTACAGTTTAGGGAATTAAGGTCCCCCATCCCTTATTCCCGGATTCTTTGTGAGTCTATCTGGTGATTATGCACTGTACATCTGGCTTAGCTTCCAGTGATCGGTGTTTTTTATCCCAGCACGCACGGCGTTTTACAAGGGGTTCCCGTAGCGTTTTGATAAAAACGCAGTACGAGAGGACTCTCGTAAGAGAACGTACTCGGTTACTAACGTAACCTCGGTTCTCTCTAGAAGAGGGAACGAGTACTGCGTTCTCTGCCGTGCGTACGGTTCACTCTGGTTCGCTTCGGCGATGAAAATCAAGTGAATCAGCCTTTTCGAGCTCCTTTTATAGAGGTTAGCCACACCCGTCTCGGCGGGAAATGGCAAGGAGGCCTCACCTCACGTCACCTCAGGCCTCGCTCGATAGGCTTATGCAGTTGCCGCAGAGCAGCCAATGAGCGAGCAAGCCGTCTCGCCATAGCTGACTACTGCTGCAACGCGCTTTACATGTATGAAAATTAAGGATAATTTTTTGCTTCAGTATTTCGTGAAAAGAGACTTTTCCCGTAGCGTTTTGATAAAAACGCAGTACTCGTTCCCTCTTCTAGAGAGAACCGAGGTTACGTTAGTAACCGAGTACGTTTGGTCCACATGAACTGCTGCTGTGCAGACTGTAGTTAGAGTTTTGCACATGTGACTCCAGTTGTGCCCACTGTCGTTTAGCAATCGAAAAAAACTGTAATATCTCCAGTGAACCGATACGAAACCAGGACTTGGCCAGACGCAGAATAACTGCTCCTGATAGATACAGAGAACAATCACATAAAGCTGAGGAGGATAAAGAACTTAGTTACTCGATTTTTCCAAATCTGATCGTATTTTACCTCTTTCTTTTATGACACTGCCATTATAAAACGGATCCCTCCAAACAGGTTCCTCACTCACAACCAGACTGACAAACAATAAAGGCAAAAAAATGGAAAAGGTATAAATAAATAAAATAATAATATTCAACACCAAACATTTGAATGTGATAAATACATATATTACTCTTCTTGTGCATGTACCTGAGGGCTCTGCTGGTATGTGTGTGTGTGTGTGTGTGTGTGTGTGTGTGTGTGTGTGTGTGTGTGTGTGTGTAACTTACATTTTACTATTCAAATCTTAATAGTAAAATGCTCCTCCCAACAGACATTCAGTTGTCTACAAGTAAAATTGCACCTACATGTCTACTAACTCTCATTAGAGTATTACAGGGTACTTGCACAATTTTTAAAGTCAAATTTAAGGCTTTTTAAGACCTTTTTAAGACCTGAAGAAATCAAAATGAATACCGTACATTAGGGGTGCGCAATATTGACAAAAATATGTCTCG
This sequence comes from Leuciscus leuciscus, assembly GCF_965113295.1. Lineage (NCBI taxonomy): Eukaryota > Metazoa > Chordata > Actinopteri > Cypriniformes > Leuciscidae > Leuciscus > Leuciscus leuciscus. The sequence goes on along the minus strand of NW_028118542.1, from coordinate 431,057 downwards.
ATATTTTCAACGTTTTGTCGATAATAATTAGATGATATTTTAAAATTATTTAATGATTTACTGAACAGTTTTTTAATGTTTTAATTAAAGAATACTTTAAATATGAAACTAAAACCACCAGTAGGTGGCGGCAAGTCACTGTCTTAATAAGCGAGTTGTTGGAGTCATTTATTCAACTGATTTGTTCAATATGATGTCTATGGTTCAAACGAGTAGGGTATTCCTGCCATAGACAGTATAAGAAGTGGACAAAGTCATCTCATTGGAACTCAATTGAGGCAAGTGAAGCCCGTTTTCAGCGATTTCTTAGGACTTCCGTTCCTGACACGCAGACTCAAACCGAGCTTGACGACGTAGATGTGACGTGAGCAACCCGTCCGTCCTCTAGTAGCTGTGCCGAGAGAAATCTGAATCATTCCCTTCCGAATCTTGCAGAGACGGAGAGTGTGAGTAGGAGGTGTCCATGAGCTAGGAGCAGGAGAAACTTTTGCTAGGTATTCGGATTAATTATTTTGTAATTTTGCCTCCACGTCTCCCCGATTGCCCGCGAGCTTCTCCTCCCGTCCATACGGTAATTTCTCTACTGTGCGACAGAGAGTCGTGTGGTTATGACGCAATCGTTAGCCTACTTTTACAAAAACTGCTTCTACGGGGCCATAACGTAAGATACAAGGTAATGGAGCATTTTATACATTGTCGTGTTTCTTTAGAAATAAATAATGGACAAATGGAGTCTTCAAACACCTCAGATGTAAAGTTATTCGCTGTCAAAGTGACGCCAAAATGAATGGGAGTCAATGGGATGCTAACAGCAGGTGAAGTTCTGCTACAAGATGGTGGCACGCGGCCGGCTTCAACTTCCGGTCGACTTCCTTCCCGCTTGATTCCTGCACAATCGGAGGCTGCAGTTATAGGACCCTAATTTTTTGTGACACCGCCACCTACCGAATTGGATGATCACCAGAAACAGTCATTTGAGATGGACGACCAGAATGTGAGTACCGATATTCAATTAACTTTTATTATATTACGTTTAAACGAAGCAAAGTTTACAAAGCCAGTGAGAGCTAACTATCAATTAATAACTAATTCCCACGAATTTGGCACGTCGTAGTAATTAATACAACTAGAACACGAATTCCAAATTCGTGGGAATTAGTTATTAATTTATAGTTAGCTCTCACTGGCTTTGTAAACTTTAACGACCACGTATGTAAACTAGAAATAATTTATAACACTAAACAATATTATACATTATAGATTCGAATAGTATTTATACTTTAACCAGTTATGTGGCGGACTTTTGCGCTAATCGTGGAGCACTTATGCTAACCATGTGCTCAACATGACAAACTCATGACGCACTATTCATATAACAAAACAACTGCGTTTAACAGTGTTTATGCTTAAATCGGAAGAGTGTTTTGCATTATACTTTGCAGTATAATCATGGCCATGATTTAATAAATCCTTGTTTAGTTTTATATTAAGTAAATCTAGCCAGCACATAAATTTAACGTAAAAAAATGAGCATGAAAGCATGCTGATGTTAAATGTGTAAGATTTACCTGTAGCTTACTCTCTTACCTGAAAACTTGGTTAATCATTGTTTTACCTGATTGGTTAAGTATAAAATACCTTTCATAAATCAACTGCCTGGTTGCACTACAAATTAGCCTGTCGTTTTGGCGTTTATTTTGCAATAATGAATGAGACATTTGGCAGTTTTAATATTCTGTAACAATTTGGCCTAATCTGCAGGCCTATGATGACACACGGTTATCACGTGTTAGTTTCTGTGATGTTCTGCATTGCCAATATTAATTTTATGGATGTGGTTAGGATCATTGTAGGACAGATGATCATAAAAAATGCACTAGGGATATTTTAATTGAGATGATCTCAAAATATTCTATATATAATAGGCTCTCTCTTTTTCAAGATGCATATAACAATCCAAAAAGGGAGATCCTTGCCAGCATTAAGGAGATGTGCTGTATTGACTATCACTGCCCATTCTGCAGTTCAGCTGTGTTCCAGTCAACAAAGCTGAGCAAGGTCAGAACCCATTTAGAAAGCCATTTCAATCGGGCGGTTCTCCATGAAGGTACGTTTTCAAACATCCCCTCAGGAAATGCAATTGGAGTTAACGTGCATTAAAACCAGCAAGAATTTTAGGATTAGTTCCATTTGAGCAATGAATCCAACTGTCTTTCTGATTTGTTTTTGGAAACCAAACACCTAATTCAGATTTGGGGTTTACATTTACACATTTAAATAAATAATCAATAGTTCTATGTTCTTGTTTAGGGTATACCATTCACAGATGTGGGTTACATTGCCGACCACAGTTGCATTATCACTGCATTCACTGCCAGTCAATGCTGTTTCGTAAATCGGATTTCATTAAACACCTGTCTTTGTGCAAGGAGGATCACTCTGCCTCTGCCATAACCAGCACACACCCAGATCAAACTACAAAAACCACCTCCATCCCATCTCTAAGAACAGCAACCACCACCTTCCAAGATCCAACTACAACAACCACCACTATCCCATCTCTATCAACAACAACCTCCCCCACTCTGCCAATCACCCCAAGTGAACAGATGCGAAGGGTCCGTGTGAAGGCAGTACTAAAGAAAAAGTGTCCTATATGCCACCTTCTCATGAACAAGACAAATTTAAAGAGGCACATAGAAAGCACACAAGCAAACAGAAGGACATCACAGCATCTTCCCACCTTCAGAGTGAATGTATTGATCTGGAGAATGGAATTTATACAGTCCACAAATCATTCCATGGTACCAGTATACCTCTCCATGTCCAAAATAAAATATGGGGGGAAAATCAACAAGTTTGCTGTGAATCCACTGAGTGCCAGGTGAACATGGAGTTGGCATGGAGGAGTGGATTGAAAGCAGACCAGTGCATACACCTTAAATCAATAACATACTGTTCATCTTATGCTTGCTCTCCTGTACTTTGTGAAGATACACTAACTGAGATGGTGAACAACAAGTGGTTTGGTGAGGATAAAAAGAAGGTTTGCCTTGGTCTGAAAAACCTTGCCAACAGCAACCATGCACCTCTGTCTGTGTACTGCAAAATTGGAACCCCTCAGTCAGTGAAATACATCTCCATTTATGAGCCTACAGTTTCGTATTATAGTCGATTGGGACGAGTCATTGTGTCGTATGACACCAAAAAAATTCATGGCACTGTCCTTGTCATACTACAACGAGATCATGCATACACAAATATATAGCAAAATGGCACTTATTTCAAACACAACGTGAACTGTTCAGAAAAGTGCGGAGCACAGAGGAAATGGAAGTCCTAACATCAGCAGGGGATGAAAACAGACATGAAGAGGCTGATCTGGGTGACATACCATGTCCACCAAAAGATGAACAAAAGTTCAAAGTCATGGTCCAGTATATTCTGAACAACAAAAAGTTACCTGTTGTACTTCCTGAACATTTGCGACTTCCATCGGTGGAAAAGCAATACCCAAGGCATCTAATTCCAGAAGAGATGATGTGCCAGCACTGCCCTGGCAATGTACCCCTCAGTGACCCAATCCTTATTACACAAAAGGCAAAAATCCTCACCAGCTCACGCATTGTTCATGGTAGGTCAATAATGATGCAGATTCATTATTATTATTTTTAAAGTTAAAATCTACTATGGGAGATTTGGTCTATACTTTTAAAAATCATTCAATGTTTTAGAAACTGTACTGTGATTTTGTTAAATCTTTATATTTCCAGATGTTTCTACCTACTGTAAGTCTTGTCATCAATGTGGAACCTACTTCCGGTACCAAGAGTGGAAAGACGGCATACACAATTTTAATGATCGAATACTCCTTGACCTTCCTCTATGCATAACCATAAGAAATATGCTACAGGTAGTTTTCAATCTTAATTGAATTAAAGTCTTTAATTCATTCCTTTAAAATGTACAGTATATTTAGATTTTCATTATTTTGATTCTCTCTTAGGTCCATACTGCTGTCAGCAGAGTGGTGGAGTATTTGGAAAGGACATCAGGGGTGCAGTTTCCCTCATCTGATACGGTTCTGCAAGGATATCTTCACTTTGAAGCTCTTACAGAACATGACTATCAGTATTCATGTGTTAACTGTGGGGACCATCCACCAGTGGTCATCATGGATCTCCATAAGAAGGGGGCCTTCCATTTGTCAGGTAAGCATGCTTTCATTGAATAGTGTTATCATCTAGTATTAAATTTCACCCAGCTTTTAATTTTTACACAGATTTTGTGTAATGTTTTTACATTATTTCCTTAGTAAGTGACCTTTCACCGCCTCCAGAAGACTTCAACGGAGAGGTTGATATGCAAATCTTTTGGGAGGCACTTTCAGTGGAGAGGATTGGTAGAGGATTTGTAACAAGTCATTTAAATAATTTGTCAATATGTTAGACTTTTTTTAATGACAGCATAATTATGTGGCAAACAAAGTAACATGGACATAAATCTATAATTATTTGTTGTTATTTGATGTGATATTTTCAAAGGTCAACAGAAAAATCCATTTACAGTTCCACCTAGTTTTCACTTCTGGGCACCATGGATAGGTCCAAAAACATGTAGATCAAACCATGCCCTTAATACCGAATATAAAATAGTTCGTCCACCAAAACCGACTGAGGTCTCTGAAATAACAGTAACAGAAGACCGCCTGACAGAGGAACTATACAAGCAGAAGGTAAAAACACAATTTATTAGATTTTCTATTTTTAGTAGCTATTATTTTCTAAAACATTTCTACTGTTATTTTGTTTTAATTTATAGGTTCCAGTAGTTAGGAACTTATGTAAGGAGTGTGGGTTAGACCCGTCTGGATCACGAGCGGACCTCCTTCTGAGATTGTCCAGTGAAATGAAGTCAAGGCAGACATACGACAAGGTTTTTCAGAAGATCTGGGCTGCTTCAGGTAGGCCACATTTTACATATTTTACTTTGTGTGTGCTGTCACTATTTTGAAGGGTTTGCCCCTGGATGGAATAACTTCCAAAGGTGCTTCCCTTTAATTATCTGGCATTTTATTTTCAGTGTACTCTGTAAGGATGAAACCCTTTTAGTTGGTTAAACAACTATATATTTTTTTTTCATTTCAGGTGGCTGGGCTGTGATTATGTGCCCGTGTGGCATTGTGTACAGCATAAAGTGTCAGATTCGAGCAGAAAGCCCACGTGACTTTGCAGACATGTTGCTTTCCTGGAAGCTCATGCCAAACGTTATCATATATGACTTTGCACGTGGGTTAGCAACCCACATGAACCTCAGAGAGCCAGAAAGGTTGCCTTTCAATCCCTTTGAAGGATGTTTAAGCCCCCCAACTCCAGACAATATAGCCAAAGCCAAAGATGGGAAACTGAAGGTCTCACTACCTTGGCTGAATTGTAAAAAAATTATTCCAGACCCTGAAGGCCATCCAATTACTGGTTCGGCGGAGCATTATGCTCTGTATGACCGGTTCCACGAGAACAATACGAAAGATCCCTGTGATGTCCTGCGAAAGCTTCACATTGTCCCACAACTGGCTGGAAAAGTAAACAGTCAAGTTGCAGAACAGCTATTTTCCAGAATGAAGAAAAATAATTACTTTTTAAACATGGCTTTACCGTCAACACATCCGTTCCTTATGAGGAATATTATACACCATCATAACATGTACAGAAATGAACAACGGCTAGGCAACATAAAAAGGGCTTTTGGAAATGTCACAATGAACATGCACAGCCAGGCAGTGTTGGGTAATTTATTTATTTTTTAATTCCATTCTGTTTTAAATGCAGCACATTTATTGATCAATGTTGAATTAATTTAAAAAAAAATTTTTTTTAGGAAAAACAGAATCCCCAGATATAGTCTCCACTGTTCCAATGGACATTGATGTACCAACTGGTGAGTAATGAGGGACTCATTCTGCTCTTCTATTGTCAAGTTCTTCATTTTGTTTTTCTGTATGACAGAATGCTTATGGATTGTCAATGCTGAGAACTTCTTTCATTTTATGGGTTTATAGGAACACTTTGTCATTTTCTGTTTTAGTTTCAGGAGAGTCAGTGCCCAAGCCAGCATCCCTCGCTGCGCCCAGTCCAGCGTCCCTCGCTGCGCCCGCTGCGCCCAGTCCAGCGTCCCTCGCTGCACCCGCAGAACCGGGCCTCCAAACCTCATGACCAGACGTCTGACAGAAAGCAGCTCTCCTGGATCTGGAGTGCTCTAAGGATGGAATATTTCACATATCACATAACGTTAGTTTAATCATAATAATCAATAATCAATGTCTGTGGTCAATTACAGATTTTTACTTCAGTTAAGTTACTCAAATTCAATTCAAGTTTATTTCACATGCAATGAATCAAATAAATGGGAACAGTCAGTCATTGTACAACACACCATAAAAAATAAAGTAAAAATTAAAGCACTCACTTCCTCTTCCACCCATCATGCGATTACGAGCCATCGCCAACCTGCAAGAAAATCAGTACAAAATACAAGACAATACAATACAAATCTCCTCAGAAATAACGTTAACTTACTCCCCTGAAAAGAACTATCAAATAAAAGTATTATCAGAAATTATATGATGCTTTCAAAAAGTATATATCCTCCGATGTCCTTCAAGAATATAAGTCTCCTCTCAGCAATCCAGAAAAGCTTCAAAGTAGCAAGTTTCGGCCAGAAAATTCTCCGCAAAAGTCAGTCTGTTAATTCGCCTCGTCTCTCAACCAACAGACAGCGGTCGATCGTTGAGCAGAGAGATACATGCAGATCGCAGAATTCATAAAACGCGTCGCCATAGCAACTAACATTCGAATCATAACATGCATGCACGCCCAGACAGCGACCGGTTCGAGTGTAAATATATATGCAGTCAGAATTCATAACCTACATAGCAACTAAAATTCGAACCACGCATGCACGCGCACATCACTCTGATTTATTAAATAATTGCAACCTTAATGTTGACGTTTTCTTTAATATGATTTTCATTCTTTCAGACCAGTTTTATTATTAAAACCCGTGGAAAATGCGCGCAAAAAGGCACAAGAGGGAATAAATCGGACATCATATAAATTAATAATTAAATTGGCCCTTTTCCACATATATATCAAGGCCAATCAGCTTTCAGTATCACTAATACACCATCCAACCGGTTAGTAGTAGTGGTGAAGAAATCCAAATTATTTTTGAATTCTCTATTAAAATTGTTCACAATTGCTACCCAGTTGAGTTAACTATAAACGTGCTAAATTTGCTCTGCAAGTGAAAGTCGTCTTGTGGTGCCATCTTATATATTTTTTTTTATAATATTCATTATCAATGTCAGTGGTCTGGTGTTACGGAAAAATTCAGTATTACTTATATTCATTTGTTTCCAAACTGTTAATTTCATTTAATCATCTGTTTCTGTGAGGGTTTTCTAGCAGCTGAAGGGGGGGACAAGCAAAACAAACGTAATAAAAGCAGATGGGCCAGGAAGATAGACACCTAGGGCACGAGAAGGGATCCAGGCAGGAGGTAATTTAGGTCGTAAACGAAAGCCTTTTGGTATCTCAGAGACAAAGAACAGTTTGACCAGCCAAGGGGGGTAGAAAACCAGTTGAAGATATCCCATATCTTTAAGGAAAACTGCAGAAACTTGGAAGGAGGGGTCATGATGACAGAGAAAACTGTATAAAATGTCTGTTTTATTGGGTCACCAGGCATTCTGTTTCAAGGCTGGGTGGCTGCGGTCTGTGGAAAGAATCCTCAAAGAATAAACCTTTTCTCTTTATAACAATTTTGCCTCTTGAAAGTTTCTTACACCTTTGATGCTGTTTTTATTAATCTCTGAAAATTGCTCTTACATCTGGTCACTTCAAATTATTACTTTGGTTTCACTTTATTTTGGTCCATTTAAAAAACAGCCTAAGCGAATGTTATATTTGTTTATTTTTCTGATTCATCACATTACAATAAAATCAACTGTATTTAGATGGGAAAATGATTCTCATCTGTTTCATTTCATTAGCCTCCAGACTTGCTTAAAAAAACAAACAAAAAACACACAGAACCATTAAAGCTATTTTTGTGACAGTGACGTCATATAATATTATAATATTGAAAGTATTGATTTTAGAAATATATCTTATTACGTATGGTATACATAACATATTGTGCTTTTTATTTATTTATTTAAATTACAAACATTTCAAGTAGCCTACAATGCAACAAAAAACAAAATGAATACAAGGCACTGTAAATACAATTCAAAATGTATAAACCAAAGAATAACAACAACAACTAAAGTATAAATGTACATAATAATAATAAAATAAATACAGAAATGAAAGTTTATAATATCAGGGCAGTTATATGTATTTGAAAAGCTTTAAAATTTGTATTGTTTTTATAAGCTTTTTGTTTTGTGATCTCATGTTTAAAAGATATTCTAAGTATATTGTGAGATCAGTGTTATAAAAGGTAATATAGGAGGGTTTCTTTTGAGTTATTTTTGTCTTATGGATATAAAACTTCGCCAAAATAATTAAAAGATTAATGATATAATTTTGTTTTTCAGAAAAAGAATTCACAAATCTAATGACTAGGCAATTTTAAATATTAATATTACACATATTAATTCCATTGGCTGGTCCAGCAACCAATCGCATTGCATCTCGCGTGGGCCGAGGTTCCGTATCTGCTTTACTTTTCGAAATGGATGATCCCCATGGAGGGAGAACCTGAATTTGTAAAGTTGGGACGGTTGTTTTATTCTCAACGATATGAAAAGTGTTGCCACTCCCATTTATTGCACATGTTCCCCCGAAATTATATTGCACGACCCGTAAATATGCAGGCAAACGCGGTTGCCTACTATATCAGTCGAGCCAATAGTGCGGCAAGATACTGAAATAGGATTATTATTAACCAATCAGATGTAGCTTATTTAGAACAGCTGTTACACGTATGATTCAGCTTTCGGACACGAGCAGCAGTTGCGGCGGCAGCAAATTGACCATCGCCAAGGACATTATTTCTGTGATTGTAAGTATTCATTTAATTAGAATATGATATCTATATAAAATGTTTGTTTTGTACGCTGTGTTGTTAAGCGTCTCGTTAGTGTCGTTTTAACCCTTGTATGGTGTTCGGGTCTGTAGGACCCGGTTTCATTTTTTATCAAGAGAAAAATTATACGATTAATTATTTTTTCAAACTCAGACTCATTGGCCTTGGCTCATTTTCTGTGAAGAATATATATCTGAACACATTTTCAATGACCACACCACACACACACACACACACACACACACACACACACACACACACACACACACAGGCTGTCCGGCTAGACCCGGGGCTAATAAAAGTGTGGGAATTGTAGGTCCTGTGTACCTTTACTCTGTCCTCCTCCTGTCAGAGCATATTGTGTGTGTGTGTGTCGTGTGTGTTCTTGTATATGGTTTATGAGGACACAAATGTGTATAATGACATGGGTATTACAACGTAAACATGGTTTATGAGGACATATGTGTCCTTCTAAACCAAACGGCTTAAAAAACATACTAAATCTGTGATTGGAAGGTTTAGGGGTAGGGTTAGTGTAGGGGGATAGATTATACAGTTTGTACATTAGAAAAACCATTACGCCTATGGAGAGTCCTCATAAACCACATATCTGAGAGTGTGTGTGTGTGTGTGAGAGAGAGAGATTGTAAGTGTGAGTGCAAGAGTGAGTTCTGTGTTTCTTAAAGGGATACTCCACCGAAAAATGAAAATTCTGTCATCATATACTCACCCTCATGTTGTTTCAAACCTGTATGAATTTCTTTCTTTTGCTGAACAGAAAGGAAGATATCTAGAAGAATGTGAGTAACCAGACAGTTTTAGATACCATTGACTTCCATAGTTGGAAAAATATATACTATGGAAGTCAATGGTATCTAAAACTGTCTGGTTACTGACATTCTTCTAGATATCTTCCTTTCTGTTCAGCAAAAGAAAGAAATTCATACAGGTTTGAAACAACATGAGGGTGAGTATATGATGACAGAATTTTCATTTTTCGGTGGAGTATCCCTTTAAAGGGTCAGTAAGAAGCCAATATTCTAACTGGAGAGCTAACTGTACGTTCACACCGCCGCCGACTTGAGCTGCAAAGAAGCTCTGGCCGCCCTGTCAAGGACGCTTGTCAAAAAGTACGGGGAAGCTTGTTGACGCTTTGGCCGCTCTGAAGTCTGTGTCACACCATGAAATGTTATAACGACAGCATTTTTATAACCGTTTTGGAGAACAATAGGTTGAGAAGATTGTCATTTCCATTTTTTTAAAGTGTTAGGTCAACACCAGAACAGTGTAGAAGTTTAACTCTGCCAGTGTTTGCTACAAAGCTGCACCCAGCTCTGTAACAGTGTTGTTGTTCTCTGCATTGGTGTTAAAATTTTACTCTCTTAGTGTTCATATTGTTACACTGTGTCGGAATACTCACCCCAAATGGGAGGAGCTAGAGCTCCAGCTCCTCCCCTCGCTGGAGCTCCAGCTTCACCCCGCTGGATTTAGTGGGCGGGGCCGCGCATGCGCAGGTTAACTTTCTCGCTATCAAAGAGTTACGTCACGATCTGATTTTTTTTTCCTGGAATGGGATCAAATATGGACTTTTAATGAAAAATAAAAAAGTTGAATATTTGATAAATAATATTATACTGTTTGTTAAATTCTATATCCACAAATGTCGTTTCACAAAATCTCTTCCAAATGTGAATGCATTAAAAAATGACTTTTCTTTATTTTGTAAATCCTTAAAGAAAATTGATACAGTCCCTGCTATTAAATTCTTCTTACTTATATTAGAATATCAGTTTATATAAACCCCTATGTTAGGGAATTTGAATTGTTCTTAAGTTTGCTTATTTATTTTTTAGAATATTGCAATCAGTATTTACTCATCAAATGTTCTCTCCTGAATCGTATGGTAAATTAACTTATTTATAACTGTCTTAATTTATGTTTCAAGAACAATAGTTATTGCACATAGAGTAAGTCGAGACTTTCTTGTTTTACAGCAGAGAAGGAAGACCAGTCCTATATCAACGCAAGCTAATCGAATAAGTCCTTTGTTTCGGGTGAGGAAGGAACATCTGGTGCCCAAAGAAGACAGAAAGGTGCGTGAGTCCATTGGTATGTCTTGTATTGAAACAATGCTGTAATATGTAGTACATAATTTGATCACAGTAAATTTGAAATCCGGAAATCAACACCAATAGAGTTAATTTCAACACTTTGAAAGTGTATATATGGGAACCACCCACAAAGTGTTAGTTAAACACTTTCAAAAGTGTTGCCTCTCGCAACACCGACACAGTGTAACAATATGAACACTAAGAGAGTAAAATTTTAACACCAATGCAGAGAACAACAACACTGTTACAGAGCTGGGTGCAGCTTTGTAGCAAACACTGGCAGAGTTAAACTTCTACACTGTTCTGGTGTTGACCTAACACTTTAAAAAAATGGAAATGACAATCTTCTCAACCTTATAGGAGTCAAATTTTACACCATCCTGGTGTTGATGGAACACCTATTTACAAATAAAAAACAACACTAAAGGAGTTACCAGTTTTTCTTATTAGGGTTTTGCATGACCTACTTTAAAGAACTGTAAAATAAACTAACAATTATTTAATCTGAAAAGAATAAATTCACTTGTTATAACGACAGCATTTTTATAACCGTTTTGGTCACATTTGGTCGGGAAAAATAATAATTAGCTATTATTATTATCATTAATAGTGAGTGCGCGCGCGTGCTCGTTCTTATATGCCCTGTCAAGCGCGCCCTGTTAAACTGACAGGACTAAAAAAACACATGCAAATGGTAAACTTTCACTCTATGGTTAAACTGTGCAATTAATCCGATAATGATCAACTTCTCCTCCATTTTCTCGGAACTAATGTTTTGGTAGGAACGAAAGTTTACATCGTATGTTTCTCCGGAATCAGCCATCGCGAAGGACGTCTATATTCTGATTGGTTTCTGGCGTTTTGCCGCTGCTTGCCGCTGAACCGCGTCATAGCTCATTACCATAAAGTTGAGCTACTTTCAACTTTCTGATTGACGCCCAAAACGCGACGCCAATGGATTTGCCGCTCCTTGCAGCTGAGAGAAGAGAGAAGCCAGCTTCCATTGAAAATGAATGAATGACTTCCGGTAACTTTGGAAGCTCAAGTCGGCGGCGGTGTGAACGTACAGCTCAAGTTAGAACTGCATGTAATAGAAACAAAATTATAAGTATAACTATCAAACATAGTATTTTGGTTATTTAACTTTAAAATCTATATTTTATTGGATATATTTTATTGTATTTTGGTTAACTGGCCGGTATTTTGAGATCGCAATAGACGTGAAGGACTATAATGCGTTAAGAGCTCGCTCAAGTACTGGGGAGCTAAACCATTTAGTGCTTAACATAACCCATAACATTACTATAGTAGAAGTTTGGGGACTAAACGCATAAATAGAAACCGGTTTATTCCACGATCTCGACACCTCAGTGTGGAGATAGGGAAAAAACGGCATTGCCCGACGAGGAGGCTGAGATATAGAGTTTTACTTATATTTTCACTCTCATAATAACCGGCTGGCCAGTAATATTTAACTTAGCAACAGCACTAGATAAAACCTCCTTTTAAAAGCTCCTCTTTATTCAACAGAGTTATGAGCTGACTTGTTTATTTATTTATTCATAAACATCTGCTTTATTCTTTATATTTGTAATTGTTTTGTTCTCTTAACAAAAACACTAACGATACCAATTCCTCGGAACTGGAAATCGCAGCATGAGTGCCTCATCCCGGGGAGGAGAAACCGCAGAGCGTTTAAAGGCAGAGATAGGGCGGGGCCCGTCTCAAACCCCGCTGTTCGATCCATTTGCGATCCCAAAGATGCGCGTCGACGCCGTGCCTCGGCAGCAGCGGGACCCGCGCCTCGGGGAGCGCGCACCGAACCGTCCTCCTCGAAGAATGGCCGGCGGGAGCGGAGCGTCCTCACGGACAGCTCCTCGCAATGCTCACAGTCAGCCCCCTCGAGAACTGACTGTTGGCATGCTCCACTCCCAAACAAGCAACACAAAGCTGAAATGTGTGTCCTCCCCACCCGTGATATAACGTGGGCAGGGAACAACACAAGGCTTGCTTGCTCTCTTTTGCCATAATATATATATATATATATATACAGTACCAGTCAAAAGTTTGGAAACATTACTATTTTTAATGTTTTTGAAAGAAGTCTCTTATGCTCATCAAGCCTGCAGTTAAAAAACAAAACAAAACAAAAAACAGTAATATTATGAAATATTATTACAATTTAAAATAATGGTTCTCTTTTTTAATATATTTTAAAATGTAATTTATTTTTGTGATGCAAAGCTGAATTTTCATCAGCAAGTACTCCAGTCTTTGGTGTCTTATGATCCTTCAGAAATCATTCTAATATGATGATTTGATACTCAGTTATTATCAATGATGGAAACAGTTGTGCTGTTTAATATATTTTTTTGGAATACTTTTTTCAGGATTCATTGAGTAAAACGTTAACAGCATTTATTCATTAAAACAGCATTTATTCAAAATAAAAACATTTCTAACAATATAAATCGTTACCATCACCTTTTATCAATTTAACGCATCCTTGTTGAATTAAAGTACTAATTTCTTAAAAAAAATTAAATTATTGTTACCAAACTTTTGAACGGTAGTGTATATTGTTACAAAAGATTTCTATTCTAAATAAATACAGTTCTTTTTAACTTTTTATTCATCAAATTATCCTGAAAAAAGTATCTCAGGTTATAAAAAAAAATATTAAGCAGCACAACTGTTTCCAACATTGATCATAAATCAGCATATTAGAATGATTTCTGAAGGATCATAAGACACCAAAGACTGGAGTACTTGCTGATGAAAATTCAGCTTTGCATCACAAAAATAAATTACATTTTAAAGTATATTAAAAAAGAGAACCATTTTTTAAATTGTAATAATATTTCATATTACAGTTTTTTTTTTTTTAACTGCAGGCTTGATGAGCATAAGAGACTTCTTTCAAAAACATTAAATAGTAACATTTCCAAACTTTTGACTGGTACTGTATATATATATATATATATATATATATATATATATATATATATATATATATATATGTGTACTCTGCAGTGCCAAATGGGAGGAGCTAGAGCTCCAGCTCCTCCCCTCGCTGGAGCTCCAGCTTCACCCCGCTGGATTTAGTGGGCGGGGCCGCGCATGCGCAGGTTAACTTTCTCGCCATCAAAGAGTTACGTCACGATCTGATTTTTTTTCCTGGAATGGGATCAAATATGGACTTTTAATGAAAAATAAAAAAGTTGAATATTTGATAAATAATATTATACTGGTTGTTAAATTCTATATCCACAAATGTCGTTTCACAAAATCTCTTCCAAATGTGAATGCATTAAAAAATGACTTTTCTTTATTTTGTAAATCCTTAAAGAAAATTGATACAGTCCCTGCTATTAAATTCTTCTTACTTATATTAGAATATCAGTTTATATAAACCCCTATGTTAGGGAATTTGAATTGTTCTTAAGTTTGCTTAAGTTTTTTAGAATATTGCAATCAGTATTTACTCATCAAATGTTCTCTCCTGAATCGTATGGTAAATTAACTTATTTATAACTGTCTTAATTTATGTTTCAAGAACAATAGTTATTGCACATAGAGTAAGTCGAGACTTTCTTGTTTTACAGCAGAGAAGGAAGACCAGTCCTATATCAACGCAAGCTAATCGAATAAGTCCTTTGTTTCGGGTGAGGAAGGAACATCTGGTGCCCAAAGAAGACAGAAAGGTGCGTGAGTCCATTGGTATGTCTTGTATTGAAACAATGCTGTAATATGTAGTACATAATTTGATCACAGTAAATTTGAAATCCGGAAATCAACACCAATAGAGTTAATTTCAACACTTTGAAAGTGTATATATGGGAACCACCCACAAAGTGTTAGTTAAACACTTTCAAAAGTGTTGCCTCTCGCAACACCGACACAGTGTAACAATATGAACACTAAGAGAGTAAAATTTTAACACCAATGCAGAGAACAACAACACTGTTACAGAGCTGGGTGCAGCTTTGTAGCAAACACTGGCAGAGTTAAACTTCTACACTGTTCTGGTGTTGACCTAACACCACTCTGTATTACTCTTTCAAAACTTTATTCCAGCACAGAGCACCAATACATCTAGCCAGTACTTTAAATTACATGAATAAAATTATTATAATTTTTTTTTTTTTTTACAAATAACAGTCCAAAACGATGTAAAATAGACTGTCATTTCCATAGGACATTTGTAAATCAAACGGCTTGTAGTAAAACAATTCGTCAGGTTTTTTGAGCACAAGACTGTTCTCTTGTGCAAAAACACTGAAAGCATGAAGATGTTCAACAAACTCTGATTCCATACATGATGGCAAAAAAAAAATCCATCCATAATAAAAATGTTAACAATTTTTCCAAAGACAGGTGCATCATCAACCAAGTCTAAGCACACAACAAGACCACTACGATACTCCGTACCATGACACTTAACCCACGGTGTGACCGTTAATTCACTTGAGAGATCAATGTGGAGCTGCTCAGAAATAAAATCACCGTTTTCAAGGTCGGACAACAATTCTTTTGAAACAGGGCCAGACTCAATACCTTTGATAGTACAGTGCTCCCAGTGATAGGCAATGGCTAGCTGGTGTTTTTTGGCAAGTGATTTGGTCAGGTTTTTGAATTTTTTTAGATTTTTCTTAAAAAACCTGTGTTTTGCTTCATACCTCATAGTCCATACATGAATCAATGGGCCAATTTGCCTGATCCAATCAGGGTAGTGAATCATAAGGTGGTGCTTTGGAATCAGATTCCTAGAAGGGTACAACTCCTTGAACAATCGATGATGCTCCACTATCAGATGCTTCAAAAATATTGTCATTCCTTCAGAGATGCAAGGAGAAAATATAATGTTAACAATATGTAAGAGGAGCAACATCAAATGCCAGTGCTTATCCCCTTCTGGGACTACATCTCCAAATATGAGAGGGATGTTCCTAATGAGACACAATTAGTGGTGCACGATATATCGGCCGCCGATATAATATCGGCCGATATGGTCATTTTTTTTACACATCGGTATCGTTCCGATGTCAAAATATGGCCGATGTGAACAGGCCGATATTTGACGTGTGAAGTTGAAGATGAAGTTGACGATGCTGACTCGATCTTAGCAGTAGTGAATGTGCCTGAGATAAATACACATTTCATACAGATGACATAAGCAGAGAACAGTCTGTTTTCTTTCGTTTTGAATTGTTCTGTTTAAAAATAGACATTTCAAGCTTTCTATATATGTCCGGTCTGTGAGGCAGGTAGATTTCGGTTCATTGATGAGACGCGCTCCAGGTTCAGGCGCCCTCGCCTCCGTGTCCTGATAAAATATTTTCTACTATATTTACTTCTTATTTAATTCAATCCAGGCAAATGGTTGATGAAACATTTATCAAAATTAAGATACAATTAATAATACAAAACGAAATTAAATTTAAAGACAGGCTTTTTGTGCTTTCTGTTTGAGGTCTCTGTGAAAGTTTTAAAGCAGTCTTAGTGGCGCTCTCAGAGCGCTCACGTCAACTGTCCCGTCCGTAACATTGTTAACGCAGTCCAGTGCGACTTATGTTTTTTTCCTCTTCATGACACATTTTTGACTGATCGTTTTTTGACTCGTAGATATTTGAATATATTGCTTGATATTTCATACCCGTTCGAATTAGATTTTTCTCAAAAGTGACAGCACGTGTGATTTGTGGATTACTGATAAGCGCAGACCTGCCAACCTGTACGCATTTTGCGTAGCGGATACGCATTTTGACTTCAAAGTACGCTGATACGATTTGTCACTCTAAACTACGCAAAAACCTGGTGACGCCTCTGTGCACGCGCTGTCCTCAAATCAAGCTACAGCAAAAGAAGAAAAGTTCGACCAATCATAGTGCTGGGTTCATTCCCCAAATAGCAAGCGGGAATGGTTGACAGATGCGTAGGCCTATCATTAAAAAGAGACTGAAAATCGACACCAATAAAGATTCCCGCTCGACCCCCCTTCCACTCCCGCGGCCGCCGTCTGACTGATGTCATAAGCGAGGACAGTACAGTACGGTACTTCTGACTCCTGAAGGTAAACGGCCTGGGGTCGATGTGTAAAGTTGATTGAGTTAACTTAATCTTATGGATTCGATGATCACACAGATCGCATGGATTATCTTAAAATACTCCGTTAAGTTATTCATGGTCACTCAGAAAAGAGGAAGACATCATTCAGTCATGCAAATAATAAAATGCTCAAGTAATGCTGAACTATAAATCTTGAAATCGCTATGGCTTAGTGATTATGAAAGTGCTGTGATTTGTGGATTAACGTTAGCCTACTGAGAAGCGCGAGTCTGGAGAAACAGGCGTTTATTTATTCATTCATTCTCAGTGTTGAGAAACGTATGTGTTACGTTATTGTGTTAATTATATCTAAAGTAGCCTACCTAATTATGTTACATATTTATTTTGTATGAAAAACTAGCGCGTTAGTTACTTATGGATTAAAAAGTACCGTTGTATCAGTGCTGCGCGAGCTCTCTCACAAACACGGACGCGCACGCGCACACAGAGAGAGAAGATCATTGTAAAATTAAAATTGACGGGCTAAATTTTAATTTTGTTCTTGCTTGTTTTGTTTTTTTCTGTCAAAAAGCATTTTGTATTATCCATCCCTGCTTTTAAAATTCGTTAAATGACGGACGTTGACTGGTAACACAGCCCTTATTATATGTCGGATTCGGAACTTATAACGTTACTTTATATTATTTTTAGAATGATTCGTTATGCTATTATTGGACTCCTGTCTATACATTGTCAACTGTTTTCTATAAATATGTTTGTATTGGCTAACATTTATTCAGTTAATGCGTGTCCTGTTTAAAATGTGCAATGTTTAAATGCAAAGACAGCACGTCACAAATAGACGTGCCCCCCCCCCCCCCCCCCCCCCCCCCCCCCCGTCGTCTTCGATACGCAAAAAAATGTTGCAAGGTTGGCAGGTCTGTAAGCGCGAGTCTGGAGAAACAGGCGTTTATTGATTCATTCTCAGTGTTGAGAAACGTAGCCTTCATGTGTTACGTTATTGTATTAATAATAACTAAAGTAGCCTACCTAATTATGTTACATATTTATTTTGTATGAAAACTAGCGCGTTCGTTACTTATGGATTAAAAAGTAGGCTACCGTTGTATCAGTGCTGCGCGAGCTCTCTCTCTCACAAACACGGACGCGCGCACACACAGAGAGAGAAGATAATTGTAAAATGAAAAATTGACGGGCTAAGTTTAAATTTTGTTCTTGCTTGTTTTTTTTCTGTCAAAATATCAGAAAGTATTTTGTATTATCCATCCGTGTTTTTAAAATTCGTTAAATGACGGACGTTTTACTGTTAACACAGCCCATGTCGGATTCGTCTTATAGCCTAGGCTATTTGTTATTATTTTTAGAATGATTCGTTATGCTATTATTGGACTCCTGTCTATTCATTGTCAACTGTTTTCTATAAATATGTTTGTATTGGCTAACATTTATTCAGTTAATGAGTGTCCTGTTTAAAATGTGCAATGTTCAAACAGACAGCACGTCACAAATAGAAGCCCTTTTCCCTGTGGTATTTTTTAGTATCATATTTGGATATTGGAATAATAAATAAAGTAGCCTATCTTAATTTTACACAATGTTCCTGTTTTTTTGTTGTTGTTGTTTTTACTGTTTTCTAAGGGTTTCTTAATTTTAGACAAGTTGACCAGCACACATTACTGTATATGCAATGCAGTATAATGCATGTGTGTCGTATGTGACATATTTTGCACACAGGTAAAGGTGCCCAATATCAGTCATTTCTAAAGTAAAAAAAAAAAAAAAAAAAGTGTTTTGGAAAATAGCTCTTTATTTGATAATCATTAATTTATTTTCTATACAGAGATATCGACATCGGTAAATATCGGTATCGGCCATAACAGCAATATTAATATCGGTTATCGGTATCGGACACCATTTTCACATCGGTGCATCACTAGACACAATGTCTGACTTGCGTTGAGTCCAATGCTGTTTCCAGCTTGTTGAAGGTTAACCTTGGCTGGGCGATTATTTTTGTCCAAATAGCCATAGTTGAAGGCATACAATCTTTGAGGAATGCAATCGCAAGAAATTAGATTGCAACTCATGTATTCAAAAAGCAGTTTCACTTCATACTGTGCAACTCCCTCCAGGATATCATGCATAATATCCAGCACGAAGTTCTCTGATACATTAAAGTAAGTCAAGGTATTGAGTACAGAATTTCTTTTAATACCATAACAGGAGTTTTCATTAGGGTTGTCAGCTAGATACTTATAATGTTCCTCATTTAGGTTTCTGCTACGCAATATCACCCGCGGATCATCCTCACTAAATACTTCCTGTGCTAACACCTTGTCAGTGAGGCACAGTCTGCAGTAATGTTTCGCAGAAAAAGATTCAACGTAACCAAGAATACCATTTAGACCAAGGTTATCGCCGGTAAATTGCGCAATAGTACCAAAGATGGGCTCCTCAGAAAATGACACCTTCATTCCCTCCTGCTCAAGTATTTTCACATCATCAACCAATGGGCCAAGTATTTTGTCCATGCCATAGTTTTTTCCATCCTCAGAATGGAACAAAGAAATTAGATGTATGTTCATTAAGGAAGAATTTATGTGTGCTGGCAGGTTACGAAGCACAAAATATAAACAGCCAAGTTTATGAATCCCATGTTGAGATCCTAATGGGTTTGCCGTTTCGAAATCATCGTAGTAAATTTGGATCTGAAGGTCATTGCTATGGATGGAGTACAAAGGATGGTTTTTGTAATACTGTCCGTCACACAAATCTCGATACGTGTCACTTTGCCGTTTCTCTTGAATAAGATTACACACCTCATTATTCCTAAAAATGAATTCAAGAGTCTTCAGAAGAGGGATATATATGAAAGTGTCATTAACTGGAATCTGTTCATACATTCCAGAGATCTTATTCTTTCTTGTATCGTATCTGACACCTAAGTGTATTTCAGCAGGTTCAACAACCCCCCATTTCTCACTGAAATATTTTCTCCATTTTGTATCGGTATTAAAATCGGAGAATGGATTATGAAAACTATTAAAAACATCTTCAACTGAACTTCTACTTGTGCTGTCAACAGGCACAACATTTAAAATGTTTTCCCTTAAACTTGAATGGAAATCAGTGACAAAATCCTCCATGCTTTCAACAACTGACATAATAACACTGTTTGCAACACCGTTACCCTGCAATTTAGCTATTATGGATGCACACATTTCTTTGGAACAATCCCTTGAAACAGAAGAACATTCATGCAAACTTGCATCATTATCTGAACTTTGCTCTGTGTTAGACACAACAAGTGATGCTGCTTCACCGGGATTTGGAGCTTGTTGATTTTGTAGTGATACATTCTCACTGTTTGATGCTACACCACTAAAATGAAATCTAGTTAAATGTTTTTTAAAACCTGCATAACTTTTAAATTGCAAGCACAAACCAGCTCAAATTTCTTGCCAGGATACAAACCATGTACAAGTTTAAGGTGCCGAATTAATTTTACTGTTGTAGCAAGCAGCGTTTTACAGATGTAGCATCTAAACATCATTCAATAACTTCGCTCTGAGCTCCTTTACCCTTGGGCTCTCACTTGTGGTGCCAACATCAATTCCGTAGATTGTAGTCTGGAGAAAAGTGTACATATTTTTGAGTGGAAGATCATAACTGATGCTGAAAACAAAATGGACCTTTTGTTCATCAATTGCTGCAAGTGAAGAGGATTCTTGACAGGGGATGAGCTTTTTATCAACCACAATGAAGAACTGACTGATAGTTTCCTTGCTGCTCCCTGTGGCAAGAATGTATGGTTGACGATTCTCTTCCGCCTCAAGATGTTCCTGTATACTCCGGCATGCCTGAATGAAGAAAACAAACAAACAAAAACACAAATTTGATTAATAGTAATGACAAACAAGTGCAGGTTTATCAGTTAGTAGGGGTGTGACGAGACGCTTACTCCACGAGACGAGACGAGACACGAGATTGGGTTCACGAGAACGAGACAAGACGAGATTTTTACACAATTTTTAAGAAATCCTCAATGATGAAATATATGAATGGAAAATAGTCTTTTATTCAACTGAAAATCACAAAATGCAAAACAATTTAGGTGCATTTTGAAATCAACTTGTAATGAATGTTATTTTACTTCTATTTTAATTAATTCTATGCAGTAAAGGACATGCAAACACTGCAAAATGTTTTGCTATAAACTCTACCGTCTGGCTTCTCCCCTGTACGATTTCACATGAGAACTCTTAACTCCTTTCCACAAATCGAACATAAAAAAATAAAACAGTATAAATAAAATAAATATAAATAACTGAAATAACACTTTAAATGCAAACCGTAAGTGTGTATCCATAATCAAAGTACTGCTTTCTCAAAACTACAAGTTCAAACAGAAACACATTTTTTTCTTCAAGCATGAAAAAGAGATAAATGAACTACACAGAACAGCCTAAGATTATGGTAATGTTCTTTTTCAAGAATATAAGCATGTCGACGATTTCTGGCAGCAGTTGAGACCTTTGGGCAGGGCTGCACGATATGAGGAAAAGCTGCGATGTGCGATAACGTACTCGGTTACTAACGTAACCTCGGTTCTCTCTAGAAGAGGGAACGAGTACTGCGTAAGATATCTTACGCTAGGGGAAAATCCTTTTTCCGCGAGATATTGAAGCCAAAAATTATCCTTAATTTTGTAATAATGCAAAACGCGTTGCGGCAGCATGCAGACATAGGCGAGACAGCTCGCGCGCCTATTGGCTGCTCTGCGGCAACTGCAGCAGCCTATCGAGCGAGGCCTGGCGTGACGCCAGACCCAATCAGGGCACTTCGCGCCCGCTGCGTCACGTCCCGCCGAAATGGGCGTGGTCTAGGCCTAGGCCTATAAATACCGCTCGCAGGCAGCTATTATCTGGTTTTTCATCATCGAAGCAACCAGAGCGTGTGCATGCACGGCAAGATACGCAGTTCTCGTTCCCTCTTCTAGAGAGAACCGAGGTTACGTTAGTAACCGAGTACGTTCTCTTACGAGACGTCTCTCGTACTGCGTAAGATATCTTACGCTAGGGGACCCGATGCAAAAGGCCGTGCATGCTGAGATCTGACACCAAAGACCCAAAGGTGAAAACCCGGGGTACATATAGTGCACAATCACTCAGGGAACTCACAGGGAGTCCGGGAAGAGGGAGGGGCGAAGCCGCACTCTTCCACATATGGCAGCGTCGCTGAGACGCGAATTTCATCATACAGACAGGGCCAGCAGAAACACAGTCTTGAAAGACAGGTGTTTCAAATCGATTGACTGTAAAGGCTCAAATGGCGCACCTTTCATGTCTGTACGGCCTGAACTGATGGGGGAATGTGGGTCTTACACAGTTTGCCCAGGCACATCTCGTGCTGCTACTTTTTTACTGTCGAACATTGAGCTGTGCTCAGTAGACGCAGCATTCTGAGCTGATCGCATCAGGTCAGACAATACTGGTAAACTTAGACCGACAGCAGCCTGGCCTGCAGGGCGGGAACCTCTAGGTTATAAAACCTTATAAATGTAGACGGGGAGGCCCAGCCTGCCGCCATACAAATGTCTTGCAAGGCAATCCCACTTGACCAGGCCCACGAAGAGGCCATGCCTCTCGTGGAGTGCGCTCTGACACCCAACGGGCACTGCATGCCCTTGGAGGCGTATGCCAGCGCTATAGCATCAACTATCCATCTGGATAGGCTCTGTTTCGACGCGGCTAGTCCCTTAGAACGTCCGCTAAACGAAACAAAGAGCTGCTCCGTCTGTCTGAAACCAGACGAGCGAGACACATAAGCTCGTAATGCCCTGACTGGGCAAAGGAGGCTCGCGTCTCTTTCCTCATCAGGGACCGGTAGGGCTGACAGGGAGATAACCTGCGCCCTAAACGGTGTGTTGAGGGATTTTGGAACATAACCGTGCTTAGGTTTGAGTATAACTTTTGAGTCATTAGGCCCAAACTCCATGCACGCCGCGCTCACAGAGAGCGCGTGTAGGTCCCCTATGCGCTTCACTGAAGCGAGAGCCAGCAGAAACACAGTCTTGAAAGACAGGTGTTTCAAATCGATTGACTGTAAAGGCTCAAATGGCGCACCTTTCATGGCTTCCAGAACCGTAGAAAGGTCCCATACGGGGACTGAGGGAGGTCTGGGAGGATTCAGTCTCTTAGCCCCTCTAAGGAAGCGGATGACTAAATCGTTCCTTCCTATTGACTGACCAAGCGTTGTTTCTGAGAACGCTGCTATAGCCGCCACATAAACTTTGAGCGTGGAGGGGGCCCTGCCCCCATCCAACAGCTCTTGTAGGAAGGAAAGCACCTCCGCCACACCACAGTCTGTGGGTGACACACCATGGGCTGTGCACCAGCCCGAAAACACTGACCATTTCGAGGAATAGAGTCGTCTCGTAGACGGGGCTCTAGCCTGCGTGATCGTGTTTAATACTCCTTTAGGGAGTCCAACATGTACCCGTTGATGGCCCAGACATGAAGGGACCATAGTTCCGGGTGAGGATGCCAGATCGAACCGTGGGCCTGTGAGAGGAGGTCTCTCCTCACTGGTACTGGCCACGGGGCAGTACTTGCTAACTGCATCACGACTGGGAACCAAGGTTGGTTTTTCCAGAACGGTGCCACCAGCAGTACTGAGCATCCTTCTTCCCTGATCCGTTCTATCACCTGAGGCAGGAGAGAGACGGGTGGAAAAGCATAGAGCGGGCGGCGGGGCCACACATGGGCCAGCGCGCTCCTGCTCTTGGAGAAAAATTCCTGACAGTGAGCGTTTTCTTGAGACGCAAACAGGTCTACTTCCGCTCTGCCGAATTTCTTCCACAGCAGTTGGACTGTCTGTGGGTGTAGAGACCACTCGCCTGCCGGAACATTGTTCCTGGACAGTCTGTCCGGTCCTATATTCAGGAGCCCTGGCACGTGCGCTGCTCTGAGCGAGCGCAGGTTGCACTGAGCCCATACCAGGAGGCGTTCTGCCAGCCTGTACAGGTTCTTGGACCTGAGGCCGCCCTGGCGATTTATGTAGGACACCACAGACATGTTGTCCGAACGGACCAAGACGTGGCGTCCTTTTATCTGGGGACAAAAACGCGTCAGCGCGTTGTCTACTGCCAGCATTTCGAGGCAGTTTATGTGCAGGAGCTACTCCCGTTCCGACCACTGGCCGAAGAACGGTCTGCCCTCGAGCAGCGCTCCCCATCCCGAGGTGGACGCGTCCGTGGACACCACTTTCACCCTCGAGGAAGTCCCCAGGCTTACACCTGATTGGTACCAGTCGTTCGCTCTCCAAGGTTTCAGAGCTGTGACGCACTTCTGATTGACCCTGAGGCGAAGCGAACCGGATGCCCACGCTCTGCGTGGGACTCGCGCTTTCAGCCAAAACTGCAGCGGGCGCATGCGGAGCAGGCCCAGCTGGAGCACTGACGATGCTGAGGCCATGAGACCTAGCATCTTCTGAAATTTCTTGAGCGGGACACCCACTTCGAAACCCCGGGCAGCTTTGCCCATGCGTCTGCATGGATAGCTAGGGGTTGAATACGAAGCGCGCTCCGCTCGCTCAGCGATGGAGAAGCTTCGGCGTGCTGCAACACAAGCATCGCGCTCGTGACATTTGAGGCATGGGGCGCGCTGATAACAGCGGGCAGATTGCCCGCGCTCGACTCCTCTGCGGTGGTCAGCCGCGAGGGGGAGGGCTGGGCGGTTCCCGTGGGAACTGTCATGTCTATGTGTGGATGTGGGCGCGGGACAGCGGGCACATTTATCACACCGAAAGCATCGTTCGCTTGCGTGAAGCGAGTGCACGTTGGTTTCGTTTTTACAGAAACCGTGAGACATGCATAACGCGGTGTTAGTGGGCACTGGGTAGTGGGCACATTCACCATGTTTGAAGCGCAACCGATCTGAGTCGGTTTTATGTGCGCGAGCCCTGTGTGACAGGCTGTGCTTTTGTGTAGGGATGGGCACTGGGCAGTGGGCATTCTTACTACACATGAAACACCATCGGCCGTGGCCGGGATACCAGAAAATACACTCTTTTGGGGATTTATCTGGGTAGCCGTGAAAACGGCATTTGTGTGCAGGCAAGCGGGTGACAGAACCGACTTGTTGGCTGCAGAAAACACTGGAACAGTCACATTTGCTGGAACTGGACGAGCGAATAGCTTTGGTGTGAGTCTGGCCGCAGCGGGACTTAAACACCGTCGTTTTCCTAGCTGTGCTAGGACGACTTCGGGGCCTCGGGCTTCACCGTAATCCTAGGTCGCGAGCCACGTACAGCGGGGCGGCGACCGGATGAGCGGGAGCGCGGTCTCGCGCTTCTGGCCTGGCGGCGCTGTGAAGTGGAGGCAGTGGACGGTGGCTGTGGCTGTGAGCTCTGAGCAGACGGTTTCGCACGGCCTGCTGCAGAGCTGGAGCGCTTCGGGAGGAAGTGCTTCATAGCCTGTGACGCTTTCTGTACCTCTGCGAATCTCTCCGCGAAATCCTTGACGGAGGATCCAAAGAGGCCTGTGGCGGAAAGCGGGGCGTCGAGGAACGCGGTGCGCTCAGACTCGGCCATTTCCGAGAGCGTCAGCCAAAGATGTCTCTCAGTCACGGTGAGAGAAGGCCATATTCCGTCCAATGGCTTGCGCTGCAGACTTGGTAGCACGGAGAGCGAGGTCCGTGGCACTCCTTAAGTCCGGCACGCAGATCGCGTCAGGTCCTTCCTCATCCAGCTTACGGAGGAGATCGGCCTGGAAGATCTGAAGCGTTGCCATGGTGTGCAGCGCTGACGCAGCTTGCCCGGCGGCGGAGAAAGCGCGGCGGAGCAGGCTTGACGTCGTGCGGCAAGCTTTAGAGGGTAGGGCCGACTTAGCACGCCGTCCAGCGGAGGGCGGGCATAAGTGGGCCGCTATCGCCTCTTCGACCGGCGGCAGCGAAAGGTATCCTTTGTTCTTGGCATCGTCAACAGCGGAGAATGCCAAAGAAACAGCAGGACGCACTCTAGCCGAATAGTTCCAGGACTTGGCGACTTCTTCGTGTAACTCAGGAAGAAAAGGCGCCGGTCTGGACGCAGGCGAAGCGCGCTCCCCAGGCAGGAAAAATCCATCCAGCCGGTTGTGAGCGGGCTGCTCAGGCGAAGACCACTCGAGGCCGAGGCTCGCCGCGGCCTGTGCAAGTACTCGCATGAGCTCCGTCTTGATGGACGCTCTCTTGCCTGACGACGTGCGGGCAGGGGGCGTGGGGTCCTCAGAGCCCGCCCAATCCTCACTGCCTGACGCCAGGATAGAGCAGGAATCATCCTCTCCCAGCAGGGCTTCCTCATCCACGATGTCAACGGAAGCGGCGGCAGACGGCGGCCGCTGTCCGTCAGGAAGCGAGGCTGACGAAGCCGGGGAAGCAAGCGGGCGAACCGGCGAGCTTTGGCGGCTGAGGGAGGGTTCCGGGGCCCGCTGGGCACGGCGCTTTTTACGGCGCGACGCCGCAGCGGGCGGGGAGCAGTCTCTGTGAAGAAGGCTAGGCGAGTCCTCAGAGTCGCCATTGCCATCAGCTCGCAGTGAGGGCAGCCGCCGTCAGCGAGCGCGAGAACTGCATGTTCCTCACCCAGGCAGGAAACGCAAACCACGTGGCGGTCCCCGTCGCTGAGTGTGGCTCTGCACGAGCCGCAGGAAGGCATCTTTAAAAAGACGCTAGCTCTTTTAGAATGTGTGTCGCGGCGGCGACACACACACACAAAAGTACAGTGTAATAAGGAAAGGATATAAGCGCCGGAAAGCGCAGCAGGAAGGCAGGAAGGCGGCGCGGCCAGCGACTTCAGTGACTCGTCCCGCTGAAGGTGCTCTCTCTCAGACGGCGCGGCTTCTTCTCCGGCTCCAGCGATGCGTGTGCTTCGCTTGAAGGATGAAAAATCAGATAATAGCTGCCTGCGAGCGGTATTTATAGGCCTAGACCACGCCCATTTTGGCGGGACGTGACGCAGCGGGCGCGAAGTGCCCTGATTGGGTCTGGCGTCACGCCAGGCCTCGCTCGATAGGCAGCTGCAGTTGCCGCAGAGCAGCCAATAGGCGCGCGAGCTGTCTCGCCTATGTCTGCATGCTGCCGCAACGCGTTTTGCATTATTACAAAATTAAGGATAATTTTTGGCTTCAATATCTCGCGGAAAAAGGATTTTCCCCTAGCGTAAGATATCTTACGCAGGACGAGAGACCTCTCGTAAGAGAACATTGTTTAATATTGCGATGTCGGATATGTGAATGTTAGCTATACTGTTCCCATGTCTTAGTGCTTTAATAGGTTATTTGCATGATAGGTCAAATGTTTATTACCTGCCTGGTTCAGATTACACTATTTTAGCACGATTTTGGCACGATCCGTTTCGTGGAGATTCGGACAACGGGCGTCGGGACGCAAGATTCGATCGTTTTATTTCGTATAGTGTGTCATAGTGGGCGATAACCTACGCGTCTGCGACGCTTCAGGACATCACGACAGAAAGACTAGCATGTTTAATTTTAACGGTCCTCCACGACGGGTTGAATGCGAGCGAGAGTGAGTGTGCGCGAGTGAGTGAGAGTGCGAGCAACAGTGAGTGAGCGTGTGTGTGTGTGTGTGTGTGTGTGCGCGAGTGAGTGAGTGAGCGAGGGACAGTGAGTGTGTGTGTACGCGGAGTGTGTGTGTGATTGGCCCAGCACACAAATGATTTAAAAGTGGCAGGGGCATCTTCAATACTAATTTCACCCTCACGCTCCATCACTGACATCACAACAACTCACGAGACAATAGGCTTGTTTGAGATGAGCAAAATCTGCGCAGAATCGATCACCGGTGATCAGCGCGAGATGCATGCCGGTTAGAAATGTGTCCGAGTGCGGTCCGCCTTGCTCTGATGTCATGCTGACGTATGTCAAAAAACTCTCGCGAGCGCAAGCCGCACGTGTCGGATTCTGCAGTCGAGCGCAGTTGCTCTCCACTGACTGCGCTGATCAAAAGCATGATGGGAAACGACTTACTGACGACACAGCTTAATGATCATTGGTTTAAACAACCGTGATGTATTGTTCTCTTTTAAAATGTTTGGTTTTAAAACTCTGATATCATGTTTTATGTGTATACTTTATGTGTGAATATTCCCAAACTATCTGACAGTGCGATCTCTATGGGTTATGCAATGTAATTTTTATAATAAAAAAAATAAATAAAAACACATGTCTGTATTAAAGAAAAAAAAGATTGATAAACATGTATTTGGAATGGAATTAAATAAGTAGGCTACTTATGGGTGTCTTGTTCATTATATTTATTTTCATATAAAAGCAACAGAACTTAAATTCCATCCAGTTTATTAGCAACACTCTGCACGAGCGTGAATCCCGCGATATCCATCTTTGATCTCACAGGTGTCAGATCCACTGCGTGAAGAGCGAACTGTCCGGCTTGCCTGCTCTTTTTTCACTCCTCCTCTCACTGCAGCCGCCTACTCTCGCATACATTTCAGGCGAGGCAAGTCGCATCTCAAACAAGCCTAAAGTTTCACCTCGACGAGAAATCTCGTCGCGTTTTAATCTCGCGAGATCTCGTAACACGAGATCTCGTCACACCCCTATCAGTTAGCATAAATTTTAGTCTTTTTAGCTTGATTGAACATTGTACAGAACAAGAGACACTCCAGAAGAAAACAGTATATGCACCAACTAGCTGTTAAAGGTGATTTTTAAGCATGACATTTTTTATTAATTTTTTGTAAGCCATGAAATGACTTGAGACTCGACTCGGACTTCAGCTTAAAGACTTGTGAACATCTCTGGTTTAGATCATTTACATTTAGATAACTTACTATATTTACCCCCATTTACAGTTCATCTAATAGTGAATTATAAGATGGAGAAATGAACGGCGCAAATCTAAGTATAACGCTTATAGCCCTTGTATTTTGTCACCAATAACCTACTTTTTGAAATACCACCACGTGATCAACAGCCTGAGAAATACTGATCTTGTGGGTTTTTTTTCTTCCTGAAGCCTGGGGTGACAAGAGATGCAGAAGTAGAAGGAAGGATGATAGGTCACTGTCCCATTCTGAAAAACACAAAACATATGTTAAATGTCTACACTACAATAACTAAGTTAAGCAGATTTTAAACCATTGCAAGTTAGTTCTGTACAACTCTACCTGGGGAATCCTGTTCCTCCCTTTTCTCTTTGGCAGATGACCGTAATCTTTTCAGCAGTGGAGTGGAAGTCAAGGTTTCTGCTAGCCTGATAACCTTTGCTTTGAAGACAGTTGGCCACCTTTCAAAAAGTCTGGAAGCAGATTCTGACCCAAAGAGGAGCGTGAAGTCCTGAAGAATCTGAAGCAGTTTGCAGAAAAAATTTAAAGAAATTACCATAAAATATTACATTTCTTAACAAGCTAAATGTGTTTTCAACAAAGCAGACTATTTGACAATTCTCTGAAACTAGCATTTCAATTTGGTCAAAAAAAAGGAAAGACAAAATCCATACCAATCCTTTAGTATCCAGGAATCGAGGAAAAACTGAGAGAATGGTGGTGGATTTCTCTGGATCATGGATAAGGTGCTGTCTGTATTCAAACGTGGTCCTCATCTTCTGCATGATGACCTCACGGTCACTTGTATGATTCATCAAGGAGATAGCCTCTAAACTTTGGTCATTATCTAGCTGATCTTCACGGTGACACAGCTGTCTGTCAAGCAAAGGGCCTCCCTTTTCCTCTGTTTTTGGATCATCCTTATTTGCAGAAGGTTTTGTCCCCCGTTGTACTGTTTTGAGGCGCCATGACAAGAACCCAGTGTTTTTTTGGCCATCATAAAAATGTTCCTTATGAAATGACACAAATTAAAACTCAAAATTGTAACCCTCCATCGAAAATGACAACTTCTTAGAAAGACATTTCTAAATGATCACAAAAATACTGAATCTTCTAATCTCACATTATGACTTACATATCCAGTCCTCCCTTGGGGATCTCTGAGTGAGGGAAACAAGGTGATAATTCCCAAACCATAGTTCTGTTTGGTAAGTCGATGTGGGACTCTCCTGAAAAATGGAAACACTCAATGTTACTTCACAATGATGAGAATTGTTTAAAAATATATAACTAAACTACTCTTATTTTCAGAACAATCAACAGCTTATTACTTAAAATTTGTAGCACCCAACTAATATAGTTCACAATTTATATACTATCTTATACTACAGGGCCGTTGAATGCTTGAATCTGATTGGTTGACGAACGTTCTAAGGTGTGCATTATTTTCAGGGAAACGCACGGCTAAAGTAGTTCCAGGCAGGTCTCGACCGCATTACAGTTCCATATCACTTCGCGTAGTCAACTGTAATAACGGAAAATAGGATACAATTCATAACAAGAAAAAGCATTTCGCCCCATGCGCTTGATCTGCAATTTTCAATGTCTAGCTTCACAATCAATAGAAACATGTTGTTTAATTTGAATAAATAAACTATAAAGTCCTATCTATAATCAATAGAAAATTAAACTGAATATAGGCTAAATAAATGGATAGTCCTGCAGCATGGATTTTTATTGCAGATAATTTAACAAATAAATAATTATTGATAGGCCTACTTGTTAAAAGGGCTTTGGGTTTCATTTATTTGGCTAGTCTACTGTCATCTGTCAATAATAGAAAAAAAAGAATTAACGAATTAATTAAAACGAACTGAATGAATTAAAAAATAATAATATTGACGCACATGCTTTTCTGTCTCATTATTGCAACATCTCTCTCTAATAACTGCATTAATAACTGCATAAAGCCGGGAACACACTTTAAGGCCGGTTATGAATGTAATTTGATACTTATGACTGATCATGCCCAAAAGCGTGTTCAGCGCGTTCAGTCTGTGTTAAAAGTCGGTGTTTAAAATCTGCTGCAGTCGATGAAAACAGTCAGAGAATGTGTCAGCTAGTCGTGTGTCCCCAGCATTAGTCTGCTATCAGCGGCTCAAACCTCCGTTACTAACTCTACCTAACCCTAACCCTAACCCAGCATTAGTCTGCTATCAGCGGCTCAAACCTCCGTTACTAACTCTACCTAACCCTAACCCTAACCCAGCATTAGTCTGCTATCAGCGGCTCAAACCTCCGTTACTAACTCTACCTAACCCTAACCCTAACCCTAACCCAGCATTAGTCTGCTATCAGCGGCTCAAACCTCCGTTACTAACTCTGAAATGACGTTTTGGAATTAGCAACGGAGGCATGGGATTAGATGCGTAAGAAATTAGTCCTACATACAAGAGCGTTTTAATGACAAAAACTTTACAAACGTCTTGAAATACATAATCTGAACAATGTTTCGAGGTGTGGTAATGTTGTGGCCAATTCTCTGTCTCTGGTTCAGGTCTTCAATATCAGGTTCAGGTCTCAGAAGAAATCTTTCAGAGTCGAAGTTTCAGGTCTCAGAAGTAACTTTATTGAACAATTCAACAAAGTGAGATGGTAGCTAAGCATCTAATTTTACAATGGTTTTCTCTCAGATCTTATACCTTTTCTCTCATCCCTTGGTGTCCAATTTCCTCGCTTGGTGACCAATTAGCGTTATCATGGTTATCTTTTTCTCTTTGCTCCTCCTTGTCACGTCGCCACGATTAGAAACACCTGCATTAATGTCCAATTTCTATTGGTGGCCATACTGGCGCATGCGCTTTATTAAATATGATTTCATATATGGTTTTTTTGGTACTTTTCCACTCTTGTCCTTAGACTACCTTTCACCCAGTTTTTGTCCTGTCCTCACACAACCTCTTCCTCGTAAACACTTTTGACAGGTTCAGTGTTTCCCATCATTTTGTCCCCTTTGACCTGTTCTCTCTGTTTCCCATGATTTTAGGCCTTCGTTTCCCCTGCTTTTGGGCCTCCCATATTCTAGGCCTAGTTTCCCTAATATTCATATCATGCATTTGAATAGGATTTATGTGTGACACAGATGAGACAAAGAAAATTCTCCAACAGTAACTGTAGTATAAGCGGAATAATTGACTTCAGGCCGTTGAATTATTAGAAAAATAATGCACACCCGAGGTGTAACGGCCACTCCGCTTCGCGTCGTGACCGCATTACCACCTCGGGTGTGCATTATTTTTCTAATAATTCAACGGCCTGTCGTCAATTATTCCTTACATAATCACTAACAAATTAAATAACCCAAGACTATTACATTTTGATAATTACCCTTCTGTCTCAATCACGTGTGCAACCAAGATGTTCACCATCAGTTTTCTCATGTCATCGCTAATTGTCCCTGTATCTTCATACTCCTTCAGCACATTTGCTCCACCTGGTCTTGTGTGTAGAATTTCTTTTATCAACTATAAAAAGAGGAACATTAACCAATTATGTAAGGGATGAAATGCATCCAGCCAGTTGTTATAGCAGAATAAACTCCGACAGGCTGATCAGGACATGAAGCGGTGGGTTCTTGAAAATTTTAAATATGAAGGGGTTTTACTTTAGCTCACCTGCCCTCCATCTCTCAATTACCATGACAAAAAAAATATATATATATATATATTTGCACAGATTAACTGTTCACCAAAAGACTAGTAATGGGCGCTAACGAAGTAAATAGGGTCAATTGACCAATCAGAATCAAATGTTCCACAGAGCCATGTAATAAGAGAGTAGAAAATGCAGGAATATTTAAATGCCCTGAACGATGGTCCTGAACTGGAAAATTACTATTGTGTATAAAAAAAAATTTTTGAATTAAACTTTTAGCATGTAAAGCTCAAGGTTATGATAAGTAAATCCCCCAATGTCTGTGTAAGGCTACTGTGACTCACATCTCTGGCCTGTAAGCTTTGAGAAGCCTCATTATCATCCTTCCTGAATCGTTTTGGACTAAACCAGTCACTGTCCTCACTGCTTTTTGAAGTTCGAGACAGTGTATCTGTATCCAAGCTGACTGAAGATTGAGGTGTGGAAGGTCCTGTTAATGTTCAAACTAGGGTTAATAGACATATTTGGAATACATTTATCCACACATCATCAACACTAGCTACAACATTTAAAATACTGTACATATTAAACACTACCAGCATTCATTCAGATATTCGGATTTGATATCATTCAATAGCTCCTGTTATCACTCACCAATGTCATTCAATTAATTTATGACAAAAACCAACCCACTGGTGGTCATTAGATCAGGAAACACATCTTTATCCACCTCTGTGCCAGTGTCATCTGTAACTGTAACTGCAAGATCTTCCGGAATTGAGAACTTCTCTTTCACTGCACAACAAAAGTTTTATCAAATTTAGGCAATGCTTTATTCACAATTTGACACATAAGGATAGCTATATATCCTTATGTGTCATAGGATGACACTGGCACAGAGGTGGATAAAGATGTGTTTCCTGATCTAATGACCACCAGTGGGTTGGTTTTTGTCATAAATTAATTGAATGACATATATACAATATATATCATATATAAAACTATATACAATATATATATATTTATATAGTTTTAGGTTGGTAAGATTTTTAATGTTTTTTTTTTTTTTAAGTCTCTTTTGCTAATCAAGGCTGCATTTATTTGATAAAAAAATTACAAAAGAATATTAATAATATTGTGAAATATTATTACAATTTAAAACAGTTATTTTCTGTGTAATATACAGTAATAGTGTAATTTATTCCTGTGATCGCTGAATTTTTAGCATCATTACTCCAGTCTTCAGTGTCACATGATCCTTCAGAAAATATTCTAATATGATGATTTAAATGCACACCAAACATTTCTGGTTATTATCAGTGTTGAAAACAATTTTTTACATTTTTATTTCAGGATTTTTTTGAAAAAGTTCAAAAGAACAGCATTTATCTGAAACGGAAAGCTTTTGTAACATTAAACACTACCCGTTCAAAAGTTTGGGGTCAGTAATAATGAAAATTTAATTTTTTGGGGGAAAATAAATAACATAAATCAATAATTTTATTCATCAAGGGTGAGTTAAATTGTTCAAACCAGTTGTCAGGTAGCCGTTACAACCACAGCCACCAGCTTCAATTGTTTGCCGAAAGGCCTGGGAAAAGTTGTAATGAGTGGAGTACACAGTAGGTAATAATTAACGTCCAAGTGAATTTATTTAGGACAGCTGTCTCAGCACACGTGCTCCAAATGAAGTTCAAAATAAACAAAACAAATCATCAAAAATACGAAAGATAAACAATATAACACATAAATAAAACAAGCTAAAAGCAGCAAAACACGGCATCAAATCTAGCCTCGAGGAACAAGCCTCTCACAGTAAAGACTCACATCTTGCAGCACTTGACTGTACAAGCTTTAGCTCTTGGCCCCCCTTCCTCTGGCTCAACTAGCCTCTCCCTTTGTACATGAAATCTTCCCGCCAAACACTAGCGGACCATACCAACAGTAGGGGTCGGGTAACTCCCATGACAATCAAAATGCATTCAATGTCTATGCTGTTACATATGCATTTACACAGAAAACAATCTCAAATAATATAATCAATCAAATAAACAATATGAAAACAATCATAACACATTAAACAATAAATCATTGTATACAACACTGTGCACTGATGTTCCTATGATGATAACCCCCCAGGTTCATCACACACCCCCCTTCCTCTAAACAGTCACGACCTCAGGAGTGACGTGACAAAAAGTCGGCCAAAACATTAAGCGCTCCTGGTCTATACTGGATTTCAAATTTAAAAGGTTGAAGGGATAAATACCATCGCGTTATCCTTGCGTTAGTGTCTCTCATTCTCTTGAGCCATTGCAACGCTCGATGATCGGTCTCAAGCACAAAGTCTTTACCAATCAGATAGTACTTTAATGTATCTAAGGCCCATTTGATGGCTAGAGCCTCTTTCTCCACTGTGGAATACTTAGTCTCCCGGGGAAAAAGTTTTCTGCTTATGTACTGTACAGGCCGACGATCTTCTCCTTCCCCCTGTAACAATACCGCACCCAGTCCCATCTCAGATGCGTCCGTTTGTACCACAAAAGGCAGTTCAAAGTTTGGACTCTGTAACACAGGGTCTTTGCACAAACAAGACTTAAGATCTTGAAAAGCACGTTCACATTCCGGTGTCCACTTGACTCTAGTTGAACTGCTTTTCTTTGTAAGTTCAGTCAGTGATGCAGCTCTGTTGGCAAAGTTAGGTATAAACCTTCTGTATAGGGGTGGTTAATCTGTCTGATTTCCCGATTCGATTCGATTACGATTATTGAAGTCCCGATTCGATTACAGTCGATTTTCGATTATTAACGATTCTCGATTAGCGATTATTGATTTTCCATTTCACAACAGTAAACGAAAATACACTACAAAGTGATTGCAGTATTAAAAAAAGTCAGCTGCTGAATTACTTAACTCTTTTATTGAGTAACAACAACTCAAAGCACTTTCTGTGTCGTGTAGTTATAACTTCAGAATTATTTGTATGTAGCTTATGTTCTGTAGAACACAGAAATGAATACATCACATTGTGTTGTGACTCATCAAGTTGAACTAAACAATAACAAATAAATGAAAGGCTTATTTCCTTTAGGAAGTAGATCAGAACCAACATATTGTAGAAATTGGACAATTTTCTTCTAGAAAGACAAGGTGTTCAGGTGGAAGAAGACTGCAGGTTGCAGTCGAAACATGTCAAGGTAAAGAAAAAGTTTTTTCTCCACCTGAACACCTTGGCTTTCTAGAAGAAAATTGTCCAATTTAATCATTAAGAAGACAAAATGAACATTTTTGAACAACTTACTGTAGCTTCAATTAGTAACATACAAAGCCACTCTTATACACAACTAAATAATAAAGAGTTATGACTTGAAATGTTTGCTGTATACTACAATCAAAAACAAGAATGTGAATGAACATCTGCAGAGAGCACAGTCAAAATGTAACTTTTTGTGACTGAAATTGCACATATTGCAGTATAACGTACGTATAACATATCGGTTTACACAGTGTACTGATGTGAAAACTAAACAATACAGAAAGCAGCTCTCATACAAAAATACTAAATAGGTAACAATGAAATTGCCAATTTTACATACGTTAGCTTTTAACGAAGAAGGTGCCGTTCGAATTTGGCGCTCAGCCATCATGAGTCTGTTATGTATGTGCGCGACTCCGTGTACGCGTCTCTGTTATGTGCACGCCACAGACTCCGCGCACTGCACGTCCGCTTATAGTTCCGCCTTTTGCGTTCCGTCAATATTACGTTATTAGAAAAAATATATCTATATATTTTTTTAGAAAATCGATTTTTTGACATTTGTGAATCGATTCAGAATCGTCCGCATCGCGATGCATCGAAGAATCGATTTTTTCCCCCACCCCTACTTCTGTACCAGCCTATCAAACCTAAAAAGGATCTGACACTTTTCTTTGATGACGGAGGTGCACAGGACAAAATTGCTTGAAGTTTGTCCACTTGAGGTCTCACTGAACCTCCTCCAGCGACGTAGCCCAAAAAGGAAACTTCCTGTTTGGCGATTTGGCATTTCTTTGCGTTCACAACCAGACCTGCCCGTTGAATTCTTTCAAATGCCTTTGCCAGGTGTTCCAAATGCTGTTCCCAGGACTCACTGAAAATGACGATATCGTCAATGTACGCTACTGCAAAGCTGTCCAGGCCCCGTAGTACTTGATCAACCAGGCGCTGGAAGGTCGCTGCGGCCCCATGTAGACCAAACGGCATATACTTAAAATGATACAGCCCTGCAGGAACACGAAAAGCAGTCAAGTTCTTAGCAGAATCAGTCAATGGCACTTGCCAATATCCTTTGCAAAGATCTAAAGTTGTCAAATACTTAGCTTTGCCCAGTCGCTCGATCAACTCGTCGACTCTCGGCATCGGATAAGGGTCGAAAGCTGATACTGCATTCAGTTTTGAGAAATCAACGCAGAATCTGAGAGTTCCATCTTTCTTTGGCACCAGTACGACTGGACTGCACCATTCACTTGCGGAAGGCTCGATGATGTCCGACTCCAGCATCATTTGCACTTCCTCCTTCAAGGCTGGGATCAGGCGTGCTGGCACTCTGCAGTGATTTTGCCTGATCGGCTCTGCTGCAAGTAAACGAATATTATGATGCAAAAGTGTCGTTTTTCCTGGTTTGTCAGAAAAAAGTCCCCCTGGTACTAGATTCTGGAACTCTTTTTGCTGTTTAGGTGATAGATGATCTATTAGTGGATAAGTTGACTTTGAATTAACAGGAAAATATTGTTCCTCCAATTCCTCTTCATCCTCCACTTTCCTTGCCCACAGCTGCTCTGACCATGAGCCTTTCCTCTCATTCCAAGGCCTTAACAGATTAATATGGAAAATTTGAGACTTTTTCCTACGATCAGGTACAGAAATCTCATAATTCGTGGGACTTAGCTTTCTAAGCACTTCGTATGGTCCTTGCCATTTAGCCAAAAGTGAACTTTCAGTAGTAGGAAGTAACAACAGTACCTTTTGCCCTGGAGTCAGCGTTCTTTTCCTACTTGACTGATCATACCAGAGTTTCTGCTGCTGCTGTGCCTTGGTCATGTTCGCCCTCACAGCCTCCGTCATAGAATCCAGTTTCTCTCTCATCTTCATAACATATGACAGAATGTTTGTTTGCTCACGTGCATTACCTCCTTCCCAAGCCTCTTTTAGTACATCCAGCGGTCCACGAACCTGACGTCCATACAGCATCTCAAATGGTGAGAAGCCGGTTGATGACTGTGGGACTTCACGATACGCGAACATCAAATACGGCAACCATTGGTCCCAATCAGTACCTGTATCAGACACAAACTTCCGTAACATTGACTTCAAGGTCTGATTAAATCTCTCCACCATACCGTCGGTCTGAGGGTGATAAGGAGTGGTCTGTATGGGATGTATGCGCAACATTAAGCAAACTTGTTTCATTAACCTGGATGTAAAGTTAGTGCCCTGGTCTGTAATTATCTCTTTAGGCAATCCTACTCGAGAAAAAAGTTGAACCAGTGCATTCACAACCTGCCTTGTCTTGATGTTTCTGAGAGGAAAAACTTCTGGGTAACGCGTAGCGTAATCAGCAACAACCAGAATGTACTTATTACCAGATCTACTTTTCTCCAAAGGTCCTACGATGTCCATTGCAATACGCGTAAATGGTATGTCAATAATAGGTAAACTTACAAGAGGTACCCTGTCACTCTTTTTAGCTGGTCTCACCATCTGGCATTCAGGGCATGATTTACAAAAATCCACAACATCTGTATAGAGCTTAGGCCAATAAAACTTATTAGCTATTCTAGACAGTGTTTTCTGCTGACCTAAATATCCTGCCCACGGCAATGAATGACCCAACTGTAATACTTTCAATCTCATTGACTCAGGTACCACCAATCTCTCTTCACCTTCAGCACTTATCAAGTACAACTTGTCATCTTTGATTATCAGCTGATCCTTCTGAAGTAATGCAGATGTTGTACTGTTAGCCTTTGCTTTCTCAAACAACAGTTTCAAAGTTTCATCCTGCCTTTGCAACTGCACAATATCATAAGGAATTTGCTCAAGATCGTCTGTGTTCGGTTTTGTCACCTTTTCTATTACTTCAGTACCCATAACTTTAGCTTGACGTTTCTCCCTCTTAGATTTTCTGTTTTTAGAAATCACCTGAAATGGTAAATCTTGCAAAAGCTGTTTACTGACCTCCTCTTGATTAGCCTGCGCTCTAGTTATGACCCTAGCATCTGCTACGTTATCACGCTGCAACAAATCCACCAACACAGGCACATCTCTGCCTAATATTACTGGATAAGGGGATTTATCAATTACCCCAACAGATAACCTATAAGCTTGACCTTCAATTTCAATCACAATCTCCGTCTTAGGATATTCCTTTTCATCGCCATGAATACAACAGACTCTCAGCTTATCATGATTCAGTACATTTGACTCTCCCAAACATTCTGATCTTACTAATGTTTGGCTTGAACCAGAATCAACCAATGCTTTAAACAAAATGTTTCCAATCTTCACTTCAACTACTGTGTCTGTGTTTAGTTCAATCTCATTCAACTTCACTGACGATCTTAACTCATAACACAGGCGGGTATTGGACATATTTTGCACCGGACACTCAGATTTTTTATGCCCTGCCTGGCCGCATGCATGACATATAATTACCGATCTTCTGTTGTACTGACTAACTCCACCAGCTCGTACACTGCTACTCATAGTAGAACTGTTTGGAAACGTGCGATTATCAGGGTCAACATTTCTCAGACCACTACCCTTAACATCCCCAGACTTACCGGTTGGACTGTGGTTGATGCCTCGCCACCGTCTCGGCTGATGTAACGATCGCCTCGCCGCAATGAACGTCTCTGCCAGTTCTGCCGCTTGTCTACACGAAGTAGGACCATTCTGTTTCACCCACGTTCTTACTTCCGGATTCAGCACTTTGTGAAACTGCTCCAGCACTATCTGATCACCAATCTCTTGCTTGGTTCGTCGTGAAGGGACCATCCACTTTTCATACAGATCCTTCAACCTTACATACAATTCACGTGGCGTTTCATCATCTTCCAGACTGTACGCTCTGAAACGTTGACGGAAGGTTTCCGGGTTAATTTCAAACTTGTCGAGTATCACTTGCTTAACACAATCATAGTTCAGTGAATTATCAGGTTCCATGGCCACATACGCCGCTCTTGCCTTGCTTGTCAACAATGGTAATAGATGTAACACCCAGTCCTGACTCGGCCATTTGCACGCCTGAGCAATACGTTCAAAAGTCATTAAATAGTGCTCAATGTCCTCATCGCTTGACCACGGCAGCATTCTTGGGCTGTTAAAGCTTACCGAACGATGACCTTGTGTTGCCATTGCAGCTTCATCTGTAGTAGCTGATGTAGTCACTTCACTTTGTGCTTGTTGGTGCCTGGGACGCACACTTGAATCAGAAATTACATCTGTCGTCGTCCGTCTATCGCTCACCGCTGATGCTCCATTTGCCAGTCGATCTTGTCTTTCCTGATGTACCTCGGACTGTAGTTGCCCGAATTGGTGTTGCAGTAGCCGATATTTGTGCTCATGACGTTGTGCTTCCTTTTCCAGCCGTTCCTCTCTTTGCTGTTGACTATGCAGAAAAGTTCGCAGCATTGAGGCCATCTGCTCTGCCGTACCACCTGAAGCCATTTCCTCATGCACAGTAGGTGAACTCTCTGCATCTCGTAGCTCTGCTACTTTATCTTCCTTGCACTTAGCTCCGTCTTGTTTCTTTGGTGGCATTTTCCCTT
Source organism: Leuciscus leuciscus (assembly GCF_965113295.1). Taxonomy (NCBI): domain Eukaryota; kingdom Metazoa; phylum Chordata; class Actinopteri; order Cypriniformes; family Leuciscidae; genus Leuciscus; species Leuciscus leuciscus. Next base: position 390,483 of record NW_028118542.1, on the reverse strand, counting down.
TGGCGACAAGTCAGCATCTGCCACTTCCGTTTAAACGAGGTACAGCTGGAACCACCTGATTACCTCTGCCCAGAGCCATAGAGAGAGAGAGTTGCGACACTTCCATAGACCTCCGTTGTAAATAATGGCGGCGCTTTTAACCGCCTACTTCCGGGATATGAAGATCGGAATAGTTCCAAACACTGTCATTTGGGCGTTGGACACCATTCACTTACATTGCTGCGCGTCGAGTTGTTCCAGAGTTAAGTTGCCGAAATATCGACCTCTTTTGAATTGTCAACTGTCTATATTGTATCAGAGGCCCTTTGCGATGCTTATACTGGTCTTCATTTGTACATGCACAGCGTAATTATTTATATTTTATGTTGGTTGTTTCAACCAATTTTCAAGCACTGCCTGCTAGCTAACGTTAGTTAGCTAGCGCGACTTCGTCAGCTAAGAGTTCGGTAATGAGTCGCTACCACCTTTATAGCAACTTTTATTTAATTTAATTTTTTGGGATATACTAACTTTTCATTATGTTATTATTGTCTTGAGTGAAGCGGCTTGTGAGAACAATGCTGGACCTTTAGGATTGTTATGGCCATCACTAGTCCTGTCTGTTTCATGGATCACCTGCCCCTGGTTTTTGTTTTTCTTGTTCACACACACAAGCACACATTTTTGTTGTCTGTCATTGTTTAATAAAAAATATTTTATTTGAAAACCTTCATTTGTATCAGCCATGCTTAAATTCGTTTTTAATCTGTTATAGTTTTGATAATGTGTATGGCCTTAATCTTAAAATAATATTCTTAGTCTTAACATGATCATGTTTCACGTTGTGGTCCTGGGGGTGGCCACTTTCATCAGAAGAAGTGAGCTAGCTTCTAAGCGAATTCTGAACGGACCGCCACGGCAGACCTCTTTGCGTGATCACGAAGGTAGGCTAATGGCTGAATCAAAATTTATAAGCAAAATCACGGGAATCAATAGCCTAATACAGCCCAGTTGTGCTAAAATAAATATCATGAGACGTCCATCATCAGATGAATGATATGGAAAAGTTAAGTTAGAGCCGCTAAAGCCAGTGCTACTACCCATGCGAACATGAACACTAAGCTTTTCCCTCCAAAAATATAGCTTAAAACTTATCTCCAAAAGCAAAACTGACATTAACAAAATGCAATAACAGCTGAAAAAGTACTTGGGTGTGTGTTTTATTTTATATTTACCGTTCAATAATGCAATCGCTGCTGTCTGTCCCATAGAAGAACATGACAGCCAGCGTACGTTTTGGAACTATTGGGGCTTACATGAACCACGTGACAGCCATAGCGGCGACATCAAAGAGTGTCGCAACTCTCTCTCTCTATGGCTCTGCCTCTGCCTGTGTACTCATTTCCCTTTCAAGGCCTGAAAGCACCGCTGCCACCATGTGTCAGGTAGCCGTTACAACCACAGCCACCAGCTTCAATTGTTTGCCGAAAGGCCTGGGAAAAGTTGTAATGAGTGGAGTACACAGTAGGTAATAATTAACGTCCAAGTGAATTTATTTAGGACAGCTGTCTCAGCACACGTGCTCCAAATGAAGTTCAAAATAAACAAAACAAATCATCAAAAATACGAAAGATAAACAATATAACACATAAATAAAACAAGCTAAAAGCAGCAAAACACGGCATCAAATCTAGCCTCGAGGAACAAGCCTCTCACAGTAAAGACTCACATCTTGCAGCACTTGACTGTACAAGCTTTAGCTCTTGGCCCCCCTTCCTCTGGCTCAACTAGCCTCTCCCTTTGTACATGAAATCTTCCCGCCAAACACTAGCGGACCATACCAACAGTAGGGGTCGGGTAACTCCCATGACAATCAAAATGCATTCAATGTCTATGCTGTTACATATGCATTTACACAGAAAACAATCTCAAATAATATAATCAATCAAATAAACAATATGAAAACAATCATAACACATTAAACAATAAATCATTGTATACAACACTGTGCACTGATGTTCCTATGATGATAACCCCCCAGGTTCATCATCACACCAGTGCTCGAAGTGGGGCGGTACTCACCGGTACGCAGTACCGGCACTTCTGCATTTTACTCCAAAGCGTACCTGCACTTTTTCTTGCGTACCGCTACTTCTCGCATGTAGCCGGTACTCTACCACTGACAGAAAAAGCGTCAGTGTCACGCCCATTTCACATATACTCCGTTTGCAGTGCGTATATTTTTCCCGCACCCATATTAACAGGTTAGAGCTTTCACACTGCATGCGGATGCGGTCCGGCAATGTGTTCCAGGAGCGGTGCGTATACAGCAGTGCAACGATCGTTTCTGCACCGAGTCCATTTCTGCTGTGCTGCACGCGCTTAATTAAAGTGACAGCGCATGGTTCGTGGTCAAAATTAACACAGAATATGACATGAAAATATAATAATCTCACTATAAATGCATTTAATTAAATAAAATGTAGTAATCTCACCGTAAATGTATTTTTGGACTTGCAGACTTGTTCCGTTTTTATACACACACACACGCACGCACGCACGCACGCACGCACGCACACACACACACATACACGACTTGTTTAAATACATTTATGTTGTTAATAAATATCAATAAATTGTTGTTGTACCAGCAATATCTCCAAGTTTTGTTTTTCACTGTAGAAATCTCAAATGTCATGATTACTTGCCAATGCAAGAGAGTACCGGCACCTTTCCCCCCCCACTTCAAGCACTGGTTCAAACGTTACAGTAAAGACATTTATAATATTAGAAAATATTCTATTTTAAATAAATACTGTTCTTTTGAACTTTCTATTCATCAAATAATTCTGAGAAAAAAATTGTACACAACTGTTTTCAACATTGAAAATAATAGGTAATGAATGTTTGAGCATCAAATCATCATATTAGAATGATTTCTGAAGGATCAGACACTGAAGACTGGAGTAATGATGCTGAAAATTCAGCTTTGATCACAGGAATGAATTACACTTTACTATATATTACATAGAAAACAATAATTTTACATTGTCATATAATTTCACAATATTAATGTTTTTTATTAATTTTTTTATCAAATAAATGCAGCCTTGGTGAGCAGAAGAGACTTCTTTTAAAAACATAAAAAATCGTACCGATCTAAAACTTTTGACCGGTAATGAATATATACACCTAATTATTAATAACGACTTCATTACTTACATTCTGCTATAAATATATCAAAGCAAGCCTCTGGGATTTTTATGAACTTCTTCTGATGTCTAAATTGTGCTTTGACTATCATAGTGATTTTACCTCTGAACTCCTGTGGGAGAGGAATAAACATCTTACTGGGTTGCTAACTTGCTATAAATAAAATTTGATTCAATATGAAACCATTTTCTTTTTTTAAGTGATAAAATAAATTACATTTCAAAATATCAAAACATCAAAGATGCCATTTTCATTTTCTCCATGTAAACGCAAATTTGTGAAACCGACGTCTTACGCATACACATTACGAGATCAATATATCGATTGACTACTGTCCACGTCTGACTTTGCTCCATTAAATATGAGTAAAATGTACAAATAAACAAAAATAAATCAGCTGCATGTGAACAAATCTATTTATTTATTTTTTTTATTATTTTTTTTTTTCTGTCCGTCGACTCTTTTTTTTTTTTTTTATTGCAGAACTTGCACATAATTACAAGCTCAGGGAAGTGAAGCAAGGTTGTATCTCTTACAATGAACAAACAATGAAACGAGGAGAAAAAAAAAATACATATCCTGGATTTGCATGAAGCACATTATGTAATTATACATACAAAAAAAGAAAAGAAAAGCATAACAACAAGGTTAAGTCATATCTTTTAATAAATCATCATAATGCATAAAAAATTTTGCACTTTTTTTGTTATTTATAAGTCTAAGGGAAGAAATAAAATAATTAAGGTCAGCAAGAAAAAGAGGGAAGCTCAAAGGAGACTTAAACCATTTTTGCTTGTGGATGAAGAATTTTGCATATAAGATAAGGAAATTAACAACATGTTCAAGGGACATCCGCTTTGGGTTTTCATAATAAAAGATAATCTCTTTAAGAATGAAGGTGTGGGTCACATTTGTAGGGCCAAAAACAAAAGCACTTAAATTAGCCCAAAATCGATTGGTTACATTACACTCACAAAATAAATGGGGGACAGTTTCCTCAACAAAACCACAAAAAGAGCAAGTCTCATCAATATCAGAATATTTAGAAATGGAAGAGTTAACAGGATAGATTTTATGAAGGATTTTATAATGAATTTCTTTGTTGGATACACAAAATTTACTAGGCAAAAGCCAGGCCTTTCTCCAAATTACATTTGTTACAAGGGATCCCCAATAGAATTTACCCCTTGGAGTAACTTTTCTCTTCATTTGAAAAATTGAGCGAATATGTCTGTTGTTGCATTTTCGATCTAAAAAATCTATCTCGCCCAAGCGTAAAGCCGGATAAACACTATTACCTTTACTGAAGTTAAGGTGATTTTTAATTAGCTGAATTAAGCCTGCTGGGATAGCTTTTATCAAGGTATTATATTCCTTTGGTGGAACTGGAAAGTTATGGTGATTCAAAAATTGCTTGTAAGTTAGAATATGACCAGAATCATCAAAGACAGATAGAATGCAATTAAAATTATTGTTAAACCATCTAGGGAAAAAGAGAGATTTATTTCTAACGGTTATATCCGCGTTATTCCAAAGGAGAACTTTGTGGGGGGAAAAGCAATGGACAAAACACAATTTCCACGAGAGAAGGCATTGCTGATGAAAGTTAGATAATGAGATGGGTAACTTGCTAGGTAAAAAGTTACACTTTAATAGGAAAGACAGGCCACCGAGTTTGTTGAAGATATTATTAGGAATGAAAAACCATAACGACACTGGATTCACAAGGCATCTTTTCAGCCAGTTTACTTTAAAGGTGTTTATAGTATCAGCAAAATCTAAAAAGTCAAGGCCACCTTCACCTCTGGAATTAGAGAGTACTTCTTTTTTCAATTTGTGAGGCCTATTTTTCCAAATAAAATCCAAAAATATTTTGTTAATTTCCCTTATAGCTTTATCATTGATAAACAAAAAAAGAGCAGGGTATACAAAGCGAGAGAGCCCTTCCACCTTAGATAAAAGGACTCTACCGTATAATGAAAGATCTCTCTGAAGCCAGATGTTAAAGACGTTTTTAGTTTTTGTCATTTTATCAGAAAAGTTTAAAAGATGTCTGGTAACTGGATTTTTAGTGATATGGATACCTAGATATTTTACACAGTTTTTAACAGGGATCCCCTCCAATGATGTCTCATCTATATCATGAATTGAGATAGTTTCGAAATATTAAGTTTTAGACCCGAAGCACAAGAAAATTGTTCCACCAATTCCAGAGCATTAGGTAACTGTTTTTTATCCTCCAAGAATAGTGTGGTGTCGTCCGCTAACTGTGCAATTTTAAACTCTCGATCAAATATAGAGATTCCTGTCAAACTTTCATTTTGGTTAATCCTTAGACAAAGTAGTTCAGTGGCTAAAAGAAATAAAAACGGGGAGATTGGACAGCCCTGTCTGACTCCACGATGGATGTCAAACCTTTTGGATGTATCAAAGTTAACGATCACTGAGCTGTTAATATCTCTATAAAACATGGTTACAGTATCAATGAATGATTTACCGAATCCAAATAACTCTAGAGTGCGAAAAAGAAATTTGTGTTCTAAGGAATCAAAAGCTTTTTGAAAATCAAGAAAAAGTATGAGACCGTCTGAGTGAATTAAATTAGAGTAATCTAGCACATCTAATACTAACCTTATATTATTAGATATGTGACGGCCTTTCATGAAGCCCGACTGAGATTCTGAAATAATGTTATTTAGCCCAGTACATAATCTTTTAGCATAAACAGAGGCTAACATTTTATAATCTAATGTTAAAAGAGTAATAGGCCGCCAATTGTCAATTAATAAAGGGTCCTTGCTTGACTTGGGTATAAGGGATTTCATTTCATTTCATTTCATTTATTAAGATCCCCATTAGCGCCTGAAATATCAGTTGCTATTCTTCCTGGGGTCTCCTCTTCATTACATCACAAATTTACATAATTCATCATTTTGTACATTATTCACACACACGCACACACACACACACACCCACTCACACCCATCCACAAACTGGACATCATCTACAATAGCCCAATGCAATTAAATAAATAAACAAACAAAAAACAAAAAAAATGCTATACATTTGAACATATAATCCATAAATAGCTCTCCAATACAAACTATAAAACATCTTTCCATATTACCATACTCTTCCAACATCATGACTCTTGTGTGAACAGAAACAATTTTAATTTCTTTTTAAAACAATTTCTATTATTTTCCAACAACAAAAATCCTGGTAATCCATTCCATGCAACCATGGCCCGATAAAAAACTGCTTTCTGAAACTGATTAGTTCTTACTTGAGGCAAAACAAATTGCATTCCAGTGGTTTGTCTTGTGCAGTAATTATGTTGATCAGCAAAAAATGTCAATTTTCTGTAAATTATTTCAGGAATTTTTGTTTCAATGATATTATAAATAAATGATAAAAGAAAATATTTTAATCTATATTTTACAGTTAACCATGCCAAATTATTATGCATTGTGATTATATTAGTTGTATATGGACAACCCAAAACGATACGTGCCACTTTATTCTGTGCGACTTGCAATTTGTATAAATTATTTTCATTGGTATTTGACCAAACAACTGACGCGTAGTCTAAATGAGCTAATACTAAAGATTGGGCTAATCGTTTAGTCAGCCATTTGGGAATACATTTCTTACAGTATCTAATCATTCCCATACTACGACCCATTCTTTGCAATATTTTATTTATTTGGCTATTCCAAGACAGTGAGCTATCCACAATTACACCCAATAGATGAATTTCTTCTACTTGCTGAATCACATTTCCTCCTATATCTAAGTGCAATGTTAATGATGGCTTAAGAAAATATTTTGACCCAAGTATCATACATTTTGTTAATAAGTAATTTATTGTCAGTAATCCATTGTATAACCAAGTCTAACTCCATATTTAACATAATATTCAGTTGATCTATATCTCTTGCTGATTGACACAATGTTGTGTCATCTGCATACATTGCCATGGTTGCATGTTTAATTACAAGTGGAAAATCATTTGTGAAAACAGAAAATAAAAGGGGTCCTAAACAACTGCCTTGGGGCACCCCACAACTCATTTCTTCCACCTCAGAGTAGCTACCATTAAAGTAAACTGTGTACTCACGTTTTCTAAGATCGCTTTCAATCCATCTAACAGCAGTTGGTTCAAATCCATAACAAACTAACTTTTTTAATAAAATATTGTGGTCTAGAACATCAAAGGCTGCGCTTAGATCTAAAAATACTGTGCCCACTAAATTCTTATTATCAATTTCCTGTAGCCAATAGTCAGTTAACTGAGTGAGTGCTGTTGTTGTGGAATGACCCATTTTATAAGCATGCTGATACATTGTGTTTAACCCATTTACTTCCAAATACTCTTGTATTTGATCATACACAACTTTTTCCATCACTTTGCTTACTGCCGGTAATAAACTTATTGGTCTGCTATTCTGACCTGAAAACTGTTCTTTATTATTTTTTATTAAAGGTAACATTTTTGCTTTTTTCCATTGTGAGGGAAAAACACCTGCTGTTAAACTCAGATTAATAATATTAGAAATGGGCAAAGCAATGACATCTACCACCATCTTCAACAATTTAACATCTAAGTGATCTATTCCACAGGGTTTATCTTTACTTGCTTGTAATATTTTCTTCACATTGTCCTCTGTTACAGTGTTAAATTTAAATGTGCAATCTTTTGTTTTCATTATCCTATTTGATATTAGATCATATGAGATATTTTCATCTTGTCCCAAATCCATGGCTTGTCTAATTTTTTGTATTTTATGCTTAAAAAAATTGGCTCAAATAATTAGCAATCTCTTTTGGTCTAGTAAGACAAATCCCATCAGCCTCTAATGATGTTGTATTACATTTTGTTTTCCTTCCCAGTAATTCATTAAGTGTTTTCCATACCTTTGCACTGTCCATTCCAGCATCTCTTAATTTATTTTGATAATATATTTGTTTTTTACGTTTGTTCATTTTAGTCACCTGATTTCTAAATTTACGATACTAATTCCACTGAACCACGTCATTCTGTTTAATAGCTTCTGCTTTAGCTTGATTCCTGTGCCTCATATATTCTTTGAGCTCTTGATCCAGCCATGGAGTTGAAACATTTCTTACAGTTTGTTTCCTTAAAGGAGCGTGTTTGTCTATTACTCTGGTTATCAAGTTATCAAAAATGGCCACAGCTCTAGTAGGATTCTGCTGCTGTGTAACCTCCAACCAATCTACACTCCTCATTTCTTCTACGAAATCATTCTCTTTAAACTTTTTATATGTCCTTTTATGAATAAAATTTTGACCGGATTTAGATACTTTTGTAATTCTTTTCACAGCTATTAAATTATGGTCACTACAACCGACCGGAATAGAGACTGCCTCCGAACATAAATCTTTTACATTTGTAAAAATTAAATCAATAAGAGTTGCTGAATATGTGCCATCGGCTTTCAAATTTACTCGTGTATAATCCTTAACTATTTGAGACAGATTACAAGTATTAGCTAAAGAAAGTAATTTACCCTTTGATGTACAATTCATAGACTTCCAATCTATATTAAAATCTCCTAAGAAATAGATTTCATCTCCCATTTCACATGCTTTATCCAACAATTCACATATTTGATCCAAATACATTACAGTAGCATTTGGTGGTCTATAACAGCATCCAATAAGAATAGGCTTTACATAAGGTAATTGTAGCTGTACCCATATTACTTCAACTCCTGGTATATTAAGATCTCCTCTAACTTTGACTGGAATATTATTTTTAACATAACAAGCTACTCCTCCTCCATACAAATTTCTGTCCTGCCTATATAAATTATAGCTATCTATATTCAATACAGTACTATTAATAGTTGAGTCTAAATGTGTTTCTGAAATGGCTAATATGTCGAAATTATAATTCTGTAATATTTCTGAGATATCATTTATTTTATTCCTTAAACTACAGATATTCAAATGAGCTATTTCAAACATCCCTTTTTGTACCAAAAAATATTTTTCAACCATCTAACACATGTTTGTCCATCAATACTCATGCCTGTAGTATTACATTGAGCTCTCATTAATGCAAATATAACATCCAACCACTCACACATCACACACATACACACACACACACACACAAATATCTTCTGCATTGTAATGAAATAAACAAAATACATCAGTAGAGCAACGCTTGCTCATGACAAATTATTCATTTTCCTAAACTAAATCTTAGCAATGTGGTCTTAAATTCAAGAACAAAAACTTTTAAAATCAAGCTTAACCAAAATTTGAAATTCATTTTCTATTTACCTTGCCCACATCATAATTAGCTTAACAGAAAAATCACTCTTAAATTCAGTGTTTAACTTATAGTCCATTTTATCTGTTATCATATGACCTTATAGTTTATCCGATCTAATCCCTAACATTCAATCCAGTATCGATTATGGTCTTTACATACACTTCTGCTGCACTGCGTTCTGTGAACTTCTTAGTCTCTCCTTTAAATGTTATTATCAGCGTCGCTGGATGAATTATGCCATGTCTCACCCCTGCGTCCTTCAATTTACTCATTTCATGAAATCCTGCACGTTTTTTTGCCATTTCTGTAGTGAGATCTGGAAAAATCCTTAACTTCATCCCTCGTACTTGTAGCACTCCCTCTTTCTTGGCGATTTTTATGATCTCTTCTCTCGTTGTGAGTTTGTGAAGACGTACAATCATCACTCGAGCTGCACCTTTCCCAACCGGTCCAACCCTGCGGGCCATCTCCACCTGTGGCTCCCCCCGTAGTTTATCTTGAAATAAATCCTCAAACAAAGCAGACATGTAGCTGGTCGGATTCCCTTTTTCGATCTCATTCGTCAGGCCAAATACACGCACATTGTATTTGCGACTGTACATTTCCAAGTCGCTCGGCTTTACCTTTCAACTCCTCGTTGGCCTTAATAAGTCCATCACACAGTCTCCAGCTTTGTCACACGTGAATCAAAGTTCGACATTGTCACATCAACTTCACCAAGCCTTTGTGTGCAGAAAGATATGTCTTTCGCGAGGTTATTTAGTTTATCCACCACCACGTTCAACTCCTCTCGCATTATATTACGTATGAGGGCTGGAAGCTCCAGCACGTTACACTCCTCACCCGCCATGTTACTTGCTCCCACTTGCTGAGACGCTTCTTCACCTTGTTTCGGCTGTACTTTAGACTTCTTAGGAGACATAACACAGCATAGAGTCTTTATTGGTGGCAAACTTATATTTTGGTCACTCTTGCCGTAAGTTAAGCACCACACTGCACGATATTTAGACTAATTGTCAGAGCTCAGTGTCCTCATCGTCTACTCAACTCCGCGCATGCGTGCACACATAACTCCCTGTTTCATTGTAGAGGTCATCTCTCCCTGACTGATGCATTCCTTATACATATGAAATAAAGGCAATTTCATAAACTCCCAAAAGTGAAGATAGAATTCTACTGAAAGCCCGTCAATACCAGGGGATTTACCTATTTTCATTGAGTGCAGAGCTTGATTAATTTCCTCTATTGACAAATCAGCGTCACAAATTCGACTAAACTCACGATCAATAATTGGTATACGGTGTTTAATTGTATTAATAAATTTCTCACAGCTGTCATAGTTAAATTCAGATGTATAAAGATTGCTGTAAAATTTGCTAACAAATTCTGATATTTCTTTAGGGTCTTTAGAGGTAACTCCATCGATGTTAAGCGCTGAAAGAGCTTTCCTCTGACCGTTTCTTTTTTCCAGGGCAAAAAAATAGTTAGAATTCTTCTCCCCCTCCTCAAGCCATTTCGCTCGAGATCTAATATATGCACCTTTGGCCATCTCTAAATAAGCTCTGTCGAATTCCTGATTTAATTTTTTTTATTTCCATATCTTCTTCTTCTGTAATCTTATCTTTAGCTAGTAAAACATTAAGTCTATTAACCAACTCTGAATCGGTTTTATGTTTAATATTTTTAAGTTCCTTACTTCTTTTAACTGCAATATATCTAGCTTTATATTTAAAGAACTCCCAGTTTTTTTTATAATCTCTGGTTGATCCGGTAAATAATTCTTTGGTAAGATTGATGATACTATTATTAAATTGTTTGTCTTGTAACAAGGTATTATTAAGTTTCCAATAGCCCCTCATTCTCGGGTTATCATTGATGTCACTCAATTTTATTGCAACTAATTTATGATCTGATAAGGGGGCAGTGACATGAGAAACATCTTTTACATATTTAAGGATAGAAGATGAAATTAGAAAAAAGTCAATCCTAGATCTAAGAGATAAACTTCTATTGGACCAGGTAAAATCTTTTGTAGAAGGATTAAAGAACCGCCATGCATCAGTAAGAGAGAGTTCGGAGCACAGGGAAAAAATTAGATCATTATTCATCCTGCTATCAAGTCTAGGGGTGTATCTATCCAGGTGATCATCCATACATTCATTAAAATCTCCCCCCAAAATAAAATAAACTATTATATTTTTTGTGTAACTTTTTAAGCTTGTCCACTAGATGAGAGAACATTACTCTATTGGATGCACGAGAGTTGTGTCCATATACACAACAAGCTATAAAGGTGGCGTCATCTTGTTTAATTACAGCACAAACCCATCTGCCTTCATCAGAACATACTGTTTCTAATACAGTCCCTTTAAATCTATGTAACATTATAGCAGTCCCAGCCGAGTGGCTGCTGCCATGGCTAAAGAAAATTGAGCTTCCCCATTGCGTTCTCCAAAATTTAACATCTGTTTCCCCTGAATGAATTTCTTGAAGAAAGATAAGATCAGCTGCACTTCTTTTACAAAACAAAAAAATTGCTTTTCTTTTCAGATTGTCCCGCAAACCTCTAACATTTAAAGTTACAACCGACAAGGAGTTAAACGAATACTCCATAACAAGAACCCCTAAACAAAATGAGAAAAAACAACAAAAAAGTTACTTTCTTTAGACTAGCTACCAGAATGTAAAGGGATAGGTGGATAATAACCAAAGCACATGTTATCGAGGTGATAAACAAATAAGGAGATTAATAGTAAAGGTAACAATAATTAAAGAAGAACAAAAATAGTTCCTATTTGTGCACAACTTAAAAGTTTTTGCACAGTTTATATTGTTAGTCGTCAAGTTTCATCTTTTCGATTTTTGCATGAGAAAAGTAACCAGTGCGAGCAGCAGCTTGGCTTACACGACATCAGCATAGAAGATTTGTTTCCCATCAATCAAAGCAAATGAGTTGCGAAAGGTTGCCTTCTTGCCCTCCTCCCTTGCCTTCTTCACAAGAGGCCACAGCTTATCCCGCGCTGCTCTATCTTCAGGAGACAGCGGCTCCGAGAGACGCAGTTTATTGTCAGTTAGAAACTTGCAACCTTTAGCAGCACTCCAAATGATGTCACGAATGCGGCGCTGTGAGAAGACAATTATGATCGATCTGGTCTTTCCATCCGTTCGCTTCGGACCCAGACGATGAACGACATCGACACTGTCCTGTAGCCCGTCTCCGACTCCAGGAGCAATCTTCCCTAAGATGTTGAGGACCACACTTCGGACATCCTCATTGTCTTTTTCCGCAACGCCGTGCAACTTTAGAAACCATCGCCAACTGTAACGTCTACACTCCTGTACACTTGCTTTCAGTGATTTGTTTTCCTTTCTCAGAGCGTGGACCTCAGATTCCATATGATCGAGAGCCTCTTTATGCACGCCAACATCCAAAATAAGCTGTTGTACCGTCGCTGTTAGACTTTTGACTTGTTTGGAAGTTGCCTCGGTGGTAGTTTCAATCGCCGAAATCTTCTGGAACGTTTTGTCTAATTTAGAATCAAGCTCACGAATAGCCGCCAAGACATTCTCATTCCCGTTTCCACTAACGTTAGATTCTGCGCGTTTAGTTTTTTTAGCAGCTGGCCTCTGAGGAGTATCCGAGAGGGATGTGACAACCTCATTGTCGAAATTTGGACATGTGTCAAACCACTGTGATTCGGTATCTTTCTTAAAGGAGAAGTTCACTTTTGAAAAAACTTTTGCTGATAATTTACTCACCCCCATGTCATCCAAGATGTCCATGTCTTTCTTTCTTCAGTCGAAAAGAAATTAAGGTTTTTGATGAAAACATTCCAGGATTTTTCCACATATTATGGATTCCATTGGGACCCAAACGGTTCAAGGTCCAAATGACAGTTTCATTGCCGCTTCAAAGGGCTTTAAACGATACCAGACGATGAATAAGGGTCTTATCTAGCGAAACGATCGGTCATTTCAAAAATAAAATAAAAAGTTGACGTTTTATAAGCACAAATGTTCGCCTTGCTCTGTTCTGTGATGCGCGTTCGTGACGTCACGTAATACGCAATTACGTTGAAAAGGTCAAGTTTGATGTGTTTACAAATGTGCGGAAGGAGGACCATATAAACATTTTCAAATGTATTTGTGTCAGTTTATCGTTTAAAATGCCCATTTCGTGTGCGCATCCTGAGTGTTTTAATATTAAAAAGCCAAAAAGAACATTTTCTTCAATTTTTCAAGCGTGACCTTTTCAACGTAATTGCGTATTACGTGACGTCACGAACGCGCATCACAGAACAGAGCAAGCCGAACATTTGTGCTTATAAAACGTCAACTTTTTATTTTATTTTTGAAATGACCGATCGTTTCGCTAGATAAGACCCTTATTCATCGTCTGGTATCGTTTAAAGCCCTTTGAAGCGGCAATGAAACTGTCATTTGGACCTTGAACCGTTTGGGTCCCAATGGAATCCATAATATGTGAAAAAATCCTGGAATGTTTTCATCAAAAACCTTAATTTCTTTTCGACTGAAGAAAGAAAGACATGGACATCTTGGATGACATGGGGGTGAGTAAATTATCAGCAAAAGTTTTTTTAAAAGTGAACTTCTCCTTTAAGTTTAAATCCAGCACTACTCGAGGCTGATGCTGAATTCTCAAATTGATCAGTTGAGCCAGATGCGTCGGAAGACATGGTGTCAAGCCAAACTTGTTTAACTTTCTTCTTGCCTCTTTTTCCCATGCATAAAGATGTCAAATCAGAATCATATAACGTTTTCACGTATTTTTTTCACGTTATCACCAGTCCGATTAATAGGTTATATCACCACTTCACCTTTATTTCCCTGAAGAGCAAAGAAACACTACCACCTACACCGCCGCCATCTTGGCCTCACAAATCTATATTAAATAAAGCAGCACCATTAAAAGCTTCAACCGCCATCTTCTATTGCATCAGCTGCAATACAGCCTTGCACTACAGCGTCCCAATGGTTAAACCGCGTTATTGCAGGCGTTATTAGTTGAAAATATCTGTCGACAATATCTGTTTTGACGTTTATCGATAATGTCGACTACATTTTTCAGCCCTAGGGAGATGAGTGAAGAGCTGTGCCTTATTTCTAACGTTACCTATATTTCACGACGAGTGTTCCACACAGTGTTAGAGCGAACACTAACAAATATTATTGGATTTCGTTCCTTAAAAGGCAACTGAGAGCTTTAATTCACTACAAAATTTAAAATTAATTGCGTTTGACACCCATATTTGGCAGAAAATAATACCACGCAGATCAATCATTTCACAACATGATAAACTTAACGTTACCACAGTTCAGAACCACGACTATCACAGAACCACGGTCAACGAAAGAATATTCAAATTAAAATCATAACAATTAGTTTTAGTCCAGTGATCTTCCTGATAGGCCAATTTAACGTTACTGGTAGAACACTCTAGAAATTCAACAGTTAACCTTGTAAAATGGCCTGTGCTTCGCGCGCGCAAAACTTTAGGCTTTGTCGAGTATGCTCAGAAAGAAAATGCCTGTGAACGTGCATAAAAACAATTACAGTGCGCGAGACGTGATGATAGACAAAACTAAGCTTAATCGAGGCTTTACTACCTTTACATAATTTATAAAGTGGCATGACATTGGCAAAAATCAAAATACAAAAATCAGACGTCAGAGCTTGTTGGCTGTCTAATGTTAATTATTCATTATTACAGTGATTTGTGATCGAATAATAGATTAAACTAATAAACTGTATACATTGAAATCAATTTACAGTCTGATTTATCTGTATTACTATCAAGTTAAAGTATTAGACTTACCCCACGCTTGACTCTTCCACAAGTAAAATGGCGTTCGCATGTGGTCTGGACTCTGGTTCAGTCAAAACGACGGTTGCACGTAAACGGAGGTGTGGCTTGGTTAACTCTAAAAGAGAGTTATGTTTGCAACAACGCAAAATGACACCAACTCTTATTTAAAATGGACACTTCTGGTGTTAAACCCAATCTGTTTAGTGTTGATTCAACACTTTATTTTAATACTTTATTGTAACACTGGAAAATCAACACCGGTCAATTTACTGTGATGTTGACAATTTTACATTGTACAGGTTATCACTTGGTTTTTGACCAAGTGAAGCTCTTGAAACAATTCACAGAAGAGTATGTTGTCTGGAAAGAAATCAAGCATCACTGGCAAAGGCTCAAAAGAGACCATGCCTTTCTTAAAAATCTTTTAAAATAGGTTGCTGTTGATATAACTGTTTTTGTTCAGTACTTCGCTTATATTATGTGCTGCAATACTATATTCAATTCAATTCAATTCAATTCAAATTTTTTTGTATAGCGCTTTTCACAATACATATTGTCTCAAAGCAGCTTTACAGAAAGTGCATTTCAAAAAAAGGTACATAGAAAAATACAGTTAGTTAATCATGCATTAATTTAGGGCATAACATATCGCCTGCGTGGAGTCGTCTCCTCACGGGCGTGGAGTCGTCTCCTCACGGGCTTCGAGTCGTCTCTGCATGGGTGTTGGGGCATCTGAAGTTTCCATGAGAGGCTGGATACAAACTGGAGCTGACGTACTCTATTTACCTCGGGACTAGCGTCCCGAGATAACAACAGAAAAGCAGATGGGAAATAATTAGCGTAGCTGCTGTTCCTAATATTAATGCATTCAATCTGATTCAACTGTAGTATAAAAGGTAAGTATTATGTGAATGCTTGGCTAAAGAGATGTGTCTTTAATCTAGTTTTAAACTGGGACAGCGAATCTGAGCCTCGAACAATATCAGGAAGGCCATTCCAGAGTTTAGGAGCTAAATGTGTATATATAACACTTCAATGTGTATATTATATAATGTACTGACTGCTGCTTTGTAAATTTATGTAAGGAACAGGCAACTCTGGCCCTTTGCATTCTACTTTTTGAGGTTAATTAAGAGTTAACCTCCAACCCTAATCGAGCACATCTGAAAATTTGAACCAAAGTCTTCAGGTTTACTTATAGACAATAGGCAGGAGGGTTTGAGGTTGGAGCTAAATCTGCAGGACAGTGGACGCTGAGGGCCAGAGTAAACCATCACTGCTTTAAATAACGCAGAACATAAGCTGACCCGACTGTCCATTAAACAACTTCATTTGAATGGTTTGTGTTTTTTGTTTTACTTTCAGACCAGCACTGGAGAACGCCTGACAATGGGATGTTGAGACTTCTTCCTCTGGTTGAGAAAAAGCTACACCACATCAGTGATCACATCTTCTGTTCTTCAACTGAACAAACTGTTTAGACGAGGAAGAAGAACACGAACATGATAGAGACGTACAGGGAAGAGCAAGAAACCAGTTTAGCTGTGATAATGAATCATTATTTTCCAACACAATATCAAATCTGTTTTCTGTAGGTGACTGAATATGATTCTCTGGCACTCGTTTTGTGGCTTCAGCAGCTGTGAATGGATTCATATGATGGTAACGTATTTTTGAAGACACATTTTTATTTATCTTGAATCGCATTTTTCTTTATGCTACTTTATCAACTTTATGCTTTGTCCTCCAATAAAGTGTTGTTTAATAAAGTATGGTGACTATTGTGTATTGAAAGTGGTGTTTGGTACAGTAAATATACATTTTTATTTGAGAAATTTTTATTTCTTATTTCTTTAGTTTAATTAATTTAAAAATAACTACATATAATTAAAAATAATAATAATTACAACTGGCCTGTTGGAGTATGCTTTTACTTCTACAAAAAGGGCAGATTAGGTACCTAGTCTTATTATTTTTTATTTCATAAATTAATCAGATGATTTAGATTAATTCACAAATAACACACACGTAAATGCGGTGGACAAAAAATAAATAGGGGTGCACTATCTAAGCTTTCACATTGCCTTTTAAGTCTAGTAATTTACATAATCATAGCAGACGCTTTTGTCCAAAGCAGCTTTAAAAGTGAGGAAAACAACGAAACCGTTATAAAGATAAAATAATAGGCTACTTAGATACGTTTCAACCGTTTTTAGAAACAGACACACACACACACACACACACACAGTGTGAGCAATGTTCTTATTAGGTGTTTTTATGCGTTTGTCACAGAAACGATAAATATTTAATCAATCACGACAAATATTAGAGAAAAATACAATATGATGTATGCCAGCATCTTGCGCATCAAAACAAACTTGTCCTTCCTCCATCACGGTTGAACTCGCACTAGATCCAGCAAGGGTGAGCTAGAACTCTAGCTCCTCCCATTTGACGCTGCAGCGAATCCCCGCTCACTAAATTTAGCAAGGTGGAGCTGGAGCTCCAGAAAAGGGGGAGCTCGAGCTCTAGCTCCTCCCATTTGGCTCTGCATCGAGCACCATCTCACCTGCCTATTACGTCTCGTCTTTCCATTGGACTGGTTATACACGTGCTTCACGACGCAATCACGCAGGGCGTTCCCACCGCGTCTCGACGCAGCTCGAGTTCCCTTGAAAGGGAAGCTGATGTTTCGCCATGTAATCAGACAGTCGATTCCTAAGTTCCGATACAAAATAGTAGTAAGTATTTCACAGAAACTTTTATAAAACCGTAGACAGGAATGTGTGTACTAGCTACTTGATGGAAAAGATGGAGGAGTTTGTGAATCGGTTGGATATCTAGACTAAATATGGATCAAGGGGACTTTTTATGTCTTGAGGCCCTTTACAGGTGACGTCCACATTAATACTTTTTTTCTGAAAGGACGTGTTTGACATTTTTCATCCTGTAGTAAAGGAACGGGGTTTCTTTTGTGTATCGTGCTGTAAGTTAGGCTATGTGATGATTTTTCAAATTACTTTTTTGAGTGAACGCATCGATGTCATTATCTATTTACCTCCAACTCTCATGATCAGATCATTGATAAAGATGTTTAATTAAGTTTAATTACTTTAGTTTAGTGTTTGTTCGTCATTTACATCCAGTGTCAGTGGAGATCAGACTGTTTCAACTGTTCAGCTTCATCATGGATGACACACAAACATCCAGAGTTGAAGATTTTTCTCCAGTTTGCAGGTACTTTAAATTAATACATTAAATAACCCTTTATAGACCCATAATAAAAGAGATGTATGTTTTAAAGGAATTTCTTGAAAACAATGTCTAAACCCTCCTCAAGTGCTTTTCATCCAAACAGTAAGAAGATCTTGCATATGATGATTATCATCAAAAACTAATTAAAT
The DNA here is from genome assembly GCF_965113295.1 of Leuciscus leuciscus. Taxonomy (NCBI): domain Eukaryota; kingdom Metazoa; phylum Chordata; class Actinopteri; order Cypriniformes; family Leuciscidae; genus Leuciscus; species Leuciscus leuciscus. The sequence continues at coordinate 371,755 of NW_028118542.1, read as the reverse complement.
CTGTTCTGTTATAGTTCAGTTCAGCAGGAGAGATCAGAACCAGCGCCCAGCTGTGTGTGTCTTTGAGGAGTGACAGGTCTATGGGTCATCTAATAGATTTTAAGAATGACAATACACAGGCTGATCTCAGGTAGGCTACAACATTTCTTAAAGACATGATTAACATTTTAATATTATGGTGTTTTGTATTTTGTATTTATGATATTCATAATAGACATTGTATAGACAAAGATATTATTAGGAATGAAAAACCATAACGACACTGGATTCACAAGGCATCTTTTCAGCCAGTTTACTTTAAAGGTGTTTATAGTATCAGCAAAATCTAAAAAGTCAAGGCCACCTTCACCTCTGGAATTAGAGAGTACTTCTTTTTTCAATTTGTGAGGCCTATTTTTCCAAATAAAATCCAAAAATATTTGGTTAATTTCCCTTATAGCTTTATCATTGATAAACAAAAAAAGAGCAGGGTATACAAAGCGAGAGAGCCCTTCCACCTTAGATAAAAGGACTCTACCGTATAATGAAAGATCTCTCTGAAGCCAGATGTTAAAGACGTTTTTAGTTTTTGTCATTTTATCAGAAAAGTTTAAAAGATGTCTGGTAACTGGATTTTTAGTGATATGGATACCTAGATATTTTACACAGTTTTTAACAGGGATCCCCTCCAATGATGTCTCATCTATATCATGAATTGAGATAGTTTCGAAATATTAAGTTTTAGACCCGAAGCACAAGAAAATTGTTCCACCAATTCCAGAGCATTAGGTAACTGTTTTTTATCCTCCAAGAATAGTGTGGTGTCGTCAGCTAACTGTGCAATTTTAAACTCTCGATCAAATATAGAGATTCCTGTCAAACTTTCATTTTGGTTAATCCTTAGACAAAGTAGTTCAGTGGCTAAAAGAAATAAAAACGGGGAGATTGGACAGCCCTGTCTGACTCCACGATGGATGTCAAACCTTTTGGATGTATCAAAGTTAACGATCACTGAGCTGTTAATATCTCTATAAAACATGGTTACAGTATCAATGAATGATTTACCGAATCCAAATAACTCTAGAGTGCGAAAAAGAAATTTGTGTTCTAAGGAATCAAAAGCTTTTTGAAAATCAAGAAAAAGTATGAGACCGTCTGAGTGAATTAAATTAGAGTAATCTAGCACATCTAATACTAACCTTATATTATTAGATATGTGACGGCCTTTCATGAAGCCCGACTGAGATTCTGAAATAATGTTATTTAGACCAGTACATAATCTTTTAGCATAAACAGAGGCTAACATTTTATAATCTAATGTTAAAAGTGTAATAGGCCGCCAATTGTCAATTAATAAAGGGTCCTTGCTTGACTTGGGTTTAAGGGATTTCATTTCATTTCATTTCATTTATTAAGATCCCCATTAGCGCCTGAAATATCAGTTGCTATTCTTCCTGGGGTCTCCTCTTCATTACATCACAAATTTACATAATTCATCATTTTGTACATTATTCACACACACGCACACACACACACACACACCCACTCACACCCATCCACAAACTGGACATCATCTACAATAGCCCAATGCAATTAAATAAATAAACAAACAAAAAACAAAAAAAATGCTATACATTTGAACATATAATCCATAAATAGCTCTCCAATACAAACTATAAAACATCTTTCCATATTACCATACTCTTCCAACATCATGACTCTTGTGTGAACAGAAACAATTTTAATTTCTTTTTAAAACAATTTCTATTATTTTCCAACAACAAAAATCCTGGTAATCCATTCCATGCAACCATGGCCCGATAAAAAACTGCTTTCTGAAACTGATTAGTTCTTACTTGAGGCAAAACAAATTGCATTCCAGTGGTTTGTCTTGTGCAGTAATTATGTTGATCAGCAAAAAATGTCAATTTTCTGTAAATTATTTCAGGAATTTTTGTTTCAATGATATTATAAATAAATGATAAAAGAAAATATTTTAATCTATATTTTACAGTTAACCATGCCAAATTATTATGCATTGTGATTATATTAGTTGTATATGGACAACCCAAAACGATACGTGCCACTTTATTCTGTGCGACTTGCAATTTGTATAAATTATTTTCATTGGTATTTGACCAAACAACTGACGCGTAGTCTAAATGAGCTAATACTAAAGATTGGGCTAATCGTTTAGTCAGCCATTTGGGAATAAATTTCTTACAGTATCTAATCATTCCCATACTACGACCCATTCTTTGCAATATTTTATTTATTTGGCTATTCCAAGACAGTGAGCTATCCACAATTACACCCAATAGATGAATTTCTTCTACTTGCTGAATCACATTTCCTCCTATATCTAAGTGCAATGTTAATGATGGCTTAAGAAAATATTTTGACCCAAGTATCATACATTTTGTTAATAAGTAATTTATTGTCAGTAATCCATTGTATAACCAAGTCTAACTCCATATTTAACATAATATTCAGTTGATCTATATCTCTTGCTGATTGACACAATGTTGTGTCATCTGCATACATTGCCATGGTTGCATGTTTAATTACAAGTGGAAAATCATTTGTGAAAACAGAAAATAAAAGGGGTCCTAAACAACTGCCTTGGGGCACCCCACAACTCATTTCTTCCACCTCAGAGTAGCTACCATTAAAGTAAACTGTGTACTCACGTTTTCTAAGATCGCTTTCAATCCATCTAACAGCAGTTGGTTCAAATCCATAACAAACTAACTTTTTTAATAAAATATTGTGGTCTAGAACATCAAAGGCTGCGCTTAGATCTAAAAATACTGTGCCCACTAAATTCTTATTATCAATTTCCTGTAGCCAATAGTCAGTTAACTGAGTGAGTGCTGTTGTTGTGGAATGACCCATTTTATAAGCATGCTGATACATTGTGTTTAACCCATTTACTTCCAAATACTCTTGTATTTGATCATACACAACTTTTTCCATCACTTTGCTTACTGCCGGTAATAAACTTATTGGTCTGCTATTCTGACCTGAAAACTGTTCTTTATTATTTTTTATTAAAGGTAAAATTTTAGCTTTTTTCCATTGTGAGGGAAAAACACCTGCTGTTAAACTCAGATTAATAATATGAGAAATGGGCAAAGCAATGACATCTACCACCATCTTCAACAATTTAACATCTAAGTGATCTATTCCACAGGGTTTATCTTTACTTGCTTGTAATATTTTCTTCACATTGTCCTCTGTTACAGTGTTAAATTTAAATGTGCAATCTTTTGTTTTCATTATCCTATTTGATATTAGATCATATGAGATATTTTCATCTTGTCCCAAATCCATGGCTTGTCTAATTTTTTGTATTTTATGCTTAAAAAAATGGCTCAAATAATTAGCAATCTCTTTTGGTCTAGTAAGACAAATCCCATCAGCCTCTAATGATGTTGTATTACATTTTGTTTTCCTTCCCAGTAATTCATTAAGTGTTTTCCATACCTTTGCACTGTCCATTCAAGCATCTCTTAATTTATTTTGATAATATATTTGTCTTTTACGTTTGTTCATTTTAGTCACCTGATTTCTAAATTTACGATACTAATTCCACTGAACCACGTCATTCTGTTTAATAGCTTCTGCTTTAGCTTGATTCCTGTGCCTCATATATTCTTTGAGCTCTTGATCCAGCCATGGAGTTGAAACATTTCTTACAGTTTGTTTCCTTAAAGGAGCGTGTTTGTCTATTACTCTGGTTATCAAGTTATCAAAAATGGCCACAGCTCTAGTAGGATTCTGCTGCTGTGTAACCTCCAACCAATCTACACTCCTCATTTCTTCTACGAAATCATTCTCTTTAAACTTTTTATATGTCCTTTTATGAATAAAATTTTGACCGGATTTAGATACTTTTGTAATTCTTTTCACAGCTATTAAATTATGGTCACTACAACCGACCGGAATAGAGACTGCCTCCGAACATAAATCTTTTACATTTGAAAAAATTAAATCAATAAGAGTTGCTGAATATGTGCCATCGGCTTTCAAATTTACTCGTGTATAATCCTTAACTATTTGAGACAGATTACAAGTATTAGCTAAAGAAAGTAATTTACCCTTTGATGTACAATTCATAGACTTCCAATCTATATTAAAATCTCCTAAGAAATAGATTTCATCTCCCATTTCACATGCTTTATCCAACAATTCACATATTTGATCCAAATACATTACAGTAGCATTTGGTGGTCTATAACAGCATCCGATAAGAATAGGCTTTACATAAGGTAATTGTAGCTGTACCCATATTACTTCAACTCCTGGTATATTAAGATCTCCTCTAACTTTGACTGGAATATTATTTTTAACATAACAAGCTACTCCTCCTCCATACAAATTTCTGTCCTGCCTATATAAATTATAGCCATCTATATTCAATACAGTACTATTAATAGTTGAGTCTAAATGTGTTTCTGAAATGGCTAATATGTCGAAATTATAATATTTCTGAGATATCATTTATTTTATTCCTTAAACTACAGATATTCAAATGAGCTATTTCAAACATCCCTTTTTGTACCAAAAAATATTTTTCAACCATCTAACACATGTTTGTCCATCAATACTCATGCCTGTAGTATTACATTGAGCTCTCATTAATGCAAATATAACATCCAACCACTCACACATCACACACACATACACACACACACACAAATATCTTCTGCATTGTAATGAAATAAACAAAATACATCAGTAGAGCAACGCTTGCTCATGACAAATTATTCATTTTCCTAAACTAAATCTTAGCAATGTGGTCTTAAATTCAAGAACAAAAACTTTTAATATCAAGCTTAACCAAAATTTGAAATTCATTTTCTATTTACCTTGCCCACATCATAATTAGCTTAACAGAAAAATCACTCTTAAATTCAGTGTTTAACTTATAGTCCATTTTATCTGTTATCATATGACCTTATAGTTTATCCGATCTAATCCCTAACATTCAATCCAGTATCGATTATGGTCTTTACATACACTTCTGCTGCACTGCGTTCTGTGAACTTCTTAGTCTCTCCTTTAAATGTTATTATCAGCGTCGCTGGATGAATTATGCCATGTCTCACCCCTGCGTCCTTCAATTTACTCCTTATTTCATGAAATCCTGCACGTTTTTTTGCCATTTCTGTAGTGAGATCTGGAAAAATCCTTAACTTCATCCCTCGTACTTGTAGCACTCCCTCTTTCTTGGCGATTTTTATGATCTCTTCTCTCGTTGTGAGTTTGTGAAGACGTACAATCATCACTCGAGCTGCACCTTTCCCAACCGGTCCAACCCTGCGGGCCATCTCCACCTGTGGCTCCCCCCGTAGTTTATCTTGAAATAAATCCTCAAACAAAGCAGACATGTAGCTGGTCGGATTCCCTTTTTCGATCTCATTCGTCAGGCCAAATACACGCACATTGTATTTGCGACTGTACATTTCCAAGTCGCTCGGCTTTACCTTTCAACTCCTCGTTGGCCTTAATAAGTCCATCACACAGTCTCCAGCTTTGTCACACGTGAATCAAAGTTCGACATTGTCACATCAACTTCACCAAGCCTTTGTGTGCAGAAAGATATGTCTTTCGCGAGGTTATTTAGTTTATCCACCACCACGTTCAACTCCTCTCGCATTATATTACGTATGAGGGCTGGAAGCTCCAGCACGTTACACTCCTCACCCGCCATGTTACTTGCTCCCACTTGCTGAGACGCTTCTTCACCTTGTTTCGGCTTTACTTTAGACTTCTTAGGAGACATAACACAGCATAGAGTCTTTATTGGTGGCAAACTTATATTTTGGTCACTCTTGCCGTAAGTTAAGCACCACACTGCACGATATTTAGACTAATTGTCAGAGCTCAGTGTCCTCACCGTCTACTCAACTCCGCGCATGCGTGCACACATAACTCCCTGTTTCATTGTAGAGGTCATCTCTCCCTGACTGATGCATTCCTTATACATATGAAATAAAGGCAATTTAATAAACTCCCAAAAGTGAAGATAGAATTCTACTGAAAGCCCGTCAATACCAGGGGATTTACCTATTTTCATTGAGTGCAGAGCTTGATTAATTTCCTCTATTGACAAATCAGCGTCACAAATTCGACTAAACTCACGATCAATAATTGGTATACGGTGTTTAATTGTATTAATAAATTTCTCACAGCTGTCATAGTTAAATTCAGATGTATAAAGATTGCTGTAAAATTTGCTAACAAATTCTGATATTTCTTTAGGGTCTTTAGAGGTAACTCCATCGATGTTAAGCGCTGAAAGAGCTTTCCTCTGACCGTTTCTTTTTTTCCAGGGCAAAAAAATAGTTAGAATTCTTCTCCCCCTCCTCAAGCCATTTCACTCGAGATCTAATATATGCACCTTTGGCCATCTCTAAATAAGCTCTGTCGAATTCCAGATTTAATTTTTTTTATTTCCATATCTTCTTCTGTAATCTTATCTTTAGCTAGTAAAACATTAAGTCTATTAACCAACTCTGAATCGGTTTTATGTTTAATATTTTTAAGTTCCTTACTTCTTTTAACTGCAATATATCTAGCTTTATATTTAAAGAACTCCCAGTTTTTTTTAATAATCTCTGGTTGATCCGGTAAATAATTATTTGGTAAGATTGATGATACTATTATTAAATTGTTTGTCTTGTAACAAGGTATTATTAAGTTTCCAATAGCCCCTCATTCTCGGGTTATCATTGATGTCACTCAATTTTATTGCAACTAATTTATGATCTGATAAGGGGGCAGTGACATGAGAAACATCTTTTACATATTTAAGGATAGAAGATGAAATTAGAAAAAAGTCAATCCTAGATCTAAGAGATAAACTTCTATTGGACCAGGTAAAATCTTTTGTAGAAGGATTAAAGAACCGCCATGCATCAGTAAGAGAGAGTTCGGAGCACAGGGAAAAAATTAGATCATTATTCATCCTGCTATCAAGTCTAGGGGGGGTATCTATCCAGGTGATCGTCCATACATTCATTAAAATCTCCCCCCAAAATAAAATAAACATTATTAAATTTTTTGTGTAACTTTTTAAGCTTGTCCACTAGAGAGAACATTACTCTATTGGATGCACGAGAGTTGTGTCCATATACACAACAAGCTATAAAGGTGGCGTCATCTTGTTTAATTACAGCACAAACCCATCTGCCTTCATCAGAACATACAGTTTCTAATACAGTCCCTTTAAATCTATGTAACATTATAGCAGTCCCAGCCGAGTGGCTGCTGCCATGGCTAAAGAAAATTGAGCTTCCCCATTGCGTTCTCCAAAATTTAACATCTGTTTCCCCTGAATGAATTTCTTGAAGAAAGATAAGATCAGCTGCACTTCTTTTACAAAACAAAAAAATTGCTTTTCTTTTCAGATTGTCCCGCAAACCTCTAACATTTAAAGTTACAACCGACAAGGAGTTAAACGAATACTCCATAACAAGAACCCCTAAACAAAATGAGAAAAAACAACAAAAAAGTTACTTTCTTTAGACTAGCTACCAGAATGTAAAGGGAGAGGTGGATAATAACCAAAGCACATGTTATCGAGGTGATAAACAAATAAGGAGATTAATAGTAAAGGTAACAATAATTAAAGAAGAACAAAAATAGTTCCTATTTGTGCACAACTTAAAAGTTTTTGCACAGTTTATATTGTTAGTCGTCAAGTTTCATCTTTTCGATTTTTGCATGAGAAAAGTAACCAGTGCAAGCAGCAGCTTGGCTTACACGACATCAGCATAGAAGATTTGTTTCCCATCAATCAAAGCAAATGAGTTGCGAAAGGTTGCCTTCTTGCCCTCCTCCCTTGCCTTCTTCACAAGAGGCCACAGCTTATCCCGCGCTGCTCTATCTTCAGGAGACAGCGGCTCCGAGAGACGCAGTTTATTGTCAGTTAGAAACTTGCAACCTTTAGCAGCACTCCAAATGATGTCACGAATGCGGCGCTGTGAGAAGAGAATTATGATCGATCTGGTCTTTCCATCCGTCCGCTTCGGACCCAGACGATGAACGACATCGACACTGTCCTGTAGCCCGTCTCCGACTCCAGGAGCAATCTTCCCTAAGATGTTGAGGACCACACTTCGGACATCCTCATTGTCTTTTTCCGCAACGCCGTGCAACTTTAGAAACCATCGCCAACTGTAACGTCTACACTCCTGTACACTTGCTTTCAGTGATTTGTTTTCCTTTCTCAGAGCGTGGACCTCAGATTCCATATGTTCGAGAGCCTCTTTATGCACGCCAACATCCAAAATAAGCTGTTGTACCGTCGCTGTTAGACTTTTGACTTGTTTGGAAGTTGCCTCGGTGGTAGTTTCAATCGCCGAAATCTTCTGGAACGTTTTGTCTAATTTAGAATCAAGCTCACGAATAGCCGCCAAGACATTCTCATTTCCGTTTCCACTAACGTTAGATTCTGCGCGTTTAGTTTTTTTAGCAGCTGGCCTCTGAGGAGTATCCGAGAGGGATGTGACAACCTCATTGTCGAAATTTGGACATGTGTCAAACCACTGTGATTCGGTATCTTTCTTAAGTTTAAATCCAGCACTACTCGAGGCTGATGCTGAATTCTCAAATTGATCAGTTGAGCCAGATGCGTCGGAAGACATGGTGTCAAGCCAAACTTGTTTAACTTTCTTCTTGCCTCTTTTTCCCATGCATAAAGATGTCAAATCAGAATCATATAACGTTTTCACGTATTTTTTTCACGTTATCACCAGTCCGATTAATAGGTTATATCACCACTTCATCTTTATTTCCCTGAAGAGCAAAGAAACACTACCACCTACACCGCCGCCATCTTGGCCTCACAAATCTATATTAAATAAAGCAGCACCATTAAAAGCTTCAACCGCCATCTTCTATTGCATCAGCTGCAATACAGCCTTGCACTACAGCGTCCCAATGGTTAAACCGCGTTATTGCAGGCGTTATTAGTTGAAAATATCTGTCGACAATATCTGTTTTGACGTTTATCGATAATGTCGACTACATTTTTCAGCCCTAGGGAGACGAGTGAAGAGCTGTGCCTTATTTCTAACGTTACCTATATTTCACGACGAGTGTTCCACACAGTGTTAGAGCGAACACTAACAAATATTACTGGATTTCGTTCCTTAAAAGGCAACTGAGAGCTTTAATTCACTACAAAATTTTAAATTAATTGCGTTTGACACCCATATTTGGCAGAAAATAATACCACGCAGATCAATCATTTCACAACATGATAAACTTAACGTTACCACAGTTCAGAACCACGACTATCACAGAACCACGGTCAACGAAAGAATATTCAAATTAAAATCATAACAATTAGTTTTAGTCCAGTGATCTTCCTGATAGGCCAATTTAACGTTACTGGTAGAACACTCTAGAAATTCAACAGTTCACCTTGTAAAATGGCCTGTGCTTCGCGCGCGCAAAACTTTAGGCTTTGTCGAGTGTGCTCAGAAAGAAAATGCCTGTGAACGTGCATAAAAACAATTACAGTGCGCGAGACGTGATGATAGACAAAACTAAGCTTAATCGAGGCTTTACTACCTTTACATCATTTATAAAGTGGCATGACATTGGCAAAAATCAAAATACAAAAATCAGACGTCAGAGCTTGTTGGCTGTCTAATGTTAATTATTCATTATTACAGTGATTTGTGATCGAATAATAGATTAAACTAATAAACTGTATACATTGAAATCAATTTACAGTCTGATTTATCTGTATTACTATCAAGTTAAAGTATTAGACTTACCCCACGCTTGACTCTTCCACAAGTAAAATGGCGTTCGCATGTGGTCTGGACTCTGGTTCAGTCAAAACGACGGTTGCACGTAAACGGAGGTGTGGCTTGGTTAACTCTAAAAGAGAGTTATGTTTGCAACAACGCAAAATGACACCAACTCTTATTTAAAACGGACACTTCTGGTGTTAAACCCAATCTGTTTAGTGTTGATTCAACACTTTATTTTAACACTTTATTGTAACACTGGAAAATCAACACCGGTCAATTTACTGTGATGTTGACAATTTTACATTGTACAGGTTATCACTTGGTTTTTGACCAAGTGAAGCTCTTGAAACAATTCACAGAAGAGTATGTTGTCTGGAAAGAAATCAAGCATCACTGGCAAAGGCTCAAAAGAGACCATGCCTCAAAAGAGACCTCAAAAGAGAACATTTTTGAGGTTAATTAAGAGTTAACCTCCAACCCTAATCGAGCACATCTGAAAATTTGAACCAAAGTCTTCAGGTTTACTTATAGACAATAGGCAGGAGGGTTTGAGGTTGGAGCTAAATCTGCAGGACAGTGGACGCTGAGGGCCAGAGTAAACCATCACTGCTTTAAACTGGAGAACGCCTGACAATGGGATGTTGAGACTTCTTCCTCTGGTTTAGAAAAAGCTACACCACATCAGTGATCACATCTTCTGTTCTTCAACTGAACAAACTGTTTAGACGAGGAAGAAGAACACGAACATGATAGAGACGTACAGGGAAGAGCAAGAAACCAGTTTAGCTGTGATAATGAATCATTATTTTCCAACACAATATCAAATCTGTTTTCTGTAGGTGACTGAATATGATTCTCTGGCACTCGTTTTGTGGCTTCAGCAGCTGTGAATGGATTCATATGATGTTAACGTATTTTTGAAGACACATTTTTATTTATCTTGAATCTCATTTTTCTTTATGCTACTTTATCAACTTTATGCTTTGTCCTCCAATAAAGTGTTGTTTAATAAAGTATGGTGACTTTTGTGTATTGAAAGTGGTGTTTGGTACAGTAAATATACATTTTTATTTGAGAAATTTTAATTTCTTATTTCTTTAGTTTAATTAATTTAAAAATAACTACATATAATTAATAACTTATAAATAACTACATATAATTAAAAATAATAATAATTACAACTGGCCTGTTGGAGTATGCTTTTACTTCTACAAAAAGGGCAGATTAGGTACCTAGTCTTATTATTTTTTATTTCATAAATTAATCAGATGATTTAGATTAATTCACAAATAACACACGTAAATGCGGTGGACAAAAAATAAATAGGGGTGCACTATCTAAGCTTTCACATTGCCTTTTAGTCTAGTAATTTACATAATCATAGCAGACGCTTTTGTCCAAAGCAGCTTTAAAAGTGAGGAAAACAACGAAACCGTTATAAAGATAAAATAATAATAGGCTACATAGATACGTTTCAACCGTTTTTAGAAACACACACACACACACACACACACACAGTGTGAGCAATGTTCTTATTAGGTGTTTACGCGTTTGTCACAGAAACGATAAATATTTAATCATAATCACGACAAATATTAGAGAAAAATACAATCTGATGTATGCCAGCATCTTGCGCATCAAAACAAACTTGTCCTTCCTCCATCACGGTTGAACTCGCACTAGATCCAGCAAGGGTGAGCTCGAGCTCTAGCTCCTCCCATTTGGCTCTGCATCGAGCACCATCTCACCCGCCTATTACGTCTCGTCTTTCCATTGGACTGGTTATACACGTGCTTCACGACACAATCACGCAGGGCGTTCCCACCGCGTCTCGACAGCTCGAGTTCCCTTGAAAGGGAATCTGATGTTTCGCCATGTAATCAGACAGTCGATTCCTAAGTTCCGATACAAAATATTAGTAAGTATTTCACAGAAACTTTTATAAAACCGTAGACAGGAATGTGTGTACTAGCTACTTGATGGAAAAGATGGAGGAGTTTGTGAATCGGTTGGATATCTAGACTAAATTTGGATCAAGGGGACTTTTTATGTCTTGAGGCCCTTTACAGGTGACGTCCACATTAATACTTTTTTTCTGAAAGGACGTGTTTGACATTTTTCATCCTGTAGTAAAGGAACGGGGTTTCTTTTGTGTATCGTGCTGTAAGTTAGGCTATGTGATGATTTTTCAAATTACTTTTTTGAGTGAACGCATCGATGTCATTATCTATTTACCTCCAACTCTCATGATCAGATCATTGATAAAGATGTTTAATTAAGTTTAATTACTTTAGTTTTGTGTTTGTTCATCATTTACATCCAGTGTCAGTGGAGATCAGACTGTTTCAACTGTTCAGTTTCATCATGGATGACACACAAACATCCAGAGTTGAAGATTTCTCTCCAGTTTGCAGGTACTTTAAATGAATACATTAAATAACCCTTTATAGACCCATAATAAAAGAGATGTCTGTTTTAAATGAATTTCTTGAAAACAATGTCTAAACCCTCCTCAAGTGCTTTTCATCCAAACAGTATGAAGATCTTGCATATGATGATTATCATCAAAAACTAATTAAATCTGTTCTGTTATAGTTCAGTTCAGCAGGAGAGATCAGAACCAGCGCCCAGCTGTGTGTCTTTGAGGAGTGACGGGTCTATGGATTATCCAATTCATTTTAAGAATGACAATACACAGTCTGATCTCAGGTAGGCTACAACATTTCTTAAAGACATGATTAACATTTTAATATTATGGTGTTTTTTATTTTGTATTTATGATATTCATAATAGACATTGTCTTCACCTGATGCAAGAGAGACATATCTATGAGTGTTCCAATTTCATGGCTTGGAATCAGATAAATAGCATTTTATTGAAAGAGATGCTTATATTATTTGAAACACCCAGCTTTTGTGGTCATTTTAAATGGACTGCAGTCCTTTTTGTTGGTACCTGGGCGTTGTGGAATTGCAGGTAATGTGCAGCAGTGCTGCTGTGGCCTTACATGTATATTCAGAGCTCAAAAAAATACCCTATTCTATATTCTGACCTCAAACCCATTATAACCTCCTCCAAAATGACTCCTCCAAAAATGGCCAACAGATGGTATCAATGTAATACAATTAAAGGGGTCATATGACGGTTCTAAAAAGAACATTATTTTGTGTATTTGGTTTAATGCAATGTGTTTATGCGGTTTTACGTTAAAAATCTTTAATGTCCCCAGTGTGTGTATGTGAAGTTTTAGCTAAAAAAACCCCACAGATATTTTATCCTTTTACCTCACACAGACATGCACTGAAAATGTCAATGTTTATGTTCAAACCAGAGTCAGACAATAATGGAGAGACTCAAGAAGTGACAACATGTAGAATGCAACACACTTCTGAATGGTTAGTTGATGAATTTAGGTAGCTTATGTGTTATCTTCTATTCATTGATTCAGTGTTGTGCCTGAACGCGTTCATTGAACTCGTTCATATTTTGGGCGAACGTGAACTGAACGTACTCTGTTACTGCCTGATGAACGTTACTGTGAACTCGTTCATTCTGGTGTCTGTGAACGGCACGCTCTCTCAGTTTAACTTCGTTCAAAAGGGTGCAATATTTCTATAGAAATGTATTTGTCCCGTTCGGAACCTCCGTTGTCCCGTTAATTGACGCTGATCTAACCACTGATGTATGACTGAATCTGATACAACAGCAACACTTGATCACGACACCGGTCATCATCCAATCACAGTCCACACTCACGCGCATCAGACCCAGAGATCAGACCATACGAATAACAAACTCTAAATTGAGAATTAATTATTATTTTGGGACAAATCATTGTTTGATTTGCGCACGGAATCCTCCGCTGTCTGGTCGCTTCGATCCGGACTCGCGCTAACGGCAAATCCCTTTCACTGTCCGACTGGGTTTTGATTTCGGCAAATCAGTTTTAACGAATTCAAACAACGTGATTATTGTGAGTCCAACATACATCCAGCCACGCAAGAAAGCATGCAATCGTCCTGAGGGAATAATATACTGATGTGATTTGCTGACCAAGAAACATTTCTGATTATTATTAATGTAAAAAAAAAAAAAAAAAAAAAAAAATCAGGATTCTTTGATGAATAAAAGGTTCAAAGTAAATTTATCCGAAATAAAAAAAACGTAACATTATAAATGTACTTGCTGAATAAAAGTAGGCTATTAATTTCTTTAAAAGTAGTGTATAATTACAAAACTTTCTATTTCAGATAAATGCTATTATTTTGAACTATGGTTTGTGTGTAATATGACTTTAATCAAAACAAATGTGTTGTCTGAAAACCTTTTAAACGCATACGAACCTGAAATGACATATAGGCCTACTGTGTTATGTTGGCCTAGCCTATAGCCTACAAATATTTTGAGTGTCCCTCATTTTCCTGTAAAGAACCATGCACGATTGTCCCGCATTGGTTTAGTTGGCAACCCTACCCTCAATGCTATGTAAACCCTGGTTGGATAAGGATTTTAAAATTGGATATGAAGATGAAATCTGACGCATAGTTTCAGTGTTAAAACTGATAACATAATTGCTGTCTGTGGTTTTATATGGGCTGTGGCAATAATTTTGAAGAACTGAACTAGTTCATTTTTTGGAACTGTGAACTTTAGTTCAAAATTTTGAAAATTTGTTAACTGAACTTTGAACTAGTTCATGTAGAAAGTGAACTTTCCCAACACTGCATTGATTAGCATTTTTTAAGGACTTCGTCTTCAACATTACACACTAACTAAAGTTAAAAAAGTGAAATCATAATCAACCACCCCTTCAAGCGTGTGACGGAAATGATCAGAACCAGCGCCCAGCTGTGTGTCTTTGAGGAGTGACGGGTCTATGGGTCATCCAATAGATTTTAAGAATGACGATACACAGGCTGATCTCAGGTAGGCTATAACATTTCTAAAGACATTTAAATATTTGAATGAAAGAGATTTTTGAATAGTCAGTAGCAAATTCTTAAAATATAAAAAAAACATACTTACTGTGTGTGAGTCAGAAGCGCCAGAATGTACAAGCAAATATGGAATTGCCCCACTTTTTAGAATCAGCTTTGTGCACGGCCTGCCTTGTACTCTCGCAGGGTCTGGAAACAGTCCTCTGAAAATTGTGCAGCACACAGTCGAATATTTTAGTTGTACTGTTCTGGAACAGTTGTAAATAGTTTAAGCATTGTTTTCTAATTGTGTCCTCTTTTGGAAGGCCAAACTCTTTTAGTTTGGCTTTCGCAGCGAAAAACACAGTGTCTCCATGACATGGCGGCGCTGGCGGCAACAATAATACAGCGAGAACAAAAGTTACGCCTTCTTTCTTTGCGTATACATTTATTTATGAAACTCTGTCCCCACACACTGACCTAGATTTGTTGGGGCGTGTTTGAAAGAAGAGTTTTAGGAAGGTGTGGCTGAGCCTTAACTTTTATAAAGAATATCTCTTAAGGTTTTACTCTTTGAGGTTTGTAACTGCAGATCTTATACTTGCACTAACAGCTACATAACACACTAAAGAAAAAGGAAAACAAGAAATCGCATCGTATTTGATCTTTAAACTTTATGAAATTAATCCTGTTGTTGGTAGAAAACATTGTTTCTACTCGGATAATCACTGATACCAAGTCATCTGCACATATTGCCAAATAGGCACAAGGTTTTGTTATCAGTTGAAGATCCTCCTTTATGCCTCTTATGACAGAGTCCACTATCTTTAAAGCAGATTTTAAAGGAATGTGATGGTTTTAACTCCTCAAGGACTCTGATTTTATTCTGTTGATTCGTATTAATGATTTTATTTAATGAAGTGAGGCCGAATTAGTTTAAAAACTTTTGTCAATTTAATTTTTAGTTTATTTCTCTTTATATTTTGCTACTTTTATTCTCACCATTAAAATAGCTCTGATGATGTTAAATTATAAGCAATCAATCAATAATATATTATTTTAATATAATATTTAACATATATAAAAAGCTTTCTCAAGCTAACACAAAGTTTATCTTGACAAACTTTTTTTTTAATAGTTTTTGTTTTTAGTGTTATTACAGTTGTGGCCTTGAGCAGTTGATTTAATAATAAGTGCATTTACTTATTATCTGTTTTAGGAGGGTGACAGTGAATTATTAAGGTAATATAAAACAAATCCACCAATATCAGAGTGTCTGATTCTTGATTCTCTTCATGATGTTTAAGGTCAATCCCACCACAAAGATCAGCAGTAACAAAACCCGTCTGTAAGAAGAATGACCAGCCTATGAATCAACTACAGGACTTTAATGAAAGCAGGGATGCTAGTGTCAGGTAAAGTAAACAAACAGGTAAACAAATACAACATTTTACATTTATAACATTTAACATTTATATTTAACTTATGTAATACCATGTTATTTTAATTTTACAGCCATGAAGTCCTCAACACATTTAGATCAAATCTGATGAAGAAGTTTAAGCGTCTGAATGAGGGAACAGCAAAGCAGGGAAACCCAACACTCCTGAATGAGATCTACACAGAGCTCTACATCACAGAGGGTGACAGTGGAGGGATCTGTAATGAACATGAGGTGAGACAGATTGAGACAAAATACAGGAGAGCAGCAACAGAGGACAAACCCATCAAATGCAATGACATCTTTAAACCTTTACCTGGACAAAACAAAGCCATCACAACTGTGCTGACAAAGGGAGTCGCTGGCATTGGAAAAACAGTCTCTGTGCAGAAGTTCATCCTAGACTGGGCTGAAGAGAAAGTAAATCAGGACGTCCAGCTCATATTTCCACTACCTTTTCGAGAGATCAATCTGATGAAGGGCAAAACGTTCAGTCTTTCAGATCTTCTTCATGTGTTTTTCCCTGAAACAAAAGAAATGGAAATATATAGTGACAAATATAAAGTGTTGTTCATCTTTGATGGTCTGGATGAGTGTCGTCTTCCCTTACATTTTCAAAGGAATGAGACTCTACGAGATGTAAACAAAAGGAAATCAGTGGACGTACTGCTGACGAACCTCATTGCGGGGAATCTGCTTCCCTCTGCTCTGATCTGGATCACCTCTAGACCAGCAGCAGCCGATCTCGTCCCCTCTGAGTGTGTCCATCGAGTGACAGAGGTACGAGGCTTCAATGAGCCACAGAAGGAGGAATACTTCAGGAAGAGGATCAGAGTCTGGCCAATACAATCATCTCACACCTGAAGTCATCAAGGAGCCTCTACATCATGTGCCACATCCCAGTGTTCTGCTGGATCTCAGCCACTGTTCTAGAGAAGATGTTGAGTGAAGCAGAGAGTGGAGAGATTCCCAAGACTCTCACTCAAATGTACACACACTTCCTGATCCTTCAGTCCAACATAAAACATGAGAAGGACTATGAGAAGAACCTGACAGATGAAGACATGATCCTCAAACTGGGGAAAGTGGCTTTTCAGCAGCTTGTGAAAGGCAATGTGATCTTCTATGAGAAAGACCTGAGAGAGTGTGGCATTGATGTGACAGAAGCATCAGTGTACTCAGGATTGTGCACTCAGATCTTCAGAGAGGAGTCAGGCCTGTATCAGGTGAAAGTCTTCTGCTTTGTTCACCTGAGTGTTCAGGAACATCTAGCAGCTTTATATGTGCACCTCTGCTTCACAAACAACAACAGAAATGTATTTGACCCAGTCTCTATAGTGTTGTCTATGTTTAAGAACTGGTCTAAACTCGATTTACCAGAATATGTTTCATTTTCTGAGCTCCATGAGAGAGCCGTGAATGAGGCTCTACAGAGTAAAAATGGGCATCTGGACCTTTTCCTGCGCTTCCTTCTGGGTTTGTCAGTGGAGTCTCACCAGATTCTCCTTCAGGGACTAATGACACTGAGAAGAAGAAGGTCTGACAGCAATGAGAAAACAGTTGAGTACATCAAGAAGAAGATCAGGACCATTGACTCTCCAGAGAAATCCATCAATCTGTTCCACTGTCTGAATGAACTGGGTGACCAGTCACTAGTGGAGGAAATACAACAGTATCTGAAATCTGGAACAATAAGTGAAGCCAGACTCTCTTCATCTCAGTGGTCAGCTGTAGTTTTTGTGTTGTTGACATCAGAGAAGAGTCTGGAGAAGTTTGATATTAATACATTTGTTGGAGAAAACAATAAAGCTGAAAAACTGAAGGTTCTTCAGAAGCTGCTGCCCGTGATTAAAGTTCAGTAAGTATCAGTGAAAACTATCACTTTACTGTTAAAACAAAAGAAAATCAAAAGCTAATAAATCTAAGAAACATACGAACATTTATTGTATCAGTAATAGGAGCAATATGGCAGCATACTTGATTTTATTGTTTTTCTGATTTTTTTATCTGAATTCATCTATTTTATTGATGGGAATACACTGCATGAAAAGTGGGATTTTCGACAGTTACCGGCGCTGTAGATTGTCGTGGAAGTTCAGGTTTACGACTGCAAACGGCAATTTACAGGCAACACTGCAAACTGTCGGAAATTGTCGGAAATTGACGTGGGACTTGCTTGCCCCGTGACCCCCCTCCCTCTAATGCTTTAACATGTAAATGAGACTGCTGTGAGCTTTACAAATGCAAATGAGGGTAGCAGGGGGAGTTTTATCCCAGGTGACTAAAAGGTATTAACTTAATTCTAAAAAAAATACAATACAATACAATATTTATTTATAACGCACAATTAAAAACAGCCAAGGCTGACCAAAGTGCTGTACAGGGCAATAGATAAAATGCAGGGCAGAAACAGGACAATAAAAAAAAAAAAAAATACTAAAATAAAAAAAAGGCAATAGTTGTATCATAGTCAAGGGGTATTAAAAGCAAGAGAAAATAAATAAGTTTTCAAGGATGTTTTGAAGATGGAAATTGAGGGAGCTAGTCTGATATAGAGGGGTAGACTGTTCCAAAGTTTTGGGCCTGCAGTCGCAAAAGTGCAGTCGCCTCGTTTTTTAAGTCTGGATCTGGGCACGATAAGAAGACAGTGATCACTGGATCTCAAAGTACGAGATGGAGTGTACGGGCAGAGGAGATTGGTCAGATATTGGGGGGCCGGTTTGTTAAGAGCTTTATACACAAATAGTAACATTTTAAAATCAATCCTGAGTGTGACAGGTAGCCAGTGGAGTTTGAATAGCGCTACCACTTTTGGAGCAATGCACAACATGTTGCAGAAATTTTTACTGCCCTTTTTGTGATAGCAGTATTATTAAACAGACAAAATGGGACAAATTGAATAACCACATTAAAATCCACTTTAAAAGGCTGTTGTTCATAAAGGAACATCTGGACTTACAGTGTACAGTGGCAATATATATTATTTTACATTTATCCATTTGTCAGACGCTTTTATCCAAAGATAGATGGTTTTCTGCATGATTTAGACAAAATATTAAATTATCTTCATTAATGTCTAAAGGTTACACAAACAATCCACACTGAAACTTAAGCTAACAAAACACAAACAATTATATATTCCTGTATTCTCACAGTAAACTGCCATGCAGGCTAGAATTGAGAAACATTATTGGATAAATCTTATAATTTACATTTCTCTGGGCCAATCGGAATCTTAGCACTTTTTCTCTTGGCCAATCAGAATCTTAGCACTTGCGTCATAATCTTGAAGCACACACACAGCGTCAACAACAGCTGAGCTCGCCATTTGCCTGGCTACCGTGCGAGTCTAATGGAAACTTACGCATGAATTTTCCTGCATTGAACTTGTTTTAGCGCCTGCCAAAGTGAATTTTTGTCCCGCCAAAGTCTTATTTGATCGGTGAGTAATGTAGATGAACGGCTGCGTTTGTGACGGGGTGCATGTTTTAACTAAAAGAACGACCAGAGAGAGAGAGAGCCGGTCGCGCGCGCGCACTCTCTGTGTAAACAACTTCTCGTTAGCTTTTGGCGCTTTTTTTTTTTTTTTTTTTTAAGTTAGCTTGCTGCTCATGGTTCATGTTCAGTGTCCATGTTATTTTAGCTGTACACGAGAGATTATGTCAATTTGGGATACTAAACTGCACGTAAACCGATAGCAGCATGGCATAGAGTTCTGAGTCTGACTGGCTAACTTAGCTCTTTGCTAACTAAGTTAGCTTGTCCATATAGCAGCTTGCTACGGGGTTCACAGATGATGCAAGGTGGGTTTAAAGGTGAATTGTCTAATTTATAAATGTGCGTCGTGAATGTGACACCTAACGTAACAACGTTACCAGGCAGAGGAGAAGGACGATGAGGTGATTAGATGAAATATAAAATCGGTTGATACAAATTGGGCCTGAAATTTTATACAAACATTTTGCAGTATTATTGGATTCGGATGAGAATATCAGGGGTAATCGTTTTCTCTTAATTTATAATTGCAGTTTAAAAATTAAATTCTTTAACTTTATATATTTTATTTTACATTACCTCTGTATAAGCGTCAAGATATAACGTTACCCCCTTCAATAATGTACGAAGGAAGCTGCAGCCCATTGAGGACACCAGCATGTTGCACAAAACTGGTGAGTACTGATGACAACTTAAACATAATATTGTGTTGTGTACAACATAAGTCACAGGCTTATTCATGTGTTTTATCTAATAAAGATTGTGCCATGTCTAGCCAAGTGGAGCGTCCTGGCAGTGAAATGTCCACTCCTGGTAAGTACTTTTCCCCATGCACAAAACATTGCTCTGCACAAAGTCACACTCCATTCAAGACAAGTAGTTTTTTACTGCTTGTGTGAATAATCTATTTTAAATATATACAGTGCTGGTCAGAGTTATTTAAGCCGCTTAAAGCTGCCGTCGGCAACATTTTTTTGATCATATTCAGTGTAATCGACACTATAATCCGACAGAACAACATAAATAAGGTGGTTTTAGAAAAAAACCCGAGCTTCTAACTCCACCTGGAGCGTGTTATTTGTTTTGCAAAAATCCAGCGCTCCCGCTTCATCAGGTCCAATCAGCGCAGGGGGGTGTGAGATCTGACTGTCAATCACAGGTCGTGCACACGCCACAGATCCCCCCTCACTCGCGCACGTTAATATTACATGCACACGCCACGCCTGAAGTTCGCCTGGAGATTGCATGAAGCGTGATGGCGGAGAGAAAATCTACTAACAAGCTTCCAATTCCTCGGTTAATTGCTATCTATGGATAGATTAGCCAGGGCAGCCTACCTCCGAGTCCATGGTGTTGATAGATGCTGAAGAGACGGACGCGTTCACAGAAAATCAGGTACACACGCACAGTGACGCACTGACGAGCACGACCTCGATGGGAGGGTGCTCGCTGGTAGTGGGGAGGGGCATGAGAGTTGTAAACATTCAAAATTTTGGCTAATCGACCCAATCTGCCAGACTTGCCGACGGCAGCTTTAATTAAGAGTGAGAACCTACTCATCTTGAATGGACAAAAAAAGCGAATGTTTTTGTCTCATCTTTCCATAGAACATTTGAAAAGTAACTGACACTACTGGAACTTCAAACGGGCAGCGTTCTATGGTCAGAGTCTGGTCGTCCCTCTGCCCGTTTGAAGTTCCAGTAGTTTCAGTTACTTTTCAAATGTTCTATGGAAAGATGAGACAAAAACATTAGTTTTTTTTGTCCATTCAAGATGAGTAGGTTCTTCTCACTCTTAATTAAGCGTAGTAATGACTCCAGTATTTCATTATTAATTTAGTATAGGCAACATGACCGTACTTACTGGCTGACTCATGTGTTTCAGACTCAAACTTTGAATGTCTTGTGGAAGCCTTCTCTGACCCGGAGAAATGTGCAGCCAGATTTCAGCGCAAGGAAATTTCCAGTGAGTATTCACTTTATCTGTTGCCCCAACCTTTATTTCTTTTTTCAGTGGAAAATAAATTTAGTTGAGGAATAACATTTCAGTATTTTTCTACAGAGATTGGACTTTAATGGCAACCAACAATCCCAATGTTCAAAGAAGGTTCAAATGTCTGTAATGCCAGCAGACTAGCACAAGACAAACAATTGTTTAAAAAATACATAAATGTGTATATATAATTTTAGAAAATGACAGATGGTTTTGCTAGATAAGAACCTGATTTCTCGACTGGGATTGTGTAGAGACTCAGAAGCTGCATTGAGACGGACATTTGAACCGTCTTGGAACATTGAGATCTTTGGTTGCCATTAAAGTATATGCCATTAAAAATATGGAAATGTTTTCCTTAAACTTAATTTCTTTTCCACTGAGGAAAGACAGACATGGATATCTTGTCACTCAGTGTGAGTAAATTATCAGGAA
This sequence comes from Leuciscus leuciscus, assembly GCF_965113295.1. Taxonomy (NCBI): domain Eukaryota; kingdom Metazoa; phylum Chordata; class Actinopteri; order Cypriniformes; family Leuciscidae; genus Leuciscus; species Leuciscus leuciscus. Next base: position 349,724 of record NW_028118542.1, on the reverse strand, counting down.
ATTTTCATTTTGAGGTGAACTAATCCTTTAAGGCTGATTTATACTTCTGCGTCAGACCGAAGCCCGAGCCTCTACGCTATAGGCTACACTGTTTCATTTATACTTCTGCATTGTTGTCCCTGTTGACGCACAATTACACATGCAGAAAGAAGCCTGTGAAACCCGAGGGAGGCGTTCTAGACCAATCACAGCGCTTCCGTCCACGTAAAATTGACGCATTGTTACATTTTGGGAGAGGTGCACGTCAGGGTGTGCTAAAGGGTACGCTATGTACACAGCCTACTCTGTAGCTACAGCGGGAGGTCGACGCATAACTATAAATTGGTCTTTACTTACTGCTTGAGAATCAAGTTTGGTAACAGTTTATTTTATTGGCTTAATGACATGTTTCAGACAGTCTTGCTTAGAAGAGCAGAGTGTGGCAATTCTTACCTTTTTGTTTGATTTCAATAATTGTACATTTTTTAATATTCTTTGTTTTTTTCGCCCTTAAGATGCTAGCGCACCTCTGAGCAAAGACCTGTTGACACCCAGTAAGTATTCATCTCATCGGTCACTTTTGTATTTTGTCAGGCCTTGTGAAATGTAAGAATATTCTGTTTTTCATGATTTCATCATAAAGCAAGAGGTCATGGGAGTGATGGCTATTATTTGTTTAATAATTGTAAATAATCATGTAATTTACAGGAAGCAGTATGCCATCTTCTCAACTCTGAGACAAATTGTGGGCGCTACGAACTGGAGCAAGGTAAAAAAAATTAAAGAATCTTACATTCTTTTATTTTTTTACTTACATAAAAACTTACAAACATTTTAAAGGTAAGATTCAAAGAATATGCTTTCATTCTCTTGTATAAGAAAATAGATCCGTTATAGTTTACGATCTTAATCATACATTTTGTTTCCATAGAGTAACCTCGCCTCATAACTAGGGCGTAACCTCACATTTACTCAGAGCTATGTCTGCAAGTCCAGATTTTCATGACGCTGATCATGACGACATTATAAGTAACTTTGACTATTTTCTCCTTGTTTCATTTTACTGTGACTTGCGTTGTTTTTATTCATATCACTCTCATTTCATTGTTTTCCAGCTGCCTGTAAGACGTACTACGAGACAGTACGCAGGAGCTTCAGGTACAAACAACCAGATCTGGCACTGCAGGCCGAAGCTGTGAAGAGTTCAGCTCGGAGTCGAGCGAGAAGAAAGAGGGTAAGATTTTTAGTCAATGGCCCTCATTTATCAAAAGTGCGTACACCAAATTTCCAGCGTACACCTGGCGTACACCCAAAACCACGGTGACTTTGAGATTTATCAATATGGACGTTGGCGTACGGCACGCTCAAATCCTACGCCAGCTCAGGAGGTGGTGTACGCACGTTTTGAGTTAGTGTGGAAATGCGCAGAAAAACAATTCCTAACACCACAAAACGCACTGACAAACTAAAATATATGATATATTATGACCCACTGTAAAAAACAATATAGTAATTATAAACTTCAGTGTTTATTTTTGTGCAACATGAACTTCAATGTTTAATTTGTGTGACTTTACCAAAGCATTTGATTTGTAGGCATATGTATTTTCAGTTGCGAGCCTGAGCGGTTTACCTGACGTTTCAAGCCTTGTTTATACTTTCGCCTGGCTCTGCAGCGCGAGTCTCCGCAGACTGCGCGCGCACCTCCCCAAATATGACGCCCTAGGATGAGAATGCGTTGGTAATACTCTATACTCGACGCGCTCGCCGTCGTACTATTCTTTGAAACGATGGTTAGGCCCGGCAGGTGCGCACGGACTGGGTTCAGTAATGAAAGGCTTTCAATGACCAAAAAATAATTCAGACTGACAAAATAATAAAAATGACATTCTTCTTCTTTTAAATGTAATAATAATAATACAAATAATAATAATAATAATAACGACATTCTTCTTCTAAATAACAATAAGCGTCATTAATAATAAAAACCATAATAATAATAAGAAGAATATTACAAATTGTCATGCAATTATTAATGTGAATGAATGGTACTCCACATCACATCATCATCACTATTGCACACCCCAATACATGTGAAATGATACGAAATTAAATGCTAATTGTTTCAAAACACGTGCTGTAAAATAATGCATTGTGATAGGTCATTTGCTCATCCAAGTTTCTCTTCTTTGCCGTCTTCCGTGTGTCTATGGCGTAAAATGAGGGCGTGGGGGAAGCGGAGACTTGAATATATAGGGGCGTGTTATTCTAATGACGATCGTTTTCAGCCGCAACATTTATCAAAGGCAGGTATTGCGTACACCTGGATTTCAAAGGTACGCACAGCTTCATAAATCAGGCGGTGAGAGGAGTGTAAGCATAATCTTACGCCAACATATACGCCTGTTTCTACGCAAGATTGATAAATGAGGGCCAATGTGACTATTTTTCAAGTGCATTAATAGATGTTTTGTGTCCATACACAGTGCATCACAGTACTGATTGTCTGTATTGGTTGTTTTTACAGCTGCTAGAAGCGAGACGGTGTGCTAGGTGAGGATGACGTGGGCATTTGGAAGTGCGCCACCATAGATCTGATGTCCGATGAAGTTCAACCACCAGCCAGGAGCTCACAGAGCTCTGTGCTACGCTGCAGTCGAGATTAGAGGCGACTCCTAAATACAGGACAACGCACCACAGACGTTTTCGAAGTGGATCGAATTCAGAGAGAACGCCGCTAGTCACCTACAGCTCCGAAGATGAAAACAGACACTGAGCTTCCAATTTGTTGTGTGTGCAGATGATCTATGCTTTGTACATAGGTGTATATTGTTTTGTGTTTGTGCTAATAAAGCTCTTTCTTTGAATAAACAGCATGTCCCTGGCAAATTTTCCTTTCCTTTATAAATTCATGTCCTTGATGGTAATAATAGTGTAGTCCATAGGTTAACAATGACATGAATATACCACAGAATAGCATATTATGAATATAAAAAAATAATTTATGTATCATCATTTATATGAATATTATAATTTTTTGAATTTATAATGAGCGAGGGTGACCAATAGTAACAGATCTACCAACCAATCACGAGTGATTTTTCTTGTTTAAACCACGTGGGTTCAACCAATAGTGAGTGAGGAAATTCAAGCCTTTCTCTGGCGGGAGCTGCTATTCATATGGTAATTAGAGCCATTCACACCTCCGGCGCGAGCGCTCTGCATACGTCATGGTTCGTTTCCGACAATATTCGGCACAGACGAACGCGACGTTCACAGGCTGTAAATTGTCATTAACTGCCGAAAATTAGGGAGATTTACGGCCGTTTACGGGGTCGGAAATCCCAATTTTCATGCAGTGATAATGACGGGGAGATGTGATTGGGAAACAATACAAGCTGACTCAAACTTGTGTTAAAGCACCTGACAGCCAATGTCTTCAACATGAGGATTCATTTAAAACAAACCAGTTTAATGTTACAAATGAATTAGTACTTAAACCATTGATATGGATTTGATCCACGTTAAAAGTTAATTATTTATTGTTGCAAATTTGACAATGAAACTTGACAACTTAGATAAGGTTTTCATTAAAATTTTAAGTATTACATTTTAAACAGACTAACAAAGCCCAACTCTTATAATAGAGGTAAACAACATCAACTGGATAGAGCCAAAGACTGGACTAAAAAGGCAAAGGTCAAAATCTATAAATATGACGTGTATAATATGACATAATAAAGCACAAAATATTGTTTTTAAAAAAGCTTTCATGGTTGAGATATCAGTTGATGGTAGTAAAATTCATGTCATGGGAATAATTTCAGGGGAATAATTTGTCTTCATTACACGCTAGACAAAGAGAGTGATTTATCACTGATCCAGTAATATAAAGTCCTGGCAACAACAGACAAAAAATAACATTTTCTTATAGCATGTTTATTGGTTATTCACCTGCAAGGGAGGCCAAGAATTCTAGCCCAATAATGCAGTCTTACATAGAGCAAAGCGTGGAGTTAGTTGGTTTAATTTTATGTTGTATATGTCGTGTCTGTTCAGAATCTTGTTCTTTTGCACACTGAGAGTTTGTTATCCTGAGTCCACACCATGTCCCATTTGTTTTTTATTCACACTTAACTCTCTCCAATTGTAATCTGTGACACCATTACCTCAAGGTTCCTGAGTAATTTTGAGACAATGCCATCCATTGGTGACCAAGTGCAATGTTTTCTTTACTCCATCTACAAATTGTCTATTTTTTCTAAATGTTCTATTGCTTTTTGTTTTCAGTTCATAGTGTTTACCAAGTATGATTTTCATCTCTCTACAGTTTGAGTGATTGTGGAGTCACAGAGAAAGATTGTGCTGCTCTGACTTCAGTTCTGATATCAAACCCCTCACAACTGAGAGAACTGGATCTGAATAATAGAAAACTGCGAGATCCGGGTGTGAAGCTTCTCTCTGTTGTACTGAAGGAGCCTGACTGTAAACTGGAGAAACTCTGGTAAGATCATCTACGGTATATCATAGTCAGACATGTTATTGTCTTCTGTAAGACTAAATCAGGGTTCCACAAATCTGGCACTGGAGGGCCGCTGCCTTACTGAGTTTAGCTCAAACCCTGATAAAACTCTCCTTCCTGTAACTCTGAAGACATGGATTAGCTTGTTCAGGCGTCTTTAATTAGGGTTGGAGATAAACTCTGCAGGACAGCGGCACTTCAAAACCGGATTTGAGGAACCCTGGACTAAATGCTCTGATGTAAATTTTAGGGCTACACTGCAGAAAAAAAATTTCTTTCTCAGTATTTTTGTTTTCTTTTCTTTTTTGTATTCTTAATTGAAGATAAATTTACTTGAGAAGCAAAATAACTTAAAATGTTAAGTCTTGTATACTGAAAAAATTGCTTATGTATCTTGATTTAAGAATTTTTAGATATTAGATATTTAGACTACGTCTGGATCGGATTCAGAACGATTATCAAAACACAGATGGAGTAGATAAAGTCCAGCAACACCCCCACCGCTACACAGTCCTATACCTCGTCCAGTGTCGACATTTCATTAAGTAACATTAGGCAGTTTTGATTTTACATATGCGTCTGCATATGTGATTTTACATATGACCCGTTCTGGCAAAATGAGTCGCAATGAGCAGATTTTCATGACTGAGCTACACCTGTTTGACTTTAATAGTCAAAGTCAATTTTGAGAAAAATCGAGTTAAAGTTTTCTGAAGGTTCCAAAACAAAATCATCTACCAACCATACCTTAAAATCTCGGGTAATAACACCAAATTTGGCACACACCACCGAGTCAAAACCAAATATTTATAGGAACAATATATATTCAACTTTTTTCCCCCATGGTACCACAATTGTTTGATTAAAATTAATGAAAAAGACAGCCTATATATTCAGACCTACTGTACTGCACAGGTCTAATATAATGTTACACATCAGATGTTTTTCCCCAACAGTTAACCAAATGTTCACTTAAGACATAGCAGATTATGTTTGCTTGAATACTCGCCAAGACAGATATTTTGAAACACTGTAATTCTGTGTAGGTATAAGAGTATATCGGGATCACACGCTGTCTGAGGCGTCTTTGAGGCACGCTTCAGATGTGTCAGTCAATGTGAGTAAAATCATTTTGTTTAAATCAGTATGAGTTTGAAAATCACATTTCATTGGTTCAGACTCATGCCATCGAGAATTCGCTATTAATATTCACAAAGTTGGATTGCGACGTTTTAAAACAATACCAAACTTGTGCTGAGGGAAAGCACAGTCGTCGAGAAGCGAGCAGAGAAAACTGCATTTTTCATGGACAAAGGAAAACATACAAATAAAGATACTTTTTAAAATGTTTAATTGGTATTTTGACCCTTGGGATCACTAGATGAGGGCTTAATGAACTCATTTTTGTGAACACCTCAAATTCGATCATTTTGCCTGTAGCTCAGAATTAGCCTGTACGCATTCTGACTCATTTTGCCAGCACGGGTCACATATGATATTGCATGTTTCTGCTTCTTCTTCGCCTGTGTTTTTATCAGGAGATTTAATACTTTTTCAAAAGTGAAAGATCTCAAACTAAACCGCCTTCAGTGAAACGTGTTAAATAGTTGTTGTTAAGTGTTAGCTTATTATATTTATGTTGAAATTTTATGGATTTAATTTTTACATTTTCTATAATCTGCCTGTAAATGTTTGTATCTCCCAGGATACGTTTCCCCTTTGGGAGTTTAAATTAATTGGAAAAAAGAATGTTTGTTTGGCAATGCGTGTTACAACATTTTAATAACAATTTTAAAACATGTATTCTCTCATAACTTTAAACATTCTTTGTAAAATTCGGTCGAACAATGCCTGTTTATGAATATATTAGCCTACTGTATCATATTTAATATGCAAATTTCTAGGGCCTATGAATGATCAATATGACCAAAACTTTGCTGAGAAACATCGTGTACACAGTCTTCTTCATGCCTTCTGTCCTCTGATTGATAGTTTATACTTAAAAAACAAAAACAAAATTCAAGTAAAGTCCTTTTGCTCAGAAAGTTTTTATTTTTATAAATGTAAATGTAAGAAACATTTATTAGACTGAAGTAACTGGGGTTTATTGATTATTAATAAACCATTTTTTTTATGTTAAAAATTGCATATATGATCCATAAAAGCCGTGTGTGTGTGTAATGTGATACTCAATGCTAACTTGTATATGCATGCATGTGTGTTTTTTTGTTGAGTATCATATTTATACATCGCTTTTATGGCTCATACTGTCAGAAACACAGGGTTAGGACTAGTGTGAAAACTTGAACACAGTCAAAAGGTGAACCCAAATGCAGAAAACCAGATGACAGTTCTGGGAAATATCTTCAAATCTTGTATTTGATGAAAAGGAACGTCCAAACTTTCCTAGGATAAAGCCAAAAAGTAAACTCCAAAAAACTTCCACAAATAGTTTGACAACAGTTCCAAAAAGTAAATCCAAAAAGTCCACAAAGTAAATCCAGAAGGAATTTGAAAAAAAGTTCACAAAAAGATCTGTGAGTACTCCAAAATTTCAAAATTTCAAAGAGCAAAAGTCAATTAAACAAAACAAAGGAACCATACCAGGTACACAAATTAGATTTAGATAACTCCAAAAGAGGCACAGCAAGAGAATGACCTAGACTTGGTCATGGCACTGGAAACACTGAGAAAAGTACTCAGGAGAAGGGTGACTTAAATACACAAACAGGGAACAAGGCACAGGAGACATAATGACAGAGACTGAAAACCAACAAGAGACACAATGAACATATATAATCTATGTGGCCAAACATAAGTCTAAAACCTTGACACCGGTGTTGTGCCTGAACGCGTTCATTGAACGATAGATAGTTCATGAACTCGTTCATATTTTGGGCGAACGTGAACTGAACGTACTCTGTTACTGCCTGATGAACGTTACTGTGAACTCGTTCATTCTGGTGTCTGTGAACGGCACGCTCTCTCAGTTTAACTTCGTTCAAAAGGGTGCAATATTTCTATAGAAATGTATTTGTCCCGTTCGGAACCTCCGTTGTCCCGTTAATTGACGCTGATCTAACCACTGATGTATGACTGAATCTGATACAACAGCAACACTTGATCACGACACCGGTCATCATCCAATCACAGTCCACACTCACGCGCATCAGACCCAGAGATCAGACCATACGAATAACAAACTCTAAATTGAGAATTAATTATTATTTTGGGACAAATCATTGTTTGATTTGCGCACGGAATCCTCCGCTGTCTGGTCGCTTCGATCCGGACTCGCGCTAACGGCAAATCCCTTTCACTGTCCGACTGGGTTTTGATTTCGGCAAATCAGTTTTAACGAATTCAAACAACGTGATTATTGTGAGTCCAACATACATCCAGCCACGCAAGAAAGCATCAAATCATCCTGAGGGAATAATATACTGATGTGATTTGCTGACCAAGAAACATTTATACATTAATTATTATTAATGTAAAAAAAAAAAAAAAAAAAAAATCAGGATTCTTTGATAAATAAAAGGTTCAAAGTAAATTTATCCGAAATAAAAAAACGTAGCATTATAAATGTACTTGCTGAATAAAAGTAGGCTATTAATTTCTTTAAAAGTAGTGTATAATTACAAAAGCTTTCTATTTCAGATAAATGCTATTATTTTAAACTATGGTTTGTGTGTAATATGACTTTAATCAAAACAAATGTGTTGTCTGAAAACCTTTTAAACGCATACGAACCTGAAATGACATATAGGCCTACTGTGTTATGTTGGCCTAGCCTATAGCCTACAAATATTTTTGAGTGTCCCTCATTTTCCTGTAAAGAACCATGCACGATTGTCCCGCATTTGTTTATTTGGCAACCCTACCCTCAATGCTATGTAAAACCTGGTTGGATAAGGATTTTAAAATTGGATATGAAGATGAAATCTGACGCATAGTTTCAGTGTTAAAACTGATAACATAATTGCTGTCTGTGGTTTTATATGGGCTGTGGCAATAATTTTGAAAAATAATAGCTCGCACAACATATGGAAAAAAAGAACTGAACTAGTTCATTTTTTGGAACTGTGAACTTTAGTTCAAAATTTTGAAGTTTGAACTATGAACTGAACTAGTTCATTTAAAAAATTGTTAACTGAACTTTGAACTAGTTCATGTAGAAAGTGAACTTTCCCAACACTGCCTGACACATATATGCAATTCAATGCAAATCAATAATAATTAAGAGATGGAAAATGTTCCCCAAAAGCCTGTTGTGTCATATTTGACATTTATATTAACATGAAAAAATGTAAAAAGAATTACATTTTTAACATTAACAAATGGTGAATAATCAATAAACCCAGTTTCTTCAGTCCAGTAAATGTTTCTTACATTAATTTATAAAAATCATGAATCATTAATAAATCATTTCTCAGCAAAAAATACTTTATTTGATAAAAAAAAAGTATAAACTATCAATCAGAGGACAGAAGGCATGAAGTAGATTGTGTGCAAGAGCAAAACAGAGAGGCAGAAGGTAGCATTAGGAAGACAGAAACAATCACTGCATATCCAGTAAAACCTCATGGTATGTTCACTGTCAGCAACAGTGTTGTCATAATTATCAATTTAGGTTTGACCATATTGATTTCACTTTATTTTAATGGTCCCTTGAACACATTCTGTTTACTATCAGTACAGTTGCACATGTCTACTAACTCCCATTGGAGTGTTAATAGATTTATTAGTAGACTAGTAGGGTTAGGGTTAGAATAAGTTGGCATGTAGTTACAAAGTTACTTATAGTCAGTAGTTAACCTACCATACTCTTGTGTGCTTTCATCTTCACGATGAGTCTGTCACAGAGAAGAGGTGTAGTTGTGTTTGAGCTCATTTAGAACTGTTGGATTTATGAAGCACATGTGTTGAAAGCTTTTTGAATTTCTTTATTCTTTTTTTTATGACTGATAAATCTCCAATTGAAATTTAGACATATTTAATAGTCTGTGTAGAATTGTGGCTTGTACGTGTTGATCTGAACTGAGAGAGTGAAGAGTGTGTCTTGTTCTCTACAGGTTGAGGGATTGTGGAGTCACAGATGAAGGTTGTTCTGCTCTGGCTTCAGCTCTGAGATCAAACCCCTCACACCTGAGAGATCTGGATCTGTGGGGGAATAAACTAGGAGATTCAGTTCATCTGCTCTCTGCTGTACTGGAGGATCCTCACTGTAAACTGGACACACTGAGGTAAGATTGTCTCTCTGATTGTCACACATGTCTTTGTCCTCAGTAAGAATTTTAGGACTAAAATTAGCTTGTAAAATGTTCTGTAAACACTAAATCTCAGCACAGAAATCACAGGTGTACACAAATGTCTAATCTCATGATCTGGTATTAGTGTTCATTTTTACATTCTTTTTAAAATATATCCTTTCAATTTAGTGAGTATTTCATTATATTCATTATGTTCAATAATTTTAATTTATTTATTTAATAATTTAATAACAATAATCTGATCCTATAGTTCCCCCGGCACTGCACAGTCCTTAATCGTTGAAGTTTCTGCTTTGAACGGCTCTTTCCGTGGCTACAAAAATAAATAAATTCAAAGTAGCTTTTCAAACACTACTAATGTACTAATATGAAAGATAATAAGCAAAAGAAATGTAATAACTTCATGCTGATCTTCATTATCTTATATGCAGGGAAAATACCTGAACTTCTGCGGAGCAGTAATGAATAAAGTAACATGGTCAGCGCTGCGCTGGTGAGATTAGTTTGCGCTGTCCATTCGGTTTCGCTAGCAAACACGTCCTCCCTGCGATGTCGAGTCGGTCACACAGCTCGGTCCATTGAGCCGCACCGATGATGTCAGCACGGCACGAGCTCTGTAACACCGCTCCGTTTCGTCCCACTGTTGGTGTGTTTGGCTTCCCATACAACTCGTTACAACTAACAGACATTGCTTAAAAGAGTTTGTGAAACGCGCCAAATTAAACAGAAGTGCGGACACACAACTTCCTTTTCAAGGGAAATTAGCCATCATCAACTACCGAAATCTCTTCTTATTTCAGTAATGCGTATGAATGAATTTCACCAAGGTTGATCAATGTTTTTTGTTTCACTAGTGTTGAGGCTTTTCAATAATTGTTTCCTATACGGCCCTTCATACTGGTGGTTTCATATTTGTCTCCTCCAAAGTTTCAGACAAGAATGAACATTGATCTAGTTCATTTGTACAGTATGGTGCACTGGCAGAATAGTTTTGTATAATTAGTGTAGAAATATGTGAAATGCTTATAAATCATTAAATGTTTAAGTTTTATAGACCCCATTATTACACATTTTTCAAGTGTCCAGACATATATTGTTATCCATTTAATATGAAGAGACAATTTTATTAGTCTTTTTCATTATAATATATATTATAACATTTCTAAAGACACTTATTTACTGTTGTGGTAATAAACACATATGTGTTAAACTGTAAGCATGAAGTTATAAGGCAACGCAAATAATAGAAATAAATGATAAACATGAAAATGGTCTTGATATAAAAGCTTCAGGTCAGGGGCATTCAGTCCGTATACTGTACGCTGTGAATGCTCTGCAGACCCAAGCCATTTAAGAGAATGAGTTTGTGGACTCGCAAATTAATATTAACACTATAAATATGACTATAAATTCCCTTGTCGGTTGAGGTGTAAAATAAAGCTTACATAATAAAAGTCCGTCATTTATTTATTTGCCATTCAACAATTTTTTTCCAAATAAGTGCCAGTTATAAAGTAAATAAAATTAAAACATTATTAGTTAACTGTGTGATTTGTATATGTAAATTTCTGAAATACATAACTTGCACACAGTCACCTCTGATAACAGATCACTCTAAATTGTAATGTAGATGTGCATTTTCTGTAAAACTGCTTTGAAACAATATGTATTGTGAAAAGCGCTATACAAATAAAATGTGAAATTAATGGAAAAGTTATGGAGGGTTTTGGGTAAGTGTATCCACAACGCTGGCGTTATTATGCATCATCATCATTGTTTTGTGTTCTATGGAAGCATATGGGTAGCAATATTCAATTTGAAATGTAATATGTAAAATGGCAATGCATTTCTGTATTTAAATTTACGTTTTCCATTACATTTGTGCAACGTTTGGTGCAAAATTAAAATAAAAATTTAATTATATTATTTACATTTGCCATTTCATACACTAGTTTTAATATGTAAATTGAATACATATTTTAACATATTTTAAGTTTGCAGTGGCTTCATAAATTAATGAAAAATATAAAAAAACAAAGTACACCGGATGCACATTTCTTTGTTCTTCATTTTCTAGAACTAGTTTAAGAATCTTGCTGTATTTATATGTAATTAATTAAGAGAAAGTACACCGCCATCTTATTCTGACGAAAGTGACTTGAACGCACTGCCGTCGTAAACACGACTTCCCAGGAGGACTTATAGATGATGACGTCACCGGGGGGGCCAACTTCACACAGTGATTGACAGGGTGGGAGGGGGCGGGGCCAACTTCACGCAGTGATTGACAGGGGGGGAGGGGGCGGGGCCAACTTCACACAAGGCTTGTTCGACTTCATGCAGGTCTGCGCAGACCGATCGGCGGCTGACTTGAAGCAGTGCATGCCGGTTAGAAATTTTGTCCGACTTGATAAAGTGCCGACGCCATGTGACTGTGACGTATGCCATCAAAGTACCGCGAGAGCGATTCGAGAGTAGCCGGAGAACTCAGCCAGCGCAGCTTCTCAAGAGCGGCTGCACGAGCTCTGATAACGACACAGCTGTTCCACGATTGGCCGGATTCACCGCATGACAACGATCACGTGTGTTTCGTGTTTATTCGAAAACCTTTAGTTCCTCTAAAGCTCACAAATCAGTTTTTTATAACAGTAAACACTCTTTTCATGTAGTTGCGATGTTATATTGTGTCATGTTTATCAAATTAAAACTGATTAAAAAACGTAGACTCTACTTCATTGATAGAAGTTTATGTTGAACTTTATTCTTGTTCAAACAGACGCTGTATGAAGCAGTACATAAAGTATTGAATGAAAATGTCTCTGAAACATCTGTGTATTATTTGGCAAATATTGAATTTATTTCACTTCAGCTGTGGTAAAGTATGCAAACACCACGTGAGCGGTCACTACGGGAACCAGAAAGTGTCCGACTTCACGTGTCCATTTGCAGCTCCTCCCCGCCTGCACTCGACTACTCTCAAGAAGTCCTCTCTGCAGCCTGTAGCACGATGACGTATAGCTGGATCAGATCCAACACGTACTGGACGCTGTTACGCGCATGCGCGGTGGTGTGTTTGGTGACGTCATATATGCATGCGCACTAGAAGAGAGTTGATCAGTGATGATTTTTTTTTTTTTTTTTTTTTTTTTGCTTGTCCTGCAGACACTGAACAGCAAATTAAGAGGAACCTTATGTACAGATCACTGTGGAAAAATTTGCCATTAACGAAGGAACTCTTACCAGACAAAATATCTTAAAGCTTTTTTTTTCTTTCTTTTTTTGGACATCTGACAAGATTTCTTTTCTTGATGCTGTTATTATTTTTGCATTTTCCCTTGAATGTGTACTGGTTGTTTACAGACCATATTTTATTGTAGCTTTAGGATTAACATTACAGAGACAATTACTTGACTAATTTTTGCTTCCACTCAACAGCAAATATGACCTGAATAAAATAAAATGGCTTAATTTTAAAATGTTCTGTATACACGTATAAAAAAAAAAAATAATACTTGCGGTGACCACATGCTATTAATCCATCAAATTTAGGTTTAAAATCATGTGATTTAAAATGTTGTAAAATGTACTATTTTGTAGAGAGAAACTAGGATAACTTAAGCATCACATTTATGTAAATAATTATTCATCAATAATTACTTATTACTATTTATCAGTACTACTACTACACAGGTTAGAACGGTTAGATGGGGCGGGGCCAACTTCACTTCCGGCGCTGCACTGTGGCGACGAGTGCCTACAGCACGTCTGAAATGTTTGTTTGTTTTATGGGTTATATGTAAGCGTTTTTCATCACATAAACCTCGAACTACACGCTTTGAAAGTTTGGTTGTTAAGTCAGAAGCGAGCCAACAAAGTCAAGATGCGTTTTGTTACGCAGTTTTTGTCTATCGTCCTGGCGATTCACCTGTTGCTGTTAACAGTCCTTTCACTGAGTCGGGGAAGCTATGCATCGGCCGCCGCCACAACATATGGGATTTTACATTATACCCGGGATCAACTCTGGCAACTAAGGGATCTGCATAGCGGAAACTTTCCAGTCGATCTGCCAGATGAGTGTACACGGACATCCACATCACCGAGGAAAAGAGGCCGGCGAGGAGGCGTACGGCGTAGAGTTCGCGCACGGGGGAGCAAGCCACCTCTACCTACGGTCATCCTGGCTAAGAACCGCTCCTTGGTGAAGCAACTTACGGAGCTACGGAACGCTGTGAGGAACCTCTCAGAGTATCGGGAAAGTTGTCTGTTGTGCTTCACGGAAACATGGCTTAAAGACACGACTGATAACTCAACACTCAGGATCACAGGGTTTAGCGACCCGATTAGACTGGACCGTGATGCACAGGTAACCGGCAAAAGAATGGGAGGGGGGGTGTGTGTTTATATAAATGAGCGATGGTGTAAAAACTACACCGTAAGAGACTCCCATTGCTCGGAGGATATTGAGCTATTGTCGCTGTCGGTAAGACCTTACTATCTACCTAGGGAATTTGGTCAGGTGTTTGTCACTGTGGTATATATTCATCCCCACGCTAATACTAAGGTCGCGGCAAATAGGATCTACGACACAATGGCTAAACTAGAAAACATGGCACCTGATGCACCGAAGTTTGTGCTCGGAGACTTTAAAGGGTTAGTTCACCCAAAAATGAAAATTCTGTTAGTAATTACTCACCCTCATGTTGTTCCAACCGTGTAAGACCTTCGTTCATCTTCGGAACACAAATTAAGATATTTTTGATGAAATCTGAGAGCTGATAACTTCTCCGTAGGCTGCTAGGTGGCCCAAACTTGCTGGCCCAGAAAAGTTATTAAAGAGATCGTTAATATAGTCTACGTGACTACAGTGGCTCAATATATCAAGCGACGAGAATACTTTTTGTGCGCAAAAACAAACAAAAATAACGACTTTATTCCACTATTCATTTCCTTTTCTCTGGGCCTCGTAAGTGTTTTTGCGCAGTGCGTCTGTGTTACACGTCACCACGTAGGCTCACTATTGGCCGACGCTGGTCATGTGTGTGACGTGCAGCGCAAAAACACTACGCGAACCAACTAGTGGCCCAGAGAGAAGGAAATGAATAGTGGAATAAAGTCGTTATTTTTGTTTGTTTTTGCACACAAAAAGTATTCTCGTCGCTTGATATATTGAGCCACTGTAGTCACTTGGACTATATTAACGATCTCTTTAATAACTTTTCTGGGCCAGCAAGTTTGGGCCACCTAGCAGCCTACGGAGAAGTTATCAGCTCTCAGATTTCATCAAAAATATCTTAATTTGTGTTCCGAAGATGAACGAAGGTCTTACGCGGTTGGAACAACATGAGGGTGAGTAATTACTGACAGAATTTTCATTTTTGGGTGAACTAACCCTTTAATGGATGCTCAATCAAAAGCGTATTGCCCAATTACTATCAATACGTCGAATGCCCGACAAGGAGGGATAAAACACTCGATTTATGCTTTGGGAATATTAAAGACGCTTATAAGGGCTATGCAAAACCACCCCTCGGAGACTCGGATCACAATGCCCTGGTCTCCTGCACTGCCTGCTCCACCCTGGTCTCCTGCACTGCCTGCTCCGCCCTGGTCTCCTGCACTGCCTGCTCCGCCCTGGTCTCCTGCACTGCCTGCTCCGTCCTGGTCTCCTGCACTGCCTGTTTCGCCCTGGCCGCCTGAAGGGTCGTCTCCGCCCTGGTCGCCTCCACTGCCTGCTCCGTCCTGGTCTCCTGCACTGCCTGTTTCGCCCTGGCCTTCCGTACTACTGCAGTCTCCAGGCCCTCTTCCAGCTTGTCCCGCAGTATAAACAAAAGCTCAAGACCAGCAAACCGGAGATAAAGACAGTTAAATAGTGGACTAATGAGTCTGTTGAACGCCTTCGAGGCTGTTTTGATTGTACTGTGTGGGACATTTTCGTGCACACTAGTAAGAATTTGGAAGAGTTGACTTTAGTGGTGACTGACTATATTCGGTTCTGTGTGGACTGTATAATCCTAGAAAAAAACTTTTAGGGTATTTCCAAATGACAAACCCTGGGTAAATAAAGAATTAAAAGTTGCACTGCACAGGAAAAGGAGAGCTTTTGAGCAGGGAGACAGGCTTAAAATGAAAGCAATTCAGAAGGAGATTAGACAGATAACAAATGACTGTAAACAGAAATATAAACGGCAGATTGAGGTGAAAATGAGGGGGAATAACCTGAAACATGCATGGCAAGGGATGTATACAATGATAGGGAAGGAAGAGAAGAAAAGGCACATAGATGCAAATGGAGATGATCAAGCATTTGCAAATGAACTGAATGGTTTTTATGCACGTTTCGAAACATCAGACTTTCTCCTGGAGCGTGATGCCATTAGACAGCAGTTACAGTATGGTACTCCTCCAACTATTACAGCGGATGAGGTGCGTAGAGTTTTTAATAAAATTGATTCTAAAAAAGCACCAGGCCCAGATCAAATAAGTGGTAGGGTTTTGCAAATGTGTAGTGAACAACTTAGCCTCATTTTCTGCCAGCTTTTTCAAAAGTCATTAGATACACATTACATTCCTAAAGCCTGGAGGTCCTCGCTCATAGTACCAGTACCTAAGGTAGCAAGACCAGCTGATTTAAATGATTATCGTCCAGTCGCCCTAACATCAATCGTGGTGAAGAGCCTAGAGAGAATTGTTCTGAGACATATTCTAAATGATGTGCAATGTAATATCGACCCTTTACAGTTTGCCTATAGAAACAAGCGGAGCACAGATGATGCCCTTCTGTATATGCTCCATAATATCTATTGCCATCTGGATAAGCCCAAACGATATGTCCGGGTTCTCTTTATAGATTTTTCCTCCGCCTTCAACACCATCAGGCCCCACATTATGATGGAGAGGCTGGGGCAGTTAGGGGTAAATCCTAACATTATAAGGTGGGTTGAGTCCTTTCTGACGGAGAGAACACAGTGTGTTAGGGTAAATGAGGCTGTGTCCTCCCCGATTATGACCAATACAGGATCCCCACAGGGCAGTGTCATCTCACCAGTATTGTTCACTCTTTACACTAATGAGTGTAGAAGTAATACACCTGAGCATCTTACAATAAAATTTGCAGATGATACAGCAATAGTGGGGTTAATACAGAATAGTGATGAGACCAACTACAGGGCCTGGGTGGATCAATTTGCAGATTGGTGTAGGTCCAGCTATCTTCATCTAAATATAAAGAAAACAAAGGAAATAATAATAGATTACAGAATTGGGAGCCAGCCCCATCAGTGTTTGGTTATAAATGAAGAGGATGTTGCGATTGTAGCCGAGTACAAGTACTTAGGGACAATAATAGATAATAAGTTGCAATGGAACAGTTATACTATAAAAAGGGGCTGCAGAGGCTGCATTTTATGCGGAGACTAAGACAATTTAGAGTGGATAGTGATATGATGTTACTTTTTTATCACTCATTTGTGGAGAGCATTCTACTTTTTTGTTGTGTTGCCTGGTATTTCTCTTTGTCAGTGACCAATAAAAACAGACTGAGCAAGATAGTTAACTTGGCTAGCAAGGTTGCAGGGAAAAAACTAGACAGTATGGCTATTACCTGTGAAAGAAGGGTGTTGAAGAAAGGTCAAGCAATTAATAGAGATATGTCACACCCCCTACACCAGGCATATGAGGTGTTGCCATCAGGGAGGAGGATTAGGTTACCCTCTTTCAAAACTAATCGAGCCAGTAAGTCATTCATTCCAACTACATTACACTTATGAATAAGAACTTACCTGCAGGACAGCACTTTAAATAGCATCATGCACTTTCTTTCCAGCTTGACTGTTACAGTATGCACAACTGCACTTTATTATCCTAGTTATGTGTAGTGGGGTTTGAGTCTTCTGTCCTGATGTTGTGTATGGGTGTGGGTGTGGTAGGGTGGGGGTGTTTGGGGAGAGGGAAATGTTGTTGTATATTTTGTTTGGAATTCTGTCTTGTCAACTGTCTTGTTGTCTTATGTATAAATGTATCAGACGTACTGTATGGCAGGGGTTCCCAACCTTTTTTTGTCTGAGACCCCCTTTTACCCAAGAAAATATTTTAGGGCCCCCCTTCACATTTAATTATATTATCGCTCTTGTAAGCTTGCAGCAAGGATGACAAAATATGTTGTTTTCAAGCAAACGGTATGTTTACTATAAACAGATATGTTTATGCACAAATAATAGCCTATAATATTGAAAATACAATAACAAAAACATTAGTAGGCCCTTTGTAATTTAAAAATGTAAGCCTAGGAGTAGCCTATAAATTTGCCCTATTTTAAATGCAATAAAAATATCAGTTTTCACACCTGTGTGTAGGTAAAAAAAGAATGAATATAGGCTATTACTAAATGACTTCTGTCTGGGGCCTCAATACTTGCATGTTATTTGTGAGGCTTTATCAATGTGAGGCTTTATTTTTGAGGCTTTTGGCGCTATAGCGAGTGATGATAAACTTGTGTTTATTAATAGAATAATGCGTCTTTCGGAAGAACATTGTAGCCGGAACTACTTCTCTCTCTGTGTGCGTCTATGACGAGTCACGCAGGTACTGGGCTACTCCGCAGCGGCAGCGATCCGAACCAGGGTAAAATAGTCCCTATGTAATCACTTATTATAGGTGTACCATAGTGATTCAGGATAAGACAAAAACACTGCAAAATGGATTCATGATGAACTCGCTCATTATATAAATTTTGAACAGAAAAAAAGTTAAGGACTTTTATTTAATGCAAATTGCTCAAAACTTTTCAAAATATGACGCGACCCCCCACAGAGCTCGCTGAGGCCCCCTTGTGGGCCGCGACCCCCCTGTTGGAAACCGATGCTGTATGGTGTAGAACACATTTCCGAAAGGATAAATAAATCTCTCTCTCTTCACACAGTGATTGACAGGGAGGGAGGGGGCGGGGCCAACTTCACACAGTCATTGACAGGGAGGGAGGGGGCGGGGCCAACTTCACACAGTCATTGACAGGGAGGGAGGGGGAGGGGGAGGGGGCGGGGGCGGGGCCAACTTCACGCAGTGATTGACGGCGGAATGCATTTTCAATTTGCACATTGAATTTTGCTTCATTCATTGCGGGACATTTAATGAAAATGCAATCGCAAGTGTCTTAACTGTGGGTGTAAATGCAATTAAGAAAAATAACATTTGAATGATCATTTTGCTACATTATTTGTTTGAACATGTTAAACAGTGACTTTTTATCTCACAATTCTGACTGTTTTTCCCC
Source organism: Leuciscus leuciscus (assembly GCF_965113295.1). NCBI lineage: Eukaryota > Metazoa > Chordata > Actinopteri > Cypriniformes > Leuciscidae > Leuciscus > Leuciscus leuciscus. The sequence goes on along the minus strand of NW_028118542.1, from coordinate 330,682 downwards.
TCAGAATTGCAAGGTATAAACTCGCAATTCGGACTTTTTCTTGCAATTGCTATTTATGTCACGCAATTGTGAGTTTGGCCCTGTCACAAATGGCACCCTAAACACTCGCGGTCTTCCTCTGAGTCCGCACTTTCCTGACGTAACGCCGCTTTGACTGTCGTGAACAAGTCTGCTGTGGAGCTCGATCGCTTCAGTGCGCATTTAGAGCACATATCAACCGCAGAGGGGCGCTCGTGAGTACCCTTCTGAAACCTAAAACTACTAAATGGGACACCCTATGGACTTAATGGGCACGCAGAAGCCATTGTAAGTCTACAAGACTGAAAGTGAGGTGTACCATTTAGGACAGGGCCTTTATATCTCGGTGAGTGGATTCTGACAAAATGAAACACCTCTGATTGGCTGCGTTCAATAGACCCACAAACATGACTGTGATTGGCTACATTACTCACCGCTGTAAAAACATTTGACGTTCTCCAGAGCTCAAACACAAAAACACACTTGAGAGTTTGCCAGTATGATATTATTACAGAATCAACTGAGGATGATCTTGCATTTGCTTGAGAGTGCTTATATTTAAATTTGACTTTGTGATGTTTTTTACTATTTTTTTAATTTAACAAATGATTTGTGATCAAGCATTAATTGACGGACCCCCTGCAGTACGGCTGCGGACCCTTGTGTTAAACTGATCTGATCTGAACTGAGAGAGTGAAGAGTGTGTCATTGTTCTCTACAGGTTGAGGGATTGTGGAGTCACAGATGAAGGTTGTTCTGCTCTGGCTTCAGCTCTGAGATCAAACCCCTCACACCTGAGAGATCTGAATCTGTCTGAGAATAAACTAGGAGATTCAGTTCATCTGCTCTCTGCTGTACTGGAGGATCCTCACTGTAAACTGGAGAAACTGGGGTAAGATGAACTCTCTGATAAACACATATTTTGTCCTGGGTAAATATATTATGTATTAGTTATTTAATAGTTTTTAACTTTTTTACTCAATGATCACCAACTTTGCTTGTTAAACTCTAGCTTGTTTTCGGGTCTGAAGAAGGAGTCCAACCAAACAATTACACATCCACACAACACAAATGAGAGACAAATGAATACATTTCATTGAGAGCTCATTTTCTGTACAATTATAGTTTGACCAGGAAAACCAAAACCAGTATTTTATGTGTGATTCATAGACACTCAGTTAAACAATAAATTACAAGTAATACTTACTTCAGTCCAAATGCACAATAAATAAATATTCAGTTAAATCAGTGAACATCACAGGTGAGCCAATGCTTGATTAAACATGCTAATCCTAAAACATAAATGTTCTCCCCAGTATATACAGTACTGTGCAAAAGTCTTAGGCATGTTAATACCCCCCCAGAAAAATGATTAACATGCCTAAGACTTTTGCACAGTACTATATAGTATATATATATAATTACTCCACATCACAAACAAGACAAAACATTACACAAATACACAAAGTATAAATGTTATATTAAAACAACAGTGTTTTTGAACTGACAGAGTTACAACACCCACAGACTTCCATAGGAATCGAGGAATGCGGAAGTAAAGTTTTGTATTGCAGTAAATATCATTACAATAAGACAAAACAAAACTATAATAAATGTCCTAAAGAACAGAGCACAATATAAAAAAAGGAAAAAGAAATAGAAATAGAAAAAAAATAATAATATCAGGGACAAAAAGGTTTCTAATAATTAACATTTCTTTAATAAATTGATTAATCTTCCACTTTTCAATGTTGACATTCTCTGATCCTCTTCGGTTTAAAAATGACCGAACACGTTTTTAATTTAATTGTTTTGCTTCATCTGAATGGGATGACACTTGTTTGTTGTATTAGCTTTGTGAACACACACAAAATAATCATAGACATGATTCGGATATGGTAAAGGGTCGTAAAAAAAAAAAAAAAAAAAAGTGTCACACTTGGTTCCTTCAAAAATGACCGACAGGAAATGAATGGGAAATACGAAAACTCAGAGAAACTTTTGGTGGTACAAACTACAAATCAGCCGCTGTGCAGAAAAAAAGTGCACAGCAATGAAGGAGTGACACTCTAAAACATCAAGAGTGCAAATAAGACCCCCCCCCCCCTCCCACACACACACACACACACTCACTCTCTCTCTCTCTCTCACACACACACACACACACACACACACACACACACACACACACACACACACACACACACAGACACACAGACACACACACACACAGACACAGAGAGAAATGAACTAGTTAGACTGCAACAGCAAATTTTGATAATATGCAAAATAAAATCAATAAATGAAGAAAAATACAAAAGAGACTCTCTCGCTCAAATGCACACACACACACACACACACACACACACACACACACACACACACACACACACACACACACACACAAAGAAATTAACTGGTAAGACTGCAACAGCAAACTTTGAGAATATGCGAAATAAAATCAATAAATTAAAAAATACAAAAGAGACTCTCGCTCAAATGCACACGCTCACTCTCTCTCTCTCTCTCTCTCTCTCTCTCTCTCTCTCTCTCTCGCTCTCTCTCTCTCTCTCTCTCTCTTTCTCTCTCTCTCTCTCACACACACACACACACACACACACACAAATAATAATAATAATTGTTTGGTCTTATTTTAGCCTAATAGGTGTTCCTGATATCTGCTGCATATGCAACAATACATAAAATAATTACAGTTTGTATGTACATAGTTAAAATAATATTTATTATTATAATTACATTTTTATTCCTGTTTTTTAACCTACAGTTTGATAATGATTGTTTGCTGTTGTTATTTTATTGTTTTTGCTGATAGATCATAATTGCTGTTTCCTTCTGAAGTTTTATTACCATTTATAGAATTAAACTGAATAAAATACCAATTAATTGCAAAATGTCTGTATAAAGTGTTTTGAATTATCACTATCCATCCCTTATTTTGTTAGATTTTTTTAATTATCAAATACTGATTAACAAAAATGCTTGCATTGTGTTCCTTTTCTAACCAAACATTATTGTTTGATTGTAATCATAATGCAAAACCTGATACTTATGTAACAAAAATATCTAAACCTTAAAAAAAATAGTCTTTTAGAATGTCTAAATATATATCTAAATAAAATAAAAAAAACTAATAAAATGGAGAAATCATGTCTAAAAAAAACAATGGGAATCAAAAAGCCTCTCTATGTATTTATATAGGGAGCAACAGTACAGCCTACAGGCGGTTACACGACATTACACAAGTTTTTACTTTTTAACGCCACTGGATGACGCTTTTCTCACTTCAAAAAATGGATTTTAAAGGCCTGCACTAATGTGACATGTTGCATTTATTGAAAAATAATAATAATACAAATAAAAATATGAATTCTAATGGAACAAAATGCTCATAATTTTTTTTAGTAGTACCATAGAAACCTTTCTAAATTCGAAATAATAATAAAAAAATATTATTGAACAAAAATATATTACATTGGTTTTCCTGAAAAAAAAAAAATGCAAAAAAAAAAAGACATTTTAAGGCTTCGGTCACTTTTGACAGCGAAGGAGCCAAGTGTGACCCCTAAACGAAGAGGACCAGAGGGATTTACAGTAAATCCAAAATTCTTTTTAAAATACAGAAAACATTGCACTGAAAAAGTGTGTTGGATTTAAATGATTGAATCATGCACATCAGTTCCACATGAACCAATTAAGTTCAACAAAGATCATTTGTTCACATAATGTCAACATCGTGGAATCAAGTCATTTCCAAGTAACCCAATGAAGAAGTTTTAAAGTGATTTTAATATGGTTCCCTAACTGGATTAATTCATTCAATTTCTTATATTTGTGTCACATGACTGAGTTATAAGATTGTATTAGATTGCTACGAAACTATTAATTAGCAATAGCATATATTAGCATGCTAAATGCTAAGCATGAAATCTAATTGTAATATAAGTAATACAAATATTAGAAAAAAATATTATTTTAAATGGCCATTAATGGATCATTATTGGACAAATATTTAGAAACAAAAATATCTTCAAAATATTAAATTAATATTATTGAACTAAAATATAGTACATTTAATTGATAAAGTTACACTTCAGGTGTTATTAATGTTATCTCTTTATCACTCCATAGTTACAGCACTGCATGGTATTTGTCCCTCAGTTTCTCCTCAAGTTCATGGAGAACCGGCATCCTTTATAAAGCAGTGTAGAATATAGTGGCATTGCTTGTCACTACATTCAAATCACATCACACATTGCAATCTTTAATAAAATGGTCATTTTACACATTGTTTACACAGCGTCATTGTTCTCTACAGGTTGAAATATTGTGGAGTCACAGATGAAGGTTGTTTGAGGAAGATCTTGCATTCGTTTGAGAGTGCTTATATTTAAATTTGACTTTGTGATGTTTTTTACCCATGTTTTAATTTTTTTACAAAAAATGATTTGTGATCAAGCATTAATTGACGGACCCCCTGCAGTACGGCTGCGGACCCTTGTGTTAAACTGATCTGATCTGAGCTGAGAGAGTGAAGAGTGTGTCATTGTTCTCTACAGGTTGTGGGGTTGTGGAGTCACAGATGAAGGTTGTTCTGCTCTGGCTTGGCTTCAGCTCTGAGATCAAACCCCTCACACCTGAGAGATCTGAATCTGTCTGTGAATAAACTAGGAGAATCAGTTCATCTGCTCTCTGCTGTACTGGAGGATCCTCACTGTAAACTGGAGACACTGGGGTAAGATCATATATGACTCACACATGAAACACAATGTAAAGTCTCCTATATTTGAAATGTTCAGCCTTTTTCTGCTGCTGTGTTATTGAGCTTATTGAACTGTAAGTGATTTGTAAGCTCACGCTAAATCGGCCCAAAGTCCGGCATCCGACCAGCGCGGAAGGTCTTAACGTGTTACTGTCCTTTTCTCGAGGCAAAGTATTTTTTGTTTAAATGCAATACATCTGAATATGTATTCTCTGGTTATTTCATCTGACTCCATGAATGAAAAGGTTTTAATGATATCTGTGGATCATTAATTGTGAGCGAATGTTTGACTATTCCTTTTAACTCTTTAAAGGGATAGTTCACTTTGAAATTCATTTTTGGTATGTTTTAGCTTACCTCAAGGGCATCCAAGATGTAGGTGTCTTTTTTTCCGCAGTAGTTTCAATTTTGATATTTTTAGGTCAAACCGTTCTTGTCTGTCAGTCATATAATGCAGGTCTATGGTCACGGTCTCAAAACACAAGCACAGAGTCCAAATTAAAACAATTCCCCGTCGTCCAAATTAAACAATTCCCCATCGTAAGTACACATTGATGGCCTAAGACACGAAACGAGCGGTTTGTGTGAGAAAACGAACAGTATTTATATCGTTTTTACCTCTTATACACAGACATGTCCGAGTGATCTGATCTGACGTGTACGCAGACTGGTGCATAGACATATATACACTAGATGTCGCCTTAAAGACATTCATTCCAATGAACTGCCGTAGACAAGGCGAGATCTAGTGTGTATATATCTATGCACCAGTGTGAGTCTATCTGGAAATATACAGTCTATCTGGAAATATACTGTTCCATGTTACTCTGATCCGCTTTTTCCCACATACATCCGGCAAACATCAAATTACACTGGAGTTTACCATGCCCGTATTTTGCCGGATTTGAGTCTTTTCATGCAGTGATAGTGGCTCTTAAAGGGGAAATGCACAATAAATAATAAAGTGGCATAGCTATATATAGCCTAGACATTTTTTCCCAAGCGCCACCTACTGACAGAAAGTGAATTTGCGTTTTCATTCAGTCCGTCTGCTGTTTTTGTTTTGTGCAGGTGTCTTCTAGCATAATTTCACAAAACAAAAGTCAGACCATTTTGTTTTTGCTTTAAATCTTGAAATTATACAATCTAATTTAAATAAAAAAAAAAAATTATCATGCTACATGTGTGTAGCCTCTTTGTTTGCATCATGATTACATTTCAAATGGCTGGAGACAGATGTTATAGAGCAAATAAACAACAAATACATTTGCTTAAAGGAAAAAAGGTCAGCTATTGGAATTGGCCAATTTGCTTGAAAAAAATTGGAATCCGCAATAGAAAATCATAATCGGGCCACCCTTATAAAAAATATTAAATAAAACATTATTAACAGTCTTTTCACAGTTTTATTTTTCTAGTTTTATTAATTTGTAGTTTGTATGGTTAATATTAATGTAGGTTTATTGTCAGGCTCTGGTTGAGCTCAGCTTGGGAGCTCAAGTTGAGATTTCTTACCTCAAGGCGACTCTCAGGCCCGACGGACTGGCCAAATCCAGCTATTGAGCTGTGGAGGTACACAACATCATCCATCATGTTACCTTATTATTCCCTAATTGATCTGTGTACCAAGTGGATGTACGTTTCTGAACTTTTTGTACTGTACATTCATTGGTACATTTCAAATATTGGTCACACTTTAGAATAAGACCCTATTAGTTAATGTCAATGCATACATATGAATCTTTGTTACAGAAAATAAAATACAACAGTTCCACAACGAGGCAAGGCAGCGAATGATCCATCTGTTGTATTCTTCATTTCACAGGAAACGAAGGACACTTTTGGAGGCTGCATGTGAAGGAGGCTTAGAATTGGATCAGCCTTCGTCGTGCCACGGTGACTCAATCGGATGCAGCCTCTGAATTGGGAAGCAGCAATGGATCCTTCACGAATTACACTTTTAAACGCAAGTACTGGGTTTCAGCTTACTCAAATATCTAATGATATGAATATTAAAGTCCGGCCTTTGAATTGGGACGCAGCCCCAGAGTCGGGGTCGACTCCAGCACAGGAATCTACTCTCATACTGACTCTGTTTCTGTGTCCGAAATCTATCACTTGTTTACTGATTCTCTAATCCCTATATAGTGCATGGCAGTTGAGTGCCTATGAAAGTTAGATAAGCAAGGAGTGAAAGAAATGAAGCGAGGAATGCGGACACTGACGTATTACACCTTGTCAAAGTGCTGTCGCAGAAACTTTGTCACATACATTTATCCTACATGTAGCTTACTTTAAAAATAGATAAAAGTCATATTGGCTTTAGTTTGTAATTATACATTCCTCCGTGCCAGCTTTAGTTTAACTGATGTTATATTAATGAATGAGGGAGTGTATGTGGTTTTAACTGTAGTCGGAGTCTACTCCAAAAAACCTGTATTGAACAGCACTAGTTCTACGCACATGTCCGGGAAACTCATGAATATTAATATGAGCTCTGCCCACTGAAACAGAACATTTCAGAAATAAAAATCTCATAACACCAGTCGACGTTATTTTCCATGTCGGTTCACAGTTTAAAGCTGCAGTCCGTAACTTTTTGGAGTTAAAAATTATCCAAACTAATTTTTTGAGCAAGTACATAACCAGCCAGTGTTCAAAACTGCTTGCCTTAGCTCGATTCAAAACGGTAAGCTTGTAATAATGTTTTTAATCCCAGTGGCACTGGTGGATTTCTGCGGGAAATTCAAGCACGTCTTTGCGTCATTACGTCACATCTGTACACATGAAGAAGAGTCTCGGCTAGTAGGCTATATTGCGTGAGGATGTTGGAGGTGGAGATTTATAGCCTTTTCTCACAGCACTTGATATAATTAAACTTATCAGTTTGATGGCGGATCCAGAAAGGTTCAAACGACAAACGATAACTGGAGATTCACCCGCTGTAAAATGGACTTCGGACTTCGGAGTGGCTACAGAAAAAAAGAGACTGTACCCGGCCCATGCAAAAACAAGGATAAATATCGGAAGGGCATTAAATGTAGTCACGCAATGCTGATGTTGTTAACATTAACAATTTGAGAACAAAGTATAATTTGCACGGTTTGGCGTGATATGATAAGCGATCGTTAGATTTTATCAGCGCGATTTACTGCAATGCTTTTTTTTTTTTATGTTGGTCATACTTCCAAAAAGTAGTATCTGTGATTGCGAATGACAGTATACACACCGGCGGCGACTGACAGCCACACATTCTCCTCAAAACATTGGATTCATCAGCGCTGTGCCGTGCCGAGGCAAAACCCACGTAAAGTTGATCATTCTGCGAATAACTGCAATTGCAGATTTCGAACAGAGATGGCGACAAAGAGGAAAAACTACGGACTGCAGCTTTAACTGTAATGTTAATATTTAAATAGGTGTTTCTGTCAGTTCACAGTTACGATAACTTTAGCAAGTGTGTTTCTGTATGTTCACAGTTTAGCTATAACGTTAGCATTTCGTTAGTGTTTCTGGCTCTCTGACATTAGAGAATGTGCTAAATAGTTCTTATAAAGGTCATAAAGCTCTTATTAATTTCCTGAATATAACAGTTACATGATTATACAAAATAATAAAATATAGGTAATTTATTTTATTTTTTTACATTTTCCCTTGATATTAACGCCTCACACTCCATTCCAGTAGGTGTCAGGATATGCACCATTAGCTGGTTTACCAACAAAGAAGTGTTTCAGGCGGTTAAAGGGATGGTTCGGAGTAAAATCAACCTAGGGTCCTTTACACCATGACCTCGAGCCAAACACCCCCCAGAAGCTTTTTTTCCCTTGGTTGAATATTATTCAAGTTAGAGCTTATTTAGAGAAATCAGCCGGATGGCGTAGTGCAAGCGCTAATGGATCCTATGATGTATCTCGTAAATTACCCCACTAATAATGCTCAGAATTGTACCAAACTTATACAGTAGTTATAAACTTATACAGCATACACTCCAAATAAAAATAAATATGTGAACTAATGATTTTAAGTAAAGACTACTAATGTAAACTTGATTTGTCTACTGCATCCACTTAATGTGTTATGCTTGATCTCTTTAGTTTCACCTTGTGTAAAAACTTAAGTGGTTTAAGGCATCCTTATGCATTGCTTTCTGCCAGGACTTTTACGTGCTTTTCCCAAACCACTGAAGTGACGTCGACGTCCGGGTTAGCAGTAGCATGACCCCTTCTCTGGGGGTGTTTGGCTCGAGGTCATGGTGCAAAGGACCCTAGGTTGATTTTACTCCGAACCATCCCTTTAACAGTAGCATGTTGCTTTTAGTGAATGCTAGTTTGTCACTGATATGTTTTTTGTAAAAATTCATAATTTTGTTTCTTATGTTTATTTGTTCCATTTAAAGTAATAATCTAACTAACTTTTAAGTAAATTAAGAGCAAATGTTCATTTTTAGGTGAACTATCCCTTTTTCCATTTATAATGGAACCTGATAAGTTTCTGTCTCTCCATTGAGAAAGTCAATTTAACCAAAACTTTAAAGATCCAAAACGGTCTTAAAGGCGTCGTAAAATTAATCGAGCTGTTTAATCCAAATCACTTTATATGATGAACAGATTTACTTCTATATATCTAAAGAAAAAAAACGACACACATTCATAGAGCACATCACGTATGGTAAACACAGAAAACATGCGTGAGGAATGAGAACCAATGGGATTTGTTCTGGTGTGTGATGCATGCACAAGCTTCTGTGTTTACCATAAATGATGTGCTTTAACCTGTTAACTGTTAACGAAAATGCACATTTTGAACTTAAATGGTTGTGATTAAAGAATGCTTTGGAGTATAGACGTACAATTGGTCTTGTTTTAAAGAAGACATTTGGCAGATTTTTGTAGAAGTTAAATAAATTAAGAAAGTGAAACAGAAAAAAAGTTATAGAAGTTTGAGTTTATGGAAATGTACAATGTAAAACATTTTATTATTCATATTTTATATAAAATATATATATTTTTAAAACCTGGGCGACTCTAAAACTGCAAAAAAATGTCAAAAATCTGAACAAGTTGTTTTTCAAAATTTAGGTTGATATCTCAAAAAAAGAGGTTTCAGTAAGATTTTGTTTGGGCGCAGTACCACATTTTTTTACTAGGTGACAACCTGACTCCATTTCTGCCCATATAAGGGCGCCGCCATTTCCATATGTGGTTTGAGTGATCTGAACCATTATTTCCACAATTTTAATACAATTTATGAAGTAGACATTCTATTCAGAAGTAATATGGGAAGTTTCTACCATTCTTTCATGATTTTTCATGTTCATTGCTATTTCAAAATAAAGGTCTGAACACACCTTAGGAATATGAAAATATTCTTGTTGCAAATTGATAAATTACGGCTCCTCTGTAATTTATTTTGAAAATCAGTCACCAAATATGAAAACTAGAGATTGTAAACTTTCAAATGATATATAGTTTGTCGAGATTAGTTTAGGTTTAGTATAGGATATTACTGTTTTAAATATGTAATGGCTTTGGGCCCACGATCATTGTGATGACGGAATTGTTATTTTTGGGTAGACTATCTCTTTAATATACTCCAGCAGTCATAACCAGTTCACACATTCCCTCATGTGTTTGATTGTCTCATGACTAGACTCTATTGCTTAACATTATTGATGGTTATTTAATGAGAAATGTCATGATTGTGCTCTTATGTTAGGACTCTAATGACGATGACTCATTCTGCCATCTGGACATTAGAATCCTCCTCATTGAGCATGAAGGTGTTGTGCTCTCGTCTTCTCTCCGTCTCAATCAAGCGTCATTGAACATCATCATTGAGGAAGAAGTTATGATGGACAACATTGAAACCGTGCTAAAAGCTATGTGCATTCTGATTGGACTTGCAAGCAGTTTCAATGCTTATTTTTACTTATCTTTTGGTTGACAAGTTTATTACATTGAAGTGTTTCCTGTTGTTTTGTTTTGTTTTTGTCGTCAACAATTAATAAAAAAAAACAGTGGAACATTGAAATGAATGGTTTCATTTTCTTCCCTTCCAATTTATGTGACAGAATGCATTTATTACAATAAATCTCAAAATAGTATAAGACATTACATAAATATAACATTTGTGTAACATAAAATAGTTATTTTATACAGCATACACTCCAAATAAAAATAAATATGTGAACTAATGATTTTAAGTAAAGACTACTAATGTAAACTTGATTTGTCTACTGCATCCACTTAATGTGTTATGCTTGATCTCTAGTTTCACCTTGTGTAAAAACTTAAATGGTTTAAGACAACAGGTTTCCGTGCAATTTTCTAGTAAAGTCAAGTAATTCGGGTTAAGAGTGGGATATAGATGCATGCATCTGACGTGACTTTGTCCATTGTTGTAATCAGAAATAGGAAGAAACCAAACACGGCACACAATGCTTTTTTAAACAAACAAACAAAAAAATTATTTTGGCTAAAGACAATTTCAAAAGAAAGTATGTAATAAAGCATCAGTTGTACATAAAAAAGTATAATGATTAAATTATACTTAATTTTACACTATTGGTTCTTTTCGGTCTCTATCCTCTGTGAGTTCATGGAGTTATGGAGTGTTTGAGAATAGGTTTGTTAAATACATGGACAGACGATAGGTTTAGAATACTTAGAGATAATGAATTATGTTTTCCTTCGAGAAACCTATAGAAATAGAAAACAGAGTATTGCTAACAGAGTTTGGGGTAAACATGTAGGTCCTATTTGAAACTATACACACACAAAAAAAAATTGTGTATAGAAGAAGACTGGAGCTAAACAAGAAGGATCCTTCCTCATGGTCAATGTTGTGAGGTCTATAGTCAAGTCAAGTATATTTGTATAGCGCTTTTCACAATACAGATTGTATCAAAGCAGCTTCACAGTATTAAATTAAAATAATACAACAAAGTTTGTTTCAAGAGGAATTTATTGATTGATAAAATTAAATTAAATATCCCCAAAATATCCCCAACTGAGCAAGCCAAAGGCAACATTATATAGTTAAGTTTATTTAGTGAATGTGAAGAAGAGGATGAATGTAGAAGTGGTTTAGAGTTGCCTATTAAATAAGAAGAAAGTAGTGCTAGATAGATTCTATTTAAGTGAGATGTGGAATAATAGGCTAATGAACGCTTAAATGTTTTATTACTGACTGATATAGACAGGGGACCTGATCTGCACGCCTGTCTCGCACACCCGCTTTCACTACACAGCGCACACCGCCCTCTACTGGCGAACACAGGTATGAATAATCTGCTGTGGCTCATACAAATGCATTAATAATCCGTGTAATAAATATGTTTGTTTTGAGTTTATCAGCACACAAAACTGACTGGAGTTATTAACTGTAAACCTTACTGGTGATTAAACTCAAGTCATTTGCCAATAAGGGCAACCATTAAAACACTAACTTACTAACCAACATTATAGTGATTTAAGCAGTTTAATCACGTGTCCCTTTCGTCACAGATAATAGCGAAAGTAAAAGAAAGCTGATGTTTCGCCATTTTAATAAAATAGTCGATTCCTTTCTTATGTTTAGCTAGCCTACTCGATGGAACAGATGGAGGAGTTTGTGAATCGGTTGGCTATGTAGATACATTTTGATAAAGGTTAGTCGCGCACTCGAGGTGACTTCCACATTAATATTTTCTCTGAAAGGAAATGAACGAGGTTTATTTTGTGTATCGTGTATATGATGATTTATCAAAATATCTCTATCTATTTCTCCAACTCTCGCGATCTAGTCAGATCAATTATAAAGATGTTTAACAATGTTTAATTACATTAGTTTTGTGTTTGTTTGTCATTTCCACCCAGAGTCAGTGGAGATCAGACTGTTACTGTCCAGCTTCATCATGGATGACAGACTAACATCCAGAGATGAAGATTTTTCTAAAGGATGCAGGTACTATGAATAAACACATTAATTAACCTTTTATATAATAAAAAAAGATGTCTCCTGAAGAAAATAATGTGACATTCATTTTTTTTATACATTATTTTAAAGGAAATTTCTTGAAAACAATGTCTAAACCCTCCTCAAGTACTTTCCATTAAAACGTTTTGTTTTTACGTTTCGTTGTTCTGTTATAGTTCAGTTCAGCAGGAGAGATCAGAACCAGCGCCCAGCTGTGTGTCTTTGAGGAGTGACGGGTCTATGGGTCATCCAATAGAATTTAAGAATGACAATACACAGACTGATCTCAGGTAGCTATAACATTTTTTAAATACATGATTGAAATTTTTTTTTATGGTATTTTTGTATTTTGCGTTTATGATATTCATACTAGACATTGTCTTCACCTGATGTGAGAGAGACATATCTACAAAGTGTTACATTTTTTTTGGCTTGGACTCAGATATAGCATTTTATTGAATGAGATGCTTATATTATTTTAAACACCCAGCTTTTGTGTACATTTTAAATGGACTGTAGTCATTTTTGTTGGTACCTGGGCGTTGTGGAACTCCAGGTAATGTGCAGCAGTGCTGCTGTGGAGGCCTTATATTCAGAGCTCAAATAATGCCCTATATATTCTGACCTCAAACCCATCATAACCTCCTCCAAAATGAGTCCTCCAAAAATTACCAACAAATGGTATCAATGTAATACAATTAAACTTAATGAAATGAATCATGTTGTTGATAGAAAACATTGTTTCTACTCATATAATCACTGGGACCATATCATCTGCACATATTGCCAAATAGGCACAAGGTTTTGTTATCAGTTGAAGATCCTCCTTTATGCCTCTTATGACAGTCCACTATCTTTAAAGCATATTTTAAAGAAATGCGATGGTTTTAACTCCTCAAGGACTCTGTTTTTATTTAGTTGATTCTTATGAAAATAATAGTGAGGCCGATTTAGTTAAAAAACTTTTGTAATTGTATTTTTTTGTTTATTTCTCTTTTTATATTTTGCTACTTTTATTCTCACAATTAAAATAGCTCTGATAACTGACATGATGTTAAATTATAAGCAATCAATAAACAATGTATTATTTTAATTTAATATGTACAATATTGTCAAATTTATAGTTTTTTTTTTTGTGTGTGTGTTATTACTGTTGTGCCCTTTAGCAGTTGATTTATTAATGTGCATTAACTTATTAACTGTTGATAGAATTATTCAGGTGATGTAAAACAAATCCACCAATATCAGAGTGTCTGATTCTTGATTCTCTTCATGATGTTTCAGTTCAATCCCACCACAAAGATCAGCAGTAACAAAACCCGTCTGTAAGAAGAATGACCAGCCTATGAATCAACTACAGGACTTTAATGAAAGCAGGGATGCTGGTGTCAGGTAAAGTGTGACATTTTTGATTGAGATCAAAATTAAAACACATTAATAATGAACACATTTCATAAACATTATGATATGTTCTTGGTCATGATACAGAGAATAAGACATTTTACTCTATATATTTATCTCTATATTTAACTTATGTAATACATATACCATGGAATTTGAATTTTACAGCCATGAAGTCCTGAACACATTTAGATCAAATCTGATGAAGAAGTTTAAGCGTCTGAATGAGGGAACAGCAAAGCAGGGAAACCCAACACTCCTGAATGAGATCTACACAGAGCTCTACATCACAGAGGGTGACAGTGGAGAGATCTGTAATGAACATGAGGTGAGACAGATTGAGACACAATCCAGGAGAGCAGCAACAGAGGACAAACCCATCAAATGCAATGACATCTTTAAACCTTTACCTGGACAAAACAAACCCATCACAACTGTGCTGACAAAGGGAGTCGCTGGCATTGGAAAAACAGTCTCTGTGCAGAAGTTCATCCTAGACTGGGCTGAAGGCAAAGAGAATCAGGACGTCCAGCTCATATTTCCACTACCTTTCAGAGAGATCAATTTGATGAAGGACAAAACACTCAGGGCCCTATTTTAACGATCTGAAACGCAAGTGTCAAAGCGCAAAGCGCAAGTAACTTTGTGGGCGGGTCTCGGCGCTGTTGCTATTTTCCCGGCGGGATAAATGACTATTGCGCCAGGCGCAAATCTAAAATGGGTTGGTCTGAAGTAGCTTCATTATTCATAGGTGTGGTTTGGGCGTAACGTGAAATAAACCAATCAGAGCGTCATCTCACATTCCCTTTAAGAGCAAACGCGCTTTTTCCATAGCGGATTGCTATTGAAACGGCGGATTTGCCAGGCGCGCGCCAGGAGCGGTTCACAGCCAAGGAGAGCAACGCTCTCGTCACGGCCGTAAAAGAGAGAAGTTACATTGAAATGGAGAAACCCACCCAAATTAACTTCGGTTAAACAGGCGTATGATAATTTGGGTAAATGTGTAAGCTAGATGTATGCTTTTATAATAAATAGTCTATCTATCTATCTATCTATCTATCTATCTATCTATCTATCTATCTATCGTAATAATGTATTCAAAAATGAAAACTGCTGCTTCTGTGTAGATGAGAGAATCAAAGTGTAGGCTATGTGCGTTGTGCACACGCTACATTGATTATGGCCAAGCATGCGCCCTTAAAATAGCATATGAATAACATGCGCAACGCGCCACTGACTTTAAACTATTTTTTCCTGGTTAGTGGCGCAATTGTTTTCTAAACCTGCAAAATAGCATGAATGAACGTTTGCGCCGGAACACGCCTCCTCTTTGCGCTGAACCGCCCCCGGGAGCGCAAGTGTATTTCCTAACTTACCGACGTGCTTCTGTGGAGGGAAAAGTCCGCTTTGCGCGGGTGCAAAATAGGAATGATACATGCGTCGGTGTACAAAGTCACTTGCGCTGGGTGCAAGATAGGGCCCTCAGTCTTTCAGATCTTCTTCATGTGTTTTTCCCTGAAACAAAAGAAATGGAAATATCCAGTGACAAATATAAAGTGTTGTTCATCTTTGATGGTCTGGATGAGTGTCGTCTTCCCTTACATTTTCAAAGGAATGAGACTCTACGAGATGTAAACAAAAAGAAATCAGTGGACGTACTGCTGACGAACCTCATTGCGGGGAATCTGCTTCCCTCTGCTCTGATCTGGATCACCTCTAGACCAGCAGCAGCCGATCTCGTCCCCTCTGAGTGTGTCCATCGAGTGACAGAGGTACGAGGCTTCAATGAGCCACAGAAGGAGGAATACTTCAGGAAGAGAAACAGTGATCAGAGTCTGGCCAATACAATCATCTCACACCTGAAGTCATCAAGGAGCCTCTACATCATGTGCCACATCCCAGTGTTCTGCTGGATCTCCTCCACTGTTCTAGAGAAGATGTTGAGTGAAGCAGAGAGTGGAGAGATTCCCAAGACTCTCACTCAAATGTACACACACTTCCTGATCCTTCAGTCCAACATAAAACATGAGAAGGACTATAAGAAGAACCTGACAGATGAAGACATGATCCTCAAACTGGGGAAAGTGGCTTTTCAGCAGCTTGTGAAAGGCAATGTGATCTTCTATGAGGAAGACCTGAGAGAGTGTGGCATTGATGTGACAGAAGCATCAGTGTACTCAGGATTGTGCACTCAGATCTTCAGAGAAGAGTCAGGCCTGTATCAGGCAAAAGTCTTCTGCTTTGTTCACCTGAGTGTTCAGGAACATCTAGCAGCTTTATATGTGCATCTCTGCTTCACAAACAACAACAGAAATGTATTTGACCCAGTCTCTGAACCAGGTTTGTTGTTTGTATTAAAGGACTGGTTTCAACTTATGTTTAAACATGTTTCATTTTCTGAGCTCCATGAGAGAGCCGTGAATGAGGCTCTACAGAGTAAAAATGGACATCTGGACCTTTTCCTGCGCTTCCTTCTGGGTTTGTCAGTGGAGTCTCATCAGATTCTCCTCCAGGGACTAATGACACTGAGAAGAAGGAGTTCTGACAGCAATGAGAAAACAGTTGAGTACATCAAGGAGAAGATCAGGACCATTGACTCTCCAGAGAAATCCATCAATCTGTTCCACTGTCTGAATGAACTGGGTGACCAGTCACTAGTGGAGGAAATACAACAGTATCTGAAATCTGGAACAATAAGTGAAGCCAGACTCTCTTCATCTCAGTGGTCAGCTGTAGTTTTTGTGTTGTTGACATCAGAGAAGAGTCTGGAGAAGTTTGATATTAATACATTTGTTGGAGAAAACAATAAAGCTGAAAAACTGAAGGTTCTTCAGAAGCTGCTGCCCGTGATTAAAGTTCAGTAAGTATCAGTGAAAACTATCACTTTACTGTTAAAACAAAAGAAAATCAAAAGATCATAAATCTAAGAAACATACAAACATTTATTGTATCAGTAATAGGAGCAATATGGCAGCATACTTGTTTTTATTGTTTTTCTGATTTTTAAAAATTTGAATTTATCTATTTTATTGACGGGAATAATGACGGGGAGATGTGATTGGGAAACAATACAAGCTGACTCAAACTTGTGTTAAAGCACCTGACAGCCAATGTCTTCAACATGAGGATTCATTTAAAATAAACAAGTTTAATGTTACAAATGAATTAGTACTTAAACCATTTATATGGATTTGATCCACGTTAAAAGTTAATTCTTTATTGTTGCAAATTTGACAATGAAACTTGACTACTTAGTTGAGGTTTTCATTAAAGGGTTAGTTCATCCAAAAATGAAAATTATGTAATTAATGACTCACCCGCATGTCATTCCAAGCCCGTAAGACCTCCGTTCATCTTCGGAACAGTTTAAGATATTTTAGATTTAGTCCGAGAGCTTTCTGTCTCTCCATTGAAAATGTATGTACGGTATACTGTCCATGTCCAGAAAGGTAATAAAAACATCATCAAAGTAGTCCATTTGACATCAGTGGGTTAGTTAGAAGTTTGACCACACACATGACCAGCGTCGGCCAATAGTGAGCTTACGTGTGACGTATAACACAGAAGCGCTACGCTGTTACACTACGTGAACTAACTCGAGGCCCAGAGAGAAGGAAATTAATAGTGGAATAAAGTCTTTTTTTTTTTTTTTTTTTGCACAAAAAGTATTTTTGATGCTTCAAAAACTTCTAACTAACCCACTGATGCCCCATGGACTACTTTGATGATGTTTTTATTACCTTTCTGGACATGGACAGTATACCGTACATACATTTTCAATGGAGGGACAGAAAGCTCTCGGACTAAATCTAAAATATCTTAAACTGTGTTCCGAAGATGAACGGAGGTCTTACGGGCTTGGAACGACATAAGGGTGAGTCATTAATGACATCATTTTCCTTTTTGGGTGAACTAATCCTTTAACATTTTAAGTATTACATTTTAAACAGACAAACAAAGCCCAACTCTTATAATAGAGGTAAACAACATCAACTGGATAGAGCCAAAGACTGGACTAAAAAGGCAAAGGTCAAAATCTATAAATATGACATCATAATATATATAATAAAGCATGTATAATATGACATAATAAAGCACAAATGTTATTTTAAAAAAAAGGCTATCATGGTTGAGATATCAGTTGATGGTTGTAAAATTCTTGTCATGGGAATAATTTTTCTTAATTATATGCTAGACAAACAGAGTGATTTATCACTGATCCAGTTTTATAAAGTCGTTTTCCTGGCAACAACGGACAAAAAATGTAATATTCATATAGCATGTTTATTGGTTATTCACCTGCAAGGGAGGCCAATAATTCTAGCCCAAGAATGCGGTCTTACATTTAGAGCAAAGCGTGGAGTTAGTTGGTTTAATTTTATGTTGTATATGTCGTGTCTGTTCAGAATCTTGTTCTTTTGCACACTGAGAGTTTGTTATCCTGAGTCCACACCATGTCCCATTTGTCTTTTATTCACACTTAACTCTCTCCAATTGTAATCTGTGACACCATTACCTCAAGGTTCCTGAGTAATTTTGAGACAATGCCATCCATTGGTGACCAAGTGCAGTGTTTTCTTTACTCAATCTACAAATTGTCTACTTTTTCTCAATTTTCTATTGCTTTTTGTTTTCAGTTCATAGTGTTTACCAAGTATGATTTTCATCTCTCTACAGTTTGAGTGATTGTGGAGTCACAGAGAAAGATTCTGCTGCTCTGACTTCAGTTCTGATATCAAACCCCTCACAACTGAGAGAACTGGATCTGAATAATAGAAACCTACGAGATCCGGGTGTGAAGCTTCTCTCTGTTGTACTGAAGGATCCTGACTGTAAACTGGAGAAACTCTGGTAAGATCATCTACAGTATATCATAGTCAGACATGTTAATGTCTTCTGTAAGACTAAATCAGGGTTCCACAAATCTGGCACTGGAGGGCCACTGCCTTACTGAGTTACTTACCTTACTAAACTCTGCAGGACAGCGGCACTTCAAAACCGGATTTGAGGAACCCTGGACTAAATTCTTTGATGTAAATTTTAGGACTACCCCGCAGAAAATAAATTTCTTTCTCCGTATTTTTGTCTTCTTTTCTTTTTTGTATTCTTAATTTAAGATAAATTTAGCACAATAACTTAAAATGTTAAGTCTTGTATACTGAAAAATTGCTTATGTATCTTGATTTAAGAATTTTTAGATATTAGATATTCAGACTACGTCTGGATCGGATTCAGAAGTTCAAGTCCAACAACACCCCCAAAGCTTCACAGTCCTATACCTCGTCCTGCGTCGACATTTCATCAAGTAACATTAGGCAGTTTTGATTTTACATATGCGTCTGCTGACATACGTGACCCGTTCTGGCAAAATGAGTCGCAATGAGCAAATGTTCATGACTGAGCTACACCTGTTTGACTTTAATTGTCAAAGTCAATTTTGAGAAAAATCGAGTTAAAAGTTTTCTGAAGGTTCCAAAACAAAATCATCTACCAACCATACCTTAAAATCTCTGGTAATAACACCAAATTTGGCACACGCCAAGTCAAAACCAAATATTTATAGGAACAATATATATTCAAATTTTTGTCCCCATGGTACCACAATTGTTTGATTAACATTAATGAAAAAGACAGCCTATATATTCAGACCTACTGTACTGCATGGGTCTAATATAATGTTACACATCAGATGTTTTTCCCCAACAGTTAACCAAATGTTCACTTAACACATAGCAGATTATGTTTGCTTGAATACTCGCCAAGACAGATATTTTGAAACACTGTAATTCTGTGTAGGTATAAGTGTATATCGGGATCACGCGCTGTCTGAGGCGTCTTTGAGGCACGCTTCGGATGTGTCAGTCAGTGTGGGTAAAATCATTTTGTTTAAATCAGTATGAGTTTGAAAATCACATTTCATTGGTTCTAGAGGTGGGAATTGGCAAAAATTTGACAATCCGATAGTATTGTGATATTTGGGCCACGATTCGATATTATTGTGATTCTTAACATATTGCGATACAGCAAGTATTGCGTTTCGATTCTGCGATATATTGCGATTCATGTCCCCCATATTATTCAAAGGCATTACAAAAAATTTGGATAATAAGACTGCTCAACTCACTTCAAATGTCACATTAAATCTGTGAACATCTTCTACACATTTACTGAAGTGCAACTTAGGAGGGAAGTGCAAAAACGTTGTCCTTGAACATTCAGGACACAGGACCTTATTACAGAACGTAATTATATGAACGCGTCACCACCGCATTAGCACCAAAAACATGGATATTTTATTTTAGAGAATAATTACACAACCTATTCGATATTCTATAATTCATTAATTAAATAAACTAATCGAATATTCAAAAATCGTGACTCATCCCTGCATGTAATCTCTTGTTTTTTCCCCTCAAATCTTCAGTCACGTCTCAATTTTCTAAGGGGATTATAAACGTTTCTTCCTTGGTTCGCTTTTAATTAGGCCTATTATATTCAGATTCTTTACTGTGGTAAAGTAGAAAAACGTTGTTGGACAGATAGCCTACATTTTTACTTGCACGTCAGATTCATTTTAACACAGTTTTTGCTTGTTATTAGACATGCAAGGCGCGTCAAGTTTATTTGTAAAGCGCGTTTCACACGCGCGGGTGATTTTTAGTCTCGCTCTCTCTGGCAACGCAATTTAGGTCACAAATAGGTCAAAAATGAAAGTCATATTGACGTTGATGTCAATTTGATGTCAAGATTTTAACCTCTGCTGATGTCATTTTGCCAAACAAAAAGGTGAAATGCATGGCCTTACACTTATTACACGCTTCACTTAAAACGAACCAGATTTACTTTATTTAATTTCCGGTTTAAAGAAATCATATTTTGTATTTTAAAGACACCATGATGGTGGTTAGCGTTTGCTTTAGTTGGGCTCTTGACCCTTGACTTTTTAATATAATAATGTCTCTGGCTGCTATAATTGTGTGTTTATAAAGCACAATTGTTGTAGCAAAAAAAGCCATGAGAAAATGAGATCAGGTGATGTTGGCTGTTTATTGATGATGATGACGATATCATCATGTAATTGCCTGAATCCCTGATCTTTTTCTGGGTCTAATGTTTTGATCATATTGGACTTGTGGTTTTAATATTGTTTTATAATAGAAGCCATTTAATTTTACAGCATGAGAGTAATGTTGTTTATCAAATAATGTAAAGGATTTTAAAAGCATTTAAAGCATTAAACTTTTTCCTCTACATTATTACTTAGCCATCAGTGTATGACTCTCAACAATGGTGACAGTCAATGAAATGCTTCATGCTGCAGTGCATGCTGGGTACCACCAATCAAAACTCACCCTTATCTCCCAGCATGCATTGCGGCTTTAACAAATTATGCAGCTGGATTTTTTATAGCTTGTTTTATGCTCAGAGTTGATCTGATTATCTGGATATTTTGTTTGAATGTCACCATTGTTGAGATTCATATGCTGTTTCTTGATGTCTGTGTGCGTCCAAGTAATGCCATAGATGAAAGGTTTTTGTGCACTAAATACTAGTTTTTAAAAACCAAGTATATTATTTGATAAACAACACTGCTAGACATGACTTCTTTTGCCATTAATGATTATGAATAAAACAGTTTTAAAATCACAAGTCCTATATAATCATAGCATTAGACATTGAATAAGATCAGGGATTCAGGCAATTACATGATGATATCGTCGTCATCATCAATAAACAGCCAACATCACCTGATCTCATTTTCTCATGGCTTTTTTTGCTACAACAATTGTGCTTTATAAACACACAATTATAGCAGCCAGAGAAATTTTTATATTAAAGGTCCCATATTATGCAACATTCACTTTTGCATGCTGTTTGGACATAAATGTGTGTTGGCAGTGCGTGTACAGAACCACCCAATAGTGATAAAAATCCACTCACTCCTTTTTTATTAATCCCCATAAATCATCAGCAGTGTCTCCCAACGACCTGTTTTCAGAATGCTGTTTTAGTGACGTCACTACAGCACAGGCCCCGCCCACGAGTGTTGACAGACACTGCCGTTTGAACATAGACCCGCCCTGATCGAGTTCACAGCTGCTGCACTGACGAGAATGTCTCCCAAGCGTTGTAAGTGTTGTGTGGCTGGATGTATTAATCCACATAGCTCTCTCTCTATTTACTCCCGAAATCTGAGGCAGCCGCTGAAGACGAGGTGGAATTATTTAGTTTTTTAAAGAAAATGCTCCCTCAACTCTACTGAAATTTGTTTATGTACTTGCGCACTTCTTATAACTTACTGTGTTTACAGTTCAGATAATTAACCAAATTATGCACAGCTGGAGATTAATCAGTAATCAACTCAATGACAGAGTATAAATTCACAGCAGACCTATCTCTGTTCATTGAAAGTTTGTCAGCACCCCTCCTCCACCCCATCTCCTCACTTCCAGTTCCATCTACACTTACCGACTGGGGGGAGTACTCTGGGTTCGGGCCTAACTCCGAGCTCGGAGCCCTCCCCCCGGACAGCACGCCAAATACGCATAAACTTATTGTACTAATTATATGTAGATGTGAACTCGTGAAACTTTATTAAACTCATCAGTATATGTTTGATCATCATTCGGACCTGGTCCGAAACAGCAGACTTGTAGGCTATTAATAGTGGATACATACAAGCAGATGACAAATACGTTATAACCGTAATACCTGTTCCATCTCTATACAGCACTCTGACTCTGTAGGCATTATTGTCCGACTCCGGGTCGAAATGAACACCGTTACTGAGAGTTTCTGATATTATTATCATCATTCCGTGAGATGAAATTGTCCTGAGACTGAGCGCGAGCTCATGAAGCTCCGCCCCCTGTGTCGTGCAGCAGCAGCTTATTTGCATTTAAAGGGCACACACTAAAACAGCGTGTTTTTCTGAGCCCCAAAAAATGACAATTTAAACATGCTGTAAAAAATGATCTGTTGGGTATTTTGAGCTAAAACTTCACATACACACTCTGGGGACATCAGAGACTTATTTTACATCTTGTCAAAAGGGGCATAATAGGGACCTTTAAAAAGTCAAGCGTCAAGAGCCCAACTAAAGCAAACGCTAACCACCATCATGGTGACTTTAAAATGCAAAATATGATTTCATTAAATTGGAAATTAAATAAAGTAAATCTGGTTAGTTTTAAGTGAAGCGTGTAATAAGTGTACGGCCATGCATTTCACCTTTTTGTTTGGCAAAATGACATCAGCAGAGGTCAAAATCTTGACATCAAATTGACATCGACACTTTGACGTCAATATGACTTTCATTTTTGACCTATTTCGTGACGTCATTTTGACATCAATGTTGATGTCATATTGATGTTAAATTGACGTCAAGGTGCCCGCTGGGTTGTGGAAGATTAAATTCGCTTTTCATACCTTATACAACAAGTAGCCTAGAAAACATGAAGATATCAGAAAATAGATTGATGGTCTCTGACTCTTTCCTCCTCGTGTCCCACATCCCTCTCAAAGCGCAGAACTGTAGGCTTCATGTGGAATCACGCGTCTTTGTGTGGAAGTAGGCTATTAAACGAAAGTTTTTTGTTGTTTTTTTAATAGATTTAACTTTATATTATTTAAGTTTCCAATATTTACTGATATTTATTTCAATGCTTTACAGGCTTTGTGTTGCTTCTTTGACGGAATTGCTCAAATTAACACTTTTTTGCTCGAATAAACCATAGACTGTAAAAAATATGGACAAAGCGTCTGTGACGTCACCCATAGACTTTCTGAAGAACGGGTTTGGAGCCGTTTATGGGGGGTATGGGCGGCGCCATCTTGGAAAATCTCGGGAAATCCTAACCCCGCCCACCTTCTGGCCAATCCATATATGGGTAAAAGGGCGGGCTTTGTGTGAGACTGGAACGATGTCATTTTCGCGTGAAGAAAGCAAAATAAACAACAATGGATGACATACAGCAGATCTTGTTCTTGCTTCCCGGCGTGTTTGTCACAAGAAGCCAAGCGCCGACATTAGGCGTTTCTCGATAGCAAGTACACAAAGTTCGGATTGCCAAGTTAATTGCCAAGTCCGACTCAGGAGAATGACTCCCGAGGACGCGAGTCCGGTTTATGGGATCAAATTCCCGCCAAATATATAGCGGTCACGTATAAAAAAATAATAAGCGTGAATCAAAATTTTTAAAACACATGTAAAAATATATTGCACAAACTGAAAAAAAAGAATGCAAAATGATCAGAATAGCAAACAACGTGGTCATGGATCAAAATATAATAAGCGTGAATCAAGAAATAACAAGCATGAATAAAAACTTTAAACACATTAAAAGTTATTTTGCAGAAAACTTAAACTTATGGTCATGCTTTCTTAAAAAGTATGTTTTCCTTGGTTTTATTACTGTGTACTTTGTGCTTTCTTGCATTTTCTGCTCATATTTTACTCTTTTGTACGCTTGTGCTGTTTTTCTCTTCGCTCTTCTTTCTATGTTCTGCGCTTGCTTTCCCAAATGTTGCAGTTCGAGTTTCATGTAAATTAGGGCAGGCTTAAGTGTCACCATTGGTCCACTAGTTCTAGATTGACAGCTACTCCTCTAGCCAATCAATCGAAGAGGGGAGTTGACGTCACACCAATGCGACTCGTGGCTACTGATGCTTATGTAGGAGTACAAGCTGTTTTTGTTTGTACAATTTCTTCAATGCCATTATAATATACTAAAATGTTATTTTTCTAATACTTTTATATACTGTTCAATTTCTTATTTGTGCTTTGTTATGTGCATTAATTAAATTAATTATTTTCGCTTGGCATACCAGCGTGATTACGTCACCGCACACTTCAGTGGGTGGTGCGCGCCCGTGATGCACTTCATTCTGAGTAAATATAACAACAAAGAAGCACTGCTGCGCTCTCTTTTATTTCATTTTTCAGGAGTGCTGCACTTACTTATACAGGGGAAGACGGCAGTTCAATTTAACTTTACAAAGACTTTCAAGCAGTAAAGCTATCTGAACTCTGGACATAAATAATTAAATGCATCTTTTTTGAGATACATGAGAATGTTAATGTGCACACTGGTAATTGGTGTTAAACAATATTACTTGGCTCATGATGTCAATATGCTAAGGCTGCTGTAAGTAAAACATCCTGCAGTTATGAAACGCTGATTGTCACACATGTCTTTGTCCTCAGTAAGACGAATCATTTGATGTAAATTTTAGGACTAAAATTAGCTTGTAAAATTTTCTGTAAACACTGAATCTCAGCACAGAAATCACAGGTGTACACAAATGTCTAATCTCATGATCTGGTACCAGTGTTCACTTTTACATTTAAAAAAAAATCCTTTAAATTTTATCAATATTTCATTATATTCAATAATTTTAGTCTGTTTCACTCTGACTACAATGACATTCCTGTTCCCCATGTTATTCAACAGTGTTTTCCCCAATGATGTTCCAGTATAATAATTCAGTGGTTCTCAACCCTGATCCTGGAGTTTCACCAGCACTGCACAGTTTTAGATGTCTCTCTAATCAAACACAGCTGACTCAACTCATCAGCTCGTTAGTAAAGACTCCAAGATCTCAGGTGGGTTTGTCAGACAAGAGAGACATCCAAAATGTGCAGTGATGGGGTTCTCCTGGGTGGTTTCTCAGATCTAAGAACAGACTTGTGTTCTTGTGGAGAAAGAATGAAAGAATGTACGTGCCCGAATGAATAGTTCAATATTATGTATGATTTTGATGCACAGAAGCAGGAAACGTAAATCATGTGTCTATCTCGTTAATCTAAATCTGGATCGCCCAAAACTGTTCCTGGAGATCTACCTATCAGCAGAGTTCAGATCCAACACACTAAACCAGCTCATTAAGCTCTTCAGGAGCACTTCAGAATGACAGTGAGTGGTGTTTGTTACAGCAGTGTTTCCCACTGTTTCTGTGTCCTGTTGCATGAAGCCAGTTTCAGTTGCTCCCCTTGTAAATTTGAGATTATTTTGAGCAAACTCTATTTTTTCGGGCTCAAGAAGGTGGATTGGTTTTTAGCGGGTTCGATCACCATGGTAACTTGCGCTGCAGGATGACCTTGAATAAAATGAATGTATTCTGTGTTCGAGATCACAAACCAAAACTGGACCAATCAGCTGTGAGTAAAGTGACATGTATCTGATGCAATAAAGCCACTCCCCCTGTATCTCTCACTCCAAATTAAAGCAGTTTAGAGTGAAATAATTTTATGTTTATATTAAATGAATTGTAATTATTTATAATTCATATAGTATATTCATATAATTGAAGAGTTCAGATGCAAAAGCCTCTAAGTGCCATCTGAAATTTTCTTCTAGAATGATCATTTTTATCAAGCTTGTATATTTAAGTTCAGTAATTTCACTTAAATGACGATTAATAGGTAATTTTCATTGCCATTTAAGTGAAATTACTGAACTTAAATATACGAGCTTGATAAAAATGATCATTCTAGAAGAAAATTTCAGATGGCACTTAGAGGCTTTTGCATCTGAACTCTTCAATTATTCTCTTAATTTAAAATTAACTCTAAAAGGGGCGATGTATCCTGAGATAAGCAGGGAAAGTGTTGGTTTAATTTCTCAGTTTTCATGTTGAAAGGGTGTTTGTTGTGAATATTTAGATCTGGTGACTTCATTCATACATTCTCTGTTTAGCTCATGGACAGCATTTAAAAACAACATGACCTCCTGTAGTGGGAAATCTACTCGCCTTCAGTGATACATTTCACATATTTACAATATTTGAGGAGACTTGCATGTTTGAAGAGTTGTTGTTAAGTGTTAGCTTATCATGTTTATGTTGAAATTTTATGGATTTAATTTTTCCATTTTCCATAATCTGCCTGTAAATGTTTGTATCTCCCAGGATACGTTTCCCCTTTGGGAGTTTAAATTAATTGGAAAAAAAGAATGCTTGTTTGGCAATGCATGTTACAACATTTTAATAACAATTTTAAAACATTTATTCTCTCATAACTTTAACTAAACATTCTTTGTAAAATTCGGTTGTAAAATGCCTATTTATGAATATATTAGCCTACTGTATCAAATTTAATATGCAAATTTCTAGGGCCTATAAATTATCAATATGACCAAAACTTTGCTGAGAAACATCGTGTACACAATCTTCTTCATGCCTTCTGTCCTCTGATTTTTTATTTTTATTTTTATTTTTTTAAGTAAGGTCCTTTTGCTCAGAAAATCTTTAATTATGTTTATAAAGTAAATGTAAGAAACATTTACTAGACTGAAGCAACTGGGGTTTATTGATTATTAATACACCATTTTTTATGTTAAAAATTGCATATATGATCCATAAAAGCCGTCTGTGTGTGTGTGTGTAATATGATACTCAACAAAAAACAGATGCAAACTTGTATATGCATGTATGTGTGTTTTTTTTGTTGAGTATCATATTTATACATCGCTTTTATGGCTCATATGCAATTCAGTGCAAATCAATGATAATTAAGAGATGGAAAATGTTCCCCAAAAGCCTATTGCGTCATATTTGACATTTATATTAACATGAAAAAATGTCAGAAGAATTACATTTTTAACATTAACAAATGGTGGATTAATATCAATAAACCCAGTTGCTTCAGTCCAGTAAATGTTTCTTACATTAATTTATAATAATCATGAATCATTAATAAATCATTTCTCAGCAAAAAATACTTTATTTGATTTTTTTTTTTTTTTTTTTTTTTTTTTGTATAAACTATCAATCAGAGGACAGAAGGCATGAAGTAGATTGTGTGCAAGAGCAAAACAGAGGCAGAAGGTAGCATTAGGAAGACCGAAACAATCACTGCATATCCAGTAAAACCTCATGGTATGTTCACTGTCAGCAACAGTGTTGTCATAATTATCAATTTAGGTTTGACCATATTGGTTTTCACTTTATTTTAATGGTCCCTTGAACACATTCTGTTGACTATCAGTACAGTTGCACATGTCTACTAACTCCCATTGGAGTGTTAATAGATTTATTAGTAGACTGGTAGGGTTAAAAAAAGTGTCTTTGTCAACAAAGTGTTTTAAGTGTCAACACACATGTCTTTGTCCTCAGTAAGACGAATCATTTGATGTAAATTTTAGGACTAAAATTAGCTTGTAAAATGTTCTGTAAACACTAAATCTCAGCACAGAAATCACAGGTGTACACAAATGTCTAATCTCATGATCTGGTATTAGTGTTCATTTTTACATTCTTTTTAAAATATATCCTTTAAATGTAGTCAGTATTTCATTATATTCATTATGTTCAATAATTTTAGTCTGTTTCACTCTGACTACAATGACAACTCTTTTCCCCCACGTTTACTCAACAGTGTTTTCCCTAATGATGTTTCTGTGTAATAATAGTGTTTCCCAACCCTGATCCTATAGTTCCCCCGGCACTGCACAGTCCTTAATCGTTGAAGTTTCTGCTTTGAACGGCTCTTTCCGTGGCTACAAAAATACAATTATTCAAAGTAGCTTTTCAAAAACTACTAATGTATTAATATGAAAGATAATAAGCAAAAGAAATGTAATAACTTCATGCTGATCTTCATTATCTTATATGCAGGGAAAACACCTGAACTTCTGCGGAGCAGTAATGAATAAAGTAACATGGTCAGCGCCGCGCTGGTGAGATTAGTTTGCTCTGTCCATTCGGTTTCGCTAGCAAACACGTCCTCCCTGCGATGTCGAGTCGGTCACACAGCTCGGTCCATTGAGCCGCACCGATGATGTCAGCACGGCACGAGCTCTGTAACACCGCTCCGTTTCGTCCCACTGAAGGTGTGTTTGGCTTCCCATACAACTCGTTACAACTAACAGACATTGCTTAAAAGAGTTTGTGAGACGCGCCAAATTAAACAGAAGTGCGGACACACAACTTCCTTTTCAAGGGAAATTAGCCATCATCAACTCCCGAAATCTCTTCTTATTTCAGTAATGCGTATGAATGAATTTCACCAAGGTTGATCAATGTTTTTCGTTTCACTAGTGTTGAGGCTTTTCAATAATTGTTGCCTAACGGCCCTTCATACTGGAGATCTCATATTTGTCTCCTCTAAAGTTTAGAAGAAATCTCAGCAACATCACACACTGCTCAGATTTCTCTCCGTAGAAACTCGGGATCGCTCACATTTGTCTATTTTGAAGTTTAGAAGTGATCTCAACATCATCACACACTGTGCTCAGAGTTTTTCCCTAAACTAAAGACCCTGGTGGTCTCATATTTGTCTCCTCCAAAGTTTCAGACAAGAATGAACATTGATCTAGTTCATTTGTACAGTATGGTGCACTGGCAGAATAGTTTTGTATAATTAGTGTAGAAATATGTGAAATGCTTATAAATCATTAAATGTTTAAGTTTTATAGACCCCATTATTACACATTTTTCAAGTGTCCAGACAAATATTGTTATCCATTTAATATGAAGAGACAATTTTATTAGTCTTTTTCATTATAAAATATATAATAAGTAAGTAAGTAAAATGTATTTATACAGCGCCTTTCACAGACTAGGTCACAAAGCGCTTTACAATAGACAATAAAACATAATAAAGAACAAAATAAAATAAAATAAAATAAAATAAAACAGATACAATTTTCAGTATATAAAAGGACAGAGATTACCCGAAAGCTAACCTGAACAAATGAGTCTTCACTTGTCCCCTAAAACTGTCCACATTCTCAGCAAACCTAAAACTGGTTGGCAAAGCATTCCATAGTCTGGATGCCATAGCGGCGAAGGCTCTATCCCCACCTGTCTTTAAACGAGTGCGTAGCGTAGATAGCAGATTATTAGACCTGAGAGACCGGAGAGGGGTATGAAGATGAATTATGTCAGCAAGATAAGCAGGGGCCTGACCATGTAAAGCCCTATAGGTTATGGTTACAATTTTGAATTGGATCCTGTAAATTACAGGAAGCCAGTGAAGGGAGCAAAGTATCGGGGTGATATGGGTGCGCCTATTTGATCTAGTGAGTAACCTAGCAGCAGAATTTGGAATAGATTGCAGTCGATGAAGAACAGATTTGTTAAGTGAGGAGAAAAGTGAGTTACAAGTATACGTATACTGTACGCTGTGAATGCTCTGCAGACCCAAGCCATTTAAGAGAATGAGTTTGTGGACTCGCAAATTAATATTAACACTATAAATATGACTATAAATTCCCTTGTCGTTTGAGGTGTAAAATAAAGCTTACATAATAAAATTATGGTAATACTGTACATATGTTACTGTCCGTCATTTATTTATTTGCCATTCGACTTTTTTTTCCAAATAAGTGCCAGATATAAATAAAATAAAATTAATACATTATTAGCTAACTGTGTGATTTGTGTATGTACATTTCTGAAATGCATAACTTGGACACAGTCACCTCTGATAACAGATCACTCTAAATTGTAATGTAGAGTTGCATTTTCTGTAAAGCTGCTTTGAAACAATATGTATTGTGAAAAGCACTATACAAATAAAT
The DNA here is from genome assembly GCF_965113295.1 of Leuciscus leuciscus. Classification (NCBI taxonomy): domain Eukaryota; kingdom Metazoa; phylum Chordata; class Actinopteri; order Cypriniformes; family Leuciscidae; genus Leuciscus; species Leuciscus leuciscus. The sequence continues at coordinate 300,001 of NW_028118542.1, read as the reverse complement.
GTGAAATTAATTGAAAAGTTATGGAGGGTTTTGGGTAAGTGTATCCACAACGCTGGCGTTATTATGCATCATCATCATTGTTTCGCGTTCTATGGAAGCTTATGGGTAGCAATATTCAATTTGAAATGTAATATGCAAAATGGCAATGCATTTCTGTATTTCAATTTACGTTTTCCATTACATATGTGCAACGTTTGGTGCAAAATTAAAATGAAAATGATATTATATTATTTACATTTGCCATTTCATACACTAGTTTTAATATGTAAATTGAATACATTGTTTTACGGTGTGTACTTTACTCTTAACACCTTTTACCTATTTATTTATTATTCTCAGGTAAGGTAAAGAAAGTCAAATCTGACCTAAACCGTAAGCGTTCAAAAGGTACTTACAATTTGGTCAGAAGACTCCTCTGTGGTATGTTCTCATTAATAGTCTTCCAGCATCATAAATCTCAGTAGGCAGATTTTGTAATCAATTAAATTTCTTTGAATTGGTTACTTTTCTTTTTATAATAAACAAAAATATAAAAGGCGAATACAACTTAATCGTTTAAGTATAAAATACAATAGTCATGTTTTGAAACAAAGGTGTAGTAAGCTCTGGGCTTCTTCTCTTCTGCTTGGGGTTTCTTGTCCTCAGCTCTGGGCTTCTAGGCGTCGGGGGCACTGGCGTATCAGTATCCCAAGAGGCAGTCCGTTCATCAGTCTTTTATACTCCTTGTTTACAACTGGCATTTGGTTGACACTCCTCCAAAGTTTCCCAGATCCTTCTCCAGTCAGGTGCAAGCGGTCCACCTCTTCATGTCCTTGAACTACAGTAAACTCAGCTAAGATGGCTGAGTTCATTTAAACATTTAAAGAGTCTAGCGCACACACATAATCGCAATTTTCTGCTCCTCTTAACAGAGGTTGGCACAGTCACATATACATACATAACCAATTACTGTACATCTATGCCAAAACAATATAAGCCATCTTTTACAAACAAAATAAATAACAACATTGAATGCAATGCATTACACTGGCTAAATATGTGTAACAAAAAGGCATCTATAATAAATAAGGAGGCAGGTAATTGCATTTTCTTGAAATTATACAACACCCCCTTCATGCAATTATCCTGACTCTTTATCCTTCCTTCTCATAATTGTAGCACAGACTTTGTTCACTTCATCAAACTTTACCAATAACATAGACATTTGTCCATCATTCTTAAATAGATTGGTTTGTTACAGTTCATGCAATATTTCACCCAGTTTTGTTTTCTGGTTCCCATAACAGAAATAATCAATTATATTTCTTTTGTAATTGTATTAAAATTATTTATTTATCAAGGGGCAAAACTTTGTGCTCTGCTTGTTTATCATGTATTAGGCCAATTTGGATCTCAACAAAAATCCAGTACTTCAAGCACCCGGTCCCCCCTTAGAGCCGCTGACATCTCCTAGGGTCTTTAGGGCACAAAGTTAGTATCTCTGGGGTATGATGGGTTTTCTTGCCCAAACTACTAGTTTAAACATCCCCCTTGGTTTGTACCAGTCTTGAAATGTATTCAATGTTTAAACAGTGCACAAGGTTTCTTTTTTTATTATTGCTTGAAACGTCCAGTTCCAAACCTCTGGGTCAAATATTGTCATGCAACTCATTTTCTCATTCAAATATCTTACACTAAATCCATCATTTCTTAAGCATTAACAGATTCTCAGATATCATAATTGTACCATCAAATATAAAAAAAAACCTTTTGTAGTAATTGTTGCATAAACATATCACATCCTACAATTATTTATCTGGTTAATTATGGTTACATTTCATACATTTACTATAATCAGAATAATCCAGTTATTAAACCTTTGTATCCAGAGTAATTCTTCTAATGTTTCCCTTAATATCTGAGAACACTATATATTCAAACATAAATTATATAAGTCAATAAATCAATTTGTTCCTTGTTATACATATGGTTCCCATTGTAAAGTTTGCAAACAATCTCTTAAGTTAATAATGTCCATCTTTAAACATTTTATATTTTAAATTAAATGTACAAGTTCATCTTTTAACATGCCCTACGGTCACAAGAGTTTCTTCTTCAATTAGCATAGCATATATTTTAATTTCCTTAATATATTATATACATTCAAAGTCCACTGAAGCCAATGAATTCTTTCATTCATAAAGATTTAAAAATATTTCAAAAGCAAAAACAACAACATTATTCTCAGTAATGTCTTACTATAAATGATCTTTACATCCCCATTATAAGGTTCACACTTTGTTACATCAGTATTTGGTGGCATCACACACATTTTAAATCCTCAAAAATTAACCCAATAATTAAATCATCTTATCAGAAGTTCTCACCCTAAACGTCTCCTTAGTTAAATCTAAGGTATAATCTTTTCTAACCCCAGATTTGTTTGTTACTATAGTATAATACATTTTCACATAATACAATTAAATTATTCTTTATTCATTTACAATAATATATTTCGTTTTCTTAAATCATGTATTTATCAGTCAGTAAAAACCATAAACACAACTGGCATTATAGATGCCATAAAATTATTACATTTTATGTTTACAATATCAAACACCCACTTCATAATAGTCCTTTTAGTTCTACGGTTCTTATTTTATTTATTTATTATAAATCATTAAAATAATAAAGTAATAATATTTACCAGGATTTCCCAAAAGGTTTAACTGACCCCAGCTAAGGTCTCAGTGCTGGTGGATGCAGAGCGGCCGTTTCTTACTATTACAGTCTATCTTGTTTTACAGTCTATTTGACTGAATAAGAGGCATATATAAACTATATACTGTAGGACTTCTTCTGCTATTTCCACCCCCTTCTTTGAAAGGGTTCCAGATTCAGTCAAGGCCATTTGGTGCTCTTGCATGGATCATAATGAGAGCTTGTTTGTCCTCATCTGCTCTCTTGCTGTTCTCAAACACTTCCATGATAAGCCTGCATCCAGGAGTGTCACTCAGGTCAACATTACAATATGTCTACTAGCACCTATTATTCATAATGAGCTAATTTTCAATTATTCATTTCTTTTTGTTTGTTATGGAAACATACTAAATTAACTTTAAGTTGTTTTCTCAACTCTTCTACAAGTTGATTGACCATCCTTGTCCAGTTTCTCTCCCAATTTTTCTAGTCTTTCTAGTCTTCTTTCTGCATATTAGAATGCTTTAATATAACAGATACTGCAATATTTTCCATAATCCTAATCTATTTTATGTGACTCTCATTAAATATTATTGGCCTACATGCTCCATATGCTATCATATTCGTGATTTAATATCACTCTTCGTTTCTGCTGCCAAGTACGTGCACACATTTTTTTCCCCTCTAAAAAGAAATACTGTCTATTTTAATTTTTCATTTTATCATGATATTTAGGATGATGTTTAAAAATAACCTATGTTTTATATCATTTTTCATTTCTCACTCTTACTACAAGTAGGAGGTATTAGCCTCCATGTATTTTATCTTATATTACCATTATCTCTTGGTTATTTTTCCTTCTAGCCAATGCTAGAATATTCTTCAATATTCTTCACATTATTTAATAGTTTTCAAAATATTAGTTTCATTATCACCAAATAAGTCTCCATAACTGTATTAAGACTTTTAGGATTTGCTTCTATGCCATTTTCTAAATTACATTCTTACACAATTCATATTTAATTTGTCCATGAATGTTCTTCTTAAACGTTGCTAAGACTGACTATACTGTTGCAGTGTTTACTGATGTCTTTCCATTTTCCCCAAATATTCCAGTTCTAACCAAATGTATACTTTTCTCTCTTATCGTCAAAATCTTAATTTCCTGTAATGTTCCTTTAGGGTAGATTCACCTTACAGTGAATAATCTCTGTTTACCTTCCTATTAAATATTTCTATCAGGACATTCACTTTAAACCATCTTGTTCTTTTCGTTTGTAATACTAATATCATTGGGGGTTTTTCTCCAATTTTTGACCCTAATTTACTTCACCTATATTCTAGTGCTTTATACGGTGGATTCATCAGGCAAGATTATGCAGATATGAGAATCCCATAATTTCAGTAGTTCCATAATGCAATATTCAAATGTTCTTCCTTTATGTACTATTAAATATATTTTTCCACTTTCTATATTTTATGCTTGTAGATTTTCCACATTAGCTTTATAGTTCAACTTCCTGCTTTCTTTTGCTCCCAAAAAGCTTTAGTTCACTTAAATCACTTGTACAGTTAGGCTGCAATAAAATCAACAAAATTCCAAATTGCTGCTACATCCATAATAATTTAAACAATCAATAATTATCATTTACCCACAGCAATTGATTTATATTAGCAGGATTTTTCTATATTTCAGCATTATTCTTCCTCTTTTTGGACTATTTACTTTAATTGTTTTTAATAAGTAAATTCCAAAGTATCACTCTACCCACATCAAACACTTTTAATATTTTACTGTTTTGTTAATCTTGTGCCAGCTCTTTCTCTTGGCACAGACACTCGAGGTGCTTTGCTGGTGGTCTTGTTCAGTATTTCCTTGAGGATAACTCATCCTACAGTCCTGGCAGACAACAACACACTAGGTTCTCTCATTGTTTGTTGACAATCTTCTTTTTCAATTCATCATTAAATTAACCTCAATCCTGTTAATACCTCCCTAGTTATCTCTAACTTAAGAAGCTTTTCTTCATCTTAATCATACTTTTATTGTTAATTTCAATTTCATTTGTAACCTTGTTTTTTATAGCAAGGATCAAATTCCTTTTAAATCAGAGGAAATGTTCTAATAACTCCAAGTTTCTTAATCAACTATCCTCACGTTTATTATTATTTTTACATCTGTAAATGACTAATCTATTTAATCCATGTAAGCTTATTCAGACATTTCTGACAGTCACTCTGTATGCAGTACAGTTTGTTAAATAGCTATGAAAAATATTAATTTCATTTAACACATCTTGCCTGCAACTTTTATTAGTAGGCTATTAACAGCTGTTCCTGCATTTTGATTACTCTGCTGCATATCTTAATACTTTATATCAAAACTAATTTCAATTAATCAATATTCAAACATGGTCTTTGTTCTAAATATCCTAAAACTATGTGGTCAGTCTAAAGCAGTCACTATCCTCTTCCACTGTAGTAATAATTATACATTTACTTTTGTTATGTACATCATTATTTTATCATTATAATTATTAATAAAAAAATAAAAAAATGTATTCCGACAATCCATCCACTTTTTCTCTCTCTATTTTTCTTCCGGCTTCTCCCGTTATAGGGGTCACCACAGTGGATCATCCACATATCTGTTTGGCACTGGGGTTAACAACAAATTCCTTTCCTTGTGCGACCCAGCATTGAGAGTGCACTCATGCAACAGCAGTATGGCAAGCCGTTTTAACATTTAATCATTTAAACCGACTAGTCTCTATTTTCATGCTACTAGTACTTATTTTTTAGATACTAGTATCTATTCCATTAAGTACTAGTACTTATTCAGTAGCTACTAGTGCTTATTCTTTAGGTACTAGTGCCTATTCTTTAGATACTAGTGCTTATTCTTTAGGTACTAGTACTTATTCAATAGATACTAGTACTTATTCATTAGATACTAGTACTTATTCAATAGATACTAGTACTTATTCATTAGCTACTAGTACTTATTCAATAGATACTAGTACTTATTCTTTAGCTACTAGTACTTATTCAATAGATACTAGTACTTATTCATTAGCTACTAGTACTTATTCAATAGATACTAGTACCCATTTATTAGATACTAGTACTTATTCAATAGATACCAGTACTTATTCATTAGATACTAGTACTTATTCAATAGATACTAGTACCCATTTATTAGATACTAGTATTTATTCCGAATGTTACTAGTAAGATTTTTTATTTTACTAGTCACAACTGCTTTTTTACTCGTCTTATGTTATGACTAGTCAGAGCGGCCACTGGATAGTTCAATTAAAAATCTTACTAGTAAAATCCAAAATCTTACTAGTAACATTTGGAATAAATACTAGTATCTAATAAATAGTTACTAGTATCTATTCAATAAGTACTAGTAGCTAATTTATAAGTACTAGTATCTAATTAATAGGTACTAGTATCTAATTAATAGGTACTAGTATCTAATGAATAAGTACTAGTATCTAATGAATAAGTACTAGTATCTATTGAATTAGTATCTAATGAATAAGTACTAGTATCTATTGAATAAGTACTAGTATCTAATGAATAAGTACTAGTATCTATTTAATAGGTACTAGTATCTATTTAAGAGGTACTAGTAATGACTTAGTACTAGTATTTATTGAATACATACTAGTATCTAGTAATAGTTACTAGTATCTAAAAAATAAGTACTAGTACCTAATAAATAACTACTAGTATCTAATATATATGTACTAGTCACAATTGGAATAGATACTAGTCAGAACTGAATAGTTGATATCTGAATGACAGATCCCCATAGAAGTCAATGGCAATTTTTTTTATTTGTTACTAGTAACAAAAGAATAGTTACCAGTCACTACTGGAATAAGTACTAGTATCTAATGAATAAGTACTAGTATCTATTTAATAGGTACTAGTATCTAATGAATAAGTACTAGTATCTAATAATAAGTACTAGTAACTAATGAATAAGTACTAGTATCTAATGAATAAGTACTAGTATCTATTTAATAGGTACTAGTATCTAATGAATAAGTACTAGTATCTAATGAATAAGTACTAGTATCTATTGAATAAGTACTAGTACCTAAAGAATAAGCACTAGTATCTAAAGAATAGGCACTAGTACCTAAAGAATAAGCACTAGTATCTAAAGAATAGGCACTAGTACCTAAAGAATAAGCACTAGTAGCTACTGAATAAGTACTAGTACTTAATGGAATAGATACTAGTATCTAAAAAATAAGTACTAGTAGCATGAAAATAGAGACTAGTCGGTTTAAATGATTAAATGTTAAAACGGCTTGCCATAACAGCAGGCGCTAGGACTTCCTAAAAATCCATCAACTACTATAATATGTAACCCACTTAATTACTTTAATATCTTATTTCTTGTTCACTATATTTAACATCCATATTTGACTTTTAAATAACTCCATTATAATTGTTGCATATCTTTAACATATGCAATAGTATTATATCTTTAACTTAAACAATAGTAATATTATAATGTCTGTCCCCATGTAGGAATATGTATCTTGTTATCAGTTAAAACTTCAAAGATTAAATTCTCACTAAGGTGTTAAATTTGGTCCAATATCTATTATATATTATACATTCTGTTTCCGTTTCTCTACTTTTCTCTAAGTCAAGCTAGCTTATCAGCTGTATTAATATCATATCACTGTGTTTTCTTTAAAATTGTCTGGTTGGACTAAAAGGTTCAGAAAAAGGCTTAGTCTATATAAGAGGTTAAGTCCCCCCAACATTTTTTAAAGCTTTAGAGCTAAATCAGTTAGTTTACCTGGCGGTCGATTTTCCCGTTTCTCAAAACAGTTTAAATCAAACCCTGTTTCTCCATGTATTGCTGGGTTTGTCTGGTAAAACTCCTGTTGAGCGACCTTGAGCTACTCCCCTGAGCTCTGTGTGCTAGGCTGTATCAGGAGAAACATTACTCCCCCTAACATGCTGCTTTCTCTAACTTCAAACTCAAATCTTCAGTCTTCAGTGCACATAGTTTTACAAACAATTGTACGTTTTTAAGAAACCTTTTTCCTTTTTTATGACTTTTTATCTGGCTATTAATAGTTGTTACAACATAATATATCAATCGTGCTTTATAATGTTTTGCTTTTATTTTAATTTTGAATTTTTCTTCCTCACTGCAATGTTTCCACATTTGAGGCTCTCTAACTGTAGTTGTTTGTCAGATGAATCATATCTTTTGACCTCGTCAGAAATTCCAACTTGGAATATCTTTTGCACAGAACTGCTCAACTTTTTCTCAGAAGCAAGGTATGTTTTTTTTATTTTTTTATTTTATTAATTGATATAATATTTTATCAATATCAATATTCAAATGCCCTGATGTTTTTATCTCATTAGTCTAGTTATAATTGCACTAGATACTTAAGGTAAAGTTACTGACAATACAACAGCAGTGAAGCAACACTTTAGTGACTTAAATCTCTTCTTAAAACATTTTATTTCAAGTTTTACTTGATTTTCCATTTTATTTGTTTATATTTGTATTTAAAATGTGTAGTTTTCCCTCTTGTGTTTGCCTGTAAAGCGCTTTGAGAAAGCAACTTTTAAAGGTGCTATATAAACTAAATGTATTATTATTAATACTTGGGTAAAGCTGATTTTATACAAACACATTTGTTTGTTATTTTTCCTCTATATAACTCAACGTCTTTCACATGGCTGCTTTAATTGCACTAACATTTCAGCTTATTCCCGTTTAGTTTAATAAAAAAAAATTTCTAATATGTAATGCTTCATCATTTGCTAGCAATAACATGCTTTAATGTAACCCATTAAGCTATGTATTTTATGCGTAAACCACTTCAAATTACAAAACCTAAAACTCTTAAACTCAAACTCGTTAAACATTAATAATCTTTTGTATATATACTTATTAAATCCTCAAACTTGACTTCCTAGGCAATTGTTTAACACAACTTCTACAGCTTTTAAACAGTTTTTGCTTTATTGAGTCCTCAATCAAATTATTCATTCTAAATTTCACTGTCCAGGGTGTTTCCTTAGCTATCTTGAGCGGCTGGAATGGTAGGTATTTCGACTCCTTTAAAACCTTCTGCCATTAGTATGATAGTATTATATATATATATATATATATATATATATATATATATATATATATATATATATATATAGCCTATATATACACAAAAACAGCTTTGCCTTCTTTCACAACTTCTTCAATTGGTATAGACCTCTCTTATCTAAACGTATTTATTAGATCAATTTTCCATCTATTATTCTTAGTTTCTCAGATGTTAATAAAACATCTATCAGCTTTTTTCCTTCGGTCCAAAACATTGTATCTTGTCGCTAACTTAAACATTCCATTTAATAATACTCTTTGAATTCACTATTTTCAACAGCTCTCCTAATCTAAGAAGTTTACAATATAAGTTTTTGTATAAATTTCTGTATAAAAATCCATACTTCATGTATAGTTATAATTAACTTTTTACTAATTATAGCTCATCCTTCTTGCTTATCTGTTGGTCCGACTGTTTGTACAGTATTTTATTTTATTTTTGTCTAAACTGTAATATTTATTCTTATTTCTTTTATAATATTTTCTTATATGTAAAACACTTTGAATTACCATTGTGTATGACATGTGCTATATAAATAAGCTTGCTTTGCCTTGCCTTATCTTGTTATTTTAATAAATTAATTAACAATTTCTTGCTGCTAGCCCTTAATTACATATTTTTTAATAAATTATATTTTCTTACCTTAGAGTAGCAAAGTTTTCTTGTAGAAAATCCGTTATAGTTCAGTCTCAGTCACATCTCCATTTTTTAACATTTATCAGTGTACCAAGCCCTGTTCTAAGTTACTGAAGTATTTATCATTTTCTCTGCTGTAGACATTAGTGTAGACATGAATTTTGTTCAAGACTAAAGTAGCCTATAAGATATGAAATATTCTATTTATGTTTGTTTGTTTGGCCACTTATGTAATTTACATATTACTTCATATTATTCATATTATTTAGTTATTACTATCTTTTCATTTTTTTTTTTTTTTTGACCTATATCTCTCTCAGTAATCGGTCATTATATTTGTCTTTATATCTAAGACAGATACACGTTTGTCTTGTAGTGAAATCTCGGCTCACCTATATGCATTTTCTAATGCTTTAACCTCCTGTCAGCATAGGCACTATGTGGTTATATAATTTTTAACTCCTACCTGTTTACTTATGTTTGCAGTATGACTTGACATGATTTATAAGTCTAATATTCCTGCTTATAAACTATTCTTCATTTAATTTTGGGCTAAAAGTCCCAGTGTCTTTTTCCATCTCTTCTTCTGGACTCTGGAACTTCTCTTTATCAATATTAACACTCTCTTGTCTTTTGAAGTTCTTACTTGACTTCTTACGGTACCTAAGTCTCGCTTCAGAAACTATTTTTGTTTTTAATGACACTATTACTTGTTCTAAATTTGTCACTATTCTACTTAAACCCTCAGTAAATGGGTTCCCATTATAGACTGGCTGTCTTTATATCTCTGTAAGTAAAATTTCTATAGGCACAATTTTTTAATTTTTTTTATTTATTATAATTTTTATTGTTTTCCTCTTAAAAGCATCTTCTTCATTTCTTTCTATCAGAATATTTGTATTTAGTCCTCTGTATTTACTACATTAACCTCTGACTAATCATTCAATATTAAAAGTATATAATAGCTACATTTAACATAATATTATTTGATTTCCTGCTTTCACTTTCGGTGTTGTGTATCAGAGGTATTGGAGTTCTCTGAACCCTCTAACTCACCCTGACTCTGTGGTAAAACTCTCATACGGAGGCATGGACGGCCGAAAGAGTCCTTGCGGGACATCTTTTCCCGTTTCTAAAGTTGTTACTCTTTGCATTGTTATTGTTAACAAGTTTATTGTTAATAGTTTATCTCCCATTTCCTTCATTGTCTGTTATTTGTAAATATATTCCTTCAATTACCATTTTCACTCCATCATAAACTATTAGTTAACTTTATATTAAAATAAAGTTTACCTGACTTATTTTGTTGTCAGTGCCTCCCTTAAGTTTTCATAACTATCGTTTTACAGGTCTTTCAGCCTCTAGCGTTCTGAAGTACGAGCTCTTCTCTGTAATACAGTGTGGGAGACGATCTGGCACGCACTACTGTTGGCTTTTCGAGTCTGAGCTATGTTCACAGACTCTGTCTCTTTAACCGGTACACCTATTTTACAATAAAATCATCCTGGCTCTTCCAGGACCAATAATTATACTTTCATTACACTTTTTATTTTTATTTTAATATGCCAGATAACATCCCATTTGTCCCAACACATATTGTTACAGATTATAAGTCCTACTTTTAGCCTGCATATTTCCACTTCATAAAACTGTCTTCTGACAATGTTAGGTACATTTCTTCTGTTTGTTTGAAGATATTAATATCAACTTGATATATAGCCTGTCTATCCAAGTCCGGTGGTTTAAATTCGTTTTAGCACTCTATCATTCGTAATATAGAAAAACATTTCTTAGCTGTTTGTTAACAGTCATTAATCATTATTAACCATTATTCCTTGTCTAGAAGTCTTATTCTGTAATGTTATTACATGTACACATTTTTCCACTTCATGTTAGACCTATACCTCAGTCTTTAAGTTTTAACCATTTTGGTCTATCTCTATAGAGAAGCCTCGTTCCATTTTCTAGAACCGTTGTGTCTGCCTGAAAGGCTAGTTTTCATTTTAATACATGAGAATCTCCTCATGTTAAATATCTACATTGCTGGATTTTACTGCTTGCCCTGTCATAAGCGAAGCGTCCTCCACTAACAGGTCTTATCTTTTAGTCAGTCTCTGCCTCTTACTGTCTGAGGCTAGCCGTTTGAGACTTTGTCTCTCCTTTTTCACGGCTTTCTCAATCTTTACGGCTCTCTCGCTCATAAAGTTATTTGTTCTACGCGCGTTCAACCCTTTCTGGGCTGTCTATAAATAATCTCTGTTCAACCCTTTCTGGGATTTTCCTTTAAATAATCTTTTCTAGATTATTACTTTCTGGCTAAATTTCTCTTAGTCGACTTTTGTTTTAACCCTTCTGGGTTTTATTATTATTACATTAATCTTTGCCCTGGGTCTGTATTATAACAGTAATATTTTCCCTTTCTGGGTCTGTATTTTTAAATACTATCTTTTCCAGAAGTTTCTCTTAGACGTCATTTATTTTAACCCTTTCTGGGTTGTTCCTTTAAATAATCTTTTGTAGATTATTAACATTGTTGGGGTCTTACAGGTTGCCTTTTAGTTGGTAATTTACTAGCATTCAAAGTTCGTACTCCTATACTCAAGCGTACGAGTGCGGAAGCGAATGGGCAAGCATTGCTCGATCGACCGTGGCCAGGGGTCGATGGATCAATGCCCCTAAAACGTTGGGCGCCATGTTTTACGGTGTGTACTTTACTCTTAACACCTTTGACCTATTTATTTATTATTCTCAGGTAAGGTAAAGAAAGTCAAATCTGACCTAAACCGTAAGCGTTCAAAAGGTACTTACAATTTGGTCAGAAGACTCCTCTGTGGTATGTTCTCATTAATAGTCTTCCAGCATCATAAATCTCAGTAGGCAGATTTTGTAATCAATTAAATTTCTTTGAATTGGTTACTTTTCTTTTTATAATAAACAAAAATATAAAAGGCGAATACAACTTAATCGTTTAAGTATAAAATACAATAGTCATGTTTTGAAACAAAGGTGTAGTAAGCTCTGGGCTTCTTCTCTTCTGCTTGGGGTTTCTTGTCCTCAGCTCTGGGCTTCTAGGCGTCGGGGGCACTGGCGTATCAGTATCCCAAGAGGCAGTCCGTTCATCAGTCTTTTATACTCCTTGTTTACAACTGGCATTTGGTTGACACTCCTCCAAAGTTTCCCAGATCCTTCTCCAGTCAGGTGCAAGCGGTCCACCTCTTCATGTCCTTGAACTACAGTAAACTCAGCTAAGATGGCTGAGTTCATTTAAAGTTCTAGGAGTCTAGCGCACACACATAATCGCAATTTTCTGCTCCTCTTAACAGAGGTTGGCACAGTCACATATACATACATAACCAATTACTGTACATCTATGCCAAAACAATATAAGCCATCTTTTACAAACAAAATAAATAACAACATTGAATGCAATGCATTACACTGGCTAAATATGTGTAACAAAAAGGCATCTATAATAAATAAGGAGGCAGGTAATTGCATTTTCTTGATATTATACAACAACATATTTTAACATATTTTAAGTTTGCAGTGGCTTCATAAATTAATGAAAAATATTAAAAAACAAAGTACACCTGATGCACATTTCTTTGTTCTTAATTTTCTAGAACTAGTTTAAGAATCTTGCTGTATTTATATGTAATTAATTAAGAGAAAGTACACCGCCATCTTATTCTGATGAAAGTGACTTGAACGCACTGCCGTAAACACGACTTCCCAGGAGGACTTATAGACGATGACGTCCCCGGGGGGGCCAACTTCACACAGTGATTTACAGGGTGGGAGGGGGCGGGGCCAACTTCACACAGTGATTGACAGGGTGGGAGGGGACGGTGCCAACTTCACGCAGTGATTGACAGGGTGGGAGGGGGAGGGGGAGGGGGCGGGGCCAACTTCACGCAGTGATTGACAGGGTGGGAGGGGGCGGGGCCAACTTCACGCAGTGATTGACAGGGTGGACGGGGCGGGGGCGGGGCCAACTTCACGCAGTGATTGACAGGGTGGACGGGGCGGGGGCGGGGCCAACTTCACGCAGTGATTGACATGGTGGGAGGGGGCGGGGCCAACTTCACACAGTGATTGACAGGGTGGGAGGGGACGGTGCCAACTTCACGCAGTGATTGACAGGGTGGGAGGGGGAGGGGGCGGGGCCAACTTAACGCAGTGATTGACAGGGTGGGAGGGGGCGGGGCCAACTTCACGCAGTGATTGACAGGGTGGGAGGGGGCGGGGCCAACTTCACGCAGTGATTGACAGGGTGGGAGGGGGCGGGGCCAACTTCACACAGTGATTGACAGGGTGGGAGGGGGCGGGGCCAACTTCACACAGTGATTGACAGGGTGGGAGGGGGCGGGGCCAACTTCACACAGTGATTGACAGGGAGGGAGGGTGCGGGGCCAACTTCACGCAGTGATTGACAGGGTGGGAGGGGACGGGGCCAACTTCACACAAGGCTTGTTCAACTTCACACAGCTCTGCGCAGACCGATCGGCGGCTGACTTGAAGCAGTGCATGCCGGTTAGAAATTTTGTCCGACTTGATAAAGTGCCGACGCCACGTGACTGTGACATATGCCATCAAAGTACCGCGAGAGCGATTCGAGAGTAGCCGGAGAACTCAGCCAGCGCAGCTTCTCAAGAGCGGCTGCAGGAGGGCTGATGACGACACAGCTGTTCCACGATTGGCCGGATTCACCGCATGACAACGATCACGTGTGTTTCGTGTTTATTCGAACACCTTTAGTTCCTCTAAAGCTCACAAATCAGTTTTTTATAACAGTAAACACTCTTTTCATGTAGTTGCGATGTTATATTGTGTCATGTTTATCAAATTAAAACTGATTAAAAAACGTAGACTCCACTTCATTGATAGACGCTGTATGAAGCAGTACATAAAGTATTGAATGAAAATGTCTCTGAAACATCTGTGTATTATTTGGCAAATATTGAATTTATTTCCCTTCAGCTGTGGTAAAGTATGCAAACACCACGTGAGCGGTCACTACGGGAACCAGAAAGTGTCCGACTTCACGTGTCCATTTGCAGCTCCTCCCCGCCTGCACTCGACTACTCTCAAGAAGTCCTCTCTGCAGCCTGTAGCACGATGACGTAGCTGGATCAGATCCAACACGTACTGGACGCTGTTACGCGCATGCGCGGTGGTGTGTTTGGGTGACGTCATATATGCATGCGCACTAGAAGAGAGTTCATCAGTGATGTGATCAGTTTGTATTTTAAACTTAAATTCAGTGGGGTTAAATTTTTATGTGCGTACATGTCCTGCAGACACTGAACAGCAAATTAAGAGGAACCTTATGTACAGATCACTGTGGAAAAATGAGCCATTAAAGAAGGAACTCTTACCAGACAAAATATCTTTATGCACTTTTTTTTTTTTTTTTGGACATCTGACAAGATTTATTTTCTTGATGCTGTTATTATTTTAGCATTTTCCCTTGAATGTGTACTGGTATGTTAAGTTGTTTACAGACCATATTGTATTGTAGCTTTAGGATTAACATTACAGAGACAATTACTTCCACTCAACAGCAAATATGTCCTGAATAAAATTAAATGGCTTAATTTTAAAATGTTCTGTATACACGCATTAAAAATAATAATAATACTTGCGGTGACCACATGCTATTAATCCATCAAATTTAGGTTTAAAATCATGTGATTTAAAATGTTGTAAAATTAACTATTTTGCATGTATGTAGAGAGAAACTAGGATAACTTAAGCATCACATTTATGTAAATAATTATTCATCAATAATTACTTATTACTATTTATCAGTACTACTACTACACAGGTTAGAACATCATCTCAATACAATATTGAGCATACTAATACCCTCAAAATTTATTGGTTAAAATTTTGTTTGAAAAAAACCTTCTTTGTGGAATTTTATTCCTAATTTTATTTTTGACCGACTTGGGGGTCTTTCTTTTTTACTAATGTGTGATTATAAAATTGACAAATTGCCAGTGAAACTTTCTGCCTTTCATGCTCAAGCTTTATTGGCTTGGAAACTGATCTACAAGCACAACTTCTCTCTGCACCGTTTTCTTATTTGGAATAACCGTTGTATTTTGTATAAACACAAAAGGATTTTTTTAAAAGCTGGTTTGAAAAGGGTATTGTTTTAGTTTGTCATTTGTTTAACTCTCAGGGATACCTTATGACGTATGACGAGTTTCTTCTGCACTTTAATTTTCCTGACTCCCAAGGAATTTGCTCTTGTATTTTCTGCAATCAATTCTGGTATAATTTCTTTATGTAGAAGTGTGTTGTCATCAGTTGATATGGCCATAATTAACCCAGCTGACACAGTATGTGGCAAAATTTGTTTTTTACAGTACAAAAACAATAACCAATCTATTCGTTCTCTATTTTTAAAGGAGTTTGTCACCAAATCTTGCTCTATTGCTTATTGGACTAAATGTGTTAATGACCTTGTTTGGGAAAGTTTCTGGTTATTACCTCATAAGTTTTTTGTTACAAACAAGGTGAAAGAAATCTCTTTCAAGATATTGCACAAATTCTACCCTGTCAAACATTTCCTTAGTAAGTTTAAGACATTGATGTAAGTTGCGTGTTTTGCTCTTTGCCCTTGGAAACAGTTCCCCACATTTTCTGGCATTGTAGTCGTGTGAAAAAGTTATGGTATGAAGTGTCTATGTTTATTAAGGAAAAGGTACTCTCTAATTTAGTTTTGCATTTTGAAAATGTAATTTTTGGATATTCAAAGTATGATAACAGTGTGATTAAGGAGGCTTTTGTAATTAATCTGTTAATTTTATTAGTCAAATTTCACATCCATAAGTGTAAGGTTTCTAACAAAAAGCCCCTTTTCTCTGTATTCCTTAAAGAATTTGAAAATTACTTTTCTACTATTCATTCTAGTACTAATGGAAAAGCTATTAAGACTGTCACAAAACATATTACATAAATTATTTACAAAATATCCTCCAACGTTTTGCAACACTTTGCAGTTTGAATGATGTCTTGTATGAACATGACAGAGTATGTTTTTATGTTTCCACTTTTCGATCGCGCCCGCGCCTCTCACACACACACACACACACACACACACACACACACCTCACACACACACATACAACATATTCCAGCATTGGAATCTTGCAGCCTGTTCATTATAGCCGTAATAAAAAATAATTATAAAATAGTCAACCTAACATATAAAAAATTGCACTGCTCTGCAGGGGCGATTCCAGGATTTTATAAATGGGGGGGCACAGGGGGGACCAAGAACCAGTCAGGGGGGGCACAGGGGGGACCAAGAACCAGTCAGGGGGGGGCCAATCAGAAAATTCAACTGAAAATAAATACTGGTTTAGAAAATATTAAGCACGATTTCCAAAATCTTGTGCAATGCCACGTGCTCTAATATAGATGGTATTATTTTTTTTGTATTTTGCATGGATTAGACAACACAGTTCTGTTCCAATAAATACAAAATAAAAATCACAGACATTATTTAGTCATTTAACATTATTTTATTTACTTTACTTTTTACATTACTTTATTTTCAACACAAAAATTAAGTGTGTGTTCTCAGCATGAAATGTGTCTGTTCCTGTGGGTTAACTGCACCATCACATGTATTATGCTCTGCTCTGTATTCTGCGGGGGTTTTTTTTTTGGGGGGGGGGGGGTTTGCTGGCTACCAAATAGTTTGATAAACTCATCCATGTCCAGGGACTTGGCTCTCCGTGACTCTACACTGAGCACTCCCAGGTCATATATAATTTAGTGTGTACATACGTAAACACTGACGTGTTGTGGTGTCTCTTTCCTCCTGTTTTAAAAACGCGCAACTGTGCTCGCTAATCAAACAGTGATTGACAGCACTCTGGTCCAATGGTGCGGTGGGCATTTTCAGGTTGACAGTAAATCTAGCCCAATGAGATTGGAGGGGGGGGGCACCAGGGGGGGCCAATCATATTCCAGGGGGGGCCGGTGCCACCCCGTGCCCCCCCTCTAGACACGCCCCTGCTGCTCTGTTTAAATTGTCTGCAGTATAATTCGTACATTCACAGTAAGCACCGCTCCACAGTCATATGCCACATTCACACAGTGATTGACAGGAAGGAGGCGGGGCCAACTTCACGCAGTGATTGACAGGGTGGAATGCATTTTCAATTTGCACAATGAATTTTGTTTCATTCATTGCGGGACATTTAATGAAAATGCAATTGCAAGTGTCTTAACTGTGGGTGTAAATGCAATTAAGAAAAATAACATTTGAATGATCATTTTGCTACATTATTTGTTTGAACATGTTAAACATATCTAATCATTTCTGTAATAAATTTTAATTTTACTTTTGCAACTTATAAAGCATTAAAATTTTCAATTTACATATTAAAACTAGTGTATGAAATGGCAAATGTAAATTATATAATTGAATTTTCATTTTCATTTTGCACCAAAAGTTGCACAAATGTAATGGAAAATGTAAGTTTAAATACAGAAATGCATTACCATTTTACATATTGCATTGTCATTTTGCATATTACATTTCAAATTGAATATTGCTACCCATAAGCTTCCATAGCATTCTCATTGGTTTGCTGGCATTTGGGGGGTTTCATGCGAAAGGAAAGCTGACTGTGAATAGAGCTACAGGGATGACATCTAATTCGCCACTGGTTGCCTCTAATTTATGGAAGCTTGTTTCCGCCACAAAATAAAACAATTTAAAAGATAATTGTGACTTTTTATCTCACAATTCTGACTGTTTTTCCCCTCAGAATTGCAAGGTACAAACTCGCAATTCTGACTTTTTATGTCACGCAATTGTGAGTTTGGCCCTGTCACAAACGACACCCTAAACACTCGCGGTCTTCCTCTGAGTCCGCACTTTCATGACGTAACGCCGCTTTGACTGTCGGGAACAAGTCTGATGCGGAGCTCGCTTCAGTGCGCATTTAGAGCGCATATCGACCACAGAGGGGCGCTCGTGAGTACCCTTCTGAAACCTAACATTACTAAATAGGACACCCTACGGTCTCATGGACTTAAAGGGCACGCAGAAGCCCTTGTAAGTCTACAAGACTGAAAGTGCATATGAAGTGTGCCATTTAGGACAGGGCCTTTATATCTCGGTGAGTGGACTCTGACAAAATGAAACACCTCTGATTGGCCACTGCGTTCAATAGACCAACAAACATGACTGTGATTGGCTACATTTCTCACCGCTGTAAAAACATTTGACGTTCTCCAGAGCTCAAACACAAAAACACACTTGAGAGTTTGCCAGTGTGATATTATTACAGAATCAACTGAGGGTGATCTTGCATTTGCTTGAGAGTGCTTATATTTAAATTTGACTTTGTGATGTTTTTTACCCATGTATTAATTTAACAAAAAACGATTTGTAATCAAGCATTAATTGGCGGACCCCCTGCAGTACGGCTGCGGACCCTTGTGTTAAACTGATCTGATCTGAACTGAGAGAGTGAAGAGTGTGTCATTGTTCTCTACAGGTTGAGGGATTGTGGAGTCACAGATGAAGGTTGTTCTGCTCTGGCTTCAGCTCTGAGATCAAACCCCTCACACCTGAGAGATCTGGATCTGTCTGTGAATAAACTAGGAGATTCAGTTCATCTGCTCTCTGCTGTACTGGAGGATCCTCACTGTAAACTGGAGAAACTGTGGTAAGATGAACTCTCTGATAAACACATATTTTGTCCTTGGTAAATATATTCTTTATTAGTAATTTAATAGTTTTTAACTTTTTTACTCAGTGATCACCAACTTTGCTTGTTAAACTCTAGCTTGTTTTCGGGTCTGAAGAAGGAGTCCAACCAAACAATTACACATCCACACAACACAAATGAGAGACAAATGAATACATTTCATTGAGAGCTCATTTTCTGTACAATTATAGTTTGACCAGGAAAACCAAAACCAGTATTTTTATGTGTGATTCATAGACACTCAGTTAAACAATAAATTACAAGTGATACTTACTTCAGTCCAAATGCACAATAAATAAATATTCAGTTAAATCAGTGAACATCACAGGTGAGCCAATGCTTGATTAAACATGCTAATCCTAAAACATAAATGTTCTCCCCAGTATATACAGTACTGTGCAAAAGTCTTAGGCATGTTAATATCCCCCCCCCCCCCCCCCCCCCAAAAGATGGTTTTAAGTCAGTTATTTATATATTTTGCTGTAATGTGTCAGTAGGAAATATCAGTTTAGATTTCCAAACATTCTTTTTGCCATTAATTGTAATAATCCAGTGAGATTTGTGTATGCACAAGGAATCTGACAACAGCCGGTATGATCTGATCTCACCATCATCGAGTCCGTCTGTGATTACATGAAGAAACAGAAAAATGATTAACATGCCTAAGACTTTTGCACAGTACTATATAGTATATATATATAATTACTCCACATCACAAACAAGACAAAACATTACACAAATACACAAAGTATAAATGTTATATTAAAACAACAGTGTTTTTGAACTGACAGAGTTACAACACCCACAGACTTCCATAGGAATCGAGGAATGCGGAAGTAAAGTTTTGTATTGCAGTAAATATCATTACAATAAGGCAAAACAAAACTATAATAAATGTCCTAAAGAACAGAGCACAATATAAAAAAGGAAAAAGAAATAGAAAAAAATAATAATATCAGGGACAAAAAGGTTTCTAATAATTCAAATTTCTTTAATAAATTGATTAATCTTCCACTTTTCAATGTTGACATTCTCTGATCCTCTTCGGTTTAAAAATGACCGAACACGTTTTTAATTTAATCTGAATGGGATGACACTTGGTGACGATTGTTGTATTAGCTTTGTGAACACACACAAAATAATCATAGACATGATTCGGATATGGTAAAGGGTCGTAAAAAAAAAAGTGTCACACTTGGTTCCTTCAAAAATGACCGACAGGAAATGAATGGGAAATACGAAAACTCAGAGAAACTTTTGGTGGTACAAACACACACACACACACACACACACGCACACGCACACGCACACACACACACACACACACACACAGACACAGAGAGAAATGAACTGGTAAGACTGCAACAGCAAATTTTGATAATATGCAAAATAAAATCAATAAATGAAGGAAATACAAAAGAGACTCTCTCGCTCAAATGCACACGCACACACACTCTCTCTCTCTCTCTCTCTCTCTCTCTCACACACACTCTCTCTCTCTCTCTCTCTCTCTCTCTCTCTCTCTCACACACACACACACACACACACACACAAACACACACACACACAAATAATAATTGTTTGGTCTTATTTTAGCCTAATAGGTGTTCCTGATATCTGCTGCATATGCAACAATACATAAAATAATTACAGTTTGTATGTACATAGTTAAAATAATATTTATTATTATAATTACATTTTTATTCCTGTTTTTTAACCTACAGTTTGATAATGATTGTTTGCTGTTGTTATTTTATTGTTTTTGCTGTTAGATCATAATTGCTGTTCCCTTCTGAAGTTTTATTACCATTTATAGAATTAAACTGAATAAAATACCAATTAATTGCAAAATGTCTGTATAAAGTGTTTTGAATTATCACTATCCATCCCTTATTTTGTTAGATTTTTTTAATGATCAAATACTGATTAACAAAAATGCTTGCATTGTGTTCCTTTTCTAACCAAACATTATTGTTTGATTGTAATCATAATGCAAAACCTGATATTTATGTAACAAAAATATCTAAAACTTGACAAAACGTAGTCTTTTAGAATGTCTAAATATATATAAAAAGAATTAATAAAAAAACGAATAAAATGGAGAAATCATGTCTAAAAAAAACAATGGGAATCAAAAAGCCTCTCTATGTATTTATATAGGGAGCAACAGTACAGCCTACAGGCGGTTACACGACATTACACAAGTTTTTACTTTTTAACGCCACTGGATGACGCTTTTCTCACTTCAAAAAATGTATTTTAAAGACCTGCACTAATGTGACATGTTGCATTTATTGAAAAATTATAATAATACAAATAAAAATATGAATTCTAATGGAACAAAATGCTCATACATTTTTTTTTAATAATTATTGCATAGTACCATAGAAACCTTTCTAAATTCGAAATAATAATAAAAAAATATTATTGAACAAAAATATATTACATTGGTTTTCCTGAAAAAAAACAAAAAATTCAACAAAAAAAGACATTTTAAGGCTTCAGTCACTTTTGACTGCGAAGGAGCCAAGTGTGACCCCTAAACGAAGAGGACCAGAGGGATTTACAGTAAATCCAAATTTCTTTTTAAGATACAGAAAACAATGCACTGAAAAAGTGTGTAGGATTTAAATGATTGAATCATGCACATCAGTTCCACATGAACCAATTAAGTTCAACAAAGATCATTTGTTCACATAATGTCAACATCGTGGAATCAAGTCATTTCCAAGTAACCCAATGAAGAAGTTTTAAAGTGATTTTAATATGGTTCCCTAACTGGATTAATTCATTCAATTTCTTATATTTGTGTCACATGACTGAGTTATAAGATTGTATTAGATTGCTACGAAACTATTAATTAGCAATAGCATATATTAGCATGCTAAATGCTAAGCATGAAATCTAATTGTAATATAAGTAATAAACATATTAGAAAAAAATATTCTTTTAAATGGCCATTAATGGATCATTATTGGACAAATATTTAGAAACAAAAAAATCTTCAAAATATTAAATTAATATTATTGAACTAAAATATAGTACATTTAATTGATAAAGTTACACTTCAGGTGTTATTAATGTTATCTCTTTATCACTCCATAGTTACAGCACTGCATGGTATTTGTCCCTCAGTTTCTCCTGAAGTTCATGGAGAACCGGCATCCTTTATAAAGCAGTGTAGAATATAGTGGCATTGCTTGTCACTACATTCAAATCACATCACACATTGCAATCTTTAATAAAATGGTCATTTTACACACTGTTTACACAGCGTCATTGTTCTCTACAGGTTGAAATATTGTGGAGTCACAGATGAAGATTGTTTGAGGAAGATCTTGCATTCGCTTGAGAGTGCTTATATTTAAATTTGACTTAGTGATGTTTTTTACCCATGTTTTCATTTTTTAACAAAAAATTATTTGTGATCAAGCATTAATTGACGGACCCCCTGCAGTACGGCTGCGGACCCTTGTGTTAAACTGATCTGATCTGAACTGAGAGAGTGAAGAGTGTGTCATTGTTCTCTACAGGTTGAGGGATTGTGGAGTCACAGATGAAGGTTGTTCTGCTCTGGCTTCAGCTCTGAGATCAAACCCCTCACACCTGAGAGATCTGGATCTGTCTGAGAATAAACTAGGAGATTCAGTTCATCTGCTCTCTGCTGTACTGGAGGATCCTCACTGTAAACTGGACACACTGAGGTAAGATCATATATGACTCACACATGAAACACAATGTAAAGTCTCCTATATTTGAAATGTTCAGCCTTTTTCTGCTGCTGTGTTATTGAGCTTATTGAACTGTAAGTGATTTGTAAGCTCACGCTAAATCGGCCCAAAGTCCGGCATCCGACCAGCGCGGAAGGTCTTAACGTGTTACTGTCCTTTTCTCGAGGCAAAGTATTTTTTGATTAAATGCAATACATCTGAATATGTATTCTCTGGTTATTTCATCTGACTCCATGAATGAAAAGGTTTTAATGATATCTGTGGATCATTAATTGTGAGCGAATGTTTGACTATTCCTTTTAACTCTTTAATGCAAATAATGCCAAAGTCAGTTAGAATAATCAAATGTAACAATTTATTATGTCAGGTAAATGTATCATGCCAATTTCTTAATCAATTCAAATATAATCGATACAAAACATCAAATACTCTGGAAAAAGAGAAGAGATGCAAACCCAACAATAAGAAATACATGAGGCTGAAGATCTCTCTCTCTCTCTCTCTCTCTCTCTCTCTCTCTCTCTCTCTCTCTCTCTCTCTCTCTCTCTCTCTCTCTCAGCCTCACGGGCGAATCTGAGGTACAGAAAAAGGCCTCGAATTCCCTGCTGCATTTCATTAAATAGCCAGGACCTCTTTGACTTGGAAATATCTTTTAACAATGGAAATTTGCATTCAGAGGTTACACCTTTGGGTGTAGGGAGACCATTTGTCTAGAGGCCAACCCCTCCTAGTGTGCTAGTTATCCATAAACTCTCAAAAACCTTATTACCTTTTGTTTTACTTATTTGGAAACGAGACATTTGTACCAGTCGCACTGTGACATTTTAAATGATACCAAACATGAAAAATACTCTGTGATAATCATTCACATTAAACTATACATTTTCTTGGGTGATTTACATGTGGTCTCAGCATGAGAGAGGGGGAGTGAGGAAGAGGAGGAGTGAGGAAGAGGAGGAGGGATGTGTTCTGAGGTGTAACTTTGCCTCACAAATGCTGAGTTCAAATGGTAATTTCCAGAGAGGTTCTTTGTCCTCTCAGGGTCTGGGTGCTCCCCAAACAGACTGTCCGGCATTTCCTAATTTATCAATTCTTACAGATTGAACACATGAGCTGCTCTTCAGGAACATGATTCTGCAGGACTGAGTCACTGAAATACACACTGTCACATCACAATCAACACTTCAGTCTCTTGATTTTAAACCGACTCGATCTCAACACATTCAGAACTGAGAAATGAAGAACATGCTGGATTTATTCTTGCAGTTCATCACGTTCATCTTTCTGCAGGGACTGTTTTTAAAATATTGTTTACACGATTAAAACAAATCATTACTCCATACGTACTGTATTAGTACAGATCTAAAGACTAGATGTTTAATAATCATGTTTTGAGCTCTTTGACATTTTAGATCTCAGTCCAATGATCCATCAAAACATTTTATTTGTGCTTTAAGTTTGTATTTTCTCTTTAATAATGGATTCACTGCTAAACTGATCTGAACTGAGAGAGTGAAGAGTGTGTCATTGTTCTCTACAGGTTGAGGGATTGTGGAGTCACAGATGAAGGTTGTTCTGCTCTGGCTTCAGCTCTGAGATCAAACCCCTCACACCTGAGATATCTGGATCTGACTGAGAATAAACTAGGAGAATCAGCCGTGAAGCTTCTCTCTGATCTGAAGAATGATCCACATTATAAACTGGAGACACTATCTTGTAAGTAGATTATTTACTACAGATTACAAAATACAGTAATTTGTAACATATTTTGTTAGATTACACAAGCGTTGTAACCTAATCTAAATAATTTAGAATACTTTGGAATATTAATAAGGTTTGTAACACAAAGGGTCCACCAAACATAGGACTTGGTTTCCCCTGCATATTATTTTAATGACATCAGTTTTACACAGTATTTCTTGAAGAAAAAAAAATATTTTTAGTTTTTAGTAAACATTTAGTTTAATATTTTAGTAAAATATTTGTTATATATATATATATATATATATTTTTTTTTTTTTTTTTTTTTTTTTTTTTTACTGATGCAACACAATGCAATAAAAGCTGGGGTGTGTAAACTTTTTAAATTGCATGAACAGGATAAATTGTAATTATTTTGTCTTCTGTGAAACCGGGAAGTATTTGCTTCTGAAGGGCAGTACTGAATGAAAAAAAAAGATGATCTTTGAACAAAATGTACACATCATCATAATCCTGTTTAAAGTTTACACCCCCTGCTCTTAATGCATCGTTTCCTCCTTGAGCATCAGTAAATGTTTTTACCTTTTGTAATAGTTGTGTATGAGTCACTCAATTGTCCTTAATGTAAAAATATGGATCTCAAAATCATACAGTCATTGTTGCAAAGGTGTCAAATATGCAGAAGATTCTGGAAAACCTAAAAATGTGCAAAACCTGGAGGATTTTTCTGGAGAACAGCGAGTTTAACTGCTCAGTTATTTAGATCCTGTAATAAACATTATTTGTTCTCATTATTCTGAGAACACACACAGTCTCTATGGAATGGACTACATATGCCGTATTATCATTTAATCAGTTAGTACATAGATGTTGTCCGACAGGAGGTCCGCTCTGACTCTCGGCTGCAGGACATTGTCACAGAAGAATCTAGATCACTCCCAGAAAAGATTACAATTAATTGAGAGAGTAGTTTCTGTTCATCACATCATTCATATAATGCGAATAATCGACTGAACCTTTCGTTTCCACGACGGTAAGTGGGAAGTGTTCCTGACACGATGATCTGTTCACAATGGTCTTGATCAGGATCTTCTTCATCTTGACGTTCTCCTGCGTGCAGAACAACAGCTCTGATGTTCTCCTCACCTTTATATCTCTGGCTGTAATATTAATGTACTCTGTATGTATCTCTGCCTGTGTTTGTTCTGAAATGAATCTACTGATGTGATGTGACCGCAGTAATGTCTCATACTCCATATGTGACTCTGTGTGTTTAATTGTAGTTTAAGGATCAGCTGATGGTGAATAAGGAGCCGCTACAGAGACCGAAGACACAGAGACTGAAGACACAGAGACTGAAGACACAGAGACTGAAGACACAGAGACTGAAGACACAGAGACTGAAGACACAGAGACTGAAGACACAGAGACTGAAGACACAGAGACTGAAGACGCAGAGACTGAAGACACAGAGACTGAAGACGCAGAGACTGAAGACGCAGAGACTGAAGATGCAGAGACTGAAGACACAGAGACTGAAGACACAGAGACTGAAGACACAGAGACTGAAGACACAGAGACTGAAGACGCAGAGACTGAAGACACAGAGACTGAAGACACAGAGACCGAAGACACAGAGACTGAAGACGCAGAGACTGAAGACGCAGAGACTGAAGATGCAGAGACTGAAGACACAGAGACTGAAGACACAGAGACTGAAGACGCAGAGACCGAACACGCAGAGACCGAAGACACAGAGACCGAAGATTCATTTCATGACATTTAGATATTGCTCTGCTTGATTACAATGTTGATGATGTAACTTCCAATATTCAATGACAATTAGATTATTTTAATCAACAAGATATAGATGGTGTATATTAGTAATTTATTATTTAGGAAAAGGTGACAGAGTTTAGAGAGTTTATAGATTTACAAGAATGTGATTACAGAAGAGTAATAGAAGTATTTTAAATGAATATGTTACCGGCAAATAGTGACGAAGATGATTTCATCAAACATTCATTTCTGGGTTTTTTCTTTTTCTTTTGTTTTTTAAATATCATGACCTATTAAATTTTATCCTTAAATCTCAGTTTTCCCTCATGTCTCAGTTTATCAGTAATTGCTACCAAGGCAATTCGAAATGTGACTTGTAATTCACTGAATCTGTTATTTTTAAAGGGATACTTCACCGATTAGCATTAAGCTTTGTCTCAGTAGAAACCCGGAAGTATTTTCGAGTGACCGTGCTTCCCTCCCTCATGTCCCCCTGAGACGAGAGATTTCTGTTTTGTGTGTCTGGAAAAAACCCTCAGATGATGCAAAAATCGTCATTTCGCGTCATCGGAGGATTTTTTGGCCAGAGGCGAGAGACTACAGCCAGTAGGAGGAGCTCGTCCCGCATGTCTTCAACCCGTCCATAGGGGGATCTCACGATAAAACGGCGTCTTTTCAGTTTCGAGTCAGCTAGTAGCCTAGTTGTATAATTTCTTCCGATACTGCCCTCTGTAACCGGTAGGCGTGGCTCGGGAGTGGCCTCGTAGGGCAGCGAAGCAAGTGCATTCTGGGAGTTGTTGTCTTTCATCCATGAGCCAAAATAAATTTTCTGGCTTTTCTCAGTCTAGAAGGCACCAACTTCTCAAATAATTTCACATTCCTACTACATAAATGACCCAATTTAAATACACATTAATCTTTCCAACGGTGAAATATCCCTTTGAAATTATATTTTAATGAGCTAAATGGTCTAGTTTGCTCAGAGGGAGTCGAGGGAGTATCTCAGGACTTTTGACCCTCATAGGAAAAAGAAAACTGAAAAGGTTTGTCACTTAATGACTTAAAGCTCATTCAAAGTCTGATATCATTTAGATTTTATATGTGGAAACCTTCAATGCAGTCAATCAGGTCATACAACAAGGTTGCCATTTTTAGCACAGGCCTATAAGAAGTGTTAATGTTCAGACTCAACATATCATTTTAAAATGATTAAACAATATTGATCTTAGGCTATAGATGCCATATTTCCACGATTGAAAAAATGGCTGAGAGAAAGACATACAGTCCATTCTATGGGATTTAGAAACTATCCAAAGTCCAACAACAATGAGGTCATGAGGTCTGTGTGATGTTCTCTGCAGTAACTCTGAGCTTCAGTCCAGTTATTGTACTGGGAAACAAACACATAACTTGCACTAGCATTCATTCTTCCTGTAAAAAAAATATTGTTGTAATTACTTGAAAAGCCCAACAGCAGTTCTCACCATTAGTGGTTGAGACTGGTTGGTTATTTCAGAATGATTAACCTTGGTCTATATATAACATTGTCCTATAATGAAATTGCTCTGTCACCGTCATAGATAAATGGTAATTCACTATACCAGAGTAGCATAAGCCCGATAAGCGAGGATTTAAAGGAAAAGGAAAGAATTTTTTTTTTTTAATGAGGTTAAGATCTCACAGAAGAGAAGAGTTTTCAGCTCTTTTTTGAATGTTGTCATGGATTCTGCATTCCGGATGCGGGTGGGGAGATCATTCCACCAGCATGGAACTGTGAATGAGAATGTTCTGGAAAGTGATTTTGTGGCTTTCTGTGATGGAACCACGAGACGTCGCTTGTTGACCGATCGTAGGGTTCTGGTAGGGATGTAGACTCGTAGGAGTGAGTGAAAGTAGGAGGGAGCTGAGCCTGTGGTAGATCTGTAAGCAAGCGTCAATGCCTTGAACTTGATGCGAGCAGCGAGAGGTAGCCAGTGCAGAGAGATCAACAGAGGAGTGAAGTGGGCCCTTTTGGGCTCGTTGAAGACAAGACAGGATCATTTGGAGCATTCTGAATCATTTGTGGAGGTTTAGTTGCACATGATGGAAGTCCAGCCAGAAGAGCATTGCAGTAGTCAAGCCTAGATATGACCAGGGCCTGGACGAGAAGTTGTGTTGCATGCTCAGTTAGGAAAGGCCTGATCTTCCTGATGTTGTGTAGTGCAAACCTGCATGATCGAGCTTATGATTAACTGGTTTGTTTGGATCATTTTCAATGGTGGCCAAATCAATGTATTTATCTCTACAGTATCTCTGAGCTTCTGCCCAAGTCTTGGATTCTTTCACAGAGACATGATGACGAGGAACACTGAAGCTGAAAAAAACTATAAAATACATACGTTTAGTTGGGAATTCAAATGCAAAATGAGTAAGTGTAGATCAATAATTTTATTTGATAAATAATAAAAATAAATAACTGTAATACCAGAAGCCTGACAAAGTCAAAATCTTTTTTTTAGCAACTTCTGTGATGATAAAATATTTAATGGAAATGTTTGGCTTACCTGATAACAGAAGCAGGGTAAACATGTTTACTGTAAGAAACATTATGTACTTTAAAATGTGCAATCATTTTTAAATGATTAATGTTTTTTTTAGTTAGTTATTTGCATGATTTATTACTGTAAAGTTTTAAATGCCAGGATGAATATCCATTTTCAGCAGCTGTTCAACAGTTTACCTTTGGATGCCTGCTCTTGTCTTTTCTCTTGATTTGCTGTTTTGGTGATATTTTATCATCTTCATATTTATAGTGATTTACAGAATGGGTGTGATCATGTCTGTAACACCCATGACATTATAAAACCTGTCTGATCACATAGTTGCCATATCAGATGTGCATACATGCTGTACTTACAGACTGAAAAAATAAATAATTATTTGCCATATGCATAAAAATAGCAAAGGTTACATGTTGTACTTCTTTATGATTCGTTCAGTGCCCATTATTACTTTACCTTTATTACTAAGCAGATCAAAACATCTCAAACTAAAGAGAAACTGATTCTAGCTGGTATATTTCCCTTGTTCATAACCATCTGCACTCCCCAAGACTGAGGTCAATAAATCTTTAATGTTCATCTTTATATATCAGAAACATTCCCTTTTGTTACAGGTATCACAGTGTAAACAGTAATTGTATTTTCTAGAAGTTAATAATATATATATATATATATATATATATATATATATATATATATATATATATAAAGAAAGAAGAAATGTTTTACTTGCATTATCTGATTGTAAACATAAGCAATTGAAACATATCTACTGTGTGAAGAAACATTATGTACTTTTAAAGTGTGTAGCCTAATAATAATAATATAAATTACATATCACTAGTATTTCGTTTTTCAAAAATTGTTTAAATGCAATTTCTGAAACTATGGCTACATTTCTTTAAAACAGAAAACCACAAAACATGCACATGACACGCAAAACACCACACATCTCTAAAATAAGTTAAAAAAAAATATTTTGATTTCCTAGGGACTTTAATTGATAGGCTAATTTTGTAGCGCCTCCTTGTGAATACTTGTCATTAATGCAGCTAGATCTTCTGTGGCCTCCTGTGTTCTAGTTGAATAAAACAGAACGACTATGTACCTCATAATATCCTGTGCCGTTTCACCTGGACTGCTGTTCAATGAACAGATAATGGACTTTGGAGGTGGTTTCTGTTTTTAGCTGTGAGAGATGTCTGCTGGTTCAGAAAGAAGAAAGAATCTACTCCTTTTTATTGATGTATATATATTTTTAGTCAATGATATTGTATAATATTTTTTATACTATATAAAGTTTTTATTGTTATTGTTTACAATAAGTTAATTATTATTTCGAACAATCGCACCTAACCAATTAGTGACAAGTTATGGGCCACCATGCACGCCCATTTTAGTTTGACGCCTATTCTTCCCGTTTATTCTATTTCTAAAACGACCCTCCTCTTCTGCATCACATCACGTGACAGTATTATCTTCCGGTTCATGCTGCGGTTCCGTAACGTGTCGTCACTAGCTATGTTTCCATCAACTTGTCAATGGAATTATCTGAAGTTCGGTAAAAAAAATCATGCGAATAAAGCTCGTGAAAGTGTGTTTCCATCAAACGGCTTTAAAGCGAATAAAAACCTGTGCGTAATGACGTCACATGCTGTTTTGCGATCAAATTGGTATATCGAATTGATTTGAGACATTTTAAGGTGTTTCCATTCATTTTCGCACTGAATCGCACAACATTCAAGCAAACATTTGCGAACAAAGTTTTGCTAGACAAAATGGATCGCGCCATCTACCAACAAATGATCAATATTGCACAAGTTGTAATAGTGCAGAGTCCTGCACGGGAATATTTTTGGAGACCCGTGCCCGCGATAAATCGCACACAAGCTAAAATCATTCCATTTGAAGTGCTTTATTTTTTATCTCGCACCTCTCTCAACATCACAATAGCCTCATGAATGGGCTAATGAGCGCTAAAGTGCGCTTTGTTTTGGGCCATTTCAAGTAGCCTAGGCTACCTCCAGTTCACGCGCGGGCGCCTCTCCATGTCCTGATTATTGCCTGCTATATTTAGCTCTTATTTATTAAATCCAAGGAAAATGGTTGATTAAACATTGGTTAAAATTAAGATACAATTAATACAAAACGAAATTCACTTTAAAGAAAGTCTTTCTACAAAAACAAACTTAATAAAGTGGTCAAAATCATGTCTGCCCACTCCATTTGTCTCCCGATATTCGGGATCATCTTATTCATGCTTTTTTCACTTTTCATATAATCAACATGCAATTTTAAACATATATATATAATTTTATTTAAACATGAATATGAAACTAAATCGTTTTTTAATGACTCGGCTACAACACATAGGCTTATTAGCCTGCCCTACAATCATTGAATATTATTTTGCTTGATTGACGGGTTTTTATTTAAAAGAAAGAGCGTGGCCTACACAATACTTAGGCCTACTAAAATATAATTAATATTATTTTATTGCATTTGTATTAGTTGTTTGAAGAGTAAAAAAAAAAAAAAAAATTCGGTCGATCTTAACGCAAGTTTACAACCGGCCAGTCGGTCGGACTAAAAGGGGAAAAAAATTAATTGGGTCGGTCCTAAATTGACAGGATCGGTCGGGTAACGGCAAACAAGAATATTTTTAAGGATGCCCAAAACACATATTTGCGAGTGTGTAATGGCAATTTAGACATACAAATATTGCACATATTTTTCATCCGCTACCCGCCCGCAAGGAGTTCATTATCCGCCCGCATCCCCGCCTGTGAATTTTAGGAATGTCACAATCCACCCGTTTTAGCCACTTTTATGCGGGTACCCAACCCATTGCAGGACTCTAGGTGCTTATGTGACAGCTGATAGCGACTATTATGGCATTCCTTAGATTTTTGCTATAATAGCCGTTTTATTTTTCTGTTAAATTAAATTAAAAAAGTATCTCGTCTCCTCGTTTGTCCACTTTGTTGACACCGGCCATGTGTGCAAACCAGACAGTATATAATGGGTGCAAACTGGGCGGAAATTAACTAAAACTTCTTCTTTTGTGGCGGGTTGTACCCATAAAATGACCTAAAACTTAATCGCAATCCATTATTTATTCGGCAAATAACGTTTCCATCAGCGTTTATCGCATAAACCGTACATCGATCAAGATAAAATCCGATGAGACCGACCGTATTTCATTTTAGTCGATATTCAAGAAATTCAATCGAATTTTACTGTTTCCATAAGGCATTTTTCATTCGATATCACATAATTCGGATAAAAACGTGTTGATGGAAACATAGCTACTGGGCATGTGCCGCTGTTGGTCGGGGCATCATGGCGGTGCCGTGGAGCCTGTGCTGGAGGAGCAGTGCTGGAGCTGCTGTAGTTCTGGACTGGTGTTGTGGGATCAGCAGAAGAGCTTTCACACACACGGCTTCTTCCGCGTCTTCCTCCGCTGTGACACAGGTAACGCGATCACACTGATGATGATGATGATGAAGGTCACCGGTGTGAGCCGATGAATGACAGATCACTGCCTTACATGATCAGGTTTGAGATGAGGATGAGTGCGAATGTCTGGCGCTGTAATAGTGTAAGATGTCTTA
Source organism: Leuciscus leuciscus (assembly GCF_965113295.1). Classification (NCBI taxonomy): domain Eukaryota; kingdom Metazoa; phylum Chordata; class Actinopteri; order Cypriniformes; family Leuciscidae; genus Leuciscus; species Leuciscus leuciscus. The sequence goes on along the minus strand of NW_028118542.1, from coordinate 267,423 downwards.
GATCAGATGATTGCAGTCGTGTGTGTACAGAACTCCAGCCTGAACTCTGTGTTAAAGGTCATGAACTCCTGCATTAGAGACTCACTGATCAGTGTTACATGCCATTCAATGTCACTGCTACACAAGATTGTTGCACAGGAAGTCTTGTGTTGTGCTTGTGTAAGTTGTGTTGGCAAATGTTAAGACACACTATATCCTGAGCACAGTTTGTACTGTTGTTTTGATAAGTGTTGCACAACTTTCAGCTTTATATGATATGGTGTTTATGTTTTTCAGGTTTTATTTCGGCAGGGCCCTGTACATAATTCTGTACATAATTTTAACAAACCAATGATCCTTGCAAGGTATGTCAATGTCATGGATAGTAAATGTGCACTACTAGTTTGTACATATGTGTATAGGCACACTGGGGCTAGTTGTCACAGGGAAGGTGTAACATGGACTATAACAAAAAAAACTATTAGGGTCAAAGTCTAGTTGCATAATGTTATGACTATTACTTATGACAGTTTCAGTTAGCCAAAACAGTTTTGTGTGTATTTAAAAAAAAAAAAAATTATGAAATTATTGAAACAAAACTATTTAGCTGCTGTTCAGAAGTTTGAGGTTAGCTGGATATATATTTTTCTCTTTAAAGAAATAAATAGTTTTAGTTACAGTAAAGACATTTAAAATGTTACAGAAGATTGGTTTCAAGCAAATCAGCTTATTAATTATTTTCTGAAGGATCATGTGACACACAAGACTGGAGTAATTAAAGGTGCTCTAAGCGATCCCGGGAGTCGTAACTTCTTGTTGACATTCGAATTGTTGTCAAACAAAACGGAGGCTAGCTAGACCCTCCCTCCTCATCCCGTCTCCTCCCTCCTCCCCTCCCTTCCAATATTATCCGTAGTAGTCACTACAAACAAAGTTAAGTTTTACTGATACTTCATTCAATGTGTAATGTCGCCAAGTTAGATAAATGATTTTATATATTGCAGAACAGAATGCAGAAAAAAAGAAACATTATCTTAATCGTTTCGCCACCTGAGGTTATAACTATAACTATAGCTCCCATACAAGGACGCAATAATAGCAAGATAACGTTAGCTTCGCGTTTCCCAGTGAGCATAAACAACGGCGGCGGCGTAAACAAATTTAGTCAAAGTTGTCAATAGCCTATAAATGAACATTCAAATTCATAACAAACCGTGGGTGAAAACAATCATTCACACAAATTGTCGCCCTACTGTGAATTTGCTTGATCATTTACAATAGAGATTGATCGCTAGCTGCTAGAAACATATATGTTGTATTCACCAAAGCTAACGCTGACTGCATAGTTCTAGCTAATTACATCCTTGTGTTGGTTTGGCGAACATGAACGTCAGTTTAGAAAGAAAAATGGATTTACCTGTTCTGCAAAAACAGAGCAACTGAATGTCGGATTGGAAGCCCTTCTGCCGGCGGAGTTCTCGCCACCTTTCGAGGGTTTTTCCGATGTAAATTCGGGACTTCACGCGTTCCTTATCCTTGTCCCTCTCCTTTGCAATTTGTTCATCGAAACGTCGTCTCTTTGGTCGTGTGTCGACCATAATTCAAACTTCCCTCTTCATGCTTCTCTCTCCTCCACACACCCCCTTCATGTGTACACGCACTAACCCCCCAAACCACACCCCTCAAATACTTCTTGTCGGTGATTGGCTGGAACACTGTTTGTTATGTTTCGTGGTGCGGGTGAGCCCAGTTTGTTTTTGTTGCCGTTTGTGGAGCCTGTGGTGTCTAGAGAGACCGCGTTTTTTTACAGTGTGTTCAGGGGACAGGCAGCTAGCGGATAGTGAGGAGATGTTTGCTGTATGTGACAAAAAATGTTTGGGCCTAAAAAACGCGTCGCATCACTTAGAGCACCTTTAAAAAGAAATTAATAATATTATTCAGCAAGGATGCATAAAAAGGGACAATAAAGACATTTATAATATTACAAAAGATTCAAATAAACGCTGTTCTTTTGAACTTTATATTAATCAAAACATGTATCAGGGTTTCCTCAGAAATATTAAGCAGCTCAACTGTTTTCAAATGTTTCTTGAGCAGCAAATCATCATATTAGAATGATTTCTGAAGGATCATGTGACACTGAAGACTGGAGAAATGATCACAGGAATAAATTACATTCAGCTGAACAAATATATTAATTACACAAATACTGTATATTCAAATAGAATAATTTATTTTATATTGTAATAATATCTCATAATATAATAAATAATATATTATAGTAATACAAAATACTGTTTTTATTGTATTTTTTATTAAATAAATGCAGCCTTCGTGAGCATAAGAAACTTCTTTCAAAAACAAATCTTACCAATCATGAACATTTCAGCGGTAGTGTTACTGTAACAATATATAAACACATAATATATAACACTGCATCATATAACATATACAAAAACACACCTTGCATTCTGTGCTGCCGTTCTTCATCTGAGTCACTCATTATCCTGTAGAAGACGATTAACACATCAAGTGATGTTCATTTTTAATCCTCTAAAGAGTTCGAGTTTACATTACAGCAACATTACCTTGACAGACGCTGTAAATACAGCTGAACCCAGTCTCTGAAATGCTTGTGTGATGAGAGGTCTGAAAGAGCCCACAAAGACTGTCAAGAGAGACACAGTCACAGTTAATGGACTGAAATCATGATTATGGATATTGCGGCTGCTGTGGGAGTGAATGGAGAGGAAACGTACCGGAGCAAAGGATCCCTTCTGAAGCCGGGACAGGGTCACTTCACTCAGCTGTCTGAAAGTCATAGTGAAGTCTGCTCCAGTGTCCTCCATTAGCTCAACACATCACACATCATACAACATTATATGGGTCATTCTCAGGAAATGCTGCCATTTGTGTGATCTACTACTGATTTAACTCCATACTGGACTTAACTATTTCTGACAGTTTGGCCGTTAAATATATAATTCAAAAAAAAAAACGATCTAATTAAAAAAAGTTTATAATGAAATTGTGTGTGTGTGTATGTATGTATGTATATATATATATATATATATATATATATATATATATAATCAGTGTGTGTGTGTGTGTGTCTTACTGATTCCTTACTTTTTTTTATTTCTTTTTTTTATTGTCACAAATGACACCATTTCCTGAGAATGGCCAAATAACTTTATCAAATGAATTAATTATAGTACAATTAGAGAAAAAAACAATCCAGCTAATATTTACCTTTAGAAGAAATGTAATCACATATGAATCCTTTTCTTCATTTCCCAGAAAGCCCAACTTTGCTTTGAACATCTCATGAAATCTACAACAGAAACAGTAAAGTGAGATCAGGAACGACTCAGAGAGGAATACAGTGATCTATATTGTCTAATGACAGGCTCACCTTTGATGGTAGATTTGTGGGGATTTGCTGAGATCTGAAGTAAATGAATTGACACGAATCACTCTTATTTATTCCAGACCAATACCAACAGAAAATAAAAGGATCTCTTACTGTGAAAGCTGATCTGAGGTCAGCAGTGGTTTCAGAGCTTCTAGAAGTTTCTGTAGATTGAACAGGCCAACATTAGCCTGAGCTCCTATACTGTACCGGCCCTCGTCATCAGACGTGTTGGGGACAAAATCTATACAGAGGAAACAATGCAGTAGCAATAACACACATTAAACAATACAAATATTATATGTTATTATTATGGCTGTCTGTTTCACTTTAACTTATTAGAATATAATGAAGTAAAATAAAACAAGTAATGGATTAAAAAAAGTATGCAATTAATCATGACCCTCAACCCATGTATATTATACTGTAAGTATATACAAAATTTATAGTAGATCTAAAGTAGCTTACTATTCATACAATTTTCCTCCACTTTTGCAGTATTGTATATATATATGTGTGTGTGTGTGTGTGTGTGTGTGTGTGTGTGTGTAATGTCAAAATGACAAAAAGCTTAAAAACAAAATTTATAGGAAGATGATTGCTAATATTATGAAAGTTTAAGTTAGACAAAGAAACATACTTGGGTCATATGATTCCATAAATCCAAATGGGCCATAATCAAAAGTGATAGAAAGCAGACTGAAGTTATCTGTGTTACAGACTCCTGTGTGAAGATGCAGATCATGATGTTGTGCATTTTGCGTATTAAGCTCGATCTATAATGATAAATCTATGTGATAACTAAACAAGTAAAGCAGAGTGAACTAACCATGAGCAAAACCAACCGACATCCAGTGGGCGATTAAATGTGCCGTTTCATTCAGCACTCGAGAGAAAAACACCTTCACACAACATGAAAACCATTCAAATATAGTGAGACTGATCAGACAATATAAAATAATCTTGTATTACAGCTAAACAGCAGAGAGACACAGATACTCACCACATACTTGTCAGGGTCATTTGTTGCTATAGATTTAAAATGCTCTTTAATTACAAAGTCCAACAATGTCCTGAAAATTAAAAAGAAAAAGAAATTAAAAAGCAAATAAGAGTGAGAAAAAAAATATTATCTCCCAAGTTAATGTTAATATACCGTAGGACATCTAACTCTCCAGTTCTAGTTAATATCTCCAGTGAACCGATACGAAACCAGGACTTGGCCAGACGCAGAACAACCGCTCCTGATAGATACAGAGAACAATCACATAAAGCTGAGGAGGATAAAGAACTTAGTTACTCGATTTTTCCAAATCTGATCGTATTTTACCTCTTTCTTTTATGACACTGCCATTATAAAACGGATCCCTCCAAACAGGTTCCTCACTCACAACCAGACTGACAAACAATAAAGGCAAAAAAATGGAAAAAGTATAAATAAAAATAAAACTAATATTCAACACCAAGCATTTGAATGTGATAAATCCATATATTACTCTTCTTGTGCATGTCCATTCATATATATTGTGCATTTATATGTATGTGTGTGTGTGTGTGTGTGTGTGTGTGTGTGTGTGTGTGTGTGTGTGTGTGTGTGTGTGTGTGTGTGTGTGTGTGTGTGTGTGTGTGTGTGTGTGTGTGTGTGTGTGTGTACCTGAGGGCTTCACTGCACAGGAACTCCCTCACAGAGGAGCGAATCACAGCCCGTCCATCACCAGACCTGCACACAAAACATCATGTACAGTAAACAGCATAACCATTACACTCCTGCCAGACAGAGAATCACACACTATGAGTCATAATGTAAGATCATTTACAACTAAATATATCTCAGAATTACTTAAAAAGCATATCAAAAATATTGAGCAGCAGGAACTGATATTCACCTTGAGTACGGTGTCTTTCCTGAGCCTTTCAACTGGACTTCCCATCTTTCACCCTTTCTGGATAAAAGAGAGATTGTATACCGCTCTAACGGTTAACACTTGTCAGTTCTAAACTGAGAGATGTCATTGTTCAGACGCATGTTTAAGCATTAAACGAGAAATAGATAAAAAAATGCCAGAATCATCTATTTGCTGAAAAACCAGTAAGTATAGATCACACTTTCCATTCTTTAATCTTAAACAACATTATGGGAAAGTTGACATGCATTACAACAGAAAAGTCACATCTGACAATAACAACTGATGATTTGTGTTGAACGCTGATGGAAAAGGATGATTTTACCTGTTTGTGTATTCACCCAACAAATGTGCTCTTCCATCCCCCAGCTGTCCGGCCCAATAACCAAACTATAATAATAATAACACATGGTTGACATGTTTGCTCTGGTTGTCTTACGCCATCGCTGTCGGGTTTGAAGTGACGGTCAGTTTTACCTGATGGCCCCCGTATCTGTGTGCCAGTGGAACAGAGCCAGGAAACAGTTTCCCACCACTGACACAACGGACAAACTCTTCATTCTGAATCACAGACTCATTCAGATCCAAAATATTCCTCAACACATCCTGAAATACACAAAAGAGCCTGAATATATGCAGAAACAACATTTACACAAAAGTACTGTGGTGGTACCATGGTCCAGTTTGGTTTTAAAGCAGTGTTCTCAGACTGTGATCCTCAGACCACTGGTGGTTCTGTAAAGAGTCCAAGTGGCCCACGAGTTCATTAGCTGATTAAAAGCTTTATGACTGAATCAATTAATAAAAGTATAACTGACAAAAAAAACAAAAAAAAATGAATTAACTGAATTTATTAACTCAATACAATAAATGAACTGTTTGTGACTAAATAAATGTATGATAAAGTGTTTCTATTGGTATGTAAGTGTTTGGTCCAATTTTGAAGCTAGCATTATATAATAGCTATATATATATAGAGTATAATAGCTAAAAAATAATTTGCCCACAACCTAAAGTAGACATTTATTTGAGGAGTTGGGTGGTTCAAATTTATTTATTTTTTTAAGTGATCTGCTTCACCCTTGTAAAAAATAAGTGTTAAAAATAAAAATGGAAAACTATGTTTCTTTTAAAAAACAGTTATTGCAGATAATACAAAATTAATTAAATAAAAAGCCACTTAACGAGTATACTTTCATGACCGTTTCTTAACAAACTATAATAAATGTTCATTTAATTTCAGTTAACATGATGCAATTAAGTGTCCGAAACATTATATTCAGTTTGCACCAAAGTATATTCTTTTAAAGTAGCCTATATTATTTTCATATAATTTCTCTTTTTAAAAGTATGATGAAGTGTACTTCTTTGTAACAACAGCCTGAATAAGTTCAAAATTATGCTGACGACGACAATGTTATTGGTAGTGATGATGATGATTAATTTATTACTATTTTAAAATGTGGACAAGAAAAATTATCAAGAATGGGTGGGTGTGACCAAACTTTTGACTGGTGGTTAGATGGCACTAGCTCCATTGTATTTTTCTGTTTCATAAATTATACACAGTTACTGCAACAATATCCCCAGGTTTGACTGCAGTGAAGCACAAGTTCTCTGTAAATGATGATGAGTGGATGGGTTTATTGACCTGTGACACAGCAGCCAGTGTCAGGGGCTCTTTCAGAGGAGAGGGCTGAGACTCTGAAAACACACTTCTCTTCACAGTACGAATAACATTACCATCAACCTCATCAAGAGGCAGAGCATCTGTAAAACACACAGAAGTTATTCAAACATATCAACGTGTAAAATAGCATGTTGGCACTCATATCTGTATCTTACCTAGTAGTTTATGTGATAATGCCAGTGGTATTTCTCCACAGTGTTTCACATTGCTATAAAAGTGACTCTTATCGAACTCTCTTTCATTACAACTTTCATTCTCACAGAATTCTTGTTCGTCCCTAAATGTAGCGATGACGACGGCCGATAAAAATAAAAATAACGTGAAACCATGTTTTGTCATTACATCAAACTCACAGGCATATTTTTTTTAACTATATATGTCCTGTACTTCCTTACATCACGTAACTAGAGGAAAACATCAGAACTGTCACACAAACAATCCTTCAATGTTCCACCAGAGGGCGCTCATCGGCTCAAAAACCCGAATGCTCCATTTATGCAATATTCGGGACTTTTTTGTCTTTTTGGAAATGTATGCGCGTTATAAACCATAACCGATTAAATCTATTAATTGTATGGGTTTAGAAGCTGTCGTACTTTCTCACTATAATGATTAAATAAGCGTCTCTAGCCAATGATCAGAGACAACTGTGATTGGTCAACCTCCAATCTGTACTGTAACAAGTAACAAGTAACAGGTACCATGTGTATGGAAGCTTATGGGTAGCAATATTCAATTTGAAATGCAATATGTAAAATGGCAATGCATTTCTGTATTTAAATTTAAATTTCCCCATACATTTGTGCAACGTTTGGTGCAAAATGAAAATGAAAATTCAATTATATAATTTACATTTGCCATTTCATACAATAGTTTTAATATGTAAATTGAATACATATTTTAACACTTTATAAGTTGCAAAATTTAAATAAAAATGTATTACAGAAATGATTAGATATGTTTAACATGTTCATGCAAAAACTGTGGCAAAATTGTAATTTAAATAAAAAAATTTCTTCATTGCATTTACACTCACATTTAAGACACTTGCGATTTCCAAGCGCCACCTACTGACAGAAAGTGAATTTGCGTTTTCATTCAGTCCGTCTGCTGTTTTTGTTTTGTGCAGGTGTCTTCTAGCATAATTTCACAAAACAAAAGTCAGACCATTTTGTTTTTGCTTTAAATCTTGAAATTATACAATCTAATTTAAATAAAAAATAAATTATCATGCTACATGTGTGTAGCCTCTTTGTTTGCATCATGATTACATTTCAAATGGCTGGAGACAGATGTTATAGAGCAAATAAACAACAAATAAATTTGATTAAAGGAAAAAATCGGCTATCGGAATTGGCCAATTTGCTTGAAAAAAATTGTTATCAGCAATAGAAAATCATAATCGGGCCACCCTAATAATAAAAAAAAAAAAGAAATAAAACATTATTAACAGTCTTTTCACTGTTTTCACAGTTTTATTTTTCTAGTTTTATTAATTTGTAGTTTGTATGGTTAATATTAATGTAGGCTTATTGTCAGCGCACTAAGGTTTAAAAAAGGTAATTGGTATTATCAATGCTTATTGAGTCAATGTTTATTTTCTGTCACCCTCCAGAATGTCTGTTGCAAGCCAACCGTACAGCCGACCTGCTTTCACCCGGCTCATCTGAGTGGACAACCGCACAAACCGCCGCACAAAAACATGAAGTGTCCACAGATAAAGTTAAGATTGGGTCTTTCTAAACGACCACCATCAGTGCCCTCACTAATGTTGAGAGAACCTTTATGGCTCCAGTGGACAGCGACACTCAACTGTTTGAAACGGGTGTGGTTCATATTATTAAAAATTACATATTGTCCATGAAATTTGCGTGTACTTTTCTTGGTCCTGCATCCAAAAAATGCAAAACTGCTCCCTTTGAGTTGCCAGAGGAGGTAAAAAGCAGAAATGGCAAAAACAGTATATATCTCCCTGAAAGGACAAATTGAAAAAGTGAGTAAATTCATCTATCTATCCTCTCAAAAATAGTATAAATTTAAGATAATCTCAGTCATAATTTTTATAGCTTTTGCATGAATAAGTGAAAGGTGACTACGGCTTTTAATACATACAGGTTGAATTATGATAATGTTTTGTGTAAAGACACATTTTATTCAGATTCACAGCCAATGTTGCACCCACTCCCTACTGCTCCAACACTCAACAATGGGCAAGCAATTCAAAGCTGCACACTACAGCCGTAACAACACATTTAAGCGTAACACACTTAAGCTTAACATACACCAACAAGAGCAACACTCCAAGTCTGGTAACACAACAGTCTCAGGCCACATTTACACATAGCCGGGTATTTAGAGAAACGAATATTTCTCCCCCTCCGTTTTCAAAAATAACATCGTGCACGCAATATCGTTTTCAAAAAAAGTTGTCGTTTACATCAACCCGCATAAATACAAAGGGGCGGCAGTGTAAGGAGAAGGATAAAGCCATGCAAGCCAATCAGAATCCTCAAAATCGACAACGACGAATAGCACGAGCGACTTCCTGTTCCTTTCAAAACAATAGACATGGCGCGAGGTTCGTTCGTGTGGACAGACAGCGCGGCAAATGCAAACAGGCCAAAAGCGTTTTCACAAAAGTAAAAATGAGTACCACTTTAACAGCATCCATGATCAAATAGTAGCCAAACAAACTCATAGACAGTATGGAACAAACTCTGAACATAGGGCGCTCACATGACGTAAGCATTTTCTGGCGCATAATGTGACGTTTGAGAACCTAAAACCCCGTTTCTCCCAGTTGACACGGCAACACATAACCGGCGTTTTCAGAAATCTCCACTTTGGCCGGAGTTTTTAGAAATAATCGTTCTCTGGGATAAAAACTGCGTTTTCGTGTAAATGACAGGCCAAAACGCAGGGAAATATCTGCGTTTTCCCATCGTGTAAACGGGGCCTCAGGCTCTTGGGAGAAGAAACCTCTCCCAGTCCCAGTCCCAGTCCCAGTCCCAGTCCCAGTCTCTCTCTCTCCCCCCCCGGCTCTGCTTAAATACTGGATCCTCTTGCCATTGATGAGGAACAGCTGGTAGGTCCCATCACCTAGATTAGGACAGGGAGGAGCACAAGAAATTGGACAAAAAAACAACAAAAAAAAAACCTTTTAATATATGTCCAAATAGAAACTGTTATTTAAAATGGTAATAATATATCACAATACTGTAGTTTATAGCCTAGGCTACTATATTTTAATCAAATAAATGCAGGCTGGGGGAGCAGCGCAAGAGACTTATTTCAAAAACATTAAAAAAATCCACCTGACACACACACACAAGTTTCAAGTTTTGAAAAATACAACAAAAAACAGTAATATTGTAAAGTATAATAACAATTGAATTTATAATTAGCCTATATAGGATTATGTAATGGTTCACAAAATTCACGGTTCAATCACTGTCTGTTGTTGCATTGAGACTCTGGTAGGGCTTTATTTTGAAATTCTCGTCAGCAAAATAGAGGGAAAACAAACAATATTGACAATATTGTTTATAAAATGTTACTCACCATGTTCATTTATGGTAAATCTGACTGTTCCGTTGCGTTCGCACCACATACTTGATAATCGTGCTGTAAACATTGCCTACGCCAATAGCAGGCGCTTATAATCGTGACGTGCGCCAATGGCAGCTGCAAAGGAGAAGCAATATGGGAAATACCGACTGTTTTAAGGAATAAACGCAGAATTTTTGGTTCTTGTCGTGTTTAACACAATCTACACTCGATCGCGCGAGGATATCCATCGTGAAAAATCGCAGCTTGAATTTTTTTTTAGTTACCATCGAAGTGAAAGACAGGTCCTTTCTGTGGTATAAATACAACGTACAACAAAACTACAACTCCCAGCAGGCCGTTGGGTCCATTGGCTGCGCGCGCACACACACTCAATAAATCAATCAATGACACTTACCCATTAGAAAACGCAAATGCATACGTCCTGGGACGGTAACACCAGTCAAATTAAATCATTCAAGGAAAATACATCTTTGCAGTGCATACACAGAAGTGCCAATAATATATTTTCACTGCATTTACAATTGCAGAAATAAAGCTATGAGATCGTTATTACAATTAGAAATCAGAAAAAAAAAAAGAAAAATTTTTTTTTTTAATTTTTTTTTTATATATGTCCAAATAGAAACTGTTATTTAAAATGGTAATAATACATCACAATACTGTAGTTTATAGCCTAGGCTACTATATTTTAATCAAATAAATGCAGGCTGGGGGAGCAGTGCAAGAGACTTATTTCAAAAACATTAAAAAAATCCACCTGACACACACACACACACACAAGTTTCAAGTTTTGAAAAATACAACAACAAACAGTACTTTTGAACGGTACAGTTGGTTTCATTACAACATTTACACTACATTTATTCATTTAACATAACCTTTATTGACTTAGAAAATGAAGAAAATGACAGGCTAATTAATATGTTATATGAATTTGTGTTTCAATATGTGGCATCGTCATGAATAATGTCTAAGCACTAGTAGTTGTGTTCACTTGCAGTGCATTAGCAATCTTCCCATTGTGAAGTTGTACATGCTGGTATTCAGGATGATGCGAGTCGCTGATGCAGAGGTCTCCGTCAGGAACTCTGAGGTGTGGCCTCAAGGTCTTTAAGGTGTCCCTCTGACGAGATGAGGCTCTGGTTGAGCTGGCCAAATCCAGCTATAGATAGATTTACGATGACGTCACATTTCTCCCGCAACTCCTTACGGCGCCATCTTGTGTGTCAAGTGGGTCAAAGCATTTGTGTTACGGAGCATTATAATATCCTGAATCGGCATTATTCTGAACATGAAAATCATACGATTATTCTCCGTTTGGCTGGAGTTAATGTTCAGTGCTGCTCTTGTGAACATTTAGAGGTTTTGTGCTCTGGAGATGTGACACTTTATCTAATAATTTCCAAGATGGGCTAGCTAAACGCGCTAGCTCTCATCGGCTGTCAAATCGCTGTAACGTTACCCAGGTGGCTACTATCGACACAGCCCTTGAGAGGTGTTGGCTGGGCAGAAGCACACTCTGACGATTGTCCACCTTCATCACTTTCTCTGTGGCCACATCAGCTGGTCGAGCCAGAGGCAGAGGCTACACCTGGAGCACATCGCTCCGTGCCTCTGCTCTCCATCTCTCTCCTACACTAAATTAGTTCGGAGCGTTGTGTTGTTGTTTTTTTACCCAGATGGTGTTGTCTTGACACTGAGTCTAAATGTACCGTATAATAAGGGCTGTGCAGATATCAGCCGCCTGGCTACAGCGATGTGAACCGTCAATGCAGGGCTCCAGACTAACTTTTCCATGAGGGAGAGAGAGCAAGACAGCGCTTAGTTTGGAGACGGTGAAGTCTTGTTTACACTTTCGCCTGGCTCCGAAGAGAGAGGGAGTGCGCGCGCGACCGGCTCTCTCTCTCTCTCTCTGCTCGTTCTTTCAGTTAAACATGCGCCCAGTTCATCTACATTACTCACCGATCAAATAAGACTTTGGCGGGCGCTAAAACAAGTTCAATGCAGGAGAATTCATGCGTGAATTTAACTGAGTAGTACATGACCATGCACTCGCACAAATGCGACCACATACAATTTTAACTCGCACATTCTAACAAAATAATTGTATGCTTCCAGAGACTTTCTTCCTCTTAATTCGTCACGCACTAACGGTGTGGATGAGATACTTGGCAATGTCCATTTCCTGAATATCGGGGTACGCCGCAGGATTAGCCTACATAACCAGTCCTCTTTCGACATTGTGTAAGGATCCTTTCCATCGATATAACTCAATTTCTCATCATATCTTGCCTTGCAAACATCGTCTAATGTGTCCCTGTAAATAACCTTCACCTTGTCGCCAGGTTTGGAGGAATTTGTCATCGTTATCTCAACACAAAAGAGTCAAAAATACTTTATATTAACTGGCTTTCTATTAATGTAGCACAGTGAATGAGCCGTGTCTCCCAGTGGCTTACTGACAGTTTTGACACACAACATGGCGGCGCACCGCAGAGGATAATGGGTAATTCGAGAAACGGAAACCCATCTATTGAGCTGTGGAGGTACACAACATCATGCATCATGTTACCTTATTATTCCCTAATTGATCTGTCTTCAACTTCCTACTCTTGCAAGTGTACAAAGTGGATATACATTTCTGAACTTTTTATACTTTACATTCATTGGTACATTTCAAATATTGGTCACACTTTAGAATAAGGCCCTATTAGTTAATGTCAATGCATACATAGGCCTATGATCTTTGTTACAGAAAATAAAATACAACAGTTCCACAACGAGGCAAGGCAGCGAATGATCCATCTGTTGTATTCTTCATTTCACAGGAAACGAAGGACACTTTTGGAGGCTGCATGTGAAGGAGGCTTAGAATTGGATCAGCCTTCGTCGTGCCACGGTGACTCAATCGGATGCAGCCTCTGAATTGGGAAGCAGCAATGGATCCTTCATGGCCTTACCTTCCCCAGAATTCATTGCGCACAATTGACGACAGGATTTCTTTGAGAGAAATTGCCGAATTACACTTTTAAATGCAAGTAATGCTTTTTTAAACAAACAAACAAAACATTATTTTGGCTAAAGACAATTTCAAAAGAAAGTATGCAATAAAGCATCAGTTGTATAAAAAAAGTATAATGATTAAATTACACTTAATTTTACACTATTGGTTCTTTTCGGTCTCTATCCTCTGTGAGTTCATGGAGTTATGGAGTGTTTGAGAATAGGTTTGTTAAATACATGGACAGAGGATAGGTTTAGAATACTTAGATATAATGAATTCTGTTTTCCTTCAAGAAACCTATATAAATAGAAAATATTATATATAGACTGTGTACAGTTGAGACACGTTAAATAACTTGCGCGCGCAGCATGCACAAGTTGTGATTTTTGCTGTGCACATGCGTATTAGTGTCCTCTTTTATCCTGCAAAATCTGAAGACTGGACGCGTCTCCGATCAGAAGATATCTGCAAAAGTTTTTTTTCTAAGGTAAGGCTTGCATCGTTTTTTGCGCACTCAACTATGAATAACCTATTATCCTTCTGTGACTGTTAAACGTAACTGGTACCATTACAAACGTTATTCTGTGCCCTAAAAATTGGCATATTTCATGGTATTGAGTCATGCAAGCTCAATGCAAAATCTAGAGAAATGTGCGAAGTGGCCAGCGGGGGATAGTTGAGACACCGTACCCCAATAGAGTTATATTACAAAACACGCTGTTTATTTGTTCAGTGTTATGATAACAGGTTAAACGTCATAATTGGCCAGCATAGGACGCAATTAAAAATACAATTTCATATTTATTATATTTAAACTGTAATACAGTTACTGTATATTATTAATGAATATATTTTTCTAACATGCATGTTAAAGATAACCTAGCAAGTTGTCAAATAGACAAGGTGGTAAAATGATATCTGTTTGTTAAATATCTTGTTCATGATTTATACATTTTAACGGTGCTAATTTACATCAAATTAATGAATTTAGAAAGGATGAACAAACAGACATGTTGCCCAATTGTTATTTTCTTCATTTCCCTCATTAGAAATGGGTGTCTCAACTGTACCATAGTACTGTCTCAACTGTCCCGTACATTGGTACAGTTGAGACAGAGTTGACACAAAAAGCACCTTATTTTTATTCGCTAATTGTGGAAAATATAAACTACTTATGGGTATTATTGATTGATAATATATTTGATTGATAATATATTAGTCTACAAGCTAATGTAATGTCATGTGGCATTTCATGTGAAAATTCAATTCTTTTCAGTATGTATTTTTGTGTGAAAAATCAAAACTCAAAAAGTGTCTCAACTGTACACAGTCTACCCTAATGAATGGGATGTGGTGGGAGAACAATTTGCTTTTAGTCATGGAACAAACAACAGTGCCCGTTTTATTTTATTTGTTGAAGAAATATAAAAAGGTCTTTATTTGCACGCCTGTCTCGCACACCCGCTTTCACTACACAGCGCACACCGCCCTCTACTGGCGAACACAGGTATGAATAATCTGCTGTGGCTCCTACAAATGCATTAATCCGTGTAATAAATATGTTTGTTTTGAGTTTATCAGCAACCAAAACTGACTGGAGTTATTAACTGTAAACCTTACTGGTGATTAAACTCAAGTCATTTGCCAATAAGGGCTGTAGTGGGCCCTTGGATATATTAATCAAGACGCAGATAGTTTCAAACGGGTGTTGATTTATTTCTTCCTCTCATGCATCACAAGACCATGAACACCGTGAAAACTACAGAAGAAACAGAAGAAATACAAAATGCTTCTATGTAGCTTCACAAATAATTTGCACATATATTATGTTCGCATATGAATCATGTTTACACACAATAAATCATTTCAACGGATGACCAATATGAAATGAAATATGTTTTTAAGCCTTCATGACAAATGTAATATCACATGCTTCTTTTAAATGAAATACAATATATTGTAATTGTTCACAGAAAGAATATGTTTTATATTGATGAAATGTGCAAAAAACCTCTAAACAAATGAAGTATTGACATTCTCTTTTCCTTAAACAAAATCTCTACACGCACACATGCACACACGCACACACACAAACGCACGCATCTGTCAGTTCCTGACTGTATTGGTTTTGTTTTGGTTGTTTGTTTGTTTGTTTATTTGTTTTCCCTGTTTGTGATCCCAATTTATGTACATCTTGCAATAAAAAAAAATTAAAAATGAAAAGATTCTCACTATCTCTGTCCTCGTTGTATTTTATGATGCTACAAATGATATCCAACTGTAAAAAAAAAACATTGTTGAAAAGTCAAAAATTGGAATGGAAGTACAGAGTTGTTGCTATACACCGTCCCATTTCATCTCATTGGTGTAAACTGGCAGCTTTCAGAACGCTGCAGCACGTAGCATTGCGTAGAACGTGCACAAATTTTTGTGCAAAACATTTTTTTCTGTGCTCCAAATATTGTTTACTGCATCACTTTATATATTCATTAAGTATTATTGATTTGAAAAGTTTTAATATCATAATATTTAGAAAATGCATTAACGTTATCCCGTATGACATTTTGACTGGTGTCGTCACATGATTCTCAGTTAAACCGCTTAAAATACATTGTTTAAAATTGAGATTTTAGTAATAAGTAAAAAACACCCCCATAAAGATAATAACTACTTTGATGTGCAGTTTTAACCTTTTTGAATTTTTTATCAGTTGAAAACCTTATTTGTCACTGGCCCAGATATTCACAAGAAATACAGTTAATAACCAGTAATAGTTATATTAAGACTAGTGAGACAAGTGATAATGATATAATTTACGTTAATACTTATCATATGATATTATGAGCCTATAATATAGGCTACAAGACATAGGCCTACTATATATTACATATAATATATAGCCTATTAAAATACGTATGAAGTGTCTAAAAATGTATGTTTACTATAATAAAGTACCTGGAATAAACTTCTGGCATTTTTGGTTGATGTTATAGCGCACACAGTTGTTTCCGCACGGAAATATGATGGTTTGCTCATCAAAATACAACAAATTATTCCTCACTCCTGTCCGCAATCCGAATATATAATGAGACTGTGCCACTACAGTAGCCATCTTGACAAAATTATTAGCTAACAGTTTGTAGAAAAATACTATTTAAACGAGTTGTCTGGTTTGTTTGACGTTGAAATCTTGTTGAAATCTGTTTAACGCTGCAGTAGTGACTGGTCGAGATATGTGTTTAATGCCCGTGCGCTGGCTTCGCCGAGTAACCTTGAAATTGTACATTCGTCGAAAAACAAATATTTCTTAGTTGAGCTCTTAATGAAAAATATTTATATTTAACAATGTTTTGAACGAAAAAAATATTACCTGCAAAATAAAACAAATAATGGTAAAATGAATTGAAACTAAGACAAATGTTTTATTGGATGAGGTTGAAAACCTTTTATTAATGTGTACATGCATTCATATAAATCATGTACAATTTCAATTAAATATTTGAAATGACACAACATTTAGCAAATATGCTACATAAATAGTCAATTTGGTAGCAACTGGGTGGTTGCTGTGGGGAACACGGTGGAGCAAGTGTTCTCTGTGGGATCTTGGCAGGCACAGACACTCCCTTTTGGATATTCTTCTGCCTCTGCTGCTTAGGGATCCTGAGGTTTGCGGAAGACACAAGCACTGGTGCATTTTGCAAATGCTGCCTCAGCAGCTCAGGGTTTTTAGGATTTCTCCTCTTGGAGATCTTGTCTGGCATTGGTGCTCCATGTGAGGAGCATGTGAGCACTGTAACGTAAACGACTCGGGGTAAATGTGAATTAGCTCAAGAATATAGGGAATATTAATATTTATAACGCATGGTCATAATTCATAAGTCGCATGTACATTTATTTTATCAATTTTCGAGATTACCTTGTTCTGTACTGTCTGATCATTACAGTTAAGAAGGGGTATCCCTTTTAAACTCCACGAAAGTTTTATCTTCTGGCCGCGAATATCAAACTTTCTGAGTTTATGAATTAAAACTACTCAAGGTAGTCAATATCGAGCTTGTAGCTTAGATCTTGAAGTTTCATTGACTTTTATAAGGTGGGTTTTCAAACACAGAGACAATTAAAAGTATAGATGGGTTTATTAATAAAATGGCACACGCTAGAGATTATAAACTACAAATATAAACGTACGTAAAAATGCAAACAAACACATAAACATTTAAACAAACATGACGTGATCGGAATGAAAATGGAATGAAAGAAAGAAAGATATAGAGGGAAGATAAAGGGTAACTTAAATCACAGACCTAAGACCTAGACACCTGGAACAGCTTTTATAGGAATCAATATACTTGCGAGTGCTCTTTTTGGTCAGGCTGAAGCTGATGCAAGAAGCGAGGATGGTGTCCTGTTTCTGCTGCGTCTTCCGGTGTCGCGGGAAGCTTGAAAAGCTCACTGAATGTGATGTTACCGAGAAAGTTCAGATTCGTCTCCCGGGATGGGAGAGGCTGGAAATCTTAGTTGCAGAGACCGGCAGCTACGACTGGAACATGGGTTCGTTCGATGGAGAAGGCCAGGGCCTCCTTCAGATGTTCCTTGGAGAAACGCTGCGCCGGGGAGGAGGGTCCAGAGAAGTTGGATGAGTTGAGTTGGAAGAGAGGAGAGAAGAGAGCGAGATGAGGGGGCTTCTGCCGTTTTATCAGACATCTGGTTACGCCCCCTCTTGGAACGACAGCGAATCAGATTGTCTTTTCTGAAGCGGGAAAATTCTCTTTGTGTGAAGAAGAAAACGCCTACTTTCACCATATGTCTTATGAGAGAAAGAATTCATATTTCTTCTTAAGATTGTACACCTGGAACAATACATCTTACTGTAATACTATGTGCGGGACTGGTTGAATTAAAACAGGGCGGTCAGACAGATACCAAGAATTACAGGTAGATATTGGACACACATAACATTACGTTCATATGCCTCATTACACACAAATAAAGCTTGATTAAGCACACAATAAAATTGTCAGTGTTTCCGTTATGGCAAATGACGACACTTTGAGAAACATAGGAATACATATCAACATTCAGTGGCTTGTTATGTGGAAGAATATCTGTTTCCAAAGTTCCAGAGTGTGTGTGTGTGTGTGTGTGTGTGTGTGTGTGTTCAGAGCGGGTTTTCTGTTGAGATCGGAATGTCAGTAATGTCTTTGAAGCTCACACCATCGAGAGGGGGGAAGCGAGTCGTAAACGGGGGTTCAGTTACAGAGTTTTCCAAGTCTGTGGGACTTAGAAAGTGTTTTCACTTTTAATTAGTATATAAATTAAAAGTCACTTTTTTTACCCATCGAGCCATAGTCGTTACATATCCCCCTTTTTGTTAGATAAAGACCTCGGAAGGACTTTATCGAACAACAAATTAGCGCAATGGTCGATGGCAAGCGGCTGATGACTGAGGACTCAGGTCAAATGAGGTTTAGGCGAGCCCCGGATCGGGACCCCCTTTTTGCGGTTCCATAGGAAACCACCAGACACGGCTTTGTGAGCTTTGCTGTGGCTGCTCACATTTGGTAGGGTCTGGTACAGGGTGAAAGCCAAGACGGGAGTCAGGGCGTGGTCGGTTGCTGTGGAGGTACACAGCGCAGCGTCAGCTGCGGTCCAGGTATGGACACAGGTGAGGTGTTCAGGCTGGGCGGTTGCCCATGCTTGGAGGGACTGTGTTGAGTGCGAGTCCTGCCTTGGTGTTCAGGACTCAGGGTTGCTCTCTCCGTGCGATGCCGGATGCCAGACCTGGTGAGTGTGGCTGCTTTCTCGCGAACCACTGCGGCCTGCATCCTGTTAGAGGCGATAGGGAGAGAGAGAGAAAGGGAGGAAAAATTTCAGCGATGGAGGTCCTTA
Organism: Leuciscus leuciscus; assembly: GCF_965113295.1. Taxonomy (NCBI): domain Eukaryota; kingdom Metazoa; phylum Chordata; class Actinopteri; order Cypriniformes; family Leuciscidae; genus Leuciscus; species Leuciscus leuciscus. Next base: position 247,972 of record NW_028118542.1, on the reverse strand, counting down.
GTTGGTTTAGGACAGTCTTTTTGGTTCGCTGAGGTTGGTATGCCACATGCTTTGATGTCCCATGCATGGCTTTTTGGCACATGTGGCGTCATTGTTACGCCTGGCCCCCCCTTGTGCTTTGTGGCTTTACGAGCTGTGGCGCTGTGATGGCAACAGGTGCACAATGCGTATTGAAGTCTTGTGAACGCAACATGTGCGTGGTGGCAGACAGCTGTCTGAGGCACTGGTTGTCAGTGAGCTCGGATGGCCTGCGAGGGTGGTGGAGGGGTAAGTGGTGGCATAGGAAAAGTCTGTTCATCAGAGGCCCGCATGACTTTCTTTGTACACAGCGGAGGTAGCGTTTTAGCGGCTCTGAGGCGTGCAGTGTAGTTGGTAAAGTTCGTTTGTGCTGTGTAATCACTGCAATGGTTAGGGTGGGTGGGTGGGTTGTCTGTATGTGGCGCAGACATTGGTTTGGTTACTCAACTGCAGGTCAGTCAGGACCTTGAAGCAGTAGGTGTCAGTGTTCGTTTTCTGTGTCTGTGTCAGACGTGGCTGCACTGTCTTCATCTGTGATGTAAGAAGACTCTGCCTCACCAGTGTTCTGGAGAGAGTGGTTACAGGTTCGACGGTCTGGGCTTGGAGTTCTGGACGGCGGGTGATGCTGGTTCCAGAATCTTTCCGAGCGGTCGGTCCGACGCTTTGGACGGGCACCGTCACAGTCGTGCCGCCACCTGCTGGCCTGGAACGGTGTTGATTCTCTGTGGTAAGGTCTGTGTGCCGACGAAGATCGTCCAGGGCATTTTGAAGTCTTTCAACTTCCTGTTGTAGCGTTGTGTCCGTCTCGTCCTCTTCCTCGGTCAGGAAGATTAGCTGGTCTAGCCGACTCTGTGTGTGGGCTCGGTCCTTCCGGGCTTCTGTGGCCTGGAGCTGTAGTGCGGCTGTCTTTTGCTGCAGGTCGGCGTTGCTCCTTTCGCTGTCCCGGGCCCTGGCGACGAGTTTGAGTGCGAGGTCTCCGAAGATTTTGGACAGCTGCTCGTGGCTGTATGTCTGGGCTGGATCATGGGGCTCGAACTGGCTCAGGTCTGTGTCCCGTTGCTCTTGGCTCGAGCGATGTGGGTCCTGGGGCAGCACGGTCTTTGTTATGTCCCTCAGCCATGCCTCAAGGTCGTCCCAGCGGACTGCAGGACAGGGTGAGCTCGACATCTCGGCTTACTGTTGGCGAGAGAAGCACAGCACACACAAAAAGAGACAAAATGCAAGTTTGTTTTAGGGTCAAATGAGCTATACTCATACGGGCTATGCCGTTTATGAGAATTTCGGGGCTAACTGATGCCGACAGTTAGCTGAGCCAATTTCGTGGGTATGGATGAAACCCACAATAGAAATTTGGACAGGCGGTAGCCTGGGGGTCGTTTTAGCGACGCCCGCTTTGATCGTCACTCTATTATTCAGCTTTTCCTGGGGTCTCTCTTAGGTTCTGTGTCTAAGTGAAATGAAAGAAACAAATCACAACAGAGTGGAGAAAGAGACAAGGTTGAAGGTAGGGAAGATCAGAGGGAAACACAACACAAGGAAGTGAATTGGTCTGCAATGAAATGTCGCAAACAATAACACGGGGAGCGTTATTTAAGGAAAATAAATCAAATAAGATAAAAATAAAATAAAAATAAAGAGGCCTAAGCCTTATTAACACTGCGAGAGTTCCTGATCGGGCCAGGAGATGCGTGGGTTATCGGGACAGGACCTCGAAAGAAAGTGTCTTAGAGAGAGAAAGGTGAGTCCAAGCACTTAAAATACACCCGAAGGAATAGCTAGTATTCTGTGGTTCCTAATAAGTGGATGGGTTCTATCAAATTTTAGTTCACCTGGGGTGAATAGAGGTCATCCAGGTGGAAACCAGCGGGCGCGGTCAGACCCTCCGACGGTCCCAACACCAGAAGGAGTGCAGTGTCAGTAACGTCGGACAGATGATCCCCGCCCACCGGAAACCAACCAGTGATGACGTCTCATTCACCACAGTGCACTGACTGAGTCCTGCCAATAGATACACAATGAGGGATTACAATGTTAGACTTAAAGTAAATTAAGGCTTTCTGGTTTCATCAAATTGAGTAAATAGGTATGCAGGAGTCAGAGGCAAAGGCTTTACTAAAATAATGATACAACAAAGGAAATTACGATAATTGGTTGTAATTATCAGAATAACCTACCCCCCCCCCCCCCCCCCCCTTGGAGAGACTGGAGAAAGAGGGAAGAGAAAAATAATTATCAATGAAATAAAATTTGAATAAACAACACAGGTTTGAGACGCAGGCAGAGGAAAAGGCCCCGGCAGTGGGTTTGTGCCACAAGGGTGAGGGCCGTGTTTCCTCTCAGTGGTCCACCTGGTTGAATAGACACAATTTGAAAAATGCAAACTTGTTTAAATTAAAATTCAAATAAGCATGCAATGAGAGGTCCAAAATAATAATAATAAGGAAGGAAAGAAAATTAGAATGATAACAGTGATGTATCAATACTAAAAATAATCAAAACTGAAATTCAGAATGACTTCCTATAATCCTTACAATAACACTGAGGTTATTAGTATGGATCATAAAAATAATCAAACGAAAAGGGGAGCAAGGAGACACTTCAATTGCAGACTGGGGGTTAAACAGATATTGATAAGTCGACCCAAGATCGCCACAAGGTGGCGTGCTTCTTCCTAGGCGGACCTATCAATGAACTGAGTGAATCGAATCTAAGTTTTTAATTCGAAAAGTTTTCCTTTTTTTTTTTCGAACTTAACTTAAAGTGTGACCGTCGAAAACAGAAAAAGGAATTGTCTAACTCCAAATAATATCAGCATAAGCTAAGCTTGAATGCAGTTAAGTATTTGAGAGAGAAAAATGAATGCAGAGAGAAAAAGAAATTGAAAGCAAGTATTATCTTAGAACGCCACGAGATGGCGTAGTTGCGCTCGCGCAGGCTGACGTCAGTGGGAGGCGACGCTCACGCAGGATGACGTCGGTTGGGGGCGCGTAATTTGAGAACTGCCCCAGACTTAGAGGCTGCCCTCTAGTGTCGGTCAGTGGCGTAATTCAGCAGATTTTTTTTTTTGGAATCACGTGGTGTTTTGCGCTTCTGTTGCATGCGGAAGACTGACGCGAGTTTCACAACATGTGACTAACAGGAATTACACATTATGCATTACACATTGAGACGGTTTTAGAATAAGAACAGGGATTATCGTCTTTTCTTAATTCATAAAACTGGTCTCCAATTTACACATTATATATTATACACATGAGACGGTTTAAAGAAGGAGAACAGGGATTATCATCCGTTTTCTTAATTCATAAAACTGGCCTCCAATTACATATTATACATATAAAACGGTTTACATAACAACAGGCATTAAAACTTCGTGTTTTAATCACTAGAAACTGTGAGCAAACAGGCGTTGAACATCTATTTACTTAAACTGTGAGCACACCAGGCATCAGAACAGCTGTGAGCAGGACTTATCATCTGCTCATCTCCCATAAGCATTAATCAAAATAGCACTTTTATGATTTTTGCGTAGGTTTACGAAATTGGATCGCGAGGCCAATTTCTGACCAGGAGTTATCGTTAACGTATTGTATATCATAAGGCCTATTACGACTGAAAACTATCAGATTTACGTCTTCGTCCTAAAAGAGATCCTTCGTCTTCATTTAGTCGGTTTAAATCATGTTACATGTATCAACTGCAAAGAGTTTTGCTTCGTCTTTACAGAGACAGATGTAATGTCATGGACTGCAGTTTTAGCAGAGCTGGGCTGGCTTTGTGCCCGCGATCAGCTGGGTGAGTTCGCCTTGGCGACTTATCTCACACTTCAAAACGCGCGTATAGCCTACAATTATTAATACCAATAATACACATTCAACTGAAACTGAATTTGCCCACAAAAATGAAGTTTGAAACTGCTTTTGGATTCTCCACCATAATAATTGTAAAATAAACGACTCGGGGTAAATGTGAATTAGCTCAAGAATATAGGGAATATTAATATTTATAACGCATGGTCATAATTCATAAGTCGCATGTACATTTATTTTATCAATTTTCGAGATTACCTTGTTCTGTACTGTCTGATCATTACAGTTAAGAAGGGGTATCCCTTTTAAACTCCACGAAAGTTTTATCTTCTGGCCGCGAATATCAAACTTTCTGAGTTTATGAATTAAAACTACTCAAGGTAGTCAATATCGAGCTTGTAGCTTAGATCTTGAAGTTTCATTGACTTTTATAAGGTGGGTTTTCAAACACAGAGACAATTAAAAGTATAGATGGGTTTATTAATAAAATGGCACACGCTAGAGATTATAAACTACAAATATAAACGTACGTAAAAATGCAAACAAACACATAAACATTTAAACAAACATGACGTGATCGGAATGAAAATGGAATGAAAGAAAGAAAGATATAGAGGGAAGATAAAGGGTAACTTAAATCACAGACCTAAGACCTAGACACCTGGAACAGCTTTTATAGGAATCAATATACTTGCGAGTGCTCTTTTTGGTCAGGCTGAAGCTGATGCAAGAAGCGAGGATGGTGTCCTGTTTCTGCTGCGTCTTCCGGTGTCGCGGGAAGCTTGAAAAGCTCACTGAATGTGATGTTACCGAGAAAGTTCAGATTCGTCTCCCGGGATGGGAGAGGCTGGAAATCTTAGTTGCAGAGACCGGCAGCTACGACTGGAACATGGGTTCGTTCGATGGAGAAGGCCAGGGCCTCCTTCAGATGTTCCTTGGAGAAACGCTGCGCCGGGGAGGAGGGTCCAGAGAAGTTGGATGAGTTGAGTTGGAAGAGAGGAGAGAAGAGAGCGAGATGAGGGGGCTTCTGCCGTTTTATCAGACATCTGGTTACGCCCCCTCTTGGAACGACAGCGAATCAGATTGTCTTTTCTGAAGCGGGAAAATTCTCTTTGTGTGAAGAAGAAAACGCCTACTTTCACCATATGTCTTATGAGAGAAAGAATTCATATTTCTTCTTAAGATTGTACACCTGGAACAATACATCTTACTGTAATACTATGTGCGGGACTGGTTGAATTAAAACAGGGCGGTCAGACAGATACCAAGAATTACAGGTAGATATTGGACACACATAACATTACGTTCATATGCCTCATTACACACAAATAAAGCTTGATTAAGCACACAATAAAATTGTCAGTGTTTCCGTTATGGCAAATGACGACACTTTGAGAAACATAGGAATACATATCAACATTCAGTGGCTTGTTATGTGGAAGAATATCTGTTTCCAAAGTTCCAGAGTGTGTGTGTGTGTGTGTGTGTGTGTGTGTGTGTTCAGAGCGGGTTTTCTGTTGAGATCGGAATGTCAGTAATGTCTTTGAAGCTCACACCATCGAGAGGGGGGAAGCGAGTCGTAAACGGGGGTTCAGTTACAGAGTTTTCCAAGTCTGTGGGACTTAGAAAGTGTTTTCACTTTTAATTAGTATATAAATTAAAAGTCACTTTTTTTACCCATCGAGCCATAGTCGTTACAGCACCTTTGAGGAAGCCACTGGTGCCCTCTGTAGTGACTGGATGGGTGTGGGTGTTTCTAAAGCGGCCTTTTTCAGATGTTTAGTCAAATATTCGGGGATCCTGAGTTTTCCTCTTTTTTGGGACCCTATGGGCACAGGTGCTCCCTTTGGGCACGCAGCAGGCACAGGTGCTCCCTTTGGAGATGCAGCAGGCACAGGTGCTCCCTTTGGGCACGCAGCAGGCACAGGTGCTCCCTTTGGAGATGCAGCAGGCACAGGTGCTCGCTTTGGGGACACAACAGGCACAGGTGCTTCCTTTGGAGATGCAGCAGGCACAGGTGCTCGCTTTGGGGACACAACAGGCACAGGTGCTGAGTGCTGAGCTTTCTCCAATGTATCACCGAAGACCAGGGATGAGGTGAGATCCTCTTTTTTAGCACTGGGAGAGTTCTGCTGCCTCCACTGCTTCGTTGTCTTCAGTTCTCCCCCCTTATATTTCCCATCTGAGAAGCCCGAGTGCTGGGAATGAGCCTTCTCAGATGCTTCACTGAAGACCGGGGATGTGGGGCATGATGTTTCTCCTTCCTCCACTGTTTCCCACCACTGGTCTGAGATGAGGTCCTCATAGTCAGGATACTTAGATATGGGGTCTGAAACTTCCATTATCGCCCACCACCGCCCCGCAGCAAGGGCTGTAGTGAGCTCATCTGACAATTCAGTTGATGAGGACTGCTCTGCACTCTCAAAAATGGTGGGCATGGTTGACATACTCGAAAATGAACTAGAAGTGAACAATACTTCTTGCAATTTATATCTGTGAAACACTATGAAAGAAAGAGAAACAGAAGAGATTATTTGAATAATCAATTTTGTATCAATTTCCCTACTAATATGCACAACTCAGATGCACATAATGTAAATGTATATAGTAATTTCACAATCGCCTACTCGCTACAAGAAGAATAAATCCGCGGCACTGTTTATACTCACGATCATTATGACGTAACAGTCGACAGTTGACGTCACAGTCGGCCACACGAATTGACGTCACAGTCAGCCACCCGAGTTGACGTCACAGTCAGCCACCCGAGTTGACGTAACAGTCGGTCACACGAGTGACGTCACAGTCGACCACAAGAGTTTGAGAGGAATGGAAGACCTAGGCTGTTTCGCTGTATTAAAAGTGAACATGCAATACAAACAAAGACTGACTTAGCTTTTTTAATTCATGATTGTTCATAGAAAAACTAGCGCTGTTTATTATTTATTTTTAGCATTTGCAGCTGGTGCATAAACGGGAGCAAGTGAAGCTGGCATACATTTTGTTATTAAGAATAACAGACCACTGTTTTTTTTGTTTTTTTGTTTTGTTTTGTTTTTTACAGATATTAGCCTACAATAAAAGCATCTGCCATCTGAAACATTTCTGAAACAGAATATAATTCACAAAAAAAGTTCCTGTAGGCTATCCTTGTGTTTTTCTATTTATGACAATTATTTTAAAAAGCAACAGATAGGACGAGAAAGAGTGCTGTCCCGAACATCAGCAGGACGTTTTTTTTTATATTAAGTCGTAAATATTACATGACTTACATTTTGCTCTATATATCGGCAACGAAAATAGTTCCAAATAAATCTATAAATCGTTGCTCATCTTTGAGAAACAGTTTCCCTGACTGAAAACTTTCCATAGGCCTACGTTTAGCGGCTTTAGATGCTCTCTGAAGCGCAGACAGAGGAGCGAAACATAACGATGTCTCTTGTCAAAAAAACTGCTTCTTTCAGCAGGTTATTTTCGCTATGTAATATGTATTGATTGAAAAAATGGAGAATAATAAAATTCGGATTTCAAACGCAACGCCGAGTTTATGAAACTCAAATTAAGATTATATTTACAGTGAATTTAGTTTTAACATTTAATTTTGTCTTTTGATGAGATTTACAAATATATATTCTTAGAGCCAAGAATTTCCATGGGAATAAATCCATATTAGCCTAATGTGCTAATTAATGTGTGTTGTCATTGACAAATAAATAAATATACAGTTTACATATCTATATATAGAAAGAAAAATATTTCCAAAACAGTACGCACACACACACACACACACACACACACACACTGAAAAAAAGGTTTTCATTCATCCAATTAAAAAAAATGTAGGGTTCACATCTATATTTTATAACTTGAGCCAATGAAAAATAAATAACTTGCCCTAACCAATATTTTCTATGTATTTTCTAAACCTTGGCACAAAGTATATTTTTCTTATTGAAGAAAGTCAATTAATTTAAATTCTGTTTTTGATCTAAACAAAAATATATAGATTTAATATAATAAAAAATCACATTTAAGAAATATGTATTAGACATTATTTGTTTTCTCCAATCAAATAGATATAGATTTAATTATACAATTATTTCTCATTTTTAAAAATACAAATTAATTGAAATGATTTATTTTAAACAAACAAAAAGATATGGATTTAATAAAACATGTTTACCATTAAGGAACATTTCTTAATATTTAATCTTGTCCAAAATAATTTAAAAAAGAAAGAATTTTCATTACATAGATATTTATTAACTTATACATTACTTACACATATCCACAATTTCAATACTCAAGTGTCAGATTTTCAACTTCTAAGAGCTGGCAAACATTGACCTTAGAAAACAACAGCCTTAACCGAGAACAATGCAGTGAATTAGGGAAATGTGACAATTTCTCAGTTTCATCACTACTAGAAATGCAGCTGTAGTCAGTATCTCACTATCTTCCTTTTTTTTTTTTTTTTTTCATCTATCTCTTGTTCTTCAAAGTATGTACTGTGACACGTCCACCCAGTTACCTTTACACGCACACATGCACACACGCACACACACAAACGCACGCATCTGTCAGTTCCTGACTGTATTGGTTTTGTTTTGGTTGTTTGTTTGTTTGTTTGTTTATTTGTTTTCCCTGTTTGTGATCCCAATTTATGTACATCTTGCAATAAAAAAAAATTAAAAATAAAAAGATTCTCACTATCTCTGTCCTCGTTGTATTTTATGATGCTACAAATGATATCAAACTGTAAAAAAAAAACATTGTTGAAAAGTCAAAAATTGGAATGGAAGTACAGAGTTGTTGCTATACACCGTCCCATTTCATCTCATTGGTGTAAACTGGCAGCTTTCAGAACGCTGCAGCACGTAGCATTGCGTAGAACGTGCACAAATTTTTGTGCAAAACATTTTTTTCTGTGCTCCAAATATTGTTTACTGCATCACTTTATATATTCATTAAGTATTATTGATTTGAAAAGTTTTAATATCATAATATTTAGAAAATGCATTAACGTTATCCCGTATGACATTTTGACTGGTGTCGTCACATGATTCTCAGTTAAACCGCTTAAAATACATTGTTTAAAATTGAGATTTTAGTAATAAGTAAAAAACACCCCCATAAAGATAATAACTACTTTGATGTGCAGTTTTAACCTTTTTGAATTTTTTATCAGTTGAAAACCTTATTTGTCACTGGCCCAGATATTCACAAGAAATACAGTTAATAACCAGTAATAGTTATATTAAGACTAGTGAGACAAGTGATAATGATATAATTTACGTTAATACTTATCATATGATATTATGAGCCTATAATATAGGCTACAAGACATAGGCCTACTATATATTACATATAATATATAGCCTATTAAAATACGTATGAAGTGTCTAAAAATGTATGTTTACTATAATAAAGTACCTGGAATAAACTTCTGGCATTTTTGGTTGATGTTATAGCGCACACAGTTGTTTCCGCACGGAAATATGATGGTTTGCTCATCAAAATACAACAAATTATTCCTCACTCCTGTCCGCAATCCGAATATATAATGAGACTGTGCCACTACAGTAGCCATCTTGACAAAATTATTAGCTAACAGTTTGTAGAAAAATACTATTTAAACGAGTTGTCTGGTTTGTTTGACGTTGAAATCTTGTTGAAATCTGTTTAACGCTGCAGTAGTGACTGGTCGAGATATGTGTTTAATGCCCGTGCGCTGGCTTCGCCGAGTAACCTTGAAATTGTACATTCGTCGAAAAACAAATATTTCTTAGTTGAGCTCTTAATGAAAAATATTTATATTTAACAATGTTTTGAACGAAAAAAATATTACCTGCAAAATAAAACAAATAATGGTAAAATGAATTGAAACTAAGACAAATGTTTTATTGGATGAGGTTGAAAACCTTTTATTAATGTGTACATGCATTCATATAAATCATGTACAATTTCAATTAAATATTTGAAATGACACAACATTTAGCAAATATGCTACATAAATAGTCAATTTGGTAGCAACTGGGTGGTTGCTGTGGGGAACACGGTGGAGCAAGTGTTCTCTGTGGGATCTTGGCAGGCACAGACACTCCCTTTTGGATATTCTTCTGCCTCTGCTGCTTAGGGATCCTGAGGTTTGCGGAAGACACAAGCACTGGTGCATTTTGCAAATGCTGCCTCAGCAGCTCAGGGTTTTTAGGATTTCTCCTCTTGGAGATCTTGTCTGGCATTGGTGCTCCATGTGAGGAGCATGTGAGCACCTTTGAGGAAGCCACTGGTGCCCTCTGTAGTGACTGGATGGGTGTGGGTGTTTCTAAAGCGGCCTTTTTCAGATGTTTAGTCAAATATTCGGGGATCCTGAGTTTTCCTCTTTTTTGGGACCCTATGGGCACAGGTGCTCCCTTTGGGCACGCAGCAGGCACAGGTGCTCCCTTTGGAGATGCAGCAGGCACAGGTGCTCCCTTTGGGCACGCAGCAGGCACAGGTGCTCCCTTTGGAGATGCAGCAGGCACAGGTGCTCGCTTTGGGGACACAACAGGCACAGGTGCTTCCTTTGGAGATGCAGCAGGCACAGGTGCTCGCTTTGGGGACACAACAGGCACAGGTGCTGAGTGCTGAGCTTTCTCCAATGTATCACCGAAGACCAGGGATGAGGTGAGATCCTCTTTTTTAGCACTGGGAGAGTTCTGCTGCCTCCACTGCTTCGTTGTCTTCAGTTCTCCCCCCTTATATTTCCCATCTGAGAAGCCCGAGTGCTGGGAATGAGCCTTCTCAGATGCTTCACTGAAGACCGGGGATGTGGGGCATGATGTTTCTCCTTCCTCCACTGTTTCCCACCACTGGTCTGAGATGAGGTCCTCATAGTCAGGATACTTAGATATGGGGTCTGAAACTTCCATTATCGCCCACCACCGCCCCGCAGCAAGGGCTGTAGTGAGCTCATCTGACAATTCAGTTGATGAGGACTGCTCTGCACTCTCAAAAATGGTGGGCATGGTTGACATACTCGAAAATGAACTAGAAGTGAACAATACTTCTTGCAATTTATATCTGTGAAACACTATGAAAGAAAGAGAAACAGAAGAGATTATTTGAATAATCAATTTTGTATCAATTTCCCTACTAATATGCACAACTCAGATGCACATAATGTAAATGTATATAGTAATTTCACAATCGCCTACTCGCTACAAGAAGAATAAATCCGCGGCACTGTTTATACTCACGATCATTATGACGTAACAGTCGACAGTTGACGTCACAGTCGGCCACACGAATTGACGTCACAGTCAGCCACCCGAGTTGACGTCACAGTCAGCCACCCGAGTTGACGTAACAGTCGGTCACACGAGTGACGTCACAGTCGACCACAAGAGTTTGAGAGGAATGGAAGACCTAGGCTGTTTCGCTGTATTAAAAGTGAACATGCAATACAAACAAAGACTGACTTAGCTTTTTTAATTCATGATTGTTCATAGAAAAACTAGCGCTGTTTATTATTTATTTTTAGCATTTGCAGCTGGTGCATAAACGGGAGCAAGTGAAGCTGGCATACATTTTGTTATTAAGAATAACAGACCACTGTTTTTTTTTTGTTTTGTTTTTTTGTTTTGTTTTTTTACAGATATTAGCCTACAATAAAAGCATCTGCCATCTGAAACATTTCTGAAACAGAATATAATTCACAAAAAAAGTTCCTGTAGGCTATCCTTGTGTTTTTCTATTTATGACAATTATTTAAAAAAGCAACAGATAGGACGAGAAAGAGTGCTGTCCCGAACATCAGCAGGACGTTTTTTTTTTATATTAAGTCGTAAATATTACATGACTTACATTTTGCTCTATATATCGGCAACGAAAATAGTTCCAAATAAATCTATAAATCGTTGCTCATCTTTGAGAAACAGTTTCCCTGACTGAAAACTTTCCATAGGCCTACACTGTAAAAAATTTGGAGTAGGATTTACTTGAAAAAAGCTTGCTAATTTTTTTCACTCTGAAAATGCTAGTAAATTTACAAAGTTTGCCAAGTAAAAACCTAAACATTTATTAGTAGCTTTAATTAGAAATCTTTAAGTTAAATTTACTTGGAATATGGAATTAAGTAAACTTTACTTAACCTAGTTAAGTGAAAGTAACAAAGATAATAAGTAATTTTAACTTGGCTAGTAAAAGGTTGATTGATATCGATTTAGTTGAATATTCCTTTGCATTACATTTCACTCAAACAATAATATTGAATTATACCAATCATTTATAGTATGTGCTTTACTTAGATTATCTAAGTAATTTATAAGACATCATGTCAGATGTTAAGTCTCATGTGAATGCAAATACAGTACCTCAATACTTCGTAGACAATACACAATGACGGTAACATTTGATGGATCATTTTTGTGTTTGAATGTGTCATTTTGAGCAGAAAATTTACTCAAAATGTCACAAAATGGCAAGTTACTAATCCTGACAACAAAAGCAATGATAAAACAGTGTAAATACAGCTGGAAAACAGTGAAAAATGAACCTCATTAATTATTCAAGGTCCAGTGCATGATGGGAACCCCAGTATCAGAAAAGTTGAGTAATTTTTACTTAATTTTATTGAGTTGATATTTACGCTTTCATTTCTACTCGCTTGAAATAAGTACTGATATGGAATTTACTTAGTTTTTTAAATTCTTGCCTGGACTAACTTTTTCATGTAAATTACATTGTTTTTTTTCAGTAGTATTTACTTCACCAAAAAATCATTTTTTACAGTGTACGTTTAGCGGCTTTAGATGCTCTCTGAAGCGCAGACAGAGGAGCGAAACATAACGATGTCTCTTGTCAAAAAAACTGCTTCTTTCAGCAGGTTATTTTCGCTATGTAATATGTATTGATTGAAAAAATGGAGAATAATAAAATTCGGATTTCAAACGCAACGCCGAGTTTATGAAACTCAAATTAAGATTATATTTACAGTGAATTTAGTTTTAACATTTAATTTTGTCTTTTGATGAGATTTACAAATATATATTCTTAGAGCCAAGAATTTCCATGGGAATAAATCCATATTAGCCTAATGTGCTAATTAATGTGTGTTGTCATTGACAAATAAATAAATATACAGTTTACATATCTATATATAGAAAGAAAAATATTCCCAAAACAGTACGCACACACACACACACACACACACACACACACACACACACTGAAAAAAAGGTTTTCATTCATCCAATTAAAAAAAATGTAGGGTTCACATCTATATTTTATAACTTGAGCCAATGAAAAATAAATAACTTGCCCTAACCAATATTTTCTATGTATTTTCTAAACCTTGGCACAAAGTATATTTTTCTTATTGAAGAAAGTCAATTAATTTAAATTCTGTTTTTGATCTAAACAAAAATATATAGATTTAATATAATAAAAAATCACATTTAAGAAATATGTATTAGACATTATTTGTTTTCTCCAATCAAATAGATATAGATTTAATTATACAATTATTTCTCATTTTTAAAAATACAAATTAATTGAAATGATTTATTTTAAACAAACAAAAAGATATGGATTTAATAAAACATGTTTACCATTAAGGAACATTTCTTAATATTTAATCTTGTCCAAAATAATTAAAAAAAGAAAGAATTTTCATTACATAGATATTTATTAACTTATACATTACTTACACATATCCACAATTTCAGTACTCAAGTGTCAGATTTTCAACTTCTAAGAGCTGGCAAACATTGACCTTAGAAAACAACAGCCTTAACCGAGAACAATGCAGTGAATTAGGGAAATGTGACAATTTCTCAGTTTCATCACTACTAGAAATGCAGCTGTAGTCAGTATCTCACTATCTTCCTTTTTTTTTTTTTTTTTTCATCTATCTCTTGTTCTTCAAAGTATGTACTGTGACACGTCCACCCAGTTACCTTTACACGCACACATGCACACACGCACACACACAAACGCACGCATCTGTCAGTTCCTGACTGTATTGGTTTTGTTTTGGTTGTTTGTTTGTTTGTTTATTTGTTTTCCCTGTTTGTGATCCCAATTTATGTACATCTTGCAATAAAAAAAATAAATAAAAAAAAAGATTCTCACTATCTCTGTCCTCGTTGTATTTTATGATGCTACAAATGATATCCAACTGTAAAAAAAAAACATTGTTGAAAAGTCAAAAATTGGAATGGAAGTACAGAGTTGTTGCTATACACCGTCCCATTTCATCTCATTGGTGTAAACTGGCAGCTTTCAGAACGCTGCAGCACGTAGCATTGCGTAGAACGTGCACACATTTTTGTGCAAAACATTTTTTTCTGTGCTCCAAATATTGTTTACTGCATCACTTTATATATTCATTAAGTATTATTGATTTGAAAAGTTTTAATATCATAATATTTAGAAAATGCATTAACGTTATCCCGTATGACATTTTGACTGGTGTCGTCACATGATTCTCAGTTAAACCGCTTAAAATACATTGTTTAAAATTGAGATTTTAGTAATAAGTAAAAAACACCCCCATAAAGATAATAACTACTTTGATGTGCAGTTTTAACCTTTTAGAATTTTTTATCAGTTGAAAACCTTATTTGTCACTGGCCCAGATATTCACAAGAAATACAGTTAATAACCAGTAATAGTTATATTAAGACTAGTGAGACAAGTGATAATGATATAATTTACGTTAATACTTATCATATGATATTATGAGCCTATAATATAGGCTACAAGACATAGGCCTACTATATATTACATATAATATATAGCCTATTAAAATACGTATGAAGTGTCTAAAAATGTATGTTTACTATAATAAAGTACCTGGAATAAACTTCTGGCATTTTTGGTTGATGTTATAGCGCACACAGTTGTTTCCGCACGGAAATATGATGGTTTGCTCATCAAAATACAACAAATTATTCCTCACTCCTGTCCGCAATCCGAATATATAATGAGACTGTGCCACTACAGTAGCCATCTTGACAAAATTATTAGCTAACAGTTTGTAGAAAAATACTATTTAAACGAGTTGTCTGGTTTGTTTGACGTTGAAATCTTGTTGAAATCTGTTTAACGCTGCAGTAGTGACTGGTCGAGATATGTGTTTAATGCCCGTGCGCTGGCTTCGCCGAGTAACCTTGAAATTGTACATTCGTCGAAAAACAAATATTTCTTAGTTGAGCTCTTAATGAAAAATATTTATATTTAACAATGTTTTGAACGAAAAAAATATTACCTGCAAAATAAAACAAATAATGGTAAAATGAATTGAAACTAAGACAAATGTTTTATTGGATGAGGTTGAAAACCTTTTATTAATGTGTACATGCATTCATATAAATCATGTACAATTTCAATTAAATATTTGAAATGACACAACATTTAGCAAATATGCTACATAAATAGTCAATTTGGTAGCAACTGGGTGGTTGCTGTGGGGAACACGGTGGAGCAAGTGTTCTCTGTGGGATCTTGGCAGGCACAGACACTCCCTTTTGGATATTCTTCTGCCTCTGCTGCTTAGGGATCCTGAGGTTTGCGGAAGACACAAGCACTGGTGCATTTTGCAAATGCTGCCTCAGCAGCTCAGGGTTTTTAGGATTTCTCCTCTTGGAGATCTTGTCTGGCATTGGTGCTCCATGTGAGGAGCATGTGAGCACCTTTGAGGAAGCCACTGGTGCCCTCTGTAGTGACTGGATGGGTGTGGGTGTTTCTAAAGCGGCCTTTTTCAGATGTTTAGTCAAATATTCGGGGATCCTGAGTTTTCCTCTTTTTTGGGACCCTATGGGCACAGGTGCTCCCTTTGGGCACGCAGCAGGCACAGGTGCTCCCTTTGGAGATGCAGCAGGCACAGGTGCTTCACTGAAGACCGGGGATGTGGGGCATGATGTTTCTCCTTCCTCCACTGTTTCCCACCACTGGTCTGAGATGAGGTCCTCATAGTCAGGATACTCAGATATGGGGTCTGAAACTTCCATTATCGCCCACCACCGCCCCGCAGCAAGGGCTGTAGTGAGCTCATCTGACAATTCAGTTGATGAGGACTGCTCTGCACTCTCAAAAATGGTGGGCATGGTTGACATACTCGAAAATGAACTAGAAGTGAACAATACTTCTTGCAATTTATATCTGTGAAACACTATGAAAGAAAGAGAAACAGAAGAGATTATTTGAATAATCAATTTTGTATCAATTTCCCTACTAATATGCACAACTCAGATGCACATAATGTAAATGTATATAGTAATTTCACAATCGCCGACTCGCTACAAGAAGAATAAATCCGCGGCACTGTTTATACTCACGATCATTATGACGTAACAGTCGACAGTTGACGTCACAGTCGGCCACACGAATTGACGTCACAGTCTGCCACCCGAGTTGACGTCACAGTCAGCCACCCGAGTTGACGTCACAGTCAGCCACCCGAGTTGACGTAACAGTCGGCCACACGAGTGACGTCACAGTCGACCACAAGAGTTTGAGAGGAATTGAAGACCTAGGCTGTTTCGCTGTATTAAAAGTGAACATGCAATACAAACAAAGACTGACTTAGCTTTTTTAATTCATGATTGTTCATAGAAAAACTAGCGCTGTTTATTATTTATTTTTAGCATTTGCAGCTGGTGCATAAACGGGAGCAAGTGAAGCTGGCATACATTTTGTTATTAAGAATAACAGACCACTGTTTTTTTTGTTTTTTTGTTTTGTTTTGTTTTTTTACAGATATTAGCCTACAATAAAAGCATCTGCCATCTGAAACATTTCTGAAACAGAATATAATTCACAAAAAAAGTTCCTGTAGGCTTTCCTTGTTTTTTTCTATTTATGACCATTATTTAAAAAAGCAACAGATAGGACGAGAAAGAGTGCTGTCCCGAACATCAGCATGACGTTTTTTTTTATATTAAGTCGTAAATATTACATGACTTACATTTTGCTCTATATATCGGCAACGAAAATAGTTCCAAATAAATCTATAAATCGTTGCTCATCTTTGAGAAACAGTTTCCCTGACTGAAAACTTTCCATAGGCCTACGTTTAGCGGCTTTAGATGCTCTCTGAAGCGCAGACAGAGGAGCGAAACATAACGATGTCTCTTGTCAAAAAAACTGCTTCTTTCAGCAGGTTATTTTCGCTATGTAATATGTATTGATTGAAAAAATGGAGAATAATAAAATTCGGATTTCAAACGCAACGCCGAGTTTATGAAACTCAAATTAAGATTATATTTACAGTGAATTTAGTTTTAACATTTAATTTTGTCTTTTGATGAGATTTACAAATATATATTCTTAGAGCCAAGAATTTCCATGGGAATAAATCCATATTAGCCTAATGTGCTAATTAATGTGTGTTGTCATTGACAAATAAATAAATATACAGTTTACATATATAGAAAGAAAAATATTTCCAAAACAATACACACACACACACACACACACACACACACACACACACACACACACACACACTGAAAAAAAGGTTTTCATTCATCCAATTAAAAAAAATGTAGGGTTCACATCTATATTTTATAACTTGAGCCAATGAAAAATAAATAACTTGCCCTAACCAATATTTTCTATGTATTTTCTAAACCTTGGCACAAAGTATATTTTTCTTATTGAAGAAAGTCAATTAATTTAAATTCTGTTTTTGATCTAAACAAAAATATATAGATTTAATATAATAAAAAATCACATTTAAGAAATATGTATTAGACATTATTTGTTTTCTCCAATCAAATAGATATAGGTTTAATTATACAATTATTTCTCATTTTTAAAAATACAAATTAATTGGAATGATTTATTTTAAACAAACAAAAAGATATGGATTTAATAAAACATGTTTACCATTACGGAACATTTCTTAATATTTAATCTTGTCCAAAATAATTAAAAAAAGAAAGAATTTTCATTACATAGATATTTATTAACTTATACATTACTTACA
Organism: Leuciscus leuciscus; assembly: GCF_965113295.1. NCBI lineage: Eukaryota > Metazoa > Chordata > Actinopteri > Cypriniformes > Leuciscidae > Leuciscus > Leuciscus leuciscus. Next base: position 230,173 of record NW_028118542.1, on the reverse strand, counting down.
CATATCCACAATTTCAGTACTCAAGTGTCAGATTTTCAACTTCTAAGAGCTGGCAAACATTGACCTTAGAAAACAACAGCCTTAACCGAGAACAATGCAGTGAATTAGGGAAATGTGACAATTTCTCAGTTTCATCACTACTAGAAATGCAGCTGTAGTCAGTATCTCACTATCTTCCTTTTTTTTTTTTTTTTCATCTATCTCTTGTTCTTCAAAGTATGTACTGTGACACGTCCACCCAGTTACCTTTACACGCACACATGCACACACACACACACACACACACACACACACACACAAACGCACGCATCTGTCATTTCCTGACTGTATTGGTTTTGTTTTGGTTGTTTGTTTGTTTATTTGTTTTCCCTGTTTGTGATCCCAATTTATGTACATCTTGCAATAAAAAGATTCTCACTATCTCTGTCCTCGTTGTATTTTATGATGCTACAAATGATATCCAACTGTAAAAAAAACATTGTTGAAAAGTCAAAAATTGGAATGGAAGTACAGAGTTGTTGCTATACACCGTCCCATTTCATCTCATTGGTGTAAACTGGCAGCTTTCAGAACGCTGCAGCACGTAGCATTGCGTAGAACGCCGAACCATAGCCAGCCACTCAAACATGACATCATTTACGGGAGTAAACTGGGATGTGTGGGAACCCAGAATTAAGCTCTATTGTAGAGCTGGTCACAGAGCCTCTTGACATTGTTTGTCATGCCTTTTGGGTCCATGATGACTTTCTGGATATATTCAAATGTCTTGGGATATTCCAGACTGAATAAGGCATAAAGAAGGCCCAGGAGAATGGCAACAGCATTTGCGACAGACAGCAAGTCGCTCAGAACCTCTTGTCCCTCAAGTATGATGCCAATGTTTGTGGGTACAGCTTGTGCATCTCTGATGACGAAGATTGCCATGCTTTCTTGCTGAAGATTTTTTTCAGCCTCTTCCTTCTCCGACACCTGGAAAAGAATTTAGGAAAAGAATAAGGAATCGATAAAGCTTGGGTTTCCCCCAGATTAACCTCTTAACATTCAGACGGCCCGCAGGCTAATACCGTATATTCTTATATTCAGGCCAGCTAATACCGTATTGGCCTGAATATAAGACCACCCCCTATTTTTCACTCATTTTTGAAAAACAGCTTTTTGAAGACCAAATCTTGTTTTTATACAGAGTATTATTTCATTTGAAAATTTAACAAAAGAATGTTGGGTTCACAGTTTTTAGATTTCCAAAGGCATCTATGACTGTCAGCTTGAAAGGAATGCAGCATGGAATGTGAATAGGGGTTTATGTAATGTGAATTTGTGGTTAAATGGTTTATTGAAAAAATTGTGTCTCTGTCTTTATTTTTTTTGATCAGAAGTTTTAACCCAGGCTCATTGGAAATACGTTACTCTGGGTACTTTTTTGCAAACCCTGAAATACGTACCTGAAAGTACATTTCCCTGCACTTTCTGGGTGAAACGTCCACTAGAGGCACTATGTCCAAGTCACGTGACTTTCAAGATTCCGGTCGCGAGAACAAAATAACATGGCGGACATTTCTATCATTTTTAGTGAAAAAAAAACAATATTTTGAGTTAGATTCTGGATAAAAATAAGTTTTGATTACATTTCTAGCGAGAAATATATATTTTATTTTCATAATATTCATTCAGTGAATGTACATACACTGTAAAAAGTGAGCAGTTGGATCAACTTAAAAAAAATGTACTCAAAAAAGAAATTAAGAATTTAAGAAATTAAGAAAGAAATGAAGTTTTCTCAACTTAAATTATCACGAAAACGTGATAATTTAAGTTGAGAAAACTTAATTTCTTTAGGTGTTACCAATTGAAGTCTTTTTTTTTAAGTTGATCCAACTGTTCACTTTTTACAGTGTAATCACTCGCTTTAACAAGTTTTGCCAGAACCTTACGATATGTAGCCAAGGCTAAGTTTCAGTCAGGTGATTGTTTTATGTAGACTACTCCGTGAAACGTACTACAGCAAGTTAACGTTAGTGAGCATGAGGACACCCAGCTGAGCTTCAATTAACCCTGGTAAAAAAAAATAGTACGTTGACCCCATAATCATATCTATATTATATACATACATATTCTTTTGAATTTTACATATAGGCTACATATAGAGGGGACTGCTCACATTTAGGCTAATTAATAACGTTTTATTATTTTTGTTATCAGTGAATGTAAGCAAATATAAATAGTCTTACATTGAACATTCACAGACTGATCAGGCTACGATCAGCATCGTAAATGCTTTAGATATTTATGGGGTTATATATTTATTTATTTATTTATAGAGTAGTGAGCAACGGCGAATGTGATCCACACTCCATATCAGAAGGTGGCGGTAATGCACACTTAAAAGTTGTTTGACAACTGCAATTTAAAAAAAGAAGAAGACCCGCTGCCTGGCTGTGAATTTACAGGCCTATACCTGTAAATAACCATCTGTAAACCTGAAAACCATTCTGTAATAATGGCCACCAATCATTTCTCTGATCCATCTGCAGAAGACATGGAAAAGGAATTTGAACTCGACATCGATGAAATAATGTCTGATTTGCAGGAGTTGCAGGAAGTAAATTGTCTCTTGAAATGTCTGTAAGTATTGATACTGTTCGTTTTGTAGCATTTTATTCTGATAACATATATCATTATGGCTAGGAGGATACTGCTCTTAAATCACGACCTAAAAAAAAAGAAAGACGTTCCAAGGATCAGATGGAAAAAAAGAGACAAAAGTGGTAATTTGGTGTATACAAAAAGAGAAGCCAAACAAGGAAAAGGAGGTAAGTGATAATATCATGTTTATTTTCTCTTAATGTTTCTGTTTTCAAAAATCGTATAGAGGCTTATCACTTTTACACTGGTACGTTACAGGTAAATCCAGAGCTTCAGTGGTCCATGCATCAACAAGCAACCAAACTTTGATTGATCCTGGTAAGCCGATTGTGTCCATTTAGTAGTTTATAAAAGAGCCAATCAAAAATACAATAATGGGTTTACTGATTTAAAAAAAATATATATTCTAGTAAATTCAAGTGCTGCTGACTCTGAGTCTATGAATGAGGATTGTTCAGATACACGCATCAATGCACAGTGTGCTATTGGTAAGTAACAAAAGTCTTCCATCTTGTCAAAACCATTATCTGTGTTTTGATCAATTATAATAGATAATGACTTTGTTTTTTATATGACTTTTGGCTTTTAAGATATACAGTTACATCAGCTCCATGATGCACTTATCTCAGAGAAAAGTATGTCTGCATCTCACAACTGGACAGTAAGAAAAATAGTGTCTGAAAACCATTGGATGGAAGCAAGACAAAAGCTCTTGGACTGCTCGCTTGCCTCGGACAGGGTATTTTCCGTATCTTGTGATCACTGCAGAGTGAATGCAGCAGTGATAAGGTGCAAGGACTGTTTGCCAAAACCACATTACTGCGACAACTGTGATGTGTCAACCCACCAATACCTTGTTTTGCATAACAGGGAGTGTTTTTTAGATTTTCTTTTTAAACCTATTCCTCCATCAAATGTCATAAAGAACATCAATGGCCAACACACATTATGTGAGCAAGGTAAGTAAAACATTTTTAAGATGTGTTGTCTAAAAATCTAAGTCATATGTTAGTTATGTTCTTTTTTTTCTTTTCTTTAGCATGTTTGTTACCCATCCAACAACCGCAAAACATTTGCAGTTGTGTGGCTCAAAACATGTCTGTAAGTGCTGGCCGATTAGTACATCTCATCAACATAAATGGTATGTACTCCTTAAAACCAAAGTATTTACTCAATCCAAAATTTTTGATATTCAGGCTTGTCACTAACTTATTTGGACTGTATTGTAGGTCGCTATGACCTCTCTTTGCCTGTTTGGCGCTGCATTACATGCCACAAAACATGGACACCTGAGCTGCAGGACCTTATCCAAAGTGGTTACTGGCCAGGCTCTTTTGCATTTCAAACTATATATCAGATTGACCTATTTACATCTTTTGAGCAGTTCAAAGTCACTGCACCAGGCCTCTCAAGACAAGCCTTTGTGAACATGTTAGGTCACGGACATTTGGACGGGTACTTTTAAAAAATTACAATTAATTTTGTTAATGAACTTTTCCTTATCCCCAATTAATTTTAGTTTTTTTTTTCACTGCTAGATTGATACTATTTGTGGCAAAACATTCCAAAAAGCATTTTTGGAATGGACTTATTGTCGTCATGAGAAAGAGAAGCTCAGTGGAGTCGATCATTTCTTGTGCCCTGCATGTGTCCCAGATGCAGTTGCTGTGTCTGCAGATGGAAACCGTAAACTATACCGGTTTAACAAAGCCAAAGAGTAATAGCATAACTAATATATTAAAGGAATATTTCTATACATGTTTAGTGTATATTGGCCCTCTAATCCAATTTGTTCCACTGTAATTAATATAGAGTAGAGGAGCAGCCTTTCTACGAAGGTATTTTCATTTCCAAGGATGAAGATGTGGCAGCATTTGTTGATTTCATTCAGCAAAACACCAACCCTGTATGTTTCCATCATTTTATTAGTATTTTCGTTGTTTAACTGTATATATGTTCCCTTTCAAGGGAACTCCCGTTGCGTCGAAAAGCTGACGCTATGGGAACGCTTTGCGTGATGACGTCTTGAAGCACATGTAAAATCAGTCCAATGGTGTGGCGGAACGTCAGAGGCGGGTGACGTCACGTACCAGGAAGCTATAAAAGCCGGCCCGAAACAGAAAACGAAAGCTTTCTGAGTCTTCAGTTGCGCTCTGTGTTGAATCTGTCCTTGTTATTTGGTGTTGTCTGTCTATATTATATATATATATTCAGTATGGCGAGCAAGCAGCAGTTTAGAGTGTGTGTCCATCCCTGCCCGCGTTATTTAACGGGAGGTGATACTCACACTCTTTGTGTTGTTTGTTTGGGTGAGGAGCATGCCCAGTCAGCACTCGAGGGTGGTGACTGTGTGCATTGCGACGCGCTTCCATTGCGCACGCTCCGATCCCGCTTGGCTCGGTTCAATCCCGATCGCGTTCCCCAGGGCTCGGGTCCCGCCGCGGCTGAGGCTCGGCGGCGATCTCAGACCTGGGGTTCGCAAATGGATCTGTCAGTGGATGTTGAGACGGGCTCTGCCTTATCTCAGCATCAATCTGACAGATCCAGTGCCTCTCATCAGGGTGTGGAAGCACGCATTGCGGTTTCTTCCCCCCCGATAGAGGCACCAATACTGCAACTGTCCAGCTCTGAGGAGTTGGATGTTGTGAGTATTGAAGCTGAGTCTGAGGATTCGCCACCTCAGTCTCATGCGTTTGAGGAACTGCTCGATGTTATTACTAGAGCAGTTGACAGACTATCTATTGAGTGGCCAGAGGATAGGCAGGACGTTCGTTCGAAAAGTAAGCTCGACGAACGCTTCCTGCCATCTCGTACACAGCCTCAGCGAAGAAGCCTTCCGTTTTTCCCCGATCTCCACACCGAGGTGTCGAAATCGTGGGGAAAACCGGTTTCATACAGAGTGTATGCACCACAAACATCCCACTATTCTTCCATTCACAAATATAAAGAATATGGTTATGGGGAGATGCCGAAGGTGGAGGAGACGCTTGCGAGCTATCTTTTTCCAGCAACGGCATCTTCCCTGAAAGCTCCTTCACTTCCCTCTAAGCCAGTAAAATTCACATCATCTCTGGTTCATAAATCGTATGCAGCCGCTGGTCAAGCTGCAGCGTGTCTGCATACGATGTCTATTATGCAAGCCTATCAGGCAGAATTATTGGGGGATTTAGAGGAGGGCGGGGGAATTGGTCCTGACACAGTGGCTGAACTACGCAGAGCCACAGATCTGTCTCTCAGGGCCACCAAGGAGACCGCTAAATCAATCGGGCGGTCTATGGCAGCCCTGGTGGCCACTGAGAGGCATCTGTGGCTCAATTTGAGCGATATAAAAGAGAAAGAAAAGCACGTTCTCTTAGATGCTCCGGTTTCCACTGTTGGTTTATTTGGTGATGCAGTAAACAGTGCGGTAGCTAAATCTCAGGAAGCTGCTAAACAGGCAGCTGCATTACAAAAACTTCTCCCCCGCCGTTCTTTCATTGAGGCTGCTGAGCGGGAGCAGCCTCACTCCTCTAAAAAGAGCGCTGAACATCGTGCCACTCAAAAACAGAGTGTGTCCTCTCGTGCTCCCCCACAAAAATCTCGGGGACACGGAGGGCGCTCTCAAACCCAGCAGTCTTCGAGGGGTAAAACGGATCTGCGGACCGTTATTACCGCCAAGAAGGCTGCTGGGAAAAAGTCCTGATGTCTGAGGGCTCAGGACAAATGAGGGTAGTCCCCCCGAAGCAGAGCGGTTAACACCTCTTTTCACGGTGCCCGTCTCTCTTCGGTGCCCTCAGGGGACCGTTCTGCCAACCCTGCCACCTCTGGTGTTACAGGGCGCAGCGGTCTCCGGCGAGCACATATCTCAAGGTCCACCCGGAAACGTAGTGGCCTCGGGATGCCCGCCCCCTCTGAGGAGGGTGCTAGAGCAGTCTGTTTGGTCGTTCCCTGCCGGTGCGCCGTTACAGGGCGACGAACCGACTACTCAACAGCAGGAGAAAAATACGGTGCCGTCTCTCTTCGGTGCCCTCAGGGGACCGTTCTGCCAACCCTGCCGCCTCCGGTGTTACAGGGCGCAGCGGTCTCCGGCGAGCACATATCTCAAGGTCCACCCGGAAACGTAGTGGCCTCGGGATGCCCGCCCCCTCTGAGGAGGGTGCTGGAGCAGTCTGTTTGGTCGTTCCCTGCCGGTGCGCCGTTACAGGGCGACGAACCGACTACTCAACAGCAACAAAATCCAGAAACCAGTCTCGAGAGACTGGTACCTCTAGTAGAATCTTTGACAGCGTGGAAGCTACTGTCAAATGTTTCTCGTTGGGTCCTGCAGACCGTGGAAAAAGGGTATTAGATACAATTCTATTAACGCCCACCGCGGTTTATGGGGGTCCTGCCCACAGTGCTGGGCCCCGAGCAGGTTCTGGTTATGGAACAGGAAGTAAACACTCTGTTAGAGAAAGGGGCCATAGAATATGTACCCCCCTCCAACAGGGAAACCGGGTTTTACAACCGGTACTTCATAGTTCCAAAAAAGGACGGGGGATTGCGTCCCATTTTAGATCTTCGAGTTCTGTACGAGTACATGCAGCTCAAGTTCAAAATGTTAACCTTGAGACAAATCGTGCCACAGATCAGGTCCGAGGACTGGTTTGTCACGATAGACCTCAAGGACGCATATTTCCATCCGTCCGTGTCATTGGAAGTTCCTGAGGTTTGCTTTCGGGGGCAAAGCATACCAATATCGAGTTCTTCCATTCGGCCTAGCTTTATCACCCCGCACTTTCACCAAATGCGTGGATGCAGCTCTGGCGCCTCTGCGCCTCCGGGGTATTCGCATCACGAACTACATCGACGATTGGTTGATTTTAGCTCAGTCGCATTAGATGGCGGTTCAACATCGAGATGTTGTTCTCGCCCATATGAAAGAGTTGGGGTTACGGCTGAACGCCAAGAAGAGTGTGCTTTCTCCATTTTAGAGGACCACTTTTTTAGGCGTGGTTTGGGATTCAGTGTCGATGCAGGCGCGCCTGTCATCGCCACGCTTCGATTCCATCCTGGCAGCTGTGAGAAGTGTAAAGCTAGGCCAGCTACTCACTGTCAAACAGTTCCAGAGACTGTTGGGTTTCATGGCAGCAGCTTCCAACGGGATACCTTTTGGACTGCTGCACATGAGGCCCCTGCAGTGGTGGCTCAGGACCAGAGGGTTTTTCCCCGAGGGGCAACCCATTTCGCACAATCAAGGTCACGCGGTGATGCCTACGTGCCTTGGTTATGTGGAAGAAACCTTGGTTCCTGTCCCAGGGCCCAGTGCTGGGAGCTCCTTGTCGTCGCAAACTGCTAACGACGGATGCTTCCCTCACGGGTTGGGGAGCGATCCTGAGGGTCGCTCATCTCAAGGTCTGTGGGAAGACCATCATCGTTCCTGGCATTCTATAGCCTAGAGATGTTAGCTGTCTTCCGGGCTCTGAGGAGCTTTATCACAGGTCTCAGGGGACACCATGTGTACTACATACGGACAACACGTCGGTAGTCGCCTATATCAAGGGGGTTTGCGCTGGCATGCCATATCCTCTTGTGGTCCCAGGGGAAGTTGCTGTCACTCAAGGCAGCCTACATCCCCGGGGTCCAGAATATAGGAGCAGACACTCTGTCGAGACAGGGGCCGAGGCCCGGGGAATGGTGGCTCCACCCCCGAGGTGGTGGAGCTGATATGGAAATTATAAGTGGATCTGTTTGCGTCTCGATAGACGTCTCACTGTCCACTTTGGTTCTCCTTCACGCATCCAGCTCCTCTGGGACTGGATGCTATGGTACAGACGTGGCCGAGGCTACGTCTGTACGCCTTTCCCCCAGTTGCTCTGCTCCCGGGAGTTCTGGAAAGAGTTCGCAGGGACCGGGTTTGCCTGCTTTTTATAGCCCCGCGCTGGCCGGGCAGAGTATGGTTTCCCGATATTGTGTCCCTCCTCGACGGGCATCCTCTGGAGTTACCCGTCAGGAGGGACCTTCTGTCCCAGGCAGAGGGCTCGATATTTCACCCTCGGCCAGAACTGTGGAACCTGTGGGCTTGGCCTCTGAGGGGGCCCAGCTCATAGAGTCAGGTCTCTCAACCGAGGTTGTTGAGACCATTCTACAGTCCAGAGCTCCCTCCACGAGGAAACTTTATGCCCTGAAGTGGAGAGTATTCACTTCTTGGTGTAGTGACCGTCGGTTGGACCCAGTCCACTGCCCAATTGGTACAGTGCTGGAGTTCCTGCAGGAACGGTTCACTGCAGGTCTGACCCCGTCCACTTTAAAGGTCTATGTGGCGGCCATAGGTGCTTACCACAGTCCTTTGGGTGGAATGTCTGTGGGGAAAGACCCCTTGGTATCTCGTTTCCTTCGTGGCACTTGGAGGTCCTCCTCCCTTTCGAAATCGGACCAGGAGGCGAATAATTTGCTTTGCCCTGTTCGGGCGTTAGACGCGTATGTCCACAGAGCTGCCCTGTGGCGTAAAAGTGACTTTTGCTCCCCTAACAAGGGAGGTCCAGTGTCTAAGCAAAGGATGAGCAAGTGGGTGGTTGAGACTATCTCACTGGCTTATGAGGCGGCTGGACAGCCTTCTCCTTTGGCTGTCCGGTCGCTCTCTACTAGGAGTATGGCGGCCTCTAAGGCCCTTATATCAGGAGTATCGTTACAGGACGTCTGTGATGCGGCAGGCTGGTCCTCACCGCACACCTTCGTCAGGTTCTACTCTCTGGATTTAGACTCTACTCTAGGGTCTCATGTTTTGTCTTCTTAGTGCTGCTCACATGATTACACACAGGACAGACATTTGTAGCTATGGAGGCGTTGGTATAGACGTTCCCATAGCGTCAGCTTTTCGACGCAACGGGAGTTCCCTTGAAAGGGAACGCCTCGGTTACGACTGTAACCTCGGTTCCCTGAAGAGGGAACGAGCGTTGCGTCGCCTTGCCATATCTCCTTCATGCCTGTCAGCGCGACTTCAGACTTTACGAAGCTTTCGTTTTCTGTTTCGGGCCGGCTTTTATAGCTTCCTGGTACGTGACGTCACCCGCCTCTGACGTTCCGCCACACCATTGGACTGATTTTACATGTGCTTCAAGACGTCATCACGCAAAGCGTTCCCATAGCGTCAGCTTTTCGACGCAACGCTCGTTCCCTCTTCAGGGAACCGAGGTTACAGTCGTAACCGAGGCGTTATACATCTTTACTGATAATGTTGTTTATTATTATGATTATTACTGTCTTGCAGGTAAAAGGGAGAGGCACATGTGGACAGTCGACATGGGCTGCTGCCAGGGAGACCTCAAAAAAGTCAAGCAATAAATTGGATGAGGAAGGGTTGGAGGTGGCAGTGTGCAGACACAACATTTTGCTTAAAGGACTCAACATGAAGAGGGGGGAAATATTTGCCTATCCAATGTTTTTGACAAATGAAGTGCCTACAAAAACCAACTGCAGATTCTTCTGCACAGACATTATGTGTCGATATTGGCCCTATTTGCAAAAAGTTGCACAGGCAGTTCCACGTCTGCAGCCGTTAACAGAGATGAAGCCTTTTCTTTCTGTTATGCACGCAAAGGGCCACTGTACTAGCTGTGAGGTAACTCTGTTTTAAATGACATAAAAAAAAAAAAATCCTGCACATGTATCAAAATAGCCCATTAACAACGTTTTGGTCCCATGACCTTCATCACAGTAATATACCTACATTCATGATGGTCATGGGATCTAAACTTTAATAACAGTTGTGCAAGTATTGACCGTGTACAGGATTTTTTTTTTTTTTTTACCCGCAGTTGTGTAAAGGTAATCGTTGATCGATTGTTTTAAATAACATGAAATTGTTAAAGGTCTTAATTATTATTGTTAAAGGTAACAATTATAATTTGTTATATTTTTATATAAATATCTTTTTCTGCATACTCATTTTCACTTTAAACTTGATTTGTCTGTAAAATTGTGCCGGTTTGTTTTATAGGTTCAGTGGAGTGGTAAAAATCAAACGGGAGCAGGCTCTACTATTGTTGAAGAAGTGGAGCAAGTTAACAGTTTTTTATCACGTGTTGCTCTTACAACAAAATATTTGAGTAAGGCTGGTAAGTGTCATGTACACAGCCTTGTATTTTTGTAGTCCATAGATTTAGACAAAATAATCAAAAATTTCATAATCAAATTTAAAAATGAAAATGATGCCTGATTTAGGGCCTGAGTAGCAATGGTGTGAGGACCCTATTGGAATTGTTCAGTTAATTATTATTATTTAAATTTATATTTGTGCTCATATTAGTTGTTTAGCTTTTCGTAAATCACATAGTTCATTCAAAATAATATTTTTTTCATCATTGATTGACCCTGTTGACTTCCATAGTATTTTTTTTCCTACTATGGAAGTCAATCGGGTCCATCACCTGCGTGGTTACCAACATTCTTCAAAATATATGTTGTGTTCTCTTGTATAAAAAATTCAGGGTGAACAACTTCCATACCAATTGAGGATGAATCTTGACAGAATTTTAATTTTGAAATGGACAATTCCTTTAATCTTGGAATATCAATGTGCAGTGAATAGACATTAAAAAAAATATATATATATATATTTATATATATATATATATATATATATATATATATGTGTATGTATATATGTTTGTGTGTTTGTTTTTTGTTTTTGTTTAGCACGAGTGGACATGATCACCCTTCATGCTAAAGGATGGAATGAGAGAAAGAGGAAGAACCTTCACATTTACTTGTCTAAGCGGTATATCAAGGTACCACGCATTTAAAACAGTTGTTTTAAGCCATACATTTACTATAAATTTTTTTTAAACAGTCATATTCAGTTAAATGTTTAATCTCATCTATGTTTAAGACTGGGCAAAAGATGAAGGAAGCCAAGGAAGATGTCGAGGCGGTTCAGGCAGTCCTGGCTAAGTCCAAAATAGAGCTGCAGCAATGGGTGTGCGATGTTAAGCAATGGGCAACTCAACTCATGGGTTTTTCATATTTTTACAGTTTTTATATTAAGTAAATATCATAGTTTTTAATAATTTATTTGAAGTAAAATCTTAAAATACTTTTCTTGCTTAATGTCCTGATTCAGTAATCTGATATGCTATTTTAAACAGTTCCCGATGGCAGTAGAACCGACGATCCAGTGGGGTTGCAGCATCAGATTGAAGGGTTGTATTTAGGCATTCAGCAGAAAAAGAGAGATTTGTATCGGCTAACAGGTAAATAAAATGCTCTATATATGCTGTAGGGGTGTGTCGAGATCTCTTGCTACAATATCTTGCTTGACTAAAATGTGACAAGATGAAATTAGCATAGAATGTCACAGTTACATTCCCATTACATGCCTCCACTGATGTTTTGCTGTTAAAAAAATAAATATAACCATTGTAAACTATTGTAAAGTCTGCTCTGCTCATCCAACATGAGTTGCAGTTGCTAATAGTGTAACAGGAATCACATTTCACTGATTGCGTGAAGATTGCGACGGATTTGTTGCATAAAAGAGCCTGCATGTATTGTATTGTAGAACACGTGTTCAGCACCGCTGCTCCGGGTACATAGTACGTGCAATCGTGAATTTGAAAGTAAAAGTAAAACAAGAGCTCTTTCTAATGTGTGCAATTTAAGCTGCATACAATAACCTAATATCAAACTTATATCTCTGTACTGTGACTCTGGTCTCTGTTTTTGGTTTGTTTGCACTTCAAAACTGAGAGAGAATTTATTTTTTCCAAAAATTTTTAAAATTGTGTCATCATTTACTGACCCTCAAGTTGTTTCAAACCTGTATGAATTTTTCTTCTGCTGAACACAACGATATTTTGAATAATGTTGGTAACTTGGGTCCCATTGACTTCCCATAGTATTTTTTTTCCTACTATGGAAGTCAATGGGGTCCATGAACTGTCTGGTTACCGGCATTCTTCAAAATATCTTTCTTTGTGTTCAGCAGAAGAAAGAAATTCATACAGGTTTAAAACAACTTGAGGGTGAGTAAATGATGACACAGTTTTTGATTTTGAGGTGAACTATTCCTTTAATAAAACTAAGAAAATTGTATTTTTATTATTAGTTATGCTGTTTTTATTTTTATGTTTTCATGTACAGTAAGGTCTGAAGAGACTTAAATAATATAGGAGAAAAACCAGTCAGTTGAGTTTGGCAAAACCTTTTAAAGTGCTTGTATATAATTGTCTGTAAGCATTTGATAATTCATACTCCAATGAAGTAGTACTGAAATGACATTCATTAGAAGATTATCAGTAAAACAATTCAAATTTTTCAAGTCATGATTTGGCCTGACCATTGAGGATTTGAATAAAATTAGAGATGCACCGATTACAATTTTCTGGGCCGATTCCGATTTTTCATTAAGTTTGACCTGCCGATACCGATTTTAGCCGATTCCGATTTCATTTTTTCTAACCACTTTACAGCACACACAAATATTTATTTTATATCTTTTCTGTAATAGAACATTTTACAATTTGCATAATACATCTTTTTTTGAACAGATAAACGCTATAAAACAGAACTTTATAAATTACTCCAGGTGTGGGTAATTCACACACATCTAAAGTGCAGTGTTATGGAAGAACCATTTCCTTTTCACATTCAATATCCAATAATTTTTTTATACATGTATTTAGCAAACTAAACGTCTGTATGAAAACAGGGAATGGCGATAAAATAATATATAAATAATTTTTTTTATAAATATAGCCTTGCAGTATAAAGATATTTCTCAAAGCACACACACACACACACACACAGGCCTATTGCAATCACTTGTACAAACTGAATAATAAAACAAGTTTAAATGGGTACATTTTCTATAAATATTGTTCTTCGTTTTCTTTTCTGACATTGCCTACTCCAGTTCTTGTTAAAACACGCAAATTCTGTGCATTAAGGGCACTTTTTTGTGAAACCCTATTTAGGCTATTTTGTCCATCAAAAGTGTGCTTTCCCTTTAATTGAGCGCGAGCAGTGCAGCAAATAGACTCGGCGCCGAAACACGCGCTTCACTGCTCGCGACGCTCCTGCTTGACGCTCACGCGCTGCTCCTGCTCCCGTTGTGAATGCACTTGATTAACATGCACGCCGAAAAAAAATACGCCTTGCGGTCTGAACCGACGTAATTCACGAGGTTTCCTACATGTGTGTTCCGTGTGCACGTGTGATGCTGATGTTGCGCGATGTTAATCATGCGGCGCCCGAGTGCATTTGACCGGCATAAAATCGGTATTTGTCAGACTGACCGGCCGGTCGCCGGTTACGGCCGATCACGTGAAAATCGGCCAATTCCGGTCACCAGCCGATCAATCGGTGCATCTCTAAATAAAATATTGTGCAAAAATCTTTCCTCGTTCTCGTGAACCCATTGCGTCTCATCTCGTGAGATAGGTGTCTCGTCACACCCCTAATCTGTTGTTTCTTATTTGGATAATCCTAATTTCTTTTAAATGGCCTGTTTTAATCACCTTTTTTTATATAACCCAGATCGCAACAAGCAGCGGCACAAAGTCCGACGGAGGATTGTCGAAGAGAAGAAGAAGTTATCCGATGCAATATCCAAGTACAATTCTCTTCCAACAAGTACCAAAGCTTTGAATTCTGCAGATGACTTGCTTGCTGCAGAAACGCCTATCTGGCCATGGGAAATGGGTATGACCATAAATGATTAGTTTCCTGATAATTTACTCCCCTCAGTGCCATCCAAGATGTCAATGTCTCTCTTTCTTCAGTGTAAAATATATATATATTTTTTTTAGAAAAACATTTCAGGATTTTTCTCAACACAATGGACTTCAACTGCAACCAATATGTTGATGTCAAAATCAATGCAGTTTCAAAGGGCTTTGTAGAATATCAGCTATAGGGCTGGTCAATATATCGATATATAAAATATATCGATATATTTTAAAATGCGATACAAAATTCGACCATATCGCATATATCTCGATATAGTTCAAATTTGCACTGTGATCATTGCTCCAAGCAAGCTGCTGACTGCTTATGTAGAGTGCGTCTCAACAGCCTAGGGTACAGCGCGACACATACTTGCATCGAATGTTAACGCAGAGGAACGGGACACTGCAGTTTAGTGAGTTCACAAAAGTTCATTATTTCCATGTGCTTTAAAGCCTTCCCAGTTAAACGTGTCATTCACTGCTGATGGGCTGTTCTAACATGCGCTTTACTGAGCACGAACACCTGAAGCGCACATGCACTGAAGCCTATTTAACAGCGCCTGGTTACTTTTGGACTAAGTTATCTTTCGAGTCTTATTTTGCTAATACTCTCAAATACACACAAGGTTTACATAAAGAAAGTTGGTTATGTCTAAGCTGAAAGCAAACCGAGAAAATTTAGAGAAATCTGCTTTTCAAATGCATGTATATTAGAAGTGTTGTGGTCCATATCGCCCAGCCCTAATCTCAGCTGAGGAATAGGGTCTTATCTAGCTAAACGATTGGTCATTTTCTAAAAAATATATATATACATTGATATACTTTAACCACAATTGTTCATCTTGTGCTGGTCTGCGACGTGCCGGAAATTACGTCGTCATGTTGGAAATGTCACAAGAGTTTTTTTTTTTTTTTTAAATGGTAATAATAAACTAAATCAAAGATGTCCGACAACAATTTTGAATTTGGAGGAGAATGAGATGGAATTTTTCGCCCCTTCCCTGCCTTTTTGAACCGGATGCCTGGCAGACCATCACAAGATGAACAACTGTGGTTAAAGAGTATATAAATGCTAGATAAAGACCCTATTGTGTAGAGCCCTTTGAAACTGCATTGATTTAGACTTCAATATGTTGGTTGTGGTTGAAGTCTAGCCTGGTTAAAACCAGACCCTTCTCAGTCGTAACTGAGATAGGGTCTGGAAAAGCTTCATTAACAACTCATTTTCAAAGAACACAAACAGACGTTGCTCAAATGCCTCTGGGCGCAATTGAATAGACCAAAAACCAGTCGGAGCGATCGTCATTGTGTAAAGCCATATGCTGCGTCCCAATTTGCCTACTTACTCTTTTTGTGAATAAAAGGTATTTACTTTTGAATGTGTAGCAAAAGAGTAGGCAAGCTTTGGGACATACTACTTTGTTATCTTTATTGGACGGATCTTTCATATACATCCTGTCACATAAACTGCCCTGTCAATCATCTTGTCACAGTTAAAATGCTCCATTAAATCTAATTTAATCTCCTACCATTTAGGAGAGAAATGTAATAGCACGTTCCTCTGTCAGTCGTGGGTCTTTCATTGAGACTGTCCTCATGTGTTTGCAATTTTAATATAATAACGCATTTCAAAGTTGTTGCGCTTCACCAACGGATGTCGCTGGGGGTAATTGGATAGACCTAAAACCAATCAGAGCGATCATCATTGTGTAAAGCCACCTCAACTTTTGAGATTATTGCCAAGGTTTGGAAAGATTAGAAATGAGCTTGTAAGGCCCGCTATATTGGCCCAATCTGCCGGTTCGCCAATACACGGGGAAGGTTGTCACGTGTTCTGTCCTCACTCATGCAAAGTATTTGTTGGTTAAATTTGCAATACATTAATCATATGTATTTACTCGTTAATTCATCTGACTCCATAAATGAAAGGTTTTAATAATATCTGTGCCTCACTAAAAGTGAGCGAATGTTTGACTATTCCTTTTAACCATTAAATAAACAATGTCAAACCCAGTTGGAATAATCACATTGTAGCAATTTAATATTTCAGATATCAGAGATCAATTCCACAATCAATTCAAATATCTAGAACATGGTTATACATTGGTTACACCAAAGAATCTTACCCAGCTTGTACCTGAGATAGAGAGAGGGAGAGAGAGAGAGAGAGAGGGAAACCCCCTATCCAATTCCACGTCCAGCCAAGAAGAAGAGACAGAGAGAGCCAGAACACCTTCCTTTATCCTCTGACCAGGTGAGAAGGGGGATGGGGTGAGACCACCCTCAAATGGCTTCTATCCCACAGAAGGGGGGTTGCCTTATCTGGCATTATCTCTAAACCAGTTTCCTATGAACTTCTATAAACCTTATTTCCTTTTATTTTATCTATCTGGATATGAGATATCTGTACCACTCACTTTGAGACATTTCAAATGACACCAAAAGCATAACAGTCAATGTTGAATATTCACATTAAACCATGTTCTTACGTGAGTTCCTAGTTTCTGAGAGGAAGAAAGGCTGTATTGGGGGAGGTCAAATGTTAATCAGCCAGCAGGGCCCTTTTGTCCCATAAATCAGGCCTCAACCAGTATTTTCAGTCTTACAGTTTCCCTCCTTGATCCCGTGGGTCACATTCCGATGAACACTTACGGGGTCACAGTAAGACGTTTGTTATAGTCCTTGAAGATGTAGCACAAAAATTGTCTTTGCAATGTTGGCATCTGTAGAAGCTCAGTGGGCTGTGTTCACCTGCAGAACACCTGTTCCCACCAGGTGTATAGCTTGAGTCCAGCAGGTGGATGAATGCGTTCAGGTTCTCTTCCTGTAATCCTGTGACGTGAGCAAAGTTCATAGAGTCAATCTGGACCTTTTGTGACTTGTTCAGTTGACGTGTCATTCCTTCATGGAGAAACTTCCGCTTCCCTGGCACCTTCTCCACGATGATGATCTGACCCTTCTTGACCAACCCTGTCACCTCCAGCGGTACGGTTGTCTGGCCAGACCTCAGTGGATGAAGGGGTTCTCCTTTGGTCCACACGGCTTTGTGCGAGACACCTGAAAAGCATCTTAAATGTCCGCTTCACGATTGAGCACATATGAACTTACAGTCGTAAGGAAATGCATAGGAACGCATAATGCAATAAGGAAAAATCATGTCATGTTCAATGTAAAATACCATGTTCATGTCAGCAATTGTGAGTGGTACGTTTGGTCTCATTAATTACCTGATTTTTAATTACCACGTCAATAGTACTCCTATAGAGGGTCAAGGAAGGACAAAGGAAGATCTTACAAGCTCTTACCCTGTTTCTAGAAACATTTAAATAAATGGCATTCTAACAAAACAACCAGTGCTATTTTGGTGTAACCAAACATAGAGATTCAATTGAATTAATGTCCAAATACATTGTTGCAAGTAAAATGGACAATATACAAATATGCAGATAAGTTTCAGAAATGTTTTTCTGAATTACTCAAAGGAAATCAAAATAAGTTTCAGAAATTAAAATCAAAATAAGTTTCAGAAATGTTTTTCTGAATTACTCAAAGGAAATCAAAATAAGTTTCAGAAATTAAAATCAAAATAAGTTTCAGAAATGTTTTTCTGAATTACTCAAAGGAAAAAATGCAGAAATCAAAATAATTTTCAGAAGTGCAGCAAGAGGTCGGTGTAAACCAATCAATGGTTTTGTGTGTGAATTTGTTAGAATGTCAGAGTGTGTTTTTGTCTGTGAGTGTTTTTGTGTGTGTGTGTGTGTGTGTGTGTGGGGGTGTGTGTGTGTGTGTGTGTGTGTGTGTGTGTGTTGTGAGAGAGTGTGTTTGAGAGTGTGTGTATTGATCTGGCTAAGTCACAGTCGATGACAGAGTGGAATTGTACATTTTTGTACTTGAGTGAATTGGTCTCACTTCAGATTTATCCATTTTACTTATGTTTCTGTTATTAGTGGTAAGTTGAGAAATCAGGGGCCCTCTGATCTTCCAACTCCCACCAACAATCATAGAGTTTGAAATTTAATGGCAGGTCTGCCTTAGAATTTGTCTTGATTTGTGACTAGCCATTCAGTTGTTCATGTGTGTTACATTAGTTAGCAGTTTGTTGTGAATAGCATATGCTATTCTCTGTGTCTCTGTTAGACCATGATCATGAGATCAGCTCCACGCTGTGTGTGTGAAGCTATCTGGATCTGTTATTGTGAAGATGACACATCTTCGTCTGATGTGCAGTGTTCAGCCTGGATAGACTCTACCCCAGGTGATGTTGCTGTGAGGGTATAGTGATGGAGGGGTGTGTTCAGTGTTCATGTCTAGGAGATGGGTGGAATCTAATCTATAACAATTGTGTTGCAAATTTCGATCCAGTTCTAAACTGGGAGGCCATATTTATGCAGTAATGTGATAGTGTGACGTGTGAAAAGGCCTTTTATAATGTCTTTTCACCCATCTCCCGAGTCTCAGGTTATGTTCGAACAATTCCGCTGTCCTGGATTTGCTCCAGGTGGGCTCCACCATTTTGCAGAAGTAGCCTAAGCCTGAGACAGAAAACAGGAGAGCGAACCACAGATAATTCCAATATTTCAAAAGCATTAAATTCAGACGTGTAGAATTCTTTTACTTGTTAGCAATTTTAATTCCAGATGTCACATGAAACCGAGTTTCATTGACCACGTCTGAATTGTTGCTGTTGTCTCAGTGTGTTGTGACACCTGAAGCTGCTTTTTCAGTTCAGCCTTCAGTCTGCTGCATGTGCAATGCATTCACATATTTTAATTTGTGCAGATATTTTTTGACCTGCAAAAAACTGTGGTACTTCTGTCTGCTGTTTAGCATTTCACACCCTCCTCGTAAATTTACTTATCTTATCAGATTCAATTCAGTTGGTGCACCCCAGTCAAGGATTATTTAGCATGCTATTACCTGTGCCACACTCCTAGCCGTGTTTTCTAACGGTGAAAAATAAAAGCATACTCCGCCCCTTTTTGGCACTGGGTAGCACACAAATGAAATTCTGTTTCAGAAATTCAATTTTAATGACGAAAGTCACATTTCTCCAATTATTGTCCTGCTCGGCGAGTGTAATATAATGTTTATTATAATTCAAGTTATAATATAATTATATTCTTTAACAATACAAGTCAAATTATATTGTTTTCGGTCTCTGGACCAACTTAACGCATGGTCAAATCTCTACTTGTTCTCATGTCAATACATTTGAATATTAAAAGGCCTTTTGGCTCAGGGCTGATAAGATGTACATTCGCTGTTTTTCTTTTTCCCTTTGCTAGGTTTCAAATACCTTTTCTTCTCATTTAGTCTTTTTAAATGGCCATTATAACGTTTGATTCTTCTATTTACTCTTACTTTATATTTTTCCGTTTATAGATAAGGAAACTATATCGCTTTGCAGTCCTTCTCCTAAGGATGCACGACACAAGTGGTCAGTCCCGAAGATCAGAAGCTGAGGCAATGGCTAAATATCTAGGACGTTGCCGTAATCCCAACGCGCAACAATCAAAGATATATTCAGTAGCCCTCTTGGATGCCCTTCAGGAACTCAATTCAACCGTTTTCCAAAACTATTAAATTAGAACAGAAGTCATCGGAAGCGTCCAAGCTAGGTTAATCAACCAGCGTAAAGCTGATCCTAGTCGGACTAACCCATCCTCTCATCCAAGTCGCCCGCACACTTCCTGATATCAGCTATTAGCCGTCCCGTCGCCAATCTCTGACACAATCTTGTGGAAACATACGAATCCGTTAATCTATTTTGGAAAAAACAAATCTCAGAGTAATTCAGAATGCATTCAAACATAAAAATATTTAGTTCTCTGAAGCCTTAAATATGAGCTGTGTTCGCTGTTTCTGATTTTCAAATTCATTGTGAATCACATTATAGCCATCAAATTCAGCACAGACACACGCGTTTACTTCAGTTTACACAGGACACATGGCCTAGAATACAACATCTACAACCCTTTTACCTAAGTGTTCCAAATACACCCACAGCAAAACAATAGAATACAACATCTATATCACCTTTGCCTAAGTGTTTCAACTACACTTACAGTAAAGTAGTCCTGTGTTTAAAGAATAAACTTTAAATTAGCCTATGTGCATGTTGTAGCACAAACAACCAAATTGTGTTCTATGTGCACGATGTGTAGGGCACGATGTGTTAAGCACAATTTCAAATTTGAAAATGCAGAATTTAGATGTTAAACTATTAAGCTATTTGCTATTGGGCTGCTACCCGACTAGCAAATGACGCTAATAGCTGAAGGCCTTGAGCGTCCAAAGTTGTTAGGTCAGTAAGAGTTTTAGATGCATTTGAGCTTTGGTTACTTGCAGAGTGCTGGTTTTTGTCATTAGATTGTGATTGTCTGCGTTTTATGAAATAGGGTGGAGGTCTGCCTCTGCCCAGTGACCAACACTTTTCCTCTGTATGGCCTGTTTTGTGACAGGAATTACAGAATCTGTTCAGTTTGCCACAGTGTGGCTTTCTGAATTCTCCTGCAGATGGAGGATCTTCATGACATTCTAACACAGCTACCTCACCATGCATTTGTTTTCGTGACTCAATTCTTGTTGCCCAACTAACAATACCTTCGAATGTGTTTTGTGCTGGAGAAGCACCACACATGAGTGATTGCTGTACACGCGGCCCTGCATTTGTAAGCAGGAATTCAAGGACAATTACATTGTTGTGGTTAACACCCTCAATTCCAGAATACTCCTCAAAAAGTTCAAACATATTTTCTGCATATGTCTCAAACGATTCTTCAGTACTCTGTTTCCGATTGAAAATCAATTCCCATCCAACAGGACTACAACCACGCAGCTCGCGAAGGCATTGTTTTAGTCTATTCAAGATTTCGCTCTCAGGCTCATTTTGATGCATTGACTGCACAATGGTGCCTGTCATCAAAACCTGTGGTATCTTATAGTTCAGAACATCTGGAATTGAGCTGATAACAATTTGCCAAATATCTTTTGGTTCGAGCTGAAATGCATGTTTTAGACTAACAATGTGTCTCCACCATGGTTCGAATGGCCCTTTTAAAGGGAATGGTCCGATCTCTGCTTTAAACAAGCTACATTCAGTTACTGTTAAAGGACGCCGAATGAGTGACTCTGTGCCGTTTGGGTGCTGTATCACCTTAAGGGCAGAAACAGGCACTCTTTTCATAACTTTATCACATGTTTCATCTGTCTGAAAAGATACAAGATTATTAGAGCAGGCTGCCTCATCTAAGAAGTGTAAATTTTTTGCCCAATCGCTGTTAAGCTTGTTGGGAGACTTGCTTTTAGCATTTAGCTTAGCCTTAAGATCCGCAATGGTGTCTTTGTGATTTTTACACTTTTTAGTCAGGGCTAACAGCTCAGCTAGTAATTTATCTAGCTGTGTTTGAAGATCTTGAATCTTTTCCTCAGACTTTTGTGCCTCTGCATTTTTAGAATGCACTTCTTCACATTTAGCATCCATAAGCGAAGATAGAAATTTTGTTAACTCATTTAGCCGTTTATGACTTATGAAGTTTAAAGCCTCAATTATTTCACCATGTTTTGATTTCTTCTGTTTACTACCCACTGTTTTCCACCAAGTGAAAATTTCATTGTCAATAGCATCCATGTTAAGACCTTTTCTACTGAGTTTGTACAGTGTAGGCTGAACCTTTTCGGCCCATAATGTAAACAAGACATGATCAGTACACATGCTTTCACAATAATGGGCTTACAGTTAATTTTCCCAGATTTTTGACTAGATAGTCTTCTTTCTAAAAAAGATCTATTTCCATCCCAGCATATCAAATACTTTAGGGGTTTACTTCTCAGAGGAACTTAAATAAGCCAAATTAAATTGAATTACTTAATTTAATTCCATCTGTGTCAAAGTTTAAGATTTTAATGGAATATAGAGTTTGTCAAGATTAGTTTAGGTTTAGTATAGGATATTAATGTTTTCAATGTGGCTTTTGGGCCTACCAGTCAGCCAGTGAGACAAAACATGGTTTAAGCGTTTGGACGCAGCATGGCTTTAGCCTTTAGCATTAGCCTTGATATTTGAGTTTTAGCTTGTAAATCATATCATCCTGTTTTCTCCAAATTTTCTTTTCATAAACAATGCATCGATCTGCCTTTTTATTTATAAAATCACGTGTTTTCCGATCTTTTACAAACTTAGATTTTTCTTTCTCTGTTTTCTGTTAGTTTGCTCATTCTCTTCGAGTGTTGCTGGTTTCAACAATGGCCGGAAAACATGCGCCTGATTTTAAAACTTTTAGGCTTTACTTTTTTAGCTCTTCATCGATTATTCATTATTTGGAAGATGCTATACTTTAGGTTTCGTTTCTTGTTGCTTAGGCAAAACAAGGAGATCTTTAAAATCTAATGCACAAGGGTTTTCATTCTTCATCTAGCTACCGCATCACGTTCTAAACAAAGGGCTTTAATTCCGACCCGTAGGCTAAACAATGCAAACATTTCTTCAACACTTCTATAAAGGGCAGAAAAAGTTTACTTACCATCGCGGCGGAAGAAAGAGAAGATGTTCAAACCTCTTGTTGATTTTAAAATCCCAAATACTTGCTGAAAAGGACATTTCTCGTGAAACTGTTTTGATCTGTTTTGAGATCACGTCCGAGGTCACCATTTTGTAAGGCCCGCTATATTGGCCCAATCTGCCGGTTCGCCAATACACGGGGAAGGTTGTCACGTGTTCTGTCCTCACTCATGCAAAGTATTTGTTGGTTAAATTTGCAATACATTAATCATATGTATTTACTCGTTAATTCATCTGACTCCATAAATGAAAGGTTTTAATAATATCTGTGCCTCACTAAAAGTGAGCGAATGTTTGACTATTCCTTTTAACCATTAAATAAACAATGTCAAACCCAGTTGGAATAATCACATTGTAGCAATTTAATATTTCAGATATCAGAGATCAATTCCACAATCAATTCAAATATCTAGAACATGGTTATACATTGGTTACACCAAAGAATCTTACCCAGCTTGTACCTGAGATAGAGAGAGAGAGAGAGAGAGAGAGAGAGAGAGAGAGAGAGGGAGAGAGAGAGAGAGGGAAACCACCTATCCAATTCCACGTCCAGCCAAGAAGAAGAGACAGAGAGAGCCAGAACACCTTCCTTTATCCTCTGTCCAGGTGACAAGGGGGATGGGGTGAGACCACCCTCAAATGGCTTCTATCCCACAGAAGGGGGGTTGCCTTATCTGGCATTATCTCTAAACCGGTTTCCTATGAACTTCTATAAACCTTATTTCCTTTTAGTTTATCTATCTGGATATGAGATATCTGTACCACTCACTTTGAGACATTTCAAATGACACCAAAAGCATAACAGTCAATGTTGAATATTCACATTAAACCATGTTCTTACGTGAGTTCCTAGTTTCTGAGAGGAAGAAAGGCTGTATTGGGGAGGTCAAATGTTAATCAGCCAGCAGGGCCCTTTTGTCCCATAAATCAGGCCTCAACCAGTATTTTCAGTCTTACCATACAGGTTGAATTATGATAATGTTTTGTGTAAAGACACATTTTATTCAGATTCACAGCCAATGCACCCACTCCCTACTGCTCCAACACTCAACAATGGGCAAGCAATTCAAAGCTGCACACTACAGCCACAAGACATTTAAGTTGACCTTGGTTTAAGCTTAACACATCAAAGCTGCACACTACAGCCGTAACAACACATTTAAGCGTAACAACACACTTAAGCTTAACATACACCAACAAGAGCAACACTCCAAGTCTGGTAACACAACAGTCTCAGGCCACATTTACACATAGCCGGGTATTTAGAGAAACGAATATTTCTCCCCCTCCGTTTTCAAAAATAACATCGTGCACGCAATATCGTTTTCAAAAAAAGTTGTCGTTTACATCAACCCGCATAAATACAAAGGGGCGGCAGTGTAAGGAGAAGGATAAAGCCATGCAAGCCAATCAGAATCCTCAAAATCGACAACGACGAATAGCACGAGCGACTTCCTGTTCCTTTCAAAACAATAGACATGGCGCGAGGTTCGTTCGTGTGGACAGACAGCGCGGCAAATGCAAACAGGCCAAAAGCGTTTTCACAAAAGTAAAAATGAGTACCACTTTAACAGCATCCATGATCAAATAGTAGCCAAACAAACTCATAGACAGTATGGAACAAACTCTGAACATAGGGCGCTCACATGACGTAAGCATTTTCTGGCGCATAATGTGACGTTTGAGAACCTAAAACCCCGTTTCTCCCAGTTGACACGGCAACACATAACCGGCGTTTTCAGAAATCTCCACTTTGGCCGGAGTTTTTAGAAATAATCGTTCTCTGGGATAAAAACTGCGTTTTCGTGTAAATGACAGGCCAAAACGCAGGGAAATATCTGCGTTTTCCCATCGTGTAAACGGGGCCTCAGGCTCTTGGGAGAAGAAACCTCTCCCTCTCCCTCTCCCTCTCCCTCTCCCTCTCCCTCTCCCTCTCCCAGTCCCAGTCCCAGTCCCAGTCCCAGTCTCTCTCCCCCCCCCCCCCCCGGCTCTGCTTAAATACTGGATCCTCTTGCCATTGATGAGGAACAGCTGGTAGGTCCCATCACCTAGATTAGGACAGGGAGGAGCACAAGAAATTGGACAAAAAAAACCAAAAAAAAAAACCTTTTAATATATGTCCAAATAGAAACTGTTATTTAAAATGGTAATAATATATCACAATACTGTAGTTTATAGCCTAGGCTACTATATTTTAATCAAATAAATGCAGGCTGGGGGAGCAGCGCAAGAGACTTATTTCAAAAACATTAAAAAAATCCACCTGACACACACACACAAGTTTCAAGTTTTGAAAAATACAACAACAAACAGTAATATTGTAAAGTATAATAACAATTGAATTTATAATTAGCCTATATAGGATTATGTAATGGTTCACAAAATTCACGGTTCAATCACTGTCTGTTGTTGCATTGAGACTCTGGTAGGGCTTTATTTTGAAATTGTCGTCAGCAAAATAGAGGGAAAACAAACAATATTGACAATATTGTTTATAAAATGTTACTCACCATGTTCATTTATGGTAAATCTGACTGTTCCGTTGCGTTCGCACCACATACTTGATAATCGTGCTGTAAACATTGCCTACGCCAATAGCAGGCGCTTATAATCGTGACGTGCACCAATGGCAGCTGCAAAGGAGAAGCAATATGGGAAATACCGACTGTTTTAAGGAATAAACGCAGAATTTTTGGTTCTTGTCGTGTTTAACACAATCTACACTCGATCGCGCGAGGATATCCATCGTGAAAAATCGCAGCTTGAATTTTTTTTTAGTTACCATCGAAGTGAAAGACAGGTCCTTTCTGTGGTATAAATACAACGTACAACAAAACTACAACTCCCAGCAGGCCGTTGGGTCCATTGGCTGCGCGCGCACACACACTCAATAAATCAATGAATGACACTTACCCATTAGAAAACGCAAATGCATACGTCCTGGGACGGTAACACCAGTCAAATTAAATCATTCAAGGAAAATACATCTTTGCAGTGCATACACAGAAGTGCCAATAATATATTTTCACTGCATTTACAATTGCACAAATAAAGCTATGAGATCGTTATTACAATTAGAAAAAAAAAAAAGAAAAAAAAAAGATTTTTTTTTTTTTTTTAAATATGTCCAAATAGAAACTGTTATTTAAAATGGTAATAATACATCACAATACTGTAGTTTATAGCCTAGGCTACTATATTTTAATCAAATAAATGCAGGCTGGGGGAGCAGTGCAAGAGACTTATTTCAAAAACATTAAAAAAATCCACCTGACACACACACACAAGTTTCAAGTTTTGAAAAATACAACAACAAACAGTACTTTTGAACGGTACAGTTGGTTTCATTACAACATTTACACTACATTTATTCATTTAACATAACCTTTATTGACTTAGAAAATGAAGAAAATGACAGGCTAATTAATATGTTATATGAATTTGTGTTTCAATATGTGGCATCGTCAGGTTTTCATACCTCAAATTAAAACCCAGTGATGTCTAATGGTAACAAAATAAAAACGAAACTAAGATTATGCCCTGTATCATGAAGAAAACATAGGTTTATTTTGTGTTACATGACACCTATTGGTGTTGCCTATATGAACAGTGCTAATTCAGGTTAAGAATACACTGTGACAGAGGCAAAACAATTTATTAAAATAATAATAACAACAATAACAATAATGATTATGACGACGCATGCAAAACAGAGAGAAAAGACTCAATTCTATTCGAATAATTACACAATACCACTGTTACGTTCCCAATTCATTTTCTAGGGGCAAAAGGGAAAGTAGCTTTAAAGCAAAAATGAACAGCGACAAAGAAAAGTTAACCTATCTGAGTCCCAGCACACAATACACAAAGTAAGATTTCCAATACATTTATTTACAATAAGTGATAAATACAGTGCAAAAAGAATCCTAAACAAACAGCTCCAAAAGAAAAAGAAATGAAGCCTGTTCTTCAGGAGCAGGTAAAGCCAAAACAAACAAAAGATCTCACTACCCGGTAGAAGGAACACCTAATTGACCTACAACAATCAACACAAATAAACAACAGAACTCTTACCTTACTTCCTAACTAACAAAAAACAGGAGAAAATGAGAAAAGAAAAATGGCACCCACTCCCATATATGTGGAAAAACCAAAGAATGTGCAAGGGACAAGAGACTCTTGAACAACCCATGAACAAATAAATAAATAATCAGTTGTGATTCATCCAGGTAATGTCATCAAAATAAAGTTCACTTCTTCCACAGCACTGTGAATGTTTAATGGGATTTGTTCAATTATAACTATTATACTATTATAATTGTTTGTGTGTTTTTAGCTTTAGCACATAGTGTTTATCTATACTTGATACGCTATATGAACTTACCAGAATGAAAGCTATATGAACTCTTCACATTCATGTACAAGACTTTAGAACTGACAGATTGTTTAGTTTCCACACTAACTTTTGAGCAAACATCATGCAATTACGGTTTTTCATTTCCATTTTTCAGTGGTCTGGAAACTGGTTTCAGAATAGATCACATGTATTCTTTGGACCTGTATTTTTGTCCAACATATTGCTATAAATGACCACAGTGATTTCAAGCTTACCAAGAGAAAGCGTGTTCACAGTCAGACTCAAATCAAGAAAAATATTACTTTCTGCTATATATTCTTAAGAAGTATTATCACCTTTTACTGTGTTCAGTGTAATACTTCAGCGATATCTAGTCAGCCATCACAGACAGAAAATCTGAAAATGCATTACTATCAATCCAAAGCTATAAAGATGATGCCATATAACAATATTCCAAATTCAGCCTCTTAGTACAGAAAAAGAGGCCAGAAAAAAGAAATAGTGCTTTTTTTGTTCATTGCTAATTTTAGTTCATCATTCACAGAAAAAAAACACATATGTACATATGATACACGTATTAAGCAAAAGGAGGACACACAAAGCATTTGGCATACTCACTTATCAATCCTCTCAGCATCTTTTATTCTGGGCTTCTCTCTGTGTTGTTATCTCTTCTAATCTGGGCTTCTTCCACTTGTGGCTTTTTCTTCTTTAAAATTCACTTCTTTTTTTTTTTAAACGTCATAGCCTTGACTCACCAATAGGCAATGACTCTGTGATAGGAGTAGACGCGTGCACAGAGAGATGAAAATTAATGTTCAGGCAACCTAAAGGATGGATCAGTATCTTGCCAGGTTGTTTACAGTTATTTAAGCATGGTTATACAGGAGTTCTCCAAAAAATGTAAATGATGTCATTTATTTATCCTCATGTCAGTGCTAACCTGTATGACTTACTTTCTTTTGTGGAACTCAAAGATATCTTGAGAAATGGTGAAACAACAACAACAAAAAATGAAATATCTTCAATATGAATCAATATGAGGGTGAATAAATTATGAAAATTTTTTAGTTTGGGGTGAACTATCCCTTTAATTATACAAGCTGTCATCTAGATGTTGAGTATTTTAAGAGGGTAACAAATTCCTTGGTTTTTGAAATCAACTTAATGTGATATGACAGATGTATGGTAATGATGTATCTTTAAAAT
This sequence comes from Leuciscus leuciscus, assembly GCF_965113295.1. Classification (NCBI taxonomy): domain Eukaryota; kingdom Metazoa; phylum Chordata; class Actinopteri; order Cypriniformes; family Leuciscidae; genus Leuciscus; species Leuciscus leuciscus. The sequence goes on along the minus strand of NW_028118542.1, from coordinate 201,720 downwards.
AATGATATTTCCTTTGAAATGAAAACATGTAAATTATGGATGATTACAAGAACTGATGAAAAATCAATAACAATCTAAAAAGACTGCCGATGTCATCACGTTACTCTGATGTCATTAAGATATCACACTTTTCTAAGACTATACGAGTTGTCTAAACTATTGCCATTGCTTCATTATATAATCAAATTTAGCATTTATTTTCAGCCTTAATCTTCTAGCAAAAAGAACCTGAGGACTGTACAAACCACAATTTCCATTAAAATTTACAGAGCAAAATGCAAAGCACACTGGTGAGAGCATTTGAGGTTTATACCCACAGCACGGCAGGATTAGTTCTAATACTGCATAGTGAATGTTAATGAGCATGATTAGGCTGAGTTCAATGGAAAATGTGTTTGAGTAAAAAAAGAAAAAGAAAATGTCTTATTAAGTGGTTGTTGTGGTGAAGCTCTGTGCGCACAAAAGTTAAATGACCTCAGAGAACAAAACCGAAGGTTGACTAATGTTTCAACAACTGTAAATGCTTGCACTATACAATAAATGTTTCAGTTAAAATGCATTTATCCAAATGTATTTCAGTCGCAATACCATAATAAAGCTCCACGAAGGCTTTGATCATAAAGATGATGCTTTATTATTAATTGGTTCTTTTGTTTCAAACATACACTTACTTTTCTCTAGTAGCTACTGTACATCCTGTGTCCCTCTGCTGTGTCAGTGAACAATAAGCACTGACAGATGGCTGCGTCTCTGTGGAAATATATTTTTTGTGATGTGTGTATATATATATATATTGAATTGAAATGACAGCTCAGCTACATTTACATTTACATTTAGTCATTTAGCAGACGCCTTTGTCCAAAGCGACTTACAAATTAGGACTGAATTCAGCGAGTCATCATAAAGAGGCAAAAGCAACAACAACGCAGGAAGTGCTCAAAATACGAAGTTCAGGTATTATTCAGAGTAGCATAAGCCTGATAAGTGATGTTTCAAAGGGAAAGGAATTATTTTTTTATTTTTTATTTTATTTTTTTTTTATAAGGTAAAGTGCTCACGGAAGAGATTGGTTTTCAGCTGTCTTTTGAATGTTGTCAGGGATTCTGCATTCCGGATGCCGGTGGGGAGATCATTCCTCCAGCATGGAACTGTGAATGAGAATGTTCTGGAAAGTGATTTTGTGGCTTTCTGTGATGGAACCACGAGACGTCGCTTGTTGACCGATCGTAGGTGTCTGGTAGGGATGTAGACTCGTAGGAGTGATTGAAAGTAGGAGGGAGCTGAGCCTGTGATAGTTCTGTAAGCAAGCGTCAGTGCCTTGAACTTGATGCGAGCAGCGAGAGGTAGCCAGTGCAGAGAGATGAACAGAGGAGTGACGTGGGCCCTCTTGGGCTCGTTGAAGACAAGACGAGCTGCAGCATTCTGGATCATCTGTAGGGGTTTGGTTGCACATGCTGGAAGTCCAGCCAGAAGAGCATTGCAGTAGTCAAGCCTAGAGATGACCAGGGCCTGGACGATAAGTTGTGTTGCATGCTCAGTTAGGAAAGGCCTGATCTTCCTGATGTTGTGCAGTGCAAACCTGCATGATCGAGCTGTCTTTGAAATGTGATCTGTGAAGGTCAGCTGGTCATCAAACGTTACTCCAAGATTTCTGACCGATCTTGATGGGGTGATTAATGATGACTCTAGCTGGATGGTGAAGTCGTGCTGTAGAGATGGATTGGCAGGGAGGACGAGAAGCTCAGTCTTTGCCAGGTTGAGCTGCAGGTGATGTTCCTTCATCCATGTGGAGATGTCCGCCAGACAGCTTGAGACCCGTGCAGCTACTGTGGGATCATCTGGTTGAAAGGAGAGGAAGAGCTGCGTGTCATCAGCATAGCAGTGGTAGGAAAAACCGTGTGCCTGTATGATGTGTCCCAGTGATGTGGTGTAGATGGAGAAGAGGAGGGGAGCTACATTGCAGTCTTTTCTCAAGATCACTTGCACAATTTAAAATCTTTAAATGATAAAGTTAATAATTAATCTCAACAAACATATATTTGGAGGAGCTGTGGTCTGGGCCTTGAGAAATGTGTTAAAGCCCCTTCCTGTATCAGGAAATCCATGTGTGTAACAAGAAAACACTATGACATGACTGAGACTTCCGCAGAAGGTATTTGCTTGCCTCATTAAGTGTCAGACATAGTCTTAGCAGTGGCATACAGAGCTTTCCCACAATTAACTTTTTTAAATTATTTATTATATAATGATCCAATTAAGACTAAACATTAAAGAAGAAGAATTATGAAAGAGAAGCTAAACTGACCAAAAATGTAAGAATAAATTAAATGCAGGTGAAAATCAACTAAAAGAACATTCATTTCTTTTGAAGGAAAATAATAAATCCTACATAGTGCCACCTAGTGGCCGTTAGTTCAAACAGGTAATGTAGTGTTTGTGAAGGCATGATTCCAATCCAATTATTAATAAATATTAAACTGGACTGGACCAACAATACACACGTTCTAAAGGTCAGTTGACTAACATTCTGAGGAGACATTCAATTGTAAATAACATCACTCATAACTTCATAAAAAAAATCACACTTTACCGTAACCCTACCCCAAAACACAACCGTCACAGAAAACATTCTGCATTTTCGCAGATTCAAAAAACATAAGTTAGTGTGATTTATAAGCTGTTTTCCTCATGAGGACCAGAAAATGTCCCAGCAAGATTAATATTTTCATGTATTACTATCATTGTGGGAACATTTGTTCCCCACAACGTAGGGAATACCTGAACCACACACATTTACTATATAAGGACATTGCATACTTTTATTATATTCATATATGGCTAGTTGCAATACTATTACCTTACTCTAAAAAGTTTTACTATGATTTACAACAATTTTTTTTTAGAAACTTAAAAATATTGATTAAATTTTAAAGCAGTGAAATCAATTACAATACACTGTATGAACTGAGTAAATGTCAGTAAAATAATTAAGTAGATCTGAGTAACTGCATCTGGTACATTAACAAATACAATTGAGTAGAAATAATTGGGGGAAAACATAAAAAAACCCAATATTTAACATTTTCAATTTTTTTATTGTGTAATATTAACTGTTTTTATTTATGAGTAATACTAACTTTTTTATTTTCTCTAAACCTTTGTAAAATAGTATTCCATACAACCACCGGTATTCATGACATTGGCCTTTATTGTCGATGAGTAACGTTATACAGTACAGCAATACAACATATTTTACACTGTTTTAACATGTATACAGTTTTGCCTACATTTAAACTCATGTAACAAACATTTTAGACGTATAAATGAAACATTTAAACATTCAAGTAGCCTAATTCAAGTGTAATCAACCAGTCTGTTATCCAATTTCCACCGGATCAGCGCTGGTTCTCGTGCTGGAGACGGACTTGTGCTCTGCAGGTGAACTTCAATTTTTTTTATTTAATACTTGTTGTATTTAATGGGGTTTTTATCCAGTATTTCCATCTTTGCATTCATTCAAACCTATAGGTTAGTTAAGTGAAATCATTCAATTTGATTTCACGGTGGTACTATTATGACAAATCTTCAATTAACATGAACATTTCAATTTTAGTTCCTGTTTCCTTTGTTCTCAGCCCCTCTTTTAATATTTGACATTTTGTGCTATACCAACTAAATGAGCAAATGTTCCATTTATTTCATATAATAACTCATTGGTTGATGCATCATCATCATCCAGCACATTCTAAACTTATATCTAAATATGTTACAATTTAAAAGTAAATCCAAATTGTTCTTAAATGTTACACAATAAAATGAAAAATGACATGCATGGTGGTAGGGTAGGTTATCATGTAAGTCTACAATATTGACGATCATTTGTTCAACTAAACGGGTATAATTTTCTTCTCAAAACTGGTGCCTGTCCATTTATTTCTCCTTTCCTCAGTCGCTGTTTATAAAGATTGCAAGTCATACATTTACAAAAAATGAAATGCAGAAATGATGGTTCGAGACATTACAGAAGACACACGCAGACTGTGCTGGAACTTACCTCAGTCACTTCTTCTGACGAGTATTTCTAAAACTATGCCAGCAGACTTTTCACTCACAACTCACTAGCTAGCCTACATTAGAGATAGCCTGGCTAACGTCAGACCTCTTCTCATTGAGATGTGGTCTGGGAACCACATGTTCATTTTCTCGTATTTGAGGCGTGGTTTACGAATGCCCAGAGCAGTTTATTGGGCGTACGAATGTCTATCAAATGCGCCTGTACGTAGCTCATAGCCAATCGTTTCAATTATACCAGACGACGTATGTAGAGCGACAGAAGTTCGACGAGGAAGAAGACGAAATAAACTTGCGTTTTAAACTACTTAGAACACTATCTAAGGCTGCATCGAAAGGTAACTTCGCGTCTGATGCTATGTTGGATCCATAGATATAAAGAAACTGCTTCGGTGTGTCGCATAGACGTCATCATCGTCTTGCTGCTCCCTCCCCGTTCTGTGATTGGTTCCCCTTTGGAGGGGAAAATCTGGTCCATGGTGTCCAGGCTGCCTAGCAGCGTGAATAAAATCATGCTGGGCACAAGGCAGAATGGGGAAACCCAGGCTACATTAGAGACTCATTTCCCGCTGATTTTACGTGCGAGCCCTGTGAGGGATACTGCACGTATGGATTTCATACAAAAGGCTTTTCTCACTTTTAAATACGCAACTTCCACAATGAATAGGCCTCCGATTACGTGATGAATTTAGAATTTAAACTGCATATTTCAAAAAGGCTGCTGATATACAGTAGCTAGTTTAATTTCAACTAAGGATTTAACGATGCAGCATTTTGTCAAAAAATCTAACCGGCTAGCTGTGGCTATTTAATGTTTCACAGAATAAATACGTTACCCCTCACACTTCCATATCAAAGACTGTATGTTGAACAGTGAAATTAGCTTGCTGCTACCACCACAACTTATTAAAAATATAGGTAAACATTCATATTAACTTACCATAAAACACTGCCTGCTCCGAGTGGCGTGCTCCTCGAGTCAGATGTGAAGAATCCAGAAAGTTCCGCAAAGAATGAAAAAGTAACCCAATTACTATTTGTGAATGACCCTTACAACTCATTTTACCCAGCATGAGCAACCCAATAATGTGTTTACAGTACCCCAAACAACCCAACATTTTGACATAGCACAATCAACCTAACAATTTGTTTACAGAAACAACCCAGCATTTTTTTGAGTGTGGGGTCGAACCCCTGTCATTAAGAGCAAACCGACACCGCTGCCCGTGCAAGCATACCAATGCCCTATTGAAGGTTGTAAGTTTGCTGGGAAATCTAATGTATTTAACAGACATGAATGTAAACAGAGGCTAAAATCATACCCACATATGATAAAGGAAAAAGGGGGATACACGCGCCCAATAAAGAAATAAAAAATATGACACGATAAAAGTCCAAACACTAGTCCTAACAACGTTAGAAAAACAAAACCCGATCATTCAGATCGACAATCTACTACATAAGTCTTTCCATCTACTTCATTAGATGGGCTGAACTTTGAAGAAAAGGGAGGGGCTGATTATAATATTATACAAAACGCTGCTTTTTACGGCGTCTTTGTCAGACAGAAGCGCCGCAGATTACGGCGCACTATGGATGGCCTGCGGCATCAGAAACGGCGTCATTGGCTGTATGAATAAAACGCAGATAATGACGGCGGTTTTGCTTTGCAAACGCCGTAATTTGCGGCGTTTGTACCACAGAAAAAAACGCGAATGAAAGGCATTTGGTTAGTGGCGAAATTTGACCCTTTTGGCGTCCCATACAGTCGAGGCTGCAGGAGCTGCGGTCAAGACGTGCAGCTGAAATGGAGGTTTGTTTATTATTGGTCAAGACGTCATTTTAGATACATTCAGCCTTTCCCCCAATATATATATATACTAACAAATTGTTTTGCGTTGTAGGTAAAACTGCATTCCCTGGAGTCTGTGCAGAAGGACAGGCTGTTGAATACAATCCAAGGTTGCCAGGTCTTATGTTTGATGTGATGGCCATGTTTGAGGTATCCCAGAGCTCTGACCCTGTTGGAGATGTCCTGCATTGGTGCACTTGCACCAATTGCAGACAGAAAAATGGACACAGACCTGGAAAGGCTTTGCTGTCACCAGATACCTGCAAATTGCATAAGCAACATGGCACATGTGACATGGAGTTCTATGTGTTGAATGAGGGGGTGTTGCGGCTGGCCCGTGCGGCCTGGAATAACATTTTTGCTGTTGATGACAGCCAGGAGCCGGGTGTAGAACAGCGTCAATATAGACATGCCGCCTACAGACAGTTTGTGCTGTGGCAGCATGGCCAGAGTGCGAATTACCCCACCATAATTGGGGGGAACTGCTCCTTCACTTCTTCTATGACCATCATGGTCCACTACCATATCAATCCCCACCGTGATCGCCAAGTGCAACATGTGTTGTGCAACACACATACAAGGTCTAAACATGCAACAAACTGATAATCAGTAGGCTACAGAATATCTCATTGTTATTATATATCCAAAAGAGAACTGTTTTGATCAACTCCCAAAAGTTAGAAGTTAAGTGCACTGAAATACCATTCTAATTACTAGTAAATAGTAATACCTTTACAAGAAGCCTATTGCCTATTTCAGGGTTTTCCTGGCTCAAAATGAGGCGCAGGTGGTAAAATCATAATAATGTATTTTAATAATAAGATAATTAAATGTGTATTTTTTTTGTAGATCATCATATAGCCTAATATGTTTACCACATTTTTCACATTCAAAATTAAATAATTTACATTGAAAAATTATAACTGTATTAAATTAGATTATTTTAAATATTTTTGAATACACAAATAAGGAATGTTGAAAAGAATGATACTTTCTGAAACTAGCGTTTAGTCATTCAACGTTGACACTTGCTTGAGAAGTTGAAGTCGTTCTCTATCTCCGTTGCTTCTAGCCACGGTGGTTAAAAATGGAACGGTCCACAATAGGGGTGTCTGAAATCGCTTTACATTAAAATGTTCCTACAGTGAAAATAGGAGTTGACTTGAATTGTATTGTAACTGTAATTATATTTTTTCACAATATCAGAAAAATGATCTGACCCCCCCAAAACTGATATTTCTGTCCCCCTGTGTTTTGGAGCACACTAGCTTATAACAGTGGCTGACATATTCATCCTAAAAGCCAAAAATCTTTAAATAGGGCACTATTTGAGGGAACAGCCCGAAACTATTGTGGACGTTATTGAGAGCACTTATTCAATCTCACATTCAATCCCACGACAGGAACTGTGTTCTAGAAATAAATGATATATTGATATGAGGGTGGGTACACTGTAAAAAATAAAATCGTAAAAAAACAGTCATTGACTGTCAGCTACGGCTGCCAAACAAAAACCGTAAAAATAAAGTAAAATATCCTAATTTAAATTAAGTGCAAAAAACTTTTACAGAAATTTTCCTTAAATGTTTTACGGAAAAACAGTGTTTTTTACAGCTATTTCCTGAATTATTACGATCAAACACCTTCATTGTAAAAAAATCCCATAAAAAACAGTCAAATGACTGTCAGCAATGGCTGCCATACAAAAACCGTAAAATTAATGTAAAATATCCTAATTTAAATAAGTGGAAAATACTTTTACAGAAATCTTCATTAATCTTTTTTAACAGAAACACACAGTTAAAACACAGTTAATTCACATTTTTTCTGATTTTTTACTGAAAAACATGCAGTTAATTATATGCATGATTTGCTGTGACTATACGTCACTACATCAGCAACTACACAGTTACTGTCTGTTAAATCAAGCACACTGTAAAAAATTTATAACCCTCCCAAATCAAAAATTTCAAGAGACCGATAACATCTAAATTTTTCAATTGGCCCAAGTGAAATTCTGTAAATTATAAAATTAAATTTACAGAATTTCACTTGGGCCAATTGAAAAATTTAGATGTTATCGGTCACTTGAAATTTTTGGATTGGGAGGGTTAGAATTTTTTTACAGTGCAACATGCAGCATTTCATCAGTGTTTCTCTGCTCATCCTGCACTGAAGCTCAGGCTCTACTCTTCAACACAATGGTGACACACAAAACACACCATACAGAAACACTTAAAACCCCAACAGAACATTAAACACTACCAGATCTCTCAGGATCTCAGCATCTTCACTTATTACAATCCAGACTTTATTTCTTTCATACTAACATTCTTATTGAGCATTAACAGAGGTTTAGAAGTTGAAGTTTTATTGAAAAGAATAAAGTTTGATGTCACCATGATGGAGATTAGTGTTTGTTTTAGTTGGGCTCTTGACCTTTTAGTGTTTAACTTAAAATTTTCTCTGGCTGCTTTAACTGTGTGTCTTTGATGCATATTTGTTATGGTAGGAATCCAAGAGAAACTCAGATCAGATGATGTTGGTCTCTTTTTAGTGATAATAGTCATCATGTAGTGTCCTGCTTCATTGATACCACCTGAAGTGTAATATCTGATTAAGTAAGTAAATATTTGTTGTTAATTTTTGCATGATAAAACTGCTATATAAGATCCTGCAGCGCTGTGATACTCAGATTTTATAATGTCATTATACAGAAAATGTTTTGACAGGATTATATAGACTCACTCAGACATCAATAATCAGCGTATGAATCTCAACAATGGTGACAACGAAAAAAAATCTGAACTACTATAAAGTCACAAAAAGGCTTTGTTGGTTGTCACCATTGTTGAGATTCATATGTTGATTCTTGATGTCTATACTACAAAAAAAAAAAAAAAAAAAAAATTAACCAGCTCAAAACTTTTTCCATATAATACATATCTTTTTAAATTTCAGATTATTACAATATTGTTGCCAAGGATCATGTGAGAAATTATCATTATAGATAATAATGTAAAATTTAATAAAAATCATTATAGACTTTGTATACAGCTAAATTCAATCTACATATTATGTAATCTAAACTAATATATTCAGAGATTTGGCTGTCATATCAGCGAATCAGATCATCACAAAGACTGTAACATCACTGATGAATGACCAAGATCATCTGATATTTCTCCTGCATTTATTGCTATAACAAAGGTGTATTAAATACACAGTTAAAGCAGCCGGAGAAAACTAATGTTAAAAACTCACGGGTAATGAGCCCAACTAAAGCAGACACTGATCTCAATCATGGTGATATCAAATTTATTTTAAAGCTGTCAGCTGCGGCTGTCAAACAAAAACCGTAAAAATAAAGTAAAATATCCTATTTTAGAAGTGCAAAAAAGTTTTACAGAAATTGTCCTTAAATGTTTTACAGAAAAACACTTATTTTACAGCTATTTCCTGAATTATTACGATTTTAAAAAATGATATCCATGTGAGAAATTATGACATTATAGACTTTGTATAAAGCTAAATTCCATCTACATGTAATCTAAGCTAATATATTCATATTTTTGACTGTCATATCAGAGAATTAAGCCATCATATGATGCCATCATCAAAGAATGACTAAAATCATCTGAAATTTTCTCCAGCATTTATTGCTATAACAAATGTGCATGAAATACACAGTTAAAGCAGCCAAAGAAAAACATAAGTTAAAAATTGAAGTCATGAGCCCAAAGCAGACACTAATCTCAATCATGGTGACATCAAATTTATTTTAAAGTTTTTTACAATTTATTTAAATTAGCATATTTTACTTTAATTTTAGGGTTTTTGTTTGGCAGCCGCAGCTGCCAGTCATTTGACCCTTTTTTAAAGATTTTTTTACAATGAAGGTATTTGATTATAATAATGCAGGAAATACCTGTGAAATAACAGTGCTTTTTCGGTTTATTTAAATTACCATATTTGGCTTTAATTTTAAGGTTTTTGTTTGGCAGCCGCAGCTGCCAGTCATTTGACCCTTTTTTTACGTTTTTTTTTACAATGAAGGTTTTTGATCGTGATTATTCATGAAATACCTGTAAAATAACAGTGTTTTTCAGTTTATTTAATTTAGGATGTTTTACAGTTTTTTGGGGAGCTGACAGTCATTTGACCATTTTATCATTTAACTGTTTTCTTTCTGTTAAATTACAGATTATATTTGTAATTTTACATACATTTTTATGTAATTTAAGAAAACAGAAAAAATACTGTATGAAAAATACAACAAATGTTCTGTATAAAAAATGTGAATTACTGTAATTTGTCATTAATGTCACAATACCTAAAATAACAGCTGAATTTTTATTTTACAGATATTTTTTGTAATTTTACAGTGTTTTGAGTACAATTTAAAATGAAAGAAAATGATCGTAAAAAAATCACAGTTATTTTCTGTAAAATTAGGATTTTTTTTTACAGTGTAGGTAGGCAGGCATAGATTCAGAGGCATAAGGTACTGTAAGTATTACAAACAATAATAAAACAATGCATTGACATTTACTTTTTACTTTTGATACTTAAGTACTTTTAAAAACAAGTAACGTTACTTCTGTACTTTTACTCAAGTAAAAATCAGTCTTTTCAACTTTTACTTGTAACTGAGTAATATTTGACCAGAAGTATCTGTAACTTACTTTCACTCAAGTAAGGAAATTGTGTAACTTACTTTGTCCATCTCTGGGCAGCGGATCCTGATCACGGTCATCAGAATCGGGCCTCCAAACCTCCCGACCAGCCGTCTGGCAGAAAGCAGCTCTCCTGGATCTGGAGTGCTCTAAGGATGGAATATTTCACATATCACATAACGTTAGTTTAATCATAATCAATAATCAATGTCTGTGGTCAATTACAGATTTTTACTTCAGTTAAGTTACTCAAATTCAATTCAAGTTTATTTCACATGCAATGAATCAAATAAATGGGATCAAATGGGATCAGTCAGTCATTGTACAACACACCATAAAAAATAAAGTAAAAATTAAAGCACTCACTTCCTCTTCCACCCATCATGCGATTACGCGCCATCGCCAACCTGCAAGAAAATCAGTACAAAATACAAGACAAGACAATACAATAGAAATATCCTCAGAAATAACGTTACTGTTTCATTTCATTAGCCTCCAGACTTGCTTAAAAAAATAACAAAAAAACAGAACCATTAAAGCTATTTTTGTGACAGTAACGTCATATAATATATAATATTATAATATTGAAAGTATTGATTTTAGAAATATATCTTATTATGGTATACATAACATATTGTGCTTTTTATTTATTTAGTTAAATTACAAACATTTCAAGTAGCCTACAATGCAACAAAAAACTAAATGAATACAAGGCACTGTAAATACAATTCAAAATGTATAAACCAAAGAATAACAACAACAACTAAAGTATAAATGTACATAATAATAATAAAATAAATAATAAATACAGAAATTAAAGTTTATAATATCAGGGCAGTTATATGTATTTGAAAAGCTTTAAAATTTGTATTGTTTTTTTAAGCTTTTTGTTTTGTGATCTCATGTTTAAAAGATATTCTAAGTATATTGTGAGATCAGTGTTAGAAAAGGTAATATAGGAGGGTTTCTTTTGAGTTATTTTTGTCTTATGGATATAAAACTTCGCCAAAATAATTAAAAGATTAATGACATAATTTTGTTTTTCAGAAAAAGAATTCACAAATCTAATGACTAGGCAATTTTAATTATTAATATTACACATATTAATTCCATACTATGGGCTGGTCCAGCAACCAATCGCATTGCATCTCGCGTGGGCCGAGGTTCCGTATCTGCTTTACTTTTCGAAATGGATGATCCCCATGGAGGGAGAACCTGGATTTGTAAAATTGGGACGGTTGTTTTATTCTCAACGATATGAAAAGTGTTGCCACTCCCATTTATTGCACATGTTCCCCCGAAATTATATTGCACGACCCGTAAATATGCAGGCAAACGCGGTTGCCTACTATATCAGTCGAGCCAATAGTGCGGCAAGATACTGAAATAGGATTATTATTAACCAATCAGATGTAGCTTATTTAGAACAGCTGTTACACGTATGATTCAGCTTTCGGACACGAGCAGACCATCGCCAAGGACATTATTTCTGTGATTGTAAGTATTCATTTAATTAGAATATGATATCTATATAAAATGTTTGTTTTGTACGCTGTGTTGTTAAGCGTCTCGTTAGTGTCGTTTTAACCCTTATGGTGTTCGGGTCTGTAGGACCCGGTTTCATTTTTTATCAAGAGAAAAATTATACGATTAATTATTTTTTCAAACTCAGATTCATTGGCCTTGGCTCATTTTCTGTGAAGAATATATATCTGAACACATTTTCAATGACCACACCACACACACACACACACACACACACACACACACACACACACACACACACACACACACACAGGCTGTCCGGCTAGACCCGGGGCTAATAAAAGTGTGGAAATTGTAGGTCCTGTGTACCTTTACTCTGTCCTCCTCCTGTCAGAGCATATTGTTATTGTGTGTGTGACGTGTGACGTGTGACGTGTGTTCTTGTATATGGTTTGAGGACACAAATGTGTATAATGATATGGGTATTACAACGTAAACATGGTTTATGAGGACATATGTGTCCTTCTAAACCAAACGGCTTAAAAAACATACTAAATCTGTGATTGGTAGGTTTAGGGGTAGGGTTAGTGTAGGGGGATAGATTATACAGTTTGTACATTAGAAAAACCATTACGCCAATACGCCTATGGAGAGTCCTCATAAACCAAATATCTGAGTGAGTGAGTTGTGTGTGTGTGTGTGTGAGTGCAAGAGTGAGTTCTGTGTTTCTTAAAGGGATACTCCACCGAAAAATGAAAATTCTGTCATCATATACTCACCCTCATGCTGTTTCAAACCTGTATGAATTTCTTTCTTCTGCTGAACAGAAAGGAAGATATCTAGAAGAATGTCAGTAACAAGACAGTTTTAGATACCATTGACTTCCATAGTAGGAAAAAAAATATACTATGGAAGTCAATGGTATCTAAAACTGTCTGGTTACTGACATTCTTCTAGATATCTTCCTTTCTGTTCAGCAAAAGAAAGAAATTCATACAGGTTTGAAACAACATGAGGGTGAGTATATGATGACAGAATTTTCATTTTTCGGTGGAGTATCCCTTTAAAGGAGAACTTGGTAACTTTTTTAACTTAATAAAACTGTCTAGAAATCATTTGGATGGTTAAACAACCTGTTCTGGTGATATTGGTGACTTTCCCCGCTCCCCCCAGCGTTCCCAGGCGGAAAACCAACCTTGCAACTTGCGCACTGCCGTCCCGGCAAAGTGAAATTGGAAGTCTCGTGAGAAGCGAGAACTAGAACGAGAACGAGCGCGAAACACAAATTGCTTTACGGCAATTCGACATAAACACACACGCATGTATGATGTATTACCAGATTACTCACCTCGGTAGACATAGTTCCACACGATACAGTTGGCTTGCTCCGATCAAAACAAACGCACATGAGCAGCGGTAGAGAGGGGGAGGAGGCCGCCGCAAGTGAGTTTTTTACGACTGTGTTGTGAAATATACGCCCCCCCACAGCTGTAGGGGGAGCTCGTGGGGAAAACATGCGACAACAAAAGGGAAAATCAGCGAAGAAGTGACTAGAGTTCGCTAGAGTTACAGAGTTCTCCTTTAAAGGGTCAGTAAGAAGCCAATATTCTAACTGGAGAGCTAACTGTACGTTCACACCGCCGCCGACTTGAGCTGCAAAGAAGCTCTGGCCGCCCTGTCAAGGACGCTTGTCAAAAAGTACGGGGAAGCTTGTTGACGCTTTGGCCGCTCTGAAGTCTGTGTCACACCATGAAATGTTATAACGACAGCATTTTTATAACCGTTTTGGAGAACAATAGGTTGAGAAGATTGTCATTTCCATTTTTTTAAAGTGTTAGGTCAACACCAGAACAGTGTAGAAGTTTAACTCTGCCAGTGTTTGCTACAAAGCTGCACCCAGCTCTGTAACAGTGTTGTTGTTCTCTGCATTGGTGTTAAAATTTTACTCTCTTAGTGTTCATATTGTTACACTGTGTCGGAATACTCACCCCAAATGGGAGGAGCTAGAGCTCCAGCTCCTCCCCTCGCTGGAGCTCCAGCTTCACCCCGCTGGATTTAGTGGGCGGGGCCGCGCATGCGCAGGTTAACTTTCTCGCTATCAAAGAGTTACGTCACGATCTGATTTTTTTTCCTGGAATGGGATCAAATATGGACTTTTAATGAAAAATAAAAAAGTTGAATATTTGATAAATAATATTATACTGTTTGTTAAATTCTATATCCACAAATGTCGTTTCACAAAATCTCTTCCAAATGTGAATGCATTAAAAAATGACTTTTCTTTATTTTGTAAATCCTTAAAGAAAATTGATACAGTCCCTGCTATTAAATTCTTCTTACTTATATTAGAATATCAGTTTATATAAACCCCTATGTTAGGGAATTTGAATTGTTCTTAAGTTTGCTTATTTATTTTTTAGAATATTGCAATCAGTATTTACTCATCAAATGTTCTCTCCTGAATCGTATGGTAAATTAACTTATTTATAACTGTCTTAATTTATGTTTCAAGAACAATAGTTATTGCACATAGAGTAAGTCGAGACTTTCTTGTTTTACAGCAGAGAAGGAAGACCAGTCCTATATCAACGCAAGCTAATCGAATAAGTCCTTTGTTTCGGGTGAGGAAGGAACATCTGGTGCCCAAAGAAGACAGAAAGGTGCGCGAGTCCATTGGTATGTCTTGTATTGAAACAATGCTGTAATATGTAGTACATAATTTGATCACAGTAAATTTGAAATCCGGAAATCAACACCAATAGAGTTAATTTCAACACTTTGAAAGTGTATATATGGGAACCACCCACAAAGTGTTAGTTCAACACTTTCAAAAGTGTTGCCTCTCGCAACACCGACACAGTGTAACAATATGAACACTAAGAGAGTAAAATTTTAACACCAATGCAGAGAACAACAACACTGTTACAGAGCTGGGTGCAGCTTTGTAGCAAACACTGGCAGAGTTAAACTTCTACACTGTTCTGGTGTTGACCTAACACTAAAAAAATGGAAATGACAATCTTCTCAACCTTATAGGAGTCAAATTTTACACCATCCTGGTGTTGATGGAACACCTATTTACAAATAAAAAACAACACTAAAGGAGTTACCAGTTTTTCTTATTAGGGTTTTGCATTACCTACTTTAAAGAACTGTAAAATAAACTAATAATTATTTAATCTGAAAAGAATAAATTCACTTTGAAATAAACACATCACTCAGTATTACTCTTTCAAAACTTTATTCCAGCACAGAGCACCAATACATCTAGCCAGTACTTTAAATTAGAGGCTGACATTTTTTCGGGAATCCCACGGGTCACGGGATTCCCGTGGGATTCCTGCAGGATGGGAGTCATCTTTGCTATTAATCACGGGATTTGGACGGTACAGGATAAATGGTTAACGGGAGCAGACGGGAGCGGGAATCAACCAATAGCAAAGACGACAAAAAAAGAAAAAAGTAAATGCACCATTTTGTAGTTTCCTTTTAATATGCCTACAATGTAACGCAATTAAAAAATAACTACACGACCCAGCCGTCCCAGAAGCCATCAGTGCTTTTTGTCACGGCTTCCCGCCGGAATTCAAAGAGCAGTGATGGAGGGAGTTTTCCACTTTTCCACTACACAGTACCAGCTCGCCAGCTCGGCTCGACTCGACTCGCCTTTGTTTGGTTTTCCACTGTGTAAAAGTTGTACCTGTACCCGCTTCCAGGTACTTTTTTTCGTACCACCTCCGGCGAGGTTCTGAGCGAGCTGAGGCGATACTAAAATGTGACGTGAAAACACGACAGACTGCTGATTGGTCAGAGAGAATTGTCACTATTCACTGCATCATCATTGCACGCGCCAGACGGAGTATCCTGAATAAAAAACAGCAAAAACAAAAACAAAAACATCCAAAAACAGCATACACTCGATTTCCTCCATAGTCCTTTGTGTGTGGGTAGCGGGTGTGTCTCGCACGTCTCGCGTATAAGATTAAGTCACGGCAGTTTCCTGCGGCGTCGCTATGATGACCAGGTACTATTGTGGAGGTACTATCTGCAATGGAAAACGGAACGAAAAGCGAGCCGAGTCGAGTCGAGTTGAGCTGGTACTGGTAATGGAAAAGCGCCATAAGTTGACACGTTTCCAGTGTCTTCTTGACTTCTGGCGGGAGATGTCAGGTGGGCTCGTATCAGTTGCCAAGAGGCTGCTAGCTATCCCCGCAACAAGTACTCCTTCTGAGTGTAGCTTCAGTGTTGCGGGAAGACTGATAGAGGAGAGGCGTTCTACCCTCAATCCAGAAATGTAGATGCACTTTTGTTCCTACACAGCAACATATAACTAAGATGGACTCATTATGCAAGAGCATAATTGATGAAAATCGTTAACATGTAATTAAAAAAAAACTATAAATGTATTGTTTACTCAACAATAAATGAGTAAAATGCAGCTTTATGTGCTGTTTGGGTTTATTAAACTATTGTAGACATGGTGTGAACTATGTACTGTTTTTCTTTTATTTGCTGTCTTCCATTTTCTGGAGAAAATCTAGAAACAGGGGCTCAGGAGCTGGTCTAAAACAGGATGGAGAGCAGATAAAATCAAATTCTATGTATTAACAAAACACTAATTGAAGAAAAAAATATATGGGAGCGGTACAGGAGCGGGAGTCAGTTTAAACAGGAGCGGGATGGGAGTGGGAGTCAATTTACCAGGAGCGGGATGGGATGGGATTATTTTTTAAACTTTGGTCTGGGAGTGGGACGGGACAAGATTTCTTTCTATGGGAGTGGGACGGGACAGGAGTGAAAATCCACTCCCGTGTCATCCTCTACTTTAAATTACATGAATACATTTTTTTTTTTTTTTTTTTTTACAAATAACAGTCCAAAACAATGTAAAATAGACTGTCATTTCCATAGGACATTTGTAAATCAAACGGCTTGTGGTAAAACAATTTGTCAGGTTTTTTGAGCACAAGAGTGTTCTCTTGTGCAAAAACACTGAAAGCATGAAGATGTTCAACAAACTCTGATTCCATACATGATGCCAAAAAAAAAATTCCATCCATAATAAAAATGTTAACAATTTTTCCAAAGACAGGTGCATCATCAACCAAGTCTAAGCACACAACAAGACCACTACGATACTCCGTACCATGACACTTAACCCACGGTGGGACCGTTAATTCACTTGAGAGATCAATGTGGAGCTGCTCAGAAATAAAATCACCGTTTTCAAGGTCGGACAACAATTCTTTTGAAACGGGGCCAGACTCAATACCTTTGATAGTACAGTGCTCCCAGTGATAGGCAATGGCTAGCTGGTGTTTTTTGGCAAGTGATTTGGTCAGGTTTTTGAAATTTTTTAGATTTTTCTTAAAAAACCTGTGTTTTGCTTCATACCTCATAGTCCATACATGAATTAATGGGCCAATTTGCCTGATCCAATCAGGGTAGTGAATCATAAGGTGGTGCTTTGGAATCAGATTCCTAGAAGGGTACAACTCCTTGAACAATCGATGATGCTCCACTATCAGATGCTTCAAAAATATTGTCATTCCTTCAGAGATGCAAGGAGAAAATATAATGTTAACAATATGTAAGAGGAGCAACATCAAATGCCAGTGCTTATCCCCTTCTGGGACTACATCTCCAAATATGAGAGGGATGTTCCTAATGAGACACAATGTCTGACTTGCGTTGAGTCCAATGCTGTTTCCAGCTTGTTGAAGGTTAACCTTGGTTGGGCGATTATTTTTGTCCAAATAGCCATAGTTGAAGGCATACAATCTTTGAGGAATGGAATCGCAAGAAATTAGATTGCAACTCATGTATTCAAAAAGCAGTTTCACTTCATACTGTGCAACTCCCTCCAGGATATCATGCATAATATCCAGCACAAAGTTCTCTGATACATTAAAGTAAGTCAAGGTATTGAGTACAGAATTTCTTTTAATACCATAACAGGAGTTTTCATTAGGGTTGTCAGCTAGATACTTATAATGTTCCTCATTTAGGTTTCTGCTACGCAATATCACCCGCGGATCATCCTAACTAAATACTTCCTGTGCTAACACCTTGTCAGTGAGGCACAGTCTGCAGTAATGTTTCGCAGAAAAAGATTCAACGTAACCAAGAATACCATTTAGACCAAGGTTATCGCCGGTAAATTGCACAATAGTACCAAAGATGGGCTCCTCAGAAAATGACACCTTCATTCCCTCCTGCTCAAGTATTTTCACATCATCAACCAATGAGCCAAGTATTTTGTCCATGCCATAGTTTTTTCCATCCTCAGAATGGAACAAAGAAATTAGATGTATGTTCATTAAGGAAGAATTTATGTGTGCTGGCAGGTTACGAAGCACAAAATATAAACAGCCAAGTTTATGAATCCCATGTTGAGATCCTAATGGGTTTGCCGTTTCGAAATCATCGTAGTAAATTTGGATCTGAAGGGCATTGCTATGGATGGAGTACAAAGGATGGTTTTTGTAATACTGACCGTCACACAAATCTCGATACGTGTCACTTTGCCGTTTCTCTTGAATAAGATTACACACCTCATTATTCCTAAAAATGAATTCAAGAGTCTTCAGAAGAGGGATATATATGAAAGTGTCATTTACTGGAATCTGTTCATACATTCCAGAGATCTTATTCTTTCTTGTATCGTATCTGACACCTAAGTGTATTTCAGCAGGTTCAACAACCCCCCATTTCTCACTGAAATATTTTCTCCATTTTGTATCGTTATTAAAATCGGAGAATGGATTATGAAAACTATTAAAAACATCTTCAACTGAACTTCTACTTGTGCTGTCAACAGGCACAACATTTAAAATGTTTTCCCTTAAACTTGTATGGAAATCAGTGACAAAATCCTCCATGCTTTCAACAACTGACATAATAACACTGTTTGCAACACCGTTACCCTGCAATTTAGCTATTATGGATGCACACATTTCTTTGGAACAATCCCTTGAAACAGAAGAACATTCATGCAAACTTGCATCATTATCTGAACTTTGCTCTGTGTTAGACACAACAAGTGATGCTGCTTCACCGGGATTTGGAGCTTGTTGATTTTGTAGTGATACATTCTCACTGTTTGATGCTACACCACTAAAATGAAATCTAGTTAAATGTTTTTTAAAACCTGCATAACTTTTAAATTGCAAGCAACAACCATCCTGAGCACAAACCAGCTCAAATTTCTTGCCAGGATACAAACCATGCACAAGTTTAAGGTGCCGAATTAATTTTACTGTTGTAGCAAGCAGCGTTTTACAGATGTAGCATCTAAACATCATTCAATAACTTCGCTCTGAGCTCCTTTACCCTTGGGCTCTCACTTGTGGTGCCAACATCAATTCCGTAGATTGTAGTCTGGAGAAAAGTGTACATATTTTTGAGTGGAAGATCATAACTGATGCTGAAAACAAAATGGACCTTGAAGAGTTCATCAATTGCTGCAAGTGAAGAGGATTCTTGACAGGGGATGAGCTTTTTATCAACCACAATGAAGAACTGACTGATAGTTTCTAGAGGTGGGAATCTTTAGTCACCTCACGATCCGATCCGATTCCGATTCTGGAGGTCACGATCCGATTCCAGATCGATTCTTTATCTACTTTTCCCCCCTTATTAATTCATTAGTTTACATAAGTAATTAAGTACTTTTTTTTAAATAATTACAAATAAAAAAAAATCATTAAAACAGTTGTATTTTAAGAATTTTAAACTTATATAACTTCAAACCATACAAGCAAGTAGCAAATAATAAAGAGGAGCAAAGAAACATGGCAAACAACAAACAAAGAGTGCTTTCAGTATTTAAGATTATCTGAACATTTTCCATTCAAGAACTGTGAGTGATTTTTCTTCATCGTACTTTTGTATTTTACTATGACATAGACTGCGGGAGATCTATTAAGCTGCATTCACGCTCGGATCTCTTTTGAAATATAAGAAGTAATGTGGTTTGTCCTGTCCGTTTAATCCCTTAAGACATAACTGGCTGTGTTTACGTTCATTTTGCACGAGTATATTAAACCACTTACACGGAGTCGCACAGCCGCTTGCGCGAGCAGTCTCGTACACAAACAAAGCGTGCGTCAGCATTTAAAATTGAAAGCAGCCTTCTGTTAGTGAGATTCATATTTTAAATATATAAGTCCACTGCATTCCAAACCACATAAATGATGACTTCGTAGAGCATTTGTAAGGAAAATACAGACGGGCGAGACAGCACACTTTAAGTGTAACATCAAAACAAGCGCGCGTCTCTCACAGTGCATCCTGTGCAATGAAGCCTGTGAATGTCCTTGTAATTCGCTTCAACCTTTCCGAACTTTATGAAAGATTATTTTACGGAAGGTTCGAGTTGTGTGCGTGTGTGAGGAATTGTTAGCAAGCAGAAGACGGGTGTTTCTAAAGCAAACTCAGCGTCATCGCACATCTGGTAAAAAACTAAGCTCAGAATCGATTCTGAAATTCTCAGAATCGATCCAGAATCGTTGGAGAGAGAATCGCGATGCATCGATGGATCGATTTTTTTCTCCCACCACTAATAGTTTCCTTGCTGCTCCCTGTGGCAAGAATGTATGGTTGACGATTCTCTTCCGCCTCAAGATGTTCCTGTATACTCCGGCATGCCTGAATGAAGAAAACAAACAAACAAAAACACAAATTTGATTAATAGTAATGACAAACAAGTGCAGGTTTATCAGTTAGTAGGGGTGTGACGAGACGCTTACTCCATGAGACGAGACGAGATTGGGTTCACGAGAACGAGACAAGACGAGATTTTTACACAATTTTTAAGAAATCCTCAATGATGAAATATATGAATGGAAAATAGTCTTTTATTCAACTGAAAATCACAAAATGCAAAACAATTTAGGTGCATTTTGAAATCAACTTGTAATGAATGTTATTTTACTTCTATTTTAATTAATTCTATGCAGTAAAGGACATGCAAACACTGCAAAATGTTTTGCTATAAACTCTACCGTCTGGCTTCTCCCCTGTACGATTTCACATGAGAACTCTAACTCCTTTCCACAAATCGAACATAAAAAAATAAAACAGTATAAATAAAATAAATATAAATAACTGAAATAACACTTTAAATGCAAACCGTAAGTGTGTATCCATAATCAAAGTACTGCTTTCTCAAAACTACAAGTTCAAACAGAAACACATTTTTTTCTTCAAGCATGAAAAAGAGATAAATGAACTACACAGAACAGCCTAAGATTATGGTAATGTTCTTTTTCAAGAATATAAGCATGTCGACGATTTCTGGCAGCAGTTGAGACCTTTGGGCAGGGCTGCACGATATGAGGAAAAGCTGCGATGTGCAATAACGTACTCGGTTACTAACGTTACCTCGGTTCTCTCTAGAAGAGGGAACGAGTACTGCGTAAGATATCTTACGCTAGGGGAAAATCCTTTTTCCGCGAGATATTGAAGCCAAAAATTATCCTTAATATTGTAATAATGCAAAACGCGTTGCGGCAGCATGCAGACATAGGCGAGACAGCTCGCGCGCCTATTGGCTGCTCTGCGGCAACTGCAGCAGCCTATCGAGCGAGGCCTGGCGTGACGCCAGACCCAATCAGGGCACTTCGCGCCCGCTGCGTCACGTCCCGCCGAAATGGGCGTGGTCTAGGCCTATAAATACCGCTCGCAGGCAGCTATTATCTGGTTTTTCATCATCGAAGCAACCAGAGCGTGTGCATGCATGGCAAGATACGCAGTACTCGTTCCCTCTTCTAGAGAGAACCGAGGTTACGTTAGTAACCGAGTACGTTCTCTTACGAGAGGTCTCTCGTACTGGGTAAGATATCTTACGCTAGGGGACCCAATGCAAAACGCCGTGCATGCTGAGATCTGACACCAAAGACCCAAAGGTGAAAACCCGGGGTACATATAGTGCACAATCACTCAGGGAACTCACAGGGAGTCCGGGAAGAGGGAGGGGCGAAGCCGCACTCTTCCACATATGGCAGCGTCGCTGAGACGCGAATTTCATCATACAGACAGGGCGGGGTACGGCCTGAACTGATGGGGGAATGTGGGTCTTACACAGTTTGCCCAGGCACATCTCGTGCTGCTACTTTTTTACTGTCGAACATTGAGCTGTGCTCAGTAGACGCAGCATTCTGAGCTGATCGCATCAGGTCAGACAATACTGGTAAACTTAGACCGACAGCAGCCTGGCCTGCAGGGCGGGAACCTCTAGGTTATAAAACCTTATAAATGTAGACGGGGAGGCCCAGCCTGCCGCCATACAAATGTCTTGCAAGGCAATCCCACTTGACCAGGCCCACGAAGAGGCCATGCCTCTCGTGGAGTGCGCTCTGACACCCAACGGGCACTGCATGCCCTTGGAGGCGTATGCCAGCGCTATAGCATCAACTATCCATCTGGATAGGCTCTGTTTCGACGCGGCTAGTCCCTTAGAACGTCCGCTAAACGAAACAAAGAGCTGCTCCGTCTGTCTGAAACCAGACGAGCGAGACACATAAGCTCGTAATGCCCTGACTGGGCAAAGGAGGCTCGCGTCTCTTTCCTCATCAGGGACCGGTAGGGCTGACAGGGAGATAACCTGCGCCCTAAACGGTGTGTTGAGGGATTTTGGAACATAACCGTGCTTAGGTTTGAGTATAACTTTTGAGTCATTAGGCCCAAACTCCATGCACGCCGCGCTCACAGAGAGCGCGTGTAGGTCCCCTATGCGCTTCACTGAAGCGAGAGCCAGCAGAAACACAGTCTTGAAAGACAGGTGTTTCAAATCGATTGACTGTAAAGGCTCAAATGGCGCACCTTTCATGGCTTCCAGAACCGTAGAAAGGTCCCATACGGGGACTGAGGGAGGTCTGGGAGGATTCAGTCTCTTAGCTCCTTTAAGGAAGCGGATGACTAAATCGTTCCTTCCTATTGACTGACCAAGCGTTGTTTCTGAGAACGCTGCTATAGCCGCCACATAAACTTTGAGCGTGGAGGGGGCCCTGCCCCCATCCAACAGCTCTTGTAGGAAGGAAAGCACCTCCGCCACACCACAGTCTGTGGGTGACACACCACGGGCTGTGCACCAGCCCGAAAACACTGACCATTTCGAGGAATAGAGTCGTCTCGTAGACGGGGCTCTAGCCTGCGTGATCGTGTTTAATACTCCTTTAGGGAGTCCAACATGTACCCGTTGATGGCCCAGACATGAAGGGACCATAGTTCCGGGTGAGGATGCCAGATCGAACCGTGGGCCTGTGAGAGGAGGTCTCTCCTCACTGGTACTGGCCACGGGGCAGTACTTGCTAACTGCATCACGACTGGGAACCAAGGTTGGTTTTTCCAGAACGGTGCCACCAGCAGTACTGAGCATCCTTCTTCCCTGATCCGTTCTATCACCTGAGGCAGGAGAGAGACGGGGGGAAAAGCATAGAGCGGGCGGCGGGGCCACACATGGGCCAGCGCGCTCCTGCTCTTGGAGAAAAATTCCTGACAGTGAGCGTTTTCTTGAGACGCAAACAGGTCTACTTCCGCTCTGCCGAATTTCTTCCACAGCAGTTGGACTGTCTGTGGGTGTAGAGACCACTCGCCTGCCGGAACATTGTTCCTGGACAGTCTGTCCGGTCCTATATTCAGGAGCCCTGGCACGTGCGCTGCTCTGAGCGAGCGCAGGTTGCACTGAGCCCATACCAGGAGGCGTTCTGCCAGCCTGTACAGGTTCTTGGACCTGAGGCCGCCCTGGCGATTTATGTAGGACACCACAGACATGTTGTCCGAACGGACCAAGACGTGGCGTCCTTTTATCTGGGGACAAAAACGCGTCAGCGCGTTGTCTAGGGGTGCAACGGATCAAAAAACTCACGGTTCGGATCGTTTCTCGGATCAGAGTCACGGATCGGATCATTTTTCGGATCAGCAAAAAAAAAAAAAGACAATACAAATAAACATAAGCCTTTTATGTTATAAGTTATTTATACTTATAAGTTTTGTCTTTTTGTTTATTAACACTTTTAAATTATTAAATAAAAATATATAAAATCAACAGCAACGGGATGTCGTAACGTGGCTCAAGCACTTTCAGCATGTGTTTAAAGCCCTCGTTTTGCACAACCGAATATGGCCTCATGTCTGCACCTATAAACACACTGATAGCGTTTGTGATGGCTTTAGCCCGGTCTGATTGTGAAACGTTGAGCAGCCTTCGTTTTCACTCATGTCAGTGAAACACCGGGGTGATGTCGCTTCAAATGCGTGGCCATAGGGATGTCCCGATACCACTTTTTCACTTCCGATATGGTACCGATGCCGCAGCTTTGGCTAGTTGCCGATACCGATATCAATCCGATATTTTTATTTTATTCTTGAATACAGCACAACAACAGTTGATAATGAAAGACTGCCACCCTTTATTCAAAAGGCCTTGAGATATGTTTGGTAATTGTACCTGAATGAATTTAAAATTAATTTGCTATATTTCAGATCAATATACTTGTTTCCTTAAAATTTTAATTAACTTTAACTTTATTCTCATCTGAATTATAAATAATTTATTTCTGTATAAAATAATACTACCATTAAAAACACATTTGATTTTCTATTAGTATTAGTGTTCGATTAGTGCTCTGTTTTAGGACAAGAAATGAAAACCAATGCAATATGATGAATGTCCAAAAGATGAGATAATATTTGCTTTTAAACAGTGTGTGTGTGATTTTGGTTGGGTGTCAGTTGTAGGTTACAGTTTGACAAGTTTAAAGTTTGACAAAAGCACGATTTTGTGTTTTACACAAATATAATTAGGCTAAACACTTTTTGCAGTTTTAATGATGTCCTGTACAAAATGACGGAGTATGTTTTTATGTTTCCACTGTTCGATCGCGCCCGTGCCTCTCTCTCTCTCTCTGACACACACACACACACACAATCCAGCATTGCAATCTTGACAACGCAGCCTGTTCATTTTGCTGCGTTCACACCAAACGCGAATAGAGCGTCAAATTTGCGTCTAGTTCTATGCTTGAACAGTTTGAATCCATTCGCGCGTCCAAAGCGAATAAAGACGCGCCGCGCGCGTATAATGATAAAGCGAGCATTTGAAGCGAAATAGACGCGTGTTCAAAGCTAAGGCGGGGCTACAGATTCCTAGTTTCCACAGTGCCTACACACCGTCACGGTTTTATCCACTAACCTCTTTTCCTTCATCATTATATTTGACAGGGAAGCCAAAATGCTCCCATACAGGGGATTTAAATGAAGCGGGGCGTTCAAGCTCCTCCGTTCCTCCGCTCGCTATGACCACGCTGTGTGTGGACTGAACATGCGCACAACTTTTTTTTTTCATAAATCAATCCGCGGATCACGTGTGTGCCGAACCGAAGATATTGATCCGAACGGATCACGGATCAATGATGATCCGTTGCACCACTAGCGTTGTCTACTGCCAGCATTTCGAGGCAGTTTATGTGCAGGAGCTTCTCCCGTTCCGACCACTGGCCGAAGAACGGTCTGCCCTCGAGCAGCGCTCCCCATCCCGAGGTGGACGCGTCCGTAGACACCACTTTCACCCTCGAGGAAGTCCCCAGGCTTACACCTGATTGGTACCAGTCGTTCGCTCTCCAAGGTTTCAGAGCTGTGACGCACTTCTGATTGACCCTGAGGCGAAGCGAACCGGATGCCCACGCTCTGCGTGGGACTCGCGCTTTCAGCCAAAACTGCAGCGGGCGCATGCGGAGCAGGCCCAGCTGGAGCACTGACGATGCTGAGGCCATGAGACCTAGCATCTTCTGAAATTTCTTGAGCGGGACAGACGCGCCGCAGCGGAACGCGTTCGCTGTGCGTTGAATGTCTACCGCGCGCTGTGGCGATAGTCGCGCTACCATGGACAGCGAGTCCAATTCTGTGCCCAGGAAAGATATCTTCTGACTGGGTAACAGAGAGCTCTTCGCCCAATTGACACTGAGACCCAAATCCTCGAGGTGATCGAGTAAAATGGTCGTGTGTTCTATGAGCACTGCGCGAGATTGCGCTAGAATCAGCCAATCGTCCAAATAGTTCAGCACTCGCATGCCTCTCATTCTGAGGGGTGCGAGCGCCGCGTCCATGCACTTCGTAACTGTACGGGGTGCCAGGGACAAACCGAATGGCAGGACTGTGTACTGATATGCCTGGCCCTCGAAGGCGAATCTCAAATATCGCCTGTGACGTGACGCTATCTGTATTTGAAAATACGCGTCTTTCAGATCTATTGACACAAACCAATCTCCTTGGCGAATCTGCACAAGGATTTGTCTGGTCGTGAGCATCCTGAACTGTCGCTTCACAAGCACTTTGTTCAGTTGCCTTAGATCTAGTATGGGTCTGAGACCCCCGTCTTTTTTCGGTACCAGGAAGTATCTGCTGTATAGCCCTCCTTCGCTCTGGACTTGAGAGAGGGGCTCTATGGCCCCTTTGCTCAATAGTTTCGCCACTTCGGCTCGAAGTAAATGTGCTACTTCTGTTTTTACCGTGGTCTCGACGCGCGCCACATTGCGGCGAGGGCGTCGGCGAAACTGCAGCGAATAGCCTCTTTTTATAATGTTCAGCACCCACTTCGAAACCCCGGGCAGCTTTGCCCACGCGTCTGCATGGATAGCTAGGGGTTGAATACGAAGCGCGCTCCGCTCGCTCAGCGATGGAGAAGCTTCGGCGTGCTGCAACACAAGCATCGCGCTCGTGACATTTGAGGCATGGGGCGCGCTGATAACAGCGGGCAGATTGCCCGCGCTCGACTCCTCTGCGGTGGTCAGCCGCGAGGGGGAGGGCTGGGCGGTTCCCGTGGGAACTGTCATGTCTATGTGTGGATGTGGGCGCGGGACAGCGGGCACATTTATCACACCGAAAGCATCGTTCGCTTGCGTGAAGCGAGTGCACGTTGGTTTCGTTTTTACAGAAACCGTGAGACATGCATAACGCGGTGTTAGTGGGCACTGGGTAGTGGGCACATTCACCATGTTTGAAGCGCAACCGATCGGAGTCGGTTTTATGTGCGCGAGCCCTGTGTGACAGGCTGTGCTTGTGTGTAGGGATGGGCACTGGGCAGTGGGCATTCTTACTACACATGAAACACCATCGGCCGTGGCCGGGACACCAGAAAATACACTCTTTTGGGGATTTATCTGGGTAGCCGTGAAAACGGCATTTGTGTGCAGGCAAGCGGGTGACAGAACCGACTTGTTGGCTGCAGAAAACACTGGAACAGTCACATTTGCTGGAACTGGACGAGCGAATAGCTTTGGTGTGAGTCTGGCCGCAGCGGGACTTAAACACCGTCGTTTTCCTAGCTGTGCTAGGACGACTTCGGGGCCTCGGGCTTCACCGTAATCCTAGGTCGCGAGCCACGTACAGCGGGGCGGCGACCGGATGAGCGGGAGCGCGGTCTCGCGCTTCGGGCCTGGCGGCGCTGTGAAGTGGAGGCAGTGGACGGTGGCTGTGGCTGTGAGCTCTGAGCAGACGGTTTCGCACGGCCTGCTGGAGCGCTTCGGGAGGAAGTGCTTCATAGCCTGTGACGCTTTCTGTACCTCTGCGAATCTCTCCGCGAAATCCTTGACGGAGGATCCAAAGAGGCCTGTGGCGGAAAGCGGGGCGTCGAGGAACGCGGTGCGCTCAGACTCGGCCATTTCCGAGAGCGTCAGCCAAAGATGTCTCTCAGTCACGGTGAGAGAAGGCCATATTCCGTCCAATGGCTTGCGCTGCAGACTTAGTAGCACGGAGAGCGAGGTCCGTGGCACTCCTTAAGTCCGGCACGCAGATCGCGTCAGGTCCTTCCTCATCCAGCTTACGGAGGAGATCGGCCTGGAAGATCTGAAGCGTTGCCATGGTGTGCAGCGCTGACGCAGCTTGCCCGGCGGCGGAGAAAGCGCGGCGGAGCAGGCTTGATGTCGTGCGGCAAGCTTTAGAGGGTAGGGCCGACTTAGCACGCCGTCCAGCGGAGGGCGGGCATAAGTGGGCCGCTATCGCCTCTTCGACCGGCGGCAGCGAAAGGTATCCTTTGTTCTTGGCATCGTCAACAGCGGAGAATGCCAAAGAAACAGCAGGACGCACTCTAGCCGAATAGGGGGCGTTCCAGGACTTGGCGACTTCTTCGTGTAACTCAGGAAGAAAAGGCGCCGGTCTGGACGCAGGCGAAGCGCGCTCCCCAGGCAGGAAAAATCCATCCAGCCGGTTGTGAGCGGGCTGCTCAGGCGAAGACCACTCGAGGCCGAGGCTCGCCGTGGCCTGTGCGAGTACTCGCATGAGCTCCGTCTCGATGGACGCTCTCTTGCCTGACGACGTGCGGGCAGGGGGCTTGGGGTCCTCAGAGCCCGCCCAATCCTCACTGCCTGACGCCAGGATAGAGCAGGAATCATCCTCTCCCAGCAGGGCTTCCTCATCCACGATGTCAACGGAAGCGGCGGCAGACGGCGGCCGCTGTCCGTCAGGAAGCGAGGCTGACGAAGCCGGGGAAGCAAGCGGGCGAACCGGCGAGCTTTGGCGGCTGAGGGAGGGTTCCGGGGCCCGCTGGGCACGGCGCTTTTTACGGCGCGACGCTGCAGCGGGCAGGGGAGCAGTCTCGGTGAAGAAGGCTAGGCGAGTCCTCAGAGTCGCCATTGCCATCAGCTCGCAGTGAGGGCAGCCGCCGTCAGCGAGCGCGAGAACTGCATGTTCCTCACCCAGGCAGGAAACGCAAACCACGTGGCGGTCCCCGTCGCTGAGTGTGGCTCTGCACGAGCCGCAGGAAGGCATCTTTAAAAAGACGCTAGCTCTTTTAGAATGTGTGTCGCGGCGACACACACACACAAAAGTACAGTGTAATAAGGAAAGGATATAAGCGCCGGAAAGCGCAGCAGGAAGGCAGGAAGGCGGCGCGGCCAGCGACTTCAGTGACTCGTCCCGCTGAAGGTGCTCTCTCTCAGACGGCGCGGCTTCTTCTCCGGCTCCAGCGATGCGTGTGCTTCGCTTGAAGGATGAAAAATCAGATAATAGCTGCCTGCGAGCGGTATTTATAGGCCTAGACCACGCCCATTTCGGCGGGACGTGACGCAGCGGGCGCGAAGTGCCCTGATTGGGTCTGGCGTCACGCCAGGCCTCGCTCGATAGGCTGCTGCAGTTGCCGCAGAGCAGCCAATAGGCGCGCGAGCTGTCTCGCCTATGTCTGCATGCTGCCGCAATGCGTTTTGCATTATTACAAAATTAAGGATAATTTTTGGCTTCAATATCTCGCGGAAAAAGGATTTTCCCCTAGCGTAAGATATCTTACGCAGTACGAGAGACCTCTCGTAAGAGAACATTGTTTAATATTGCGATGTCGGATATGTGAATGTTAGCTAGACTGTTCCCATGTCTTAGTGCTTTAATAGGTTATTTGCATGATAGGTCAAATGTTTATTACCTGCCTGGTTCAGATTACACTATTTTAGCACGATTTTGGCACGATCCGTTTCGTGGAGATTCGGACAACGGGCGTCGGGACGCAAGATTCGATCGTTTCATTTCGTATAGTGTGTCATAGTGGGCGATAACCTACGCGTCTGCGATGCTTCAGGACATCACGACAGAAAGACTAGCATGTTTAATTTTAACGGTCCTCCACGACGGGTTGAATGCGAGCGAGAGTGAGTGTGCGCGAGTGAGTGAGAGTGCGAGCAACAGTGAGTGAGCGTGTGTGTGTGTGTGCGCGAGTGAGCGAGGGACAGTGAGTGTGTGTGTGTGTACGCGGAGTGTGTGTGTGATTGGCCCAGCACACAAATGATTTAAAAGTGGCAGGGGCATCTTCAATACTAATTTCACCCTCACGCTCCATCACTGACATCACAACAACTCACGAGACAATAGGCTTGTTTGAGATGAGCAAAATCTGCGCAGAATCGATCACCGGTGATCAGCGCGAGATGCATGCCGGTTAGAAATGTGTCCGAGTGCGGTCCGCCTTGCTCTGATGTCATGCTGACGTATGTCAAAAAACTCTCGCGAGCGCAAGCTGCACGTGTCGGATTCTGCAGTCGAGCGCAGTTGCTCTCCACTGACTGCGCTGATCAAAAGCATGATGGGAAACGACTTACTGACGACACAGCTTAATGATCATTGGTTTAAACAACCGTGATGTATTGTTCTCTTTTAAAATGTTTGATTTTAAAACTCTGATATCATGTTTTATGTGTATACGTTATGTGTGAATATTCCCAAACTATCTGACAGTGCGATCTCTATGGGTTATGCAATGTAATTTTTATAATAAAAAAAATAAATAAAAACACATGTCTGTATTAAAGAAAAAAAAGATTGATAAACATGTATTTGGAATGGAATTAAATAAGTAGGCTACTTATGGGTGTCTTGTTCATTATATTTATTTTCATATAAAAGCAACAGAACTTAAATTCCATCCAGTTTATTAGCAACACTCTGCACGAGCGTGAATCCCGTGAATCCCGCGATATCCATCTTTGATCTCACAGGTGTCAGATCCACTGCGTGAAGAGCGAACTGTCCGGCTTGCCTGCTCTTTTTTCACTCCTCCTCTCACTGCAGCCGCCTACTCTCGCATACATTTCAGGCGAGGCAAGTCGCATCTCAAACAAGCCTAAAGTTTCACCTCGACGAGAAATCTCGTCGCGTTTTAATCTCGCGAGATCTCGTAACACGAGATCTCGTCACACCCCTATCAGTTAGCATAAATTTTAGTCTTTTTAGCTTGATTGAACATTGTACAGAACAAGAGACACTCCAGAAGAAAACAGTATATGCACCAACTAGCTGTTAAAGGTGATTTTTAAGCATGACATTTATTTTTATTTATTTTTTAAGCCATGAAATGACTTGAGACTCGACTCGGACTTCAGCTTAAAGACTTGTGAACATCTCTGGTTTAGATCATTTACATTTAGATAACTTACTATATTTACCCCCATTTACAGTTCATCTAATAGTGAATTATAAGATGGAGAAATTAACGGCGCAAATCTAAGTATAACGCTTATAGCCCTTGCATTTTGTCACCAATAACCTACTTTTTGAAATACCACCACGTGATCAACAGCCTGAGAAATACTGATCTTGTGGGTTTTTTCTTCTTCCTGAAGCCTGGGGTGACGAGATACAGAAGTAGAAGGAAGGATGATAGGTCACTGTCCCATTCTGAAAAACACAAAACATATGTTAAATGTCTACACTACAATAACTAAGTTAAGCAGATTTTAAACCATTGCAAGTTAGTTCTGTACAACTCTACCTGGGGAATCCTGTTCCTCCCTTTTCTCTTTGGCAGATGACAGTAATCTTTTCAGCAGTGGAGTGGAAGTCAAGGTTTCTGCTAGCCTGATAACCTTTGCTTTGAAGACAGTTGGCCACCTTTCAAAAAGTCTGGAAGCAGATTCTGACCCAAAGAGGAGCGTGAAGTCCTGAAGAATCTGAAGCAGTTTGCAGAAAACATGTAAAGAAATTACCATAAAATATTACATTTCTTAACAAAGCAGACTATTTGACAATTCTCTGAAACTAGCATTTCAATTTGGTCAAAAAAAAGGAAAGACAAAATCCATACCAATCCTTTAGTATCCAGGAATCGAGGAAAAACTGAGAGAATGGTGGTGGATTTCTCTGGATCATGGATAAGGTGCTGTCTGTATTCAAACGTGGTCCTCATCTTCTGCATGATGACATCACGGTCACTTGTATGATTCATCAAGGAGATAGCCTCTAAACTTTGGTCATTATCTAGCTGATCTTCACGGTGACACAGCTGTCTGTCAAGCAAAGGGCCTCCTTTTTCCTCTGTTTTTGGATCATCCTTATTTGCAGAAGGTTTTGTCCCCCGTTGTACTGTTTTGAGGCGCCATGACAAGAACCCAGTGTTTTTTTGGCCATCATAAAAATGTTCCTTATGAAATGACACAAATTAAAACTCAAAATTGTAACCCTCCATCGAAAATGACAACTTCTTAGAAAGACATTTCTAAATGATCACAAAAATACTGAATGTTCTAATCTCACATTATGACTTACATATCCAGTCCTCCCTTGGGGATCTCTGAGTGAGGGAAACAAGGTGATAATTCCCAAACCATAGTTCTGTTTGGTAAGTCGATGTGGGACTCTCCTGAAAAATGGAAACACTCAATGTTACTTCACAATGATGAGAATTGTTTAAAAATATATAACTAAACTACTCTTATTTTCAGAACAATCAACAGCTTATTACTTAAAATTTGTAGCACCCAACTAATATAGTTCACAATTTATATACTATCTTATACTACAGGGCCGTTGAATGCTTGAATCTGATTGGTTGACGAACGTTCTAAGGTGTGCATTATTTTCAGGGAAACGCACGGCTAAAGTAGTTCCAGGCAGGTCTCGACCGCATTACAGTTCCATATCACTTCGCGTAGTCAACTGTAATAACGGAAAATAGGATACAATTCATAACAAGAAAAAGCATTTCGTCCCATGCGCTTGATCTGCAATTTTCAATGTCTAGCTTCACAATCAATAGAAACATGTTGTTTAATTTGAATAAATAAACTATAAAGTCCTATCTATAATCAATAGAAAATTAAACTGAATATAGGCTAAATAAATGGATAGTCCTGCAGCATGGATTTTTATTGCAGATAATTTAACAAATAAATAATTATTGATAGGCCTACTTGTTAAAAGGGCTTTGGGTTTCATTTATTTGGCTAGTCTACTGTCATCTGTCAATAATAGAAAAAAAAGAATTAACGAATTAATTAAAACGAACTGAATGAATTAAAAAATAATAATATTGACGCACATGCTTTTCTGTCTCATTATTGCAACATCTCTCTCTAATAACTGCATTAATAACTGCATAAAGCCGGGAACACACTTTAAGGCCGGTTATGAATGTAATTTGATACTTATGACTGATCATGCCCAAACGCGTGTTCAGCGCGTTCAGTCTGTGTTCAAAGTCGGTGTTTAAAATCTGCTGCAGTCGATGAAAACAGTCAGAGAATGTGTCAGCTAGTCGTGTGTCCCCAGCATTAGTCTGCTATCAGCGGCTCAAACCTCCGTTACTAACTCTACCTAACCCTAACCCTAACCCAGCATTAGTCTGCTATCAGCGGCTCAAACCTCCGTTACTAACTCTACATAACCCTAACCCTAACCCAGCATTAGTCTGCTATCAGCGGCTCAAACCTCCGTTACTAACTCTACCTAACCCTAACCCTAACCCTAACCCAGCATTAGTCTGCTATCAGCGGCTCAAACCTCCGTTACTAACTCTACCTAACCCTAACCCAGCATTAGTCTGCTATCAGCGGCTCAAACCTCCGTTACTAACTCTACCTAACCCTAACCCAGCATTAGTCTGCTATCAGCGGCTCAAACCTCCGTTACTAACTCTACCTAACCCTAACCCTAACCCAGCATTAGTCTGCTATCAGCGGCTCAAACCTCCGTTACTAACTCTACCTAACCCTAACCCTAACCCAGCATTAGTCTGCTATCAGCGGCTCAAACCTCCGTTACTAACTCTACCTAACCCTAACCCAGCATTAGTCTGCTATCAGCGGCTCAAACCTCCGTTACTAACTCTGAAATGACGTTTTGGAATTAGCAACGGAGGCATGGGATTAGATGCGTAAGAAATTAGTCCTACATACAAGAGCGTTTTAATGACAAAAACGTCTTGAAATACATAATCTGAACAATGTTTCGAGGTGTGGTAATGTTGTGGCCAATTCTCTGTCTCTGGTTCAGGTCTTCAATATCAGGTTCAGGTCTCAGAAGAAATCTTTCAGAGTCGAAGTTTCAGGTCTCAGAAGTAACTTTATTGAACAATTCAACAAAGTGAGATGGTAGCTAAGCATCTAATTTTACAATGGTTTTCTCTCAGATCTTATACCTTTTCTCTCATCCCTTGGTGTCCAATTTCCTCGCTTGGTGACCAATTAGCGTTATCATGGTTATCTTTTTCTCTTTGCTCCTCCTTGTCACGTCGCCACGATTAGAAACACCTGCATTAATGTCCAATTTCTATTGGTGGCCATACTGGCGCATGCGCTTTATTAAATATGATTTCATATATGGTTTTTCGGGTACTTTTCCACTCTTGTCCTTAGACTACCTTTCACCCAGTTTTTGTCCTGTCCTCACACAACCTCTTCCTCGTAAACACTTTTGACAGGTTCAGTGTTTCCCATCATTTTGTCCCCTTTGACCTGTTCTCTCTGTTTCCCATGATTTTAGGCCTTCGTTTCCCCTGCTTTTGGGCCTCCCATATTCTAGGCCTAGTTTCCCTAATATTCATATCATGCATTTGAATAGGATTTATGTGTGACACAGATGAGACAAAGAAAATTCTCCAACAGTAACTGTAGTATAAGCGGAATAATTGACTTCAGGCCGTTGAATTATTAGAAAAATAATGCACACCCGAGGTGTAACGGCCACTCCGCTTCGCGTCGTGACCGCATTACCACCTCGGGTGTGCATTATTTTTCTAATAATTCAACGGCCTGAAGTCAATTATTCCTTACATAATCACTAACAAATTAAATAACCCAAGACTATTACATTTTGATAATTACCCTTCTGTCTCAATCACGTGTGCAACCAAGATGTTCACCATCAGTTTTCTCATGTCATCGCTAATTGTCCCTGTATCTTCATACTCCTTCAGCACATTTGCTCCACCTGGTCTTGTGTGTAGAATTTCTTTTATCAACTATAAAAAGAGGAACATTAACCAATTATGTAAGGGATGAAATGCATCCAGCCAGTTGTTATAGCAGAATAAA
Source organism: Leuciscus leuciscus (assembly GCF_965113295.1). Lineage (NCBI taxonomy): Eukaryota > Metazoa > Chordata > Actinopteri > Cypriniformes > Leuciscidae > Leuciscus > Leuciscus leuciscus. The sequence continues at coordinate 166,846 of NW_028118542.1, read as the reverse complement.
CTCCGACAGGCTGATCAGGACATGAAGCGGTGGGTTCTTGAAAATTTAAAATATGAAGGGGTTTTACTTTAGCTCACCTGCCCTCCATCTCTCAATAACCATGACAAAAAAAAAAAAAAAAAAAAAAATATATATATATATATATATATATATATATATATATATATATATATATATATATATATATATTTGCACAGATTAACTGTTCACCAAAAGACTAGTAATGTGCGCTAACGAAGTAAATAGGGTCAATTGACCAATCAGAATCAAATGTTCCACAGAGCCATGTAATAAGAGAGTAGAAAATGCAGGAATATTTAAATGCCCTGAACGATGGTCCTGAACTGGAAAATTACTATTGTGTATAAAAAAAAATATATGAATTAAACTTTTAGCATGTAAAGCTCAAGGTTATGATAAGTAAATCCCCCAATGTCTGTGTAAGGCTACTGAGACTCACATCTCTGGCCTGTAAGCTTTGAGAAGCCTCATTATCATCCTTCCTGAATCGTTTTGGACTAAACCAGTCACTGTCCTCACTGCTTTTTGAAGTTAGAGACAGTGTATCTGTATCCAAGCTGACTGAAGATTGAGGTGTGGAAGGTCCTGTTAATGTTCAAACTAGGGTTAATAGACATATTTGGAATACATTTATCCACACATCATCAACACTAGCTACAACATTTAAAATACTGTACATATTAAACACTACCAGCATTCATTCAGATATTGGGATTTGATATCATTCAATAGCTCCTGTTATCACTCACCAATGTCATTCAATTAATTTATGACAAAAACCAACCCACTGGTGGTCATTAGATCAGGAAACACATCTTTATCCACCTCTGTGCCAGTGTCATCTGTAACTGTAACTGCAAGATCTTCCGGAATTGAGAACTTCTCTTTCACTGCACAACAAAAGTTTTATCAAATTTAGGCAATGCTTTATTCACAATTTGACACATAAGGATAGCTATATATATATATATATATATATATATATATATATCCCCTTATGTGTCAAATTGTGAATAAAGCATTGCCTAAATTCTTGCAGTTACAGTTACAGATGACACTGGCACAGAGGTGGATAAAGATGTGTTTCCTGATCTAATGACCACCAGTGGGTTGGTTTTTGTCATAAATTAATTGAATGACATATATACAATATATATCATATATAAAACTATATACAATATATATAGTTTTAGGTTGGTAAGATTTTTAATGTTTTTTTGTTTTTTTTTAAGTCTCTTTTGCTAATCAAGGCTGCATTTATTTGATTAAAAAATTACAAAAGAATATTAATAATATTGTGAAATATTATTACAATTTAAAACAGTTATTTTCTGTGTAATATACAGTAATAGTGTAATTTATTCCTGTGATCGCTGAATTTTTAGCATCATTACTCCAGTCTTCAGTGTCACATGATCCTTCAGAAAATATTCTAACATGATGATTTAAATGCACACCAAACATTTCTGGTTATTATCAGTGTTGAAAACAGTTTTTTACATTTTTATTTCAGGATTTTTTTTAAAAGAAAGTTCAAAAGAACAGCATTTATCTGAAACGGAAAGCTTTTGTAACATTAACACTACCCGTTCAAAAGTTTGGGGTCAGTAATAATTTAAATTATATTTTTTGGGGGAAAATAAATAACATAAATCAATAATTTTATTCATCAAGGGTGAGTTAAATTGTTCAAACCAGTGCTCGAAGTGGGGCGGTACTCACCGGTACGCAGTACCGGCACTTCTGCATTTTACTCCAAAGCGTACCTGCACTTTTTCTTGCGTACCGCTACTTCTCGCATGTAGCCGGTACTCTACCACTGACAGAAAAAGCGTCAGTGTCACGCCCATTTCACATGTACTCCGTTTGCAGTGCGTATTTTTTTCCCGCACCCATATTAACAGGTTAGAGCTTTCACACTGCATGCGGATGCGGTCCGGCAATGCGTTCCAGGAGCGGTGCGTATACAGCAGTGCAACGATCGTTTCTGCACCGAGTCCATTTCTGCTGTGCTGCACGCGCTTAATTAAAGTGACAGCGCATGGTTCGTGGTCAAAATTAACACAGAATATGACATGAAAATATAATAATCTCACTATAAATGCATTTAATTAAATAAAATATAATATTCTCACTATAAATGCATTTAATTAAATAAAATGTAGTAATCTCACCATAAATGTATTTTTGGACTTGCAGACTTGGAGTTCCGTTTTTATACACACACACACACACACGCACGCACGCACGCACGCACACACACACAGACACACATACACGACTTGTTTAAATACATTTATGTTGTTAATAAATATCAATAAATTGTTGTTGTACCAGCAATATCTCCAAGTTTTGTTTTTCACTGTAGAAATCTCAAATGTCATGATTACTTGCCAATGCAAGAGAGTACCGGCACCTTTCCCCCCCCACTTCAAGCACTGGTTCAAACGTTACAGTAAAGACATTTATAATATTAGAAAATATTCTATTTTAAATAAATACTGTTCTTTTGAACTTTCTATTCATCAAATAATTCTGAGAAAAAAATTGTACACAACTGTTTTCAACATTGAAAATAATAGGTAATGAATGTTTGAGCATCAAATCATCATATTAGAATGATTTCTGAAGGATCAGACACTGAAGACTGGAGTAATGATGCTGAAAATTCAGCTTTGATCACAGGAATGAATTACACTTTACTATATATTACATAGAAAACAATAATTTTACATTGTCATATAATTTCACAATATTAATGTTTTTTATTTATTTTTTTATCAAATAAATGCAGCCTTGGTGAGCAGAAGAGACTTCTTTTAAAAACATAAAAAATCGTACCGATCTAAAACTTTTGACCGATAATGAATATATACACATAATTATTAATAACGACTTCATTACTTACCTTCTGCTATAAATATATCAAAGCAAGCCTCTGGGATTTTTATGAACTTCTTCTGATGTCTAAATTGTGCTTTGACTATCATAGTGATTTTACCTCTGAACTCCTGTGGGAGAGGAATAAACATCTTACTGGGTTGCTAACTTGCTATAAATAAAATTTGATTCAATATGAAACCATTTTTCTTTTTTTAAGTGATAAAATAAATTACATTTCAAAATGTCAAAACATCAAAGATGCCATTTTCATTTTCTCCATGTAAACGCAAATTTGTGAAACCGACGTCTTACGCATACACATTACGAGATCAATATATCGATTGACTACTGTCCACGTCTGACTTTGCTCCATTAAATATGAGTAAAATGTACAAATAAACAAAAATAAATCAGCTGCATGTGAACAAATCTATATTTATTTTTTATTTTTTTATTTTTTTTTTCTGTCCGTCGACTCTTTTTTTTCTTTTTTATTGCAGAACTTGCACATAATTACAAGTTCAGGGAAGTGAAGCAAGGTTGTATCTCTTACAATGAACAAACAATGAAACGAGGAGAAAAAAAAAATACATATCCTGGATTTGCATGAACCACATTATGTAATTATACATACAAAAAAAGAAAAGAAAAGCATAACAACAAGGTTAAGTCATATCTTTTAATAAATCATCATAATGCATCAAAAATGTTGCACTTTTTTTGTTATTTATAAGTCTAAGGGAAGAAATAAAATAATTAAGGTCAGCAAGAAAAAGAGGGAAGCTCAAAGGAGACTTAAGCCATTTTTGCTTGTGGATGAAGAATTTTGCATATAAGATAAGGAAATTAACAACATGTTCAAGGGACATCCGCTTTGGGTTTTCATAATAAAAGATAATCTCTTTAAGAATGAAGGTGTGGGTCACATTTGTAGGGCCAAAAACAAAAGCACTTAAATTAGCCCAAAATCGATTGGTTACATTACACTCACAAAATAAATGGGGGACAGTTTCCTCAACAAAACCACAAAAAGAGCAAGTCTCATCAATATCAGAATATTTAGAAATGGAAGAGTTAACAGGATAGATTTTATGAAGGATTTTATAATGAATTTCCTTAACTTTGTTGGATACACAAAATTTACTAGGCAAAAGCCAGGCCTTTCTCCAAATTACATTTGTTACAAGGGATCCCCAATAGAATTTACCCCTTGGAGTAACCTTTCTCTTCATTTGAAAAATTGAGCGAATATGTCTGTGTTTGCATTTTCGATCTAAAAAATCTATCTCGCCCAAGCGTAAAGCCGGATAAACACTATTACCTTTACTGAAGTTAAGGTGATTTTTAATTAGCTGAATTAAGCCTGCTGGGATAGCTTTTATCAAGGTATTATATTCCTTTGGTGGAACTGGAAAGTTATGGTGATTCAAAAATTGCTTGTAAGTTAGAATATGACCAGAATCATCAAAGACAGATAGAATGCAATTAAAATGATTGTTAAACCATCTAGGGAAAAAGAGAGATTTATTTCTAACGGTTATATCCGCGTTATTCCAAAGGAGAACTTTGTGGGGGGAAAAGCAATGGACAAAACACAATTTCCACGAGAGAAGGCATTGCTGATGAAAGTTAGATAATGAGATGGGTAACTTGCTAGGTAAAAAGTTACACTTTAATAGGAAAGACAGGCCACCGAGTTTGTTGAAGATATTATTAGGAATGAAAAACCATAACGACACTGGATTCACAAGGCATCTTTTCAGCCAGTTTACTTTAAAGGTGTTTATAGTATCAGCAAAATCTAAAAAGTCAAGGCCACCTTCACCTCTGGAATTAGAGAGTACTTCTTTTTTCAATTTGTGAGGCCTATTTTTCCAAATAAAATCCAAAAATATTTTGTTAATTTCCATTATAGCTTTATCATTGATAAACAAAGAAAGAGCAGGGTATACAAAGCGAGAGAGCCCTTCCACCTTAGATAAAAGGACTCTACCGTATAATGAAAGATCTCTCTGAAGCCAGATGTTAAAGACGTTTTTAGTTTTTGTCATTTTATCAGAAAAGTTTAAAAGATGTCTGGTAACTGGATTTTTAGTGCTATGGATACCTAGATATTTTGCACAGTTTTTAACAGGGATCCCCTCCAATGATGTCTCATCTATATCATGAATTGAGATAATTTCGAAATATTAAGTTTTAGACCCGAAGCACAGGAAAATTGTTCCACCAATTCCAGAGCATTAGGTAACTGTTTTTTATCCTCCAAGAATAGTGTGGTGTCGTCAGCTAACTGTGCAATTTTAAACTCTCGATCAAATATAGAGATTCCTGTCAAACTTTCATTTTGGTTAATCCTTAGACAAAGTAGTTCAGTGGCTAAAAGAAATAAAAACGGGGAGATTGGACAGCCCTGTCTGACTCCACGATGGATGTCAAACCTTTTTGGATGTATCAAAGTTAACGATCACTGAGCTGTTAATATCTCTATAAAACATGGTTACAGTATCAATAAATGATTTACCGAATCCAAATAACTCTAGAATGCGAAAAAGAAATTTGTGTTCTAAGGAATCAAAAGCTTTTTGAAAATCAAGAAAAAGTATGAGACCGTCTGAGTGAATTAAATTAGAGTAATCTAGCACATCTAACACTAACCTTATATTATTAGATATGTGACGGCCTTTCATGAAGCCCGACTGAGATTCTGAAATAATGTTATTTAGACCAGTACGTAATCTTTTAGCATAAACAGAGGCTAACATTTTATAATCTAATGTTAAAAGAGTAATAGGCCGCCAATTGTCAATTAATAAAGGGTCCTTGCTTGACTTGGGTATTAGGGATATAACTCCCTGTTTCATTGTAGAGGTCATCTCTCCCTGACTGATGCATTCCTTATACATATGAAATAAAGGCAATTTAATAAACTCCCAAAAGTGAAGATAGAATTCTACTGAAAGCCCGTCAATACCAGGGGATTTACCTATTTTCATTGAGTGCAGAGCTTGATTAATTTCCTCTATTGACAAATCAGCGTCACAAATTCGACTAAACTCACGATCAATAATTGGTATACGGTGTTTAATTGTATTAATAAATTTCTCACAGCTGTCATAGTTAAATTCAGGTGTATAAAGATTGCTGTAAAATTTGCTAACAAATTCTGATATTTCTTTAGGGTCTTTAGAGGTAACTCCATCGATGTTAAGCGCTGAAAGAGCTTTCCTCTGACCGTTTCTTTTTTCCAGGGCAAAAAAATAGTTAGAATTCTTCTCCCCCTCCTCAAGCCATTTCACTCGAGATCTAATATATGCACATTTGGCCATCTCTAAATAAGCTATTAAAAATAAAAATTAATTTTTTATTTCCATATCTTCTTCTTCTGTAATCTTATCTTTAGCTAGTAAAACATTAAGTCTATTAACCAACTCTGAATCGGTTTTATGTTTAATATTTTTAAGTTCCTTACTTCTTTTAACTGCAATATATCTAGCTTTATATTTAAAGAACTCCCAGTTTTTTTTTATAATCTCTGGTTGATCCGGTAAATAATTATTTGGTAAGATTGATGATACTATTATTAAATTGTTTGTCTTGTAACAAGGTATTATTAAGTTTCCAATAGCCCCTCATTCTCGGGTTATCATTGATGTCACTCAATTTTATTGCAACTAATTTATGATCTTATAAGGGGGCAGTGACATGAGAAACATCTTTTACATATTTAAGGATAGAAGATGAAATTAGAAAAAAGTCAATCCTAGATCTAAGAGATAAACTTCTATTGGACCAGGTAAAATCTTTTGTAGAAGGATTAAAGAACCGCCATGCATCAGTAAGAGAGAGATCGGAGCACAGGGAAAAAATTTGATCATTATTCATCCTGCTATCAAGTCTAGGGGGGGGTATCGTCCTATATTATTATATTTTTTGTGTAACTTTTTAAGCTTGTCCACTAGATGAGAGAACATTACTCTATTGGATGCACGAGAGTTGTGTCCATATACACAACAAGCTATAAAGGTGGCGTCATCTTGTTTAATTACAGCACAAACCCATCTGCCTTCATCAGAACATACAGTTTCTAATACAGTCCCTTTAAATCTATGTAACATTATAGCAGTCCCAGCCGAGTGGCTGCTGCCATGGCTAAAGAAAATTGAGCTTCCCCATTGCGTTCTCCAAAATTTAACATCTGTTTCCCCTGAATGAATTTCTTGAAGAAAGATAAGATCAGCTGCACTTCTTTTACAAAACAAAAAAATTGCTTTTCTTTTCAGATTGTCCCGCAAACCTCTAACATTTAAAGTTACAACCGACAAGGAGTTAAACGAATACTCCATAACAAGAACCCCTAAACAAAATGAGAAAAAACAACAAAAAAGTTACTTTCTTTAGACTAGCTACCAGAATGTAAAGGGATAGGTGGATAATAACCAAAGCACATGTTATCGAGGTGATAAACAAATAAGGAGATTAATAGTAAAGGTAACAATAATTAAAGAAGAACAAAAATAGTTCCTATTTGTGCACAACTTAAAAGTTTTTGCACAGTTTATATTGTTAGTCGTCAAGTTTCATCTTTTCGATTTTTGCATGAGAAAAGTAACCAGTGCGAGCAGCAGCTTGGCTTACACGACATCAGCATAGAAGATTTGTTTCCCATCAATCAAAGCAAATGAGTTGCGAAAGGTTGCCTTCTTGCCCTCCTCCCTTGCCTTCTTCACAAGAGGCCACAGCTTATCCCGCGCTGCTCTATCTTCAGGAGACAGCGGCTCCGAGAGACGCAGTTTATTGTCAGTTAGAAACTTGCAACCTTTAGCAGCACTCCAAATGATGTCACGAATGCGGCGCTGTGAGAAGAGAATTATGATCGATCTGGTCTTTCCATCCGTCCGCTTCGGACCCAGACGATGAACGACATCGACACTGTCCTGTAGCCCGTCTCCGACTCCAGGAGCAATCTTCCCTAAGATGTTGAGGACCACACTTCGGACATCCTCATTGTCTTTTTCCGCAACGCCGTGCAACTTTAGAAACCATCGCCAACTGTAACGTCTACACTCCTGTACACTTGCTTTCAGTGATTTGTTTTCCTTTCTCAGAGCGTGGACCTCAGATTCCATATGAACGAGAGCCTCTTTATGCACGCCAACATCCAAAATAAGCTGTTGTACCGTCGCTGTTAGACTTTTGACTTGTTTGGAAGTTGCCTCGGTGGTAGTTTCAATCGCCGAAATCTTCTGGAACGTTTTGTCTAATTTAGAATCAAGCTCACGAATAGCCGCCAAGACATTCTCATTCCCGTTTCCACTAACGTTAGATTCTGCGCGTTTCGTTTTTTTAGCAGCTGGCCTCTGAGGAGTATCCGAGAGGGATGTGACAACCTCATTGTCGAAATTTGGACATGTGTCAAACCACTGTGATTCGGTATCTTTCTTAAGTTTAAATCCAGCACTACTCGAGGCTGATGCTGAATTCTCAAATTGATCAGTTGAGCCAGATGCGTCGGAAGACATGGTGTCAAGCCAAACTTGTTTAACTTTCTTCTTGCCTCTTTTTCCCATGCATAAAGATGTCAAATCAGAATCATATAACGTTTTCACGTATTTTTTTCACGTTATCACCAGTCCGATTAATAGGTTATATCACCACTTCACCTTTATTTCCCTGAAGAGCAAAGAAACACTACCACCTACACCGCCGCCATCTTGGCCTCACAAATCTATATTAAATAAAGCAGCACCATTAAAAGCTTCAACCGCCATCTTCTATTGCATCAGCTGCAATACAGCCTTGCACTACAGCGTCCCAATGGTTAAACCGCGTTATTGCAGGCGTTATTAGTTGAAAATATCTGTCGACAATATCTGTTTTGACGTTTATCGATAATGTCAACTACATTTTTCAGCCCTAGGGAGATGAGTGAAGAGCTGTGCCTTATTTCTAACGTTACCTATATTTCACGACGAGTGTTCCACACAGTGTTAGAGCGAACACTAACAAATATTACTGGATTTCGTTCCTTAAAAGGCAACTGAGAGCTTTAATTCACTACAAAAATTTTAATTAATTGCGTTTGACACCCATATTTGGCAGAAAATAATACCACGCAGATCAATCATTTCACAACATGATAAACTTAACGTTACCACAGTTCAGAACCACGACTATCACAGAACCACGGTCAACGAAAGAATATTCAAATTAAAATCATAACAATTAGTTTTAGTCCAGTGATCTTCCTGATAGGCCAATTTAACGTTACTGGTAGAACACTCTAGAAATTCAACAGTTAACCTTGTAAAATGGCCTGTGCTTCGCGCGCGCAAAACTTTAGGCTTTGTCGAGTGTGCTCAGAAAGAAAATGCCTGTGAACGTGCATAAAAACAATTACAGTGCGCGAGACGTGATGATAGACAAAACTAAGCTTAATCGAGGCTTTACTACCTTTACATAATTTATAAAGTGGCATGACATTGGCAAAAATCAAAATACAAAAATCAGACGTCAGAGCTCGTTGGCTGTCTAATGTTAATTATTCATTATTACAGTGATTTGTGATCGAATAATAGATTAAACTAATAAACTGTATACATTGAAATCAATTTACAGTCTGATTTATCTGTATTACTATCAAGTTAAAGTATTAGACTTACCCCACGCTTGACTCTTCCACAAGTAAAATGGCGTTCGCATGTGGTCTGGACTCTGGTTCAGTCAAAACGACGGTTGCACGTAAACGGAGGTGTGGCTTGGTTAACTCTAAAAGAGAGTTATGTTTGCAACAACGCAAAATGACACCAACTCTTATTTAAAATGGACACTTCTGGTGTTAAACCCAATCTGTTTAGTGTTGATTCAACACTTTATTTTAATACTTTATTGTAACACTGGAAAATCAACACCGGTCAATTTACTGTGATGTTGACAATTTTACATTGTACTGGTTATCACTTGGTTTTTGACCAAGTGAAGCTCTTGAAACAATTCACAGAAGAGTATGTTGTCTGGAAAGAAATCAAGCATCACTGGCAAAGGCTCAAAAGAGACCATGCCTTTCTTAAAAATCTTTTAAAATAGGTTGCTGTTGATATAACTGTTTTTGTTCAGTACTTCGCTTATATTATGTGCTGCAATATTATATATATATATATATATATATATATATATATATATATATATATATATATATATAATACTTCAATGTGTATATTATATAATGTACTGACTGCTGCTTTGTAAATTTATGTAAGGAACAGGCAACTCTGGCCCTTTGCATTCTACTTTTTGAGGTTAATTAAGAGTTAACCTCCAACCCTAATCGAGCACATCTGAAAATTTGAACCAAAGTCTTCAGGTTTACTTATAGACAATAGGCAGGAGGGTTTGAGGTTGGAGCTAAATCTGCAGGACAGTGGACGCTGAGGGCCAGAGTAAACCATCACTGCTTTAAATAACGCAGAACATAAGCTGACCCGACTGTCCATTAAACAACTTTATTTGAATGGTTTGTGTTTTTTGTTTTACTTTCAGACCAGCACTGGAGAACGCCTGACAATGGGATGTTGAGACTTCTTCCTCTGGTTGAGAAAAAGCTACACCACATCAGTGATCACATCTTCTGTTCTTCAACTGAACAAACTGTTTAGACGAGGAAGAAGAACACGAACATGATAGAGACGTACAGGGAAGAGCAAGAAACCAGTTTAGCTGTGATAATGAATCATTATTTTCCAACACAATATCAAATCTGTTTTCTGTAGGTTACTGAATATGATTCTCTGGCACTCGTGTTGTGGCTTCAGCAGCTGTGAATGGATTCATATGATGGTAACGTATTTTTGAAGACACATTTTTATTTATCTTGAATCTCATTTTTCTTTATGCTGCTACTTTATCAACTTTATGCTTTGTCCTCCAATAAAGTGTTGTTTAATAAAGTATGGCGACTATTGTGTATTAAAAGTGGTGTTTGGTACAGTAAATATACATTTTTATTTGAGAAATTTTCATTTCTTATTTCTTTAGTTTAATTAATTTAAAAATAACTACATATAATTAATAACTTATAAATAACTACATATAATTAAAAATAATAATAATTACAACTGGCCTGTTGGAGTATGCTTTTACTTCTACAAAAAGGGCAGATTAGGTACCTAGTCTTATTATTTTTTATTTCATAAATTAATCAGATGATTTAGATTAATTCACAAATAACACACACGTAAATGCGGTGGACAAAAAATAAATAGGGGTGCACTATCTAAGCTTTCACATTGCCTTTTAAGTCTAGTAATTTACATAATCATAGCAGACGCTTTTGTCCAAAGCAGCTTTAAAAGTGAGGAAAACAACGAAACCGTTATAAAGATAAAATAATAATAGGCTACATAGATACGTTTCAACCGTTTTTAGAAACACACACACACACACACACACACACACACACACACACACACACACACACACACACACACACACACACACACACACACACACACACACACACACACACACACACACACAGAGTGTGAGCAATGTTCTTATTGGGTGTTTACGCGTTTGTCACAGAAACTATAAATATTTAATCATAATCACGACAAATATTAGAGAAAAATACAATATGATGTATGCCAGAATCTTGCGCATCAAAACAAACTTGTCCTTCCTCCATCACGGTTGAACTCGCACTAGATCCAGCAAGGGTGAGCTCGAGCTCTAGCTCCTCCCATTTGGCTCTGCATCGAGCACCATCTCACCTGCCTATTACGTCTCGTCTTTCCATTGGACTGGTTATACACGTGCTTCACGACGCAATCACGCAGGGCGTTCCCACCGCGTCTCGACGCAGCTCGAGTTCCCTTGAAAGGGAAGCTGATGTTTCGCCATGTAATCAGACAGTCGATTCCTAAGTTCCGATACAAAATAGTAGTAAGTATTTCACAGAAACTTTTATAAAACCGTAGACAGGAATGTGTGTACTAGCTACTTGATGGAAAAGATGGAGGAGTTTGTGAATCGGTTGGATATCTAACGTTAGACTAAATTTGGATCAAGGGGACTTTTTATGTCTTGAGGCCCTTTACAGGTGACGTCCACATTAATACTTTTTTTCTGAAAGGACGTGTTTGACATTTTTCATCCTGTAGTAAAGGAACGGGGTTTCTTTTGTGTATCGTGCTGTAAGTTAGGCTATGTGATGATTTTTCAAATTACCTTTTTGAGTGAACGCATCGATGTCATTATCTATTTACCTCCAACTCTCATGATCAGATCAATGATAAAGATGTTTAATTAAGTTTAATTACTTTAGTTTTGTGTTTGTTCGTCATTTACATCCAGTGTCAGTGGAGATCAGACTGTTTCAACTGTTCAGCTTCATCATGGATGACAGACAAACATCCAGAGATGAAGATTTTTCTCCAGTTTGCAGGTACTTTAAATGAATACATTAAATAACCCTTTATAGACCCATAATAAAAGAGATGTCTGTTTTAAATGAATTTCTTGAAAACAATGTCTAAACCCTCCTCAAGTGCTTTTCATCCAAACAGAATGAAAATCTTACATATTATGATTATCATCAAAAACTAATTAAATCTGTTCTGTTATAGTTCAGTTCAGCAGGAGAGATCAGAACCAGCGCCCAGCTGTGTGTCTTTGAGGAGTGACGGGTCTATGGGTCATCTAATAGATTTTAAGAATGACAATACACAGGCTGATCTCAGGTAGGCTACAACATTTCTTAAAGACATGATTAACATTTTAATATTATGGTGTTTTGTATTTTGTATTTATGATATTCATAATAGACATTGTCTTCACCTGATGCAAGAGAGACATATCTATGAGTGTTCCAATTTCATGGCTTGGAATCAGATAAATAGCATTTTATTGAAAGAGATGCTTATATTATTTGAAACACCCAGCTTTTGTGGTCATTTTAAATGGACTGCAGTCCTTTTTGTTGGTACCTGGGCGTTGTGGAATTGCAGGTAATGTGCAGCAGTGCTGCTGTGGCCTTACATGTATATTCAGAGCTCAAAAAAATACCCTATTCTATATTCTGACCTCAAACCCATTATGACCTCAAACCCATTATAACCTCCTCCAAAATGACTCCTCCAAAAATGACCAACAGATGGTATCAATGTAATACAATTAAAGGGGTCATATGACGGTTCTAAAAAGAACATTATTTTGTGTATTTGGTTTAATGCAATGTGTTTATGCGGTTTTAGGTTAAAAAACAAACATACTCATTATTCTACACATACTGTACATTATTGTTGCTTCTCTATGCCCCGCCTTTCTGAAATGCATTGATTTTTACAAAGCTCATCGTTCTGAAAAGCGCGGCGTGCTCTGATTGGCCAGCTAGCCAGTACATTGTGATTGGCCCGATAACCTTAAAGGGGTGGTATAATGCTCTTTTCACAAGATGTAAAATAAATCTTTGATGTCCCCAGTGTGTGTATGTGAAGTTTTAGCTCAAAATACCCCACAGATATTTTATCCTTTTACCTCACACAGACATGCACTGAAAATGTCAATGTTTATGTTCAAACCAGAGTCAGACAATAATGGAGAGACTCAAGAAGTGACAACATGTAGAATGCAACAGTACATTTCTGAATGGTTAGTTGATGAATTTAGGTAGCTTATGTGTTATCTTCTATTCATTGATTAGCATTTTTTAAGGACTTCGTCTTCAACATTACACACTAACTAAAGTTAAAAAAGTGAAATCATAATCAACCACCCCTTCAAGCGTGTGACGGAAATGTCTCGCCCCTTACCATATTTGGAACATCAGCTCCAGAAGCAATAAAGGCATGTGATCATGTCAGAACTACCTTATCAATTCGAGCCCGATTCTGATCCGGAAAATGCAGATGTCCAAGATGAGCGATCATCTTTGCATGGCGGCGCTGGCGGCAACAATAATACAGCGAGAACAAAAGTTACGACATTGTTTCTACTCAGACAATTCATGGGACCATATCATCTGAACATATTTCCAAATGAAATAACCTTTTATAGGCCCATAATAAAAGAGATGTCTGTTTTAAATGAATTTCTTGAAAACAATGTCTAAACCCTCCTCAAGTGCTTTTCATCCAAACAGTATGAAGATCTTGCATATGATGATTATCATCAAAAACTAATTAAATCTATTTTGTTATAGTTCAGTTCAGCAGGAGAGATCAGAACCAGCGCCCAGCTGTGTGTCTTTGAGGAGTGACGGGTCTATGGGTCATCCAATAGATTTTAAGAATGACGATACACAGACTGATCTCAGGTAGGCTATAACATTTCTTAAAGACATTTAAATATTTGAATAAAAGAGATTTTTGAATAGTCAGTAGCAAATTCTTAAAATATAAAAAAAACATACTTACAGGCTGTGTGTGAGTCAGAAGCGCCAGAATGCACAAGCAAATATGGACTTGCCCCACTTTTTAGAATCAGCTTTGTGCACGGCCTGCCTTGTACTCTCGCAGGGTCTGGAAACAGTCCTCCGAAAATTGCGCATCACACAGTCGAATATTTTAGTTGTACTGTTCTGGAACAGTTGTAAATAAAGTTTAAGCATTGTTTTCTAATTGTGTCCTCTTTTGGACACGTCTCCACGACATGGCGGCGCTGGCGGCAACAATAATACAGCGAGAACAAAAGTTACGCCTTCTTTCTTTGCGTATACATTTATTTATGAAACTCTGCCCCCACTCTCTGACCTAGATTTGTTGGGGCGAGTTTGAAAGAAGAGTTTTAGGAAGGCGTGGCTGAGCCTTTATAACTTTTATAAAGAATATCTCTTAAGGTTTTACACTTTGAGCTTTGTAACTCTGCAGATCTTATACTTGCACTAACAGCTACATAACACACTAAAGAAAAAGGAAAACAAGAAATCGCATCATATGACCTTTAAACTTTATGAAATTAATCCTGTTGTTGATAGAAAACATTGTTTCTACTCTGATAATCACTGGGACCAAATCATCTGCACATATTGCCAAATAGGCACAAGGTTTTGTTATCAGTTGAAGATCCTCCTTTATGCCTCTTATGACAGAGTCCACTATCTTTAAAGCAGATTTTAACGGAATGCGATGGTTTTAACTCCTCTAGGACTCTGTTTTTATTCTGTTGATTCGTATTAATAGATTTTTTTTTTATTAAGTGAGGCTGAATTAGTTTAAAAACTTTTGTAAATTTAGTTTTTAGTTTATTTCTCTTTTTATATTTTGCTACTTTTATTCTCACCATTAAAATAGCTCTGACAACTGACATGATGTTAAATTATAAGCAATCAATAAACAATGTATTATTTTAGTTTAATATGTACAATATATAACAAGCTTTCTCAAGCTAACACAAAGTTTGTCTTGACAAACTTTTTTTCATAGTTTTTGTTTTTAGTATTTTTACAGTTGTGCCCTTGAGCAGTTGATTTATTAATAAGTGCATTTACTTATTATCTGTTTTCAGAGGGTGACAGTGAATTATTAAGGTAATATAAAACAAATCCACCAATATCAGAGTGTCTGATTCTTGATTCTCTTCATGATGTTTAAGGTCAATCCCACCACAAAGATCAGCAGTAACAAAACCCGCCTGTAAGAAGAATGACCAATCTATGAATCAACTACAGGACTTTAACCCTCTGAGGTCGAGAAACGCGCCCACGCGTTTTGCTGGATTTTTTTCACATAGCAGCAACATAAACTTTAAAAAATCCGTCATTTATGGTCATATAAATAAAATAAATACATGATTATAAACTATAGAGGGTCTTCTTTTTTTTGTGTACACTCACATTAACATCAAAACCTTGTTTTTATTTTTAAATAAATAAAATAAACAGGGTGCGCTTTCAGCTCACTCTGTCTCCGCAAAAATCTTTCTGAAACAAGTCTGGAAAACTCAGCGAATACTTATCACACAACCATGAAACATGCGTCTAAAGAAAGCTTTAAATTTCTACTTTAAAATAAAACAGTTCACATTCAAAACAAATATTCTCCTGCAATGTAATCTGTATGAAACTAAAGAGAAGTACAGTTTCTCCCGTCTCATCTAATTATCTGTAATTAGTTCACGCCCTCTCGCAGAGCGCGCTATTCATAAGATAATGTGCTGAGGTGATATGCAAAATAAGGTAAACGCCCCCTGAAATGAGTTCACACCCACTCGCAGAGCGCGCTATTCATAAGATAATGTGCTGAGGTGATCTATGCAAAATAAGGTAAAAAGCCCCCTGAAATGAGTTCACACCCACTCGCAGAGCGCGCTATTCATAAGATAATGTGCTGAGGTGATCTATGCAAAATAAGGTAAAAAGCCCCCTGAAATGAGTTCACACCCACTCGCAGAGCGCGCTATTCATAAGATAATGTGCTGAGGTGATCTATGCAAAATAAGGTAAAAAGCCCCCTGAAATGCTTTAAAACCAGCAAGTTTCATTCACTCACTTTCCTGCGCCGTTGGAAGATGACACACAGCCCTTCAGCTCGTCCTGGATAGTGATGAAGAGTTCACTTTTTCCTCAGAAGAAGAACAGGACTCTGACAACGAACGTTTGTATTTTTGAAGAGCGACTTGATCCAGCCGTGGATATTTCGGATGAGTAAGTCTTTTTAAATTTACTTGCATTAGTTGACAAGCTATTTTGTATAAACGTAGGCTACATATTTTACTGGTTGGACCATTTCCATACTTGTCATTCAGAGTAATTATATTTAAATTGTCTAGGCTATGCTTTATAAAGTAGGAGAGAGGCTTCATGCAGTCTGTTTTCTTTCGTTTTTAATAGTTTTGTTTAAAATAACACATTTCGAGCTTTCTATATATTTCTCTGGTATTTTAGGCAAAGCTTATGAGTTTGGGTTCATTTATGAGGCCTCCAGTTCCTGCTATTTTTAATTCTTATGTTTTAAATACAGGCATTTGGTTGATGAAACAACTATTAAAATTAAGATACAATTAATACAAAACGAAATTCACTTTAAAGAAAGGCTTTATACAAAAAATAAACTTAATGAAATGGTCAAAATCTTCTCTGCCCACTCCATTTGTCTCGCGATTGCGCATGATCATGCTTTTCACTTTTCATAATAATCAACATAAATGAAATAAAAAAAAAATAATGATTTTATTTAAACCTAAATATGAACTAAATTGTTTTATTTAATTTTAATGACTAGGCTACAACACGTAGGCCAATTAGCCTACAGTACAGAGAAATTAGTTGACAAGCTATTTTAAATAAATGTAGGCTACAGATTTTACTGGTTGGACCATTTCCATTCAGAGTAATTTATATTTAAATGAAGAGTGCTTGCAAATATCTATTGCAAATGTGTGTATGTGCTGAAATGTGTAAATATGCCCAGCTGATGAATTGCAAATGTGTTAATGTTTGCGTTGTGCTATCTCCGTAATGGCCTATTGACACACAATATATGCCTACAGCACGTGTCTACAATTATTTGCATCAGTTATTCATATAGACTAATGGTAATATACTTTGAAATATTTATGTTATAATAGTTTTCAACTTTTTTTAAAACAGGAATGCTGCATCTCCTTCATCTGCAACTCGGAGGGCACGCAGCAACACAGTTGAACGTCAGAAAGAGTAAGTACATATTTACCAATGTTTGTGCAATTTTGTTTATATACTTATTACAATATGAGCCTGTATGAGTTTATTTATTTTTGGAGGTTGGTTGATAATGTTACATATTTTTTCTTTGTGCTATCTTATCAGCATGCTAATGCCCATCAGTTGTGCATGTGCTGGAATAGTACTCTATATGATAATAATAGTTTTCAACTTTTTTTGAAAGGAATGATGTAGGTTGCTCACTCTCACCTCTCACTGCAACTCGCACTAAGAGGGCACGCAGCAACACAGACAGAAATCAGAAGGAGTAAGTACATATTTACCCACTATTTTACAGATGTTAGACCAATTTTGTTTATATACTTGTTATGTATGCACAATATTACAATTAGTGATTGGTAATGTTAGTATAAAAGAGCTTATTTTTGTTGTTTTACCAAAATGCTGACTGTCCATCAGTTATGCATGTGCTGGCATAGTACTTTGTTCAACCTTTATTAATATTAATATTATTATTTTTATAGGAATGTGGTAGCATCACTCTCACCCTCACCTGCAACTCGCACTGGGAGGGCACGCGACAGGTGTCGTTCAGTTTTGAGAACAACTGAAAAGTAAGTACACTTATTCCCTTTCTTTCAGATATTAGTATAATTCTGTTTACATATTCTGGTTTTACATAGTCCATACAAACATTATGTGTCTGTATGGCTTTGCATCTGGCCAATGTTACTTATTATGATTGAAATGCAGTTGTTATATTTTGTGTAATAAACATGCTCACAGTTGTTTGTTTGTTTTACAGCTATAAAGGTGATGGTGATCATCAGACACCTGTTGCAAAGAGGGCCAAGACAAACATTCAGACAAGCAACAAGCAGTCTACTCTGTCATGGAAAACAGAGACTGACATTGATATGGTTCCACAGACTCTGAGATTCCTGCCTGCACGGGAACCTGGACCACAGCTGAGTTTAAAACATTGCAAATTTAAAACATTTAGTTCCTCCTCATAGAGGAATTACAATAAAACAGTGAAAAACAAAACCTTTGAATCTCCTCTTTGTTCAGGCTGCCTCTCTTGATGGCCCATTAGTCATTGGGGGAGTGTCTATGTCACACCCCTGGTCTGAATCTCATTAATATTGATGAGCGATTACCCCTCCCACGCATAAACCTCTTCTGACAAAAAAAACTGTTTTACAATGTTTAAATCAATGTATTGTTTTAAGAGAACGATCAGGCAGGATGAATTTCACATCATTTTGAAGCCAGAACTAGAAACGACAACATATATTAGTCAAGAGTCTTGTGGGCACATATTTAGAATGTGTTTTGTGTTCTTAAAAAAAGAAAGTTGCTGAAATTTTTTTTAAATAACCACGCATAAACATTATTCTCTTAAAAATACAAAGATTTACAAGCATGTTGATCAGATATTATGCTAGCCCTGTTTGTGTTATATAGAGTGAATTTACACTTTTGCTATTAACATGTTTATAAATAACTGAAAAAAAAACAAATGCCAGAGCATGTCAGAACACCTCCAGGGCCCCAAAAACACCTCAGACCTCAGAGGGTTAATGAAAGCAGGGATGCTGGTGTCAGGTAAAGTGTGGAATTTTAGATTGAGATCAAAATTAAAACACATTAATAATTAACACATTTCCTAAATATTATGATATGTTCTTGGTCATGATACAGAGAATAAATAAGACATTTTACTCTATATATTTATCTCTATATTTAACTTATGTAATACATGTAACATGGAATTTGAATTTTGCAGCCATGAAGTCCTCAACACATTTAGATCAAATCTGATGAAGAAGTTTAAGTGTCTGAATGAGGGAACAGCAAAGCAGGGAAACCCAACACTCCTGAATGAGATCTACACAGAGCTCTACATCACAGAGGGTGACAGTGGAGAGATCTGTAATGAACATGAGGTGAGACAGATTGAGACACAATCCAGGAGAGCAGCAACAGAGGACAAACCCATCAAATGCAATGACATCTTTAAACCTTTACCTGGACAATACAAACCCATCACAACTGTGCTGACAAAGGGAGTCGCTGGCATTGGAAAAACAGTCTCTGTGCAGAAGTTCATCCTAGACTGGGCTGAAGGCAAAGTGAATCAGGACGTCCAGCTCATATTTCCACTACCTTTCAGAGAGATCAATTTGATGAAGGGCAAAACATTCAGTCTTTCAGATCTTCTTCATGTGTTTTTTCCTGAAACAAAAGAAATGGAAATATCCAGTGACAAATATAAAGTGTTGTTCATCTTTGATGGTCTGGATGAGTGTCGTCTTCCCTTACATTTTCAAAGGAATGAGACTCTACGAGATGTAAACAAAAATAAATCAGTGGACGCACTGCTGACGAACCTCATTGCGGGGAATCTGCTTCCCTCTGCTCTGATCTGGATCACCTCTAGACCAGCAGCAGCCGATCTCGTCCCCTCTGAGTGTGTCCATCGAGTGACAGAGGTACGAGGCTTCAATGAGCCACAGAAGGAGGAATACTTCAGGAAGAGAATCAGTGATCAGAGTCTGGCCAATACAATCATCTCACACCTGAAGTCATCAAGGAGCCTCTACATCATGTGCCACATCCCAGTGTTCTGCTGGATCTCAGCCACTGTTCTAGAGAAGATGTTGAGTGAAGCAGAGAGTGGAGAGATTCCCAAGACTCTCACTCAAATGTACACACACTTCCTGATCCTTCAGTCCAACATAAAACATGAGAAGGACTATGAGAAGAACCTGACAAATGAAGACATGATCCTCAAACTGGGGAAAGTGGCTTTTCAGCAGCTTGTGAAAGGAAATGTGATCTTCTGTGAGGAAGACCTGAGAGAGTGTGGCATTGATGTGACAGAAGCATCAGTGTACTCAGGATTGTGCACTCAGATCTTCAGAGAGGAGTCAGGCCTGTATCAGGCGAAAGTCTTCTGCTTTGTTCATCTGAGTGTTCAGGAACATCTAGCAGCTTTATATGTGCACCTCTGCTTCACAAACAACAACAGAAATGTATTTGACATAGTCTCTATAACAGGTGTGTTGTCTATATTTAAGAACTGGTTTAAACTCGATTTACCAGAATATGTTTCATTTTCTGAGCTCCATGAGAGAGCCGTGAATGAGGCTCTACAGAGTAAAAATGGGCATCTGGACCTTTTCCTGCGCTTCCTTCTGGGTTTGTCAGTGGAGTCTCATCAGATTCTCCTTCAGGGACTAATGACACTGAGAAGAAGGAGTTCTGACAGCAATGAGAAAACAGTTGAGTACATCAAGGAGAAGATCAGGACCATTGACTCTCCAGAGAAATCCATCAATCTGTTCCACTGTCTGAATGAACTGGGTGACCAGTCACTAGTGGAGGAAATACAACAGTATCTGAAATCTGGAACAATAAGTGAAGCCAGACTCTCTTCATCTCAGTGGTCAGCTGTAGGTTTTGTGTTGTTGACATCAGAGAAGAGTCTGGAGAAGTTTGATATTAATACATTTGTTGGAGAAAACAATAAAGCTGAAAAACTGAAGGTTCTTCAGAAGCTGCTGCCCGTGATTTAAAGTTCAGTAAGTATCAGTGAAAACTATCACTTTACTGTTAAAACAAAAGAAAATCAAAAGATCATAAATCTAAGAAACATACGAACATTTATTGTATCAGTAATAGGAGCAATATGGCAGCATACTTGTTTTTATTGTTTTTCTGATTTTTTAAAATTTGAATTTATCTATTTTATTGATGTGAATAATGACGGGGAGATGTGATTGGGAAACAATACAAGCTGACTCAAACTTGTGTTAAAGCACCTGACAGCCAATGTCTTCAACATGAGGATTCATTTAAAATAAACAAGTTTAATGTTACAAATGAATAAGTACTTAAACCATTTATATGGATTTGATCCACGTTAAAAGTTAATTCTTTATTGTTGCAAATTTGACAATGAAACTTGACTACTTAGTTGAGGTTTTCATTAAAGGGTTAGTTCACCCAAAAATGAAAATTATGTAATTAATGACTCACCCTCATGTCGTTCCAAGCCCGTAAGACCTCCGTTCATCTTCGGAACAGTTTAAGATATTTTAGATTTAGTCCGAGAGCTTTCTGTCCCTCCATTGAAAATGTATGTACGGTATACTGTCCATGTCCAGAAAGGTAATAAAAACATCATCAAAGTAGTCCATTTGACATCAGTGGGTTAGTTAGAAGTTTGACCACACACATGACCAGCGTCGGCCAATAGTGAGCTTACGTGTGACGTATAACACAGAAGCGCTACGCTGTTACACTACGTGAACTAACTCGAGGCCCAGAGAGAAGGAAATTAATAGTGGAATAAAGTGGTTTTTTTTTTTTTTTTGCGCACAAAAAGTATTTTCGATGCTTCAAAAACTTCTAACTAACCCACTGATGTCACATGGACTACTCTGATGATGTTTTTATTACCTTTCTGGACATGGCCAGTATACCGTACATACATTTTCAATGGAGGGACAGAAAGCTCTCGGACTAAATCTAAAATATCTTAAACTGTGTTCCGAAGATGAACGGAGGTCTTACGGGCTTGGAACGACATGAGGGTGAGTCATTAATGACATAATTTTCATTTTTGGGTGAACTAATCCTTTAACATTTTAAGTATTACATATTAAACAGACAAACAAAGCCCAACTCTTATAATAGAGGTAAACAACATCAACTGGATAGAGCCAAAGACTGGACTAAAAAGGCAAAGGTCAAAATCTATAAATATGACATCATAATATATATAATAAAGCATGTATAATATGACATAGTAAAGCACAAATGTTATTTAAAAAAAAAGGCTATCATGGTTGAGATATCAGTTGATGGTAGTAAAATTCTTGTCATGGGAATAATTTTTCTTAATTATATGCTAGACAAACAGAGTGATTTATCACTGATCCAGTTTTCCTGGCAACAACGGACAAAAAATAAAATATTCATATAGCATGTTTATTGGTTATTCACCTGCAAGGGAGGCCAAGAATTCTAGCCCAAGAATGCGGTCTTACATTTAGAGCAAAGCATGGAGTTAGTTGGCTTAATTTTATGTTGTATATGTCGTGTCTGTTCAGAATCTTGTTCTTTTGCACACTGAGAGTTTGTTATCCTGAGTCCACACCATGTCCCATTTGTCTTTTATTCACACTTAACTCTCTCCAATTGTAATCTGTGACACCATTACCTCAAGGTTCCTGAGTAATTTTGAGACAATGCCATCCATTGGTGACCAAGTGCAGTGTTTTCTTTACTCCATCTACAAATTGTCTATTTTTTCTCAATTTTCTATTGCTTTTTGTTTTCAGTTCATAGTGTTTACCAAGTATGATTTTCATCTCTCTACAGTTTGAGTGATTGTGGAGTCACAGAGAAAGATTCTGCTGCTCTGACTTCAGTTCTGATATCAAACCCCTCACAACTGAGAAAACTGGATCTGAATAATAGAAACCTACGAGATCCGGGTGTGAAGCTTCTTTCTGTTGTACTGGAGGATCCTGACTGTAAACTGGAGAAACTCCGGTAAGATCATCTACAGTATATCATAGTCAGACATGTTAATGTCTTCTGTAAGACTAAATCAAGGTTCTACAAATCTGGCACTGGAGGGCCGCTGCCTTACTGAGTTACTTACCTTACTAAACTCTGCAGGACAGCGGCACTTCAAAACCGGATTTGAGGAACCCTGGACTAAATGCTTTGATGTCAATTTTAGGACTACCCCGCAGAAAATAAATTTCTTTCTCCGTATTTTTGTCTTCTTTTCTTTTTTGTATTCTTAATTTAAGATAAATTTAGCACAATAACTTAAAATGTTAAGTCTTGTATACTGAAAAATTCTTATGTATCTTGATTTAAGAATTTTTAGATATTAGATATTCAGACTACGTCTGGATCGGATTCAGAAGTTCAAGTCCAGCAACACCCCCAAAGCTTCACAGTCCTATACCTCGTCCTGCGTCGACATTTCATCAAGTAACATTAGGCAGTTTTGATTTTACATATGCGTCTGCTGACATACGTGACCCGTTCTGGCAAAATGAGTCGCAATGAGCAAATGTTCATGACTGAGCTACACCTGTTTGACTTTAATTGTCAAAGTCAATTTTGAGAAAAATCGAGTTAAACGTTTTCTGAAGGTTCCAAAACAAAATCATCTACCAACCATACCTTAAAACAGGGGTGGGCAAACTACGGCCCGCGGGCCACATACGGCCCCGTTAGGCTGTTTAATCCGGCCCGTCGAGTATTTAAAAAATTGTCTTAAGATCGCATTCATTTAGCCTTTTTCTTGCAATACTTTGCGTTATATATATATATTGCGTTGCATATATTTGACAATCGGAATATCAGATATTTCATGCCATAGCTAACAAATGTAAAAAAGGAAAAATGACATAAAAGCAGATCATCATTCATTCAGCGCTGTTGTGGCTGCGGTGTGTCACGTAACAAGCAATGACGCGTCACCATGGAAACCAAACAGACAGCGACTTGAGCGCATAGACTTGTTGCACGTTAATGTTTTTTCCTTTTTTGGAAACTCACAGAGAAAAAAAATGTTTGGTAACCGCTTGCACACCCGTTTAGTTTTTCCTTTGATTTGTCTGCTATTTAGTTTCTTTGCTCCTCTGGATTTGTGGATGTATCCTGACTGATTCCGTTTACCGACCTTTATCGCCCCCTGTCTGCCATGTACAGAACCCGGTTTTGTTCATTAAATGTTCTGATCTGCCTTTGCTTTTTATGTTTTATTTTAGTATACTTAAAAATAAATTTGTATATTCGTTTATTTCGTTTTTTCCACAAATGTATGACTTTTGGAAGTGTAAATTGATTGCCATATGCAGTTTTAATAAAGTTGAATTAATTTCTGTCATTTTTACTCTTCTAAGTGTACACTTGCAGGTGTTTTGTTTCTAATTTACTGTTAGGCCCATTAAATAATAATAAGGATAAACAATATTTAAAAAGTATAGGCTATAATTATCTAACATCTAACTAATTAAAAATTAACCTCAAAACATAACATGCTAAATGGGGGATATCTAGCATAAAAAATGTATTGTCAGAATGTCGTCTCTCAGTTGTTGAATTTCGCGCAGACGTTTCCACAACGTAAATGTGTTTGCTCAGCCCGATCTCATGAAAGTGCGAATACCACGAATTGTATTTGTAGTAGCCTACTTATGATACGCAGTTTTCGCGTGCATATGATACGCACTTTATGGCGTTTAATAGGCACGCACTCCGCACCCCTAATCCTAACCAAGGGGTTTACAGTGCGTAGCATATGCACGCAAAAAACATTCTTGGCGTATAAATGGCACGAGAAATAAAATTTGTGGTATAGATACGCACTTTCATGAGATTGTGTTTCATAATCTGCTACTGGGCCGGCCCTCTGTCAAATTTTAAAACCCAGTGTGGCCCTTGAGCCAAAAAGTTTGCCCACCCCTGCCTTAAAATCTCTGGTAATAACACCAAATTTAGAATTTTTCCCCCATGGTACCACAATTGTTTGATTAACATTAATGAAAAAGACTATATATTCAGACCTACTGTACTGCATGGGTCTAATATAATGTTACACATCAGATGTTTTTCCCCAACAGTTAACCAAACGTTCACTTAAGACATAGCAGATTATGTTTGCTTGAATACTCGCCAAGACAGATATTTTGAAACACTGTAATTCTGTGTAGGTATAAGTGTATATCGGGATCACGCGCTGTCTGAGGCGTCTTTGAGGCACGCTTCGGATGTGTCAGTCAGTGTGGGTAAAATCATTTTGTTTAAATCAGTATGAGTTTGAAAATCACATTTCATTGGTTCTAGAGGTGGGAATTGGCAAAAATTTGACAATCCGATAGTATTGTGATATTTGGGCCATGATTCAATATTATTGCGATTCTTAACGTATTGCGATACAGCAAGTATTGCGATTCGATTCTGCGATATATTGCGATTCATGTCCCCCATATTATTCAAAGGCATTACAAAAAATTAGGATAATAAGACTGCTCAACTCACTTCAAATGTCACATTAAATCTGTGAACATCTTCTACACATTTACTGAAGTGCAATTTAGGAGGGAAGTGCAAAAACTTTGTCCTTGAACATTCAGGACACAGGACCTTATTACAGAACGTAATTATATGAACGCGTCACCACCGCATTAGCACCAAAAACATGGATATTTTATTTTAGAGAATAATTACACAACCTATTCGATATTCTATAATTCATTAATTAAATAAACTAATCGAATATTCAAAAATCGTGACTCATCCCTGCATGTAATCTCTTGTTTTTTCCCCTCAAATCTTCAGTCACGTCTCGATTTTCTAAGGGGATTATAAACGTTTCTTCCTTGGTTTGCTTTTAATTAGGCCTATTATATTCAGATTCTTTACTGTGGTAAAGTAGAAAAACGTTGTTGGACAGATAGCCTACATTTTTACTTGCACGTCAGATTCATTGTAACACAGTTTTTGCTTGTTATTAGACATGCAAGGCGCGTCAAGTTTATTTGTAAAGCGCGTTTCACACGCGCGGGTGATTTTTAGTCTCGCTCTCTCTGGCAGCGCAATTTCAAACATAGCTTAAATGTCTTGCCCTTCCCAGCGGGCACCTTGATGTCAAAATGACGTCACGAAATAGGTCAAAAATGAAAGTCATATTGACGTCAAAGTGTCGATGTCAATTTGAGACCAGATTTACTTTATTTAATTTCCGGTTTAAAGAAATCATATTTTGTATTTTAAAGACACCATGATGGTAGTTAGCGTTTGCTTTAGTTGGGCTCTTGACGCTTGACTTTTTAATATAAAAATGTCTCTGGCTGCTATAATTGTGTGTTTATAAAACACAATTGTTGTAGCAAAAAAAGCCATGAGAAAATGAGGTCGGGTGATGTTGGCTGTTTATTGATGATGATGACGACCATATCATCATGTAATTGCCTGAATCCCTGATATTATTCTGGGTCTAATGTTTTGATCATGTTGGACTTGTGGTTTTAATATTGTTTTATAATAGAAGCCATTTAATTTTACAGCATGAGAGTAATGTTGTTTATCAAATAATGTAAAGGATTTTAAAAGCATTTAAAGCATTAAACTTTTTCCTCTACATTATTACTTAGCCATCAGTGTATGACTCTCAACAATGGTGACAGTCAATGAAATGCTTCATGCTGCAGTGCATGCTGGGTACCACCAATCAAAACTCACCCTTATCTCCCAGCATGTAATTTAACAAATTATGCAGCTGGATTTTTTATAGCTTGTTTTATGCTCAGAGTTGATCTGATTATCTGGATATTTTGTTTGAATGTCACCATTGTTGAGATTCATATGCTGTTTCTTGATGTCTGTGTGCGTCCAAGTAATGCCATAGATGAAAGGTTTTTGTGCACTAAATACTAGTTTTTAAAAACCAAGTATATTATTTGATAAACAACACTGCTAGACATGACTTCTTTTGCCATTAATGATTATGAATAAAACAGTTTTAAAATCACAAGTCCTATATAATCATAGCATTAGACATTGAATAAGATCAGGGATTCAGGCAATTACATGATGATATCGTCGTCATCATCAATAAACAGCCGACATCACCTGATCTCATTTTCTCATGGCTTTTTTTGCTACAACAATTGTGCTTTATAAACACAATTATAGCAGCCAGAGAAATTTTTATATTAAAGGTCCCATATTATGCAACATTCACTTTTGCATGCTGTTTGGACATAAATGTGTGTTGGCAGTGTGTGTACAGAACCACCCAATAGTGATAAAAATCCACTCACTCCTTTTTTATTAATCCCCATAAATCATCAGCAGTGTCTACCAACGACCTGTTTTCAGAATGCTGTTTTAGTGACGTCACTACAGCACAGGCCCCGCCCACGAGTGTTGACAGACACTGCCGTTTGAACATAGACCCGCCCTGATCGAGTTCACAGCTGCTGCACTGACGAGAATGTCTCCCAAGCGTTGTAAGTGTTGTGTGGCTGGATGTATTAATCCACATAGCTCTCTCTCGATTTACTCCCGAAATCTGAGGCAGCCGCTGAAGACGAGGTGGAATTATTTAGTTTTTTAAAGAAAATGCTCCCTCAACTCTACTGAAATTTGTTTATGTACTTGCGCACTTCTTATAACTTACTGTGTTTACTCAGCTCTTACGGTGATTTTCTGAAGTAAAACTGACGCTTCATCTTTTGTGTTATGTACAATAAACTTTATTAAACTCATCAGTATATGTTTGATCATCATTCGGACCTGGTCCGAAACAGCAGACTTGTAGGCTATTAATAGTGGATACATACAAGCAGATGACAAATACGAACCGTAATACCTGTTCCATCTCTATACAGCACTCTGACTCTGTAGGCATTATTGTCCGACTCCGGGTCGAAATGAACACCGTTACTGAGAGTTTCTGATATTATTATCATCATTCCGTGAGATGAAATTGTCCTGAGACTGAGCGCGAGCTCATGAAGCTCCGCCCCCTGTGTCGTGCAGCAGCAGCTTATTTGCATTTAAAGGGCACATACTAAAACAGCGTGTTTTTCTGAGCCCCCAAAAATGACAATTTAAACATGCTGTAAAAAATGATCTGTTGGGTATTTTGAGCTAAAACTTCACATACACACTCTGGGGACATCAGAGACTTATTTTACATCTTGTCAAAAGGGGCATAATAGGGGACCTTTAAAAAGTCAAGCGTCAAGAGACCAACTAAAGCAAACGCTAACCACCATCATGGTGACTTTAAAATGCAAAATATGATTTCATTAAACCGGAAATTAAATAAAGTAAATCTGGTTAGTTTTAAGTGAAGCGTGTAATAAGTGTACGGCCATGCATTTCACCTTTTTGTTTGGCAAAATGACATCAGCAGAGGTCAAAATCTTGACATCAAATTGACATCGACACTTTGACGTCAATATGACTTTCATTTTTGACCTATTTCGTGACGTCATTTTGACATCAATGTTGATGTCATATTGATGTTAAATTGACGTCAAGGTGCCCGCTGGGTTGTGGAAGATTAAATTCGCTTTTCATACCTTATACAACAAGTAGCCTAAAAAACATGAAGATATCAGAAAATAGATTGATGGTCTCTGACTCTTTCCTCCTCGTGTCCCACATCCCTCTCAAAGCGCAGAACTGTAGGCTTCATGTGGAATCACGCGTCTTTGTGTGGAAGTAGGACGTTTTTTTTATTTTTTTTTTAATCGATTTAACTTTATATTATTTAAGTTTCCAATATTTACTGATATTTATTTCAATGCTTTACAGGCTTTGTGTTGCTTCTTTGACGGAATTGCTCAAATTAACACTTTTTTGCTCGAACAAACCATAGACTGTAAAAAATATGGACAAAGCGTCTGTGACGTCACCCATAGACTTTCTGAAGAACGGGTTTGGAGCTGTTTATGGGGGGTATGAATCTGTAATATTTCATTATATTCAATAATTTTAGTCTGTTTCACTCTGACTACAATGACATTCCTGTTCCCCATGTTATTCAACAGTGTTTTCCCCAATGATGTTCCTGTATAATAATTCAGTGGTTTTCAACCCTGATCCTGGAGTTTCACCAGCACTGCACAGTTTAGATGTCTCTCTAATCAAACACAGCTGACTCAACTCATCAGCTCGTTAGTAAAGACTCCAAGATCTCAGGTGTGTTTGTCAGTCAGACAAGAGAGACATCCAAAATGTGCAGTGATGGGGTTCTCCTGGGTGGTTTCTTAGATCTAAGAACAGACTTGTGTTCTTGTGGAGAAAGAATGAAAGAATGTACGTGCCCGAATGAATAGTTCAGTATTATGTATGATTTTGATGCACAGAAGCAGGAAACGTAAATCATGTGTCTATCTCGTTAATCTAAATCTGGAGCGCCCAAAACTGTTCCTGGAGATCTACCTATCAGCAGAGTTCAGATCCAACACACTAAACCAGCTCATTAAGCTCTTCAGGAGCACTTCAGAATGACAGTGAGTGGTGTTTGTTACAGCAGTGTTTCCCACTGTTTCTGTGTCCTGTTGCATGAAGCCAGTTTCAGTTGCTCCCCTTGTAAATTTGAGATTATTTTGAGCAAACTCTATTTTTTCGGGCTCGAGAAGGTGGATTGGTTTTTAGCGGGTTCGATCACCATGGTAACTTGCGCTGCAGGATGACCTTGAATAAAATGAATGTATTCTGTGTTAAGAGATCACAAACCAAAACTGGACCAATCAGCTGTGAGTAAAGTGACATGTATCTGATGCAATAAAGCCACTCCCCCTGTATCTCTCACTCCAAATTAAAGCAGTTTAGAGTGAAATAATTGTATGTTTATATTAAATGAATTGTAATTATTTATAATTCATATAGTATATTCATATTATTCTCTTAATTTAAAATTAACCCTAAAAGGGGCGATGTATCCTGAGATAAGCAGGGAAAGTGTTGGTTTAATTTCTCAGTTTTCATGTTGAAATGGTGTTTGTTGTGAATATTTAGATCTGGTGACTTCATTCATAGATTCTCTGTTTAGCTCATGGACAGCATTTAAAAACAACATGACCTGTAGTGGGAAATCTACTCGCCTTCAGTGATACATTTCACATATTTACAATATTTGAGGAGACTTGCATGTTTGAAGAGTTGTTGTTAAGTGTTAGCTTATCATGTTTATGTTGAAATTTTATGGATTTAATTTTTCCATTTTCCATATCTGCCTGTAAATGTTTGTATCTCCCAGGATACGTTTCCCCTTTGGGAGTTTAAATTAATTGGAAAAAAAGAATGCTTGTTTGGCAATGCGTGTTACAAGATTTTAATAACAATTTTAAAACATTTATTCTCTCATAACTTTAACTAAACATTCTTTGTAAAATTCGGTTGTAAAATGCCTATTTATGAATATATTAGCCTACTGTATCAAATTTAATATGCAAATTTCTAGGGCCTATAAATTATCAATATGACCAAAACTTTGCTGAGAAACATCGTGTACACAGTCTTCTTCATGCCTTCTGTCCTCTGATTGATCGTTTATACTTTTTTTTTTTTTTTTTTTTTTTTTAAGTAAGGTCCTTTTGCTCAGAAAATCTTTAATTATGTTTATAAAGTAAATGTAAGAAACATTTACTAGACTGAAGCAACTGGGGTTTATTGATTATTAATACACCATTTTTTATGTTAAAAATTGCATATATGATCCATAAAAGCCGTCTGTGTGTGTGTGTGTAATATGATACTCAACAAAAAACAGATGCAAACTTGTATATGCATGCATGTGTGTTTTTTTTGTTGAGTATCATATTTATACATCGCTTTTATGGCTCATATGCAATTCAGTGCAAATCAATGATAATTAAGAGATGGAAAATGTTCCCCAAAAGCCTGTTGCGTCATATTTGACATTTATATTAACATGAAAAAATGTCAGAAGAATTACATTTTTAACATTAACAAATGGTGGATTAATATCAATAAACCCAGTTGCTTCAGTCCAGTAAATGTTTCTTACATTAATTTATAATAATCATGAATCATTAATAAATCATTTCTCAGCAAAAAATGCTTTATTTGATTTTTTTTATTTTTTTTTTTTTTTTATAAACTATCAATCAGAGGACAGAAGGCATGAAGTAGATTGTGTGCAAGAGCAAAACAGAGAGGCAGAAGGTAGCATTAGGAAGACAGAAACAATCACTGCATATCCAGTAAAACCTCATGGTATGTTCACTGTCAGCAACAGTGTTGTCATAATTATCAATTTAGGTTAGACCATATTGGTTTCACTTTATTTTAATGGTCCCTTGAACACATTCTGTTGACTATAAGTACAGTTGCACATGTCTACTAACTCCCATTGGAGTGTTAATAGATTTATTAGTAGACTGGTAGGGTTAGGGTTAGAATAAGTTGGCATGTAGTTGCAAAGTTACTTATAGTCAGTAGTTAACCTACCATACTCTTGTGTGCTTTCATCTTCACGATGAGTCTGTCACAGAGAAGAGGTGTAGTTGTGTTTGAGCTCATTTAGAACTGTTGGATTTATGAAGCACATGTGTTGAAAGCTTTTTGAATTTCTTTATTTTTTTATGACTGATAAATCTCCAATTGAAATTTAGACATATGTATAGTCTGTGTAGAATTGTGGCTTGTACGTGTTGATCTGAACTGAGAGAGTGAAGAGTGTGTCATTGTTCTCTACAGGTTGAGGGATTGTGGAGTCACAGATGAAGGTTGTTCTGCTCTGGCTTCAGCTCTGAGATCAAACCCCTCACACCTGAGAGATCTGGATCTGTCTGAGAATAAACTAGGAGATTCAGTTCATCTGCTCTCTGCTGTACTGGAGGATCCTCACTGTAAACTGAAGACACTGTGGTAAGATTGTCTCTCTGATTGTCACACATGTCTTTGTCCTCAGTAAGATGAATCATTTGATGTAAATTTTAGGACTAAAATTAGCTTGTTCTGTAAACACTAAATCTCAGCACAGAAATCACAGGTGTACACAAATGTCTAATCTCATGATCTGGTATTAGTGTTCATTTTTACATTCTTTTTAAAATATATCCTTTAAATGTAGTCAGTATTTCATTATATTCATTATGTTCAATAATTTTAGTCTGTTTCACTCTGACTACAATGACAACTCTTTTCCCCCACGTTTACTCAACAGTGTTTTCCCTAATGATGTTTCTGTGTAATAATAGTGTTTCCCAACCCTGATCCTATAGTTCCCCCGGCACTGCACAGTCCTTAATCGTTGAAGTTTCTGCTTTGAACGGCTCTTTCCGTGGCTACAAAAATACAATTATTCAAAGTAGCTTTTCAGAAACTACTAATGTATTAATATGAAAGATAATAAGCAAAAGAAATGTAATAACTTCATGCTGATCTTCATTATCTTATATGCAGGGAAAACACCTGAACTTCTGCGGAGCAGTAATGAATAAAGTAACATGGTCAGCGCCGCGCTGGTGAGATTAGTTTGCTCTGTCCATTCGGTTTCGCTAGCAAACACGTCCTCCCTGCGATGTCGAGTCGGTCACACAGCTCGGTCCATTGAGCCGCACCGATGATGTCAGCACGGCACGAGCTCTGTAACACCGCTCCGTTTCGTCCCACTGTTGGTGTGTTTGGCTTCCCATACAACTCGTTACAACTAACCGACATTGCTTAAAAGAGTTTGTGAGACGCGCCAAATTAACCCTCTGGGGACCAAAAACGCGCCCGCGCGTTTTGCTCATTTTTTTTTTTAGCAATGAAAAATAAACACAAAATGCTCTGTTAATTTTGATCTTTCATTTTCGTGTAATACATCAATCGATCCTGTTCAGTTTCTATTTTTTTTCTGTATACTCACAATACAAATAAAGTGTTTTGCTTTTTGACAAATAAAGAAAAACTAACATGATGCTATTTCTGCCTTCTCTCTGTCAGTAAACTCCCATTTGAAACGCGTTCGAAAATTATCTATAACTCCGCGAAAATTCAGTCAAACAGGCAAACAGACCCACGGGCATAAAGCTTGAGATCGCAGCTTTTAAATGAAGTAATTTATATAAAAAACAAATATTATCAGCTTCTGTAATCTGTATAAAAAGAGAGCGACTCCAGTCGAGCTCATTAGGAGCCATTCAAAAGTAATTTGACCACGCCCCGGAGAGCGCGTGCTATTCAAACGCAAATTCTGAGAACCATTTCAGTCTGTGAAACGCCCCCACATCAGCTGTAAACAAAGAGGCATAATATAGCCTACCTTATGGAGAAAATTTTCCGTGCTGATATGAGGAGCAGATCCCGCTGAGGAGTGAGGTAGGCTAAGTTATCCTTTCTCAAGTGTTAATGTGGAATAACGTTATGGAATAACGTTGTAGGCTTATGTAAACAAAAAGATGAATCGTGTTTCTATAATATGAATAGCGTTTCTGTGAGATGAATGAAGGGTACATATTTGTAAAGACTGTTTAGCCTAAATATGAATCGCGCGTCTGTGTGTGAAAGAATAAACTGCTTTTACAGTTACAGTTACTGCGTTACAGTCAGGCGAAGTATGAAAGACAACATTTTGTTGACTAGATTTGGGTACAGTTTTTACTGTAGAATATACTGTCACATCAAATAAGCTTTTCTGCTCATATATATAAAATACTATTTTGTCAAAAATAAAGTCATAGACTAAGATGTTCCAATGTTGGCTATATTCAAACTAATGAATACATATGATAAAATGTAGGCCTATAATCTTTTTTTTTTTTTTTACAAAGAAAGAGTACTTTTTTTGCAGAAATATTGCTGAAATTGTAATTATTGTTGTAATTGTAACCTTTTTAATAAAATAGCAAAACATATTTACAAGATAGATGTAAGCAAAATCTTAAATGGTCAATATAAGTCTTCTTCTAAATATATAGGCTATTTTGTCCTTGCATTGTGGCTCAGTCAGTGTCACACCTGAATGAATGGCTAATTATGCAGAGTCATTATGCAGAGTGGGTGGGACTGGGTAATCTAAGGTGTAAACTACTCCTCCCCCTCGCATATTGGCTTTCCAAGCAAAACCTGTTTTACACCATTTAAATCAATGTATTTTTTTTTTGTGAACGATAAAGCAAGACTATTTTCACATAATTTTGAAGCTAGAACTCCAAGAGAAAACATCCATTAGTCAAAAGTCTTGTGGGCACATATTTTGTATGAGTTTTGTGGTCTTATTTCAGCAACTTTCATTTTTATTTTTTTAAATAACCACGCATAAACATTATTCTCTTAAAAATACAAACATCTACATACATGTTGCTCGCATATTATGGTAGGCCTGTTTGTGCTATATAGAGTGAATTTACACCTTTGCCATTAACATGTTTATAAATAACTGAAAAAAGCACAAATGTCAGAGCATGTCAGAACATCTCAAGGGCCCCAAAAACAGCTTGGTCCCCAGAGGGTTAACCGTGTGCTCTCAATGTGTATTATGTTTTTTTTATTTTTTTTTTTTTATTGATTGATATTTATGTCTGAGTTGAATGAAATGTCACGTGATGAGTAATGAGAGTGTGTATATTTGTGATTGGTTGTTTAATTAATAAAAATCACCTTGAGTGAGCACAGCTGCTGCTGTGTGTGTGTTGCAAGTCAGATACGTTGTTGCGTTTACTCTGTGAACACAGGCCTTTCTCCAAATTACATTTGTTACAAGGGATCCCCAATAGAATTTCCCCCTTGAAGTAACTTTTCTCTTCATTTGAAAAATTGAGCGAATATGTCTGTTGTTGCTTTTTCGATCTAAAAAATCTATCTCGCCCAAGCGTAAAGCCGGATAAACACTATTACCTTTACTGAAGTTAAGGTGATTTTTAATTAGCTGAATTAAGCCTGCTGGGATAGCTTTTATCAAGGTATTATATTCCTTTGGTGGAACTGGAAAGTTATGGTGATTCAAAAATTGCTTGTAAGTTAGAATATGACCAGAATCATCAAAGACAGATAGAATGCAATTAAAATTATTGTTAAACCATCTAGGGAAAAAGAGAGATTTATTTCTAACGGTTATATCCGCGTTATTCCAAAGGAGAACTTTGTGGGGGGAAAAGCAATGGACAAAACACAATTTCCACGAGAGAAGGCATTGCTGATGAAAGTTAGATAAGGAGATGGGTAACTTGCTAGGTAAAAAGTTACACTTTAATAGGAAAGACAGGCCACCGAGTTTGTTGAAGATATTATTAGGAATGAAAAACCATAACGACACTGGATTCACAAGGCATCTTTTCAGCCAGTTTACTTTAAAGGTGTTTATAGTATCAGCAAAATCTAAAAAGTCAAGGCCACCTTCACCTCTGGAATTAGAGAGTACTTCTTTTTTCAATTTGTGAGGCCTATTTTTCC
Source organism: Leuciscus leuciscus (assembly GCF_965113295.1). Classification (NCBI taxonomy): domain Eukaryota; kingdom Metazoa; phylum Chordata; class Actinopteri; order Cypriniformes; family Leuciscidae; genus Leuciscus; species Leuciscus leuciscus. The sequence goes on along the minus strand of NW_028118542.1, from coordinate 131,349 downwards.
AAATAAAATCCAAAAATATTTTGTTAATTTCCCTTATAGCTTTATCATTGATAAACAAAAAAAGAGCAGGGTATACAAAGCGAGAGAGCCCTTCCACCTTAGATAAAAGGACTCTACCGTATAATGAAAGATCTCTCTGAAGCCAGATGTTAAAGACGTTTTTAGTTTTTGTCATTTTATCAGAAAAGTTTAAAAGATGTCTGGTAACTGGATTTTTAGTGATATGGATACCTAGATATTTTACACAGTTTTTAACAGGGATCCCCTCCAATGATGTCTCATCTATATCATGAATTGAGATAATTTCGAAATATTAAGTTTTAGACCCGAAGCACAAGAAAATTGTTCCACCAATTCCAGAACATTAGGTAACTGTTTTTTATCCTCCAAGAATAGTGTGGTGTCGTCAGCTAACTGTGCAATTTTAAACTCTCGATCAAATATAGAGATTCCTGTCAAACTTTCATTTTGGTTAATCCTTAGACAAAGTAGTTCAGTGGCTAAAAGAAATAAAAACGGGGAGATTGGACAGCCCTGTCTGACTCCACGATGGATGTCAAACCTTTTGGATGTATCAAAGTTAACGATCACTGAGCTGTTAATATCTCTATAAAACATGGTTACAGTATCAATAAATGATTTACCGAATCCAAATAACTCTAGAGTGCGAAAAAGAAATTTGTGTTCTAAGGAATCAAAAGCTTTTTGAAAATCAAGAAAAAGTATGAGACCGTCTGATTGAATTAAATTAGAGTAATCTAGCACATCTAATACTAACCTTATATTATTAGATATGTGACGGCCTTTCATGAAGCCCGACTGAGATTCTGAAATAATGTTATTTAGACCAGTACGTAATCTTTTAGCATAAACAGAGGCTAACATTTTATAATCTAATGTTAAAAGAGTAATAGGCCGCCAATTGTCAATTAATAAAGGGTCCTTGCTTGACTTGGGTATAAGGGATTTCATTTCATTTATTAAGATCCCCATTAGCGCCTGAAATATCAGTTGCTATTCTTCCTGGGGTCTCCTCTTCATTACATCACAAATTTACATAATTCATCATTTTGTACATTATTCACACACACACGCGCACACACACACACACACACACACACACACACACACACACACACACACACACACACACACACACACACACACACACACACACACACACACACACACACACACACACACACCCACTCACACACCCACTCACACCCATCCACAAACTGGACATCATCTACAATAGCCCAATGCAATTAAATAAATAAACAAACAAAAAACAAAAAAAATGCTATACATTTGAACATATAATCCATAAATAGCTCTCCAATACTAACTATAAAACATCTTTCCATATTACCATACTCTTCCAACATCATGACTCTTGTGTGAACAGAAACAATTTAAATTTCTTTTTAAAACAATTTCTATTATTTTCCAACAACAAAAATCCTGGTAATCCATTCCATGCAACCATGGCCCGATAAAAAACTGCTCTCTGAAACTGATTAGTTCTTACTTGAGGCAAAACAAATTGCATTCCAGTGGTTTGTCTTGTGCAGTAATTATGTTGATCAGCAAAAAATGTCAATTTTCTGTAAATTATTTCAGGAATTTTTGTTTCAATGATATTATAAATAAATGATAAAAGAAAATATTTTAATCTATATTTTACAGTTAACCATGCCAAATTATTATGCATTGTGATTATATTAGTTGTATATGGACAACCCAAAACGATACGTGCCACTTTATTCTGTGCGACTTGCAATTTGTATAAATTATTTTCATTGGTATTTGACCAAACAACTGACGCGTAGTCTAAATGAGCTAATACTAAAGATTGGGCTAATCGTTTAGTCAGCCATTTGGGAATACATTTCTTACAGTATCTAATCATTCCCATACTACGACCCATTCTTTGCAATATTTTATTTATTTGGCTATTCCAAGACAGTGAGCCATCCACAATTACACCCAATAGATGAATTTCTTCTACTTGCTGAATCACATTTCCTCCTATATCTAAGTGCAATGTTAATGATGGCTTAAAGGGACTCTGTGTAGGAATTTCTCCCATCTAGTGGTGAAATTGTATTTTGCATTCAAATGAATAATGCTCTCCAGCGCCTCACTTTTTCAAATGCGCGTTGCATCTACGGTAGCTGTTATGTACCAAAAAGCTATGACAGGATGTCTTATAATAGCACTTCGAGTTTTTCTTGGTGAAACTGAAACTTGAAACAACGAAAAAAAGATTGTTAGTTATCAATTACTGACTGTGGAAAACATTAACTATGGTAATTACTAGTAATGCCTTCTTTACTCGTTATATTTTTTTAAGTACGTGCATTGTTAGATATCATCATCATCAGAGCCTTCTCTATCGTTACTTTACTCAATAGCTGCTATTCATCAAAGAGTCTGTTTAACTTTTAACTATAAATGTTCTACTGTCTATATAACATAGCTGCCAACTTTTGAGTTTTGCTTGGAGTGAGATTTATGGAGGAGCGGGGGGTGGGGGGGATATCTACACAAGATAGGCATTAATTTTTCTCAAGAAAAAAACAACTCACCTAATGCTGTAAACATACAGAAAGATACATAATGCGTTTTTTTATTATTATAATAACTTTATTTAATGATATAAATACAAATATAATAAATATGTAATATAGTACACATATTTAGCAAAATACTCTTTATAGCTCTTTTTTTCTAGCCAACTAACTGCTAGCCTTTATTATGGTCATTAAATGGCTTTCCTGAGGTAAATGTTGTGACATACATAATTGTTCTCCAGCTGTTTACCATTTGTTTGATTGATTGGTCGATATAATGTATGAGGAATATACATTTCGGTAAGTTGTACTGTATCTTTCAACATTGTTCATTTGTGTTTATTTACTAGCTAGAGATGATCGGTTCACGTGCCGCTAGGGATCCGTCGTGACTCGCGTCACATTTACAAGCGCCAAAAACAGTATATATTGTTTGAATTTCGTAATAAAAGTGACAGAATCTGAGAGCTGAGATTTTTTTATATCATAGGTAACCTGCTCTGTCTATTCTGTCAGTCTCCATGTCCTCTTTGCTTCGCGATAAAGTACACAACCAAGCAATGAAAAAAAAGCTTGTAATTAAGACCGTAACATTGACTTACCTGTCGAGAAGAAAGCAGGAAACTTCAGCGTCTCTTTTGAAAGCTTTCTCCTGCGTTAGCTATCCCGACATTAACCCTTGTTTTTGTAATCTCCGGTCACGTTTCCTTTTACGGTCTATTTTGAACTTTTTCGACGACGAGGACTCCTTATCCTGTGACTCAGCATATGTATGAATGAACGGTGTATAAATAACCGTGCAGTGCAGCCTTTTAAACTTGCCGGTGCAGTGACAAGCGCCTCTCACTGCTCTGCTCCTCCGCTTCTGCTGGCTTCAGTCACGTGACGCTGGTTCTGAACGAAAACGCGTTGTGGAAACGCGTTGGCCTAGTACTTTTTGTCCCTCTCTGCTATTATAGTTTTTCAAGATGGCGGAACTACATGGAAGCCTCCGTGGACTTACCCGTCCCATGTATATAAAGATAATAAATTCTTCGTTTACGAGGATTAGTCTGATCATTGGCATAGGTATTTGTACACCATTGATGGCATATTTATGAATAAAAATATTGATTTTAGATAATAAAATACCTAAAAAGCTACACATAGTCCCTTTAAGAAAATATTTTGACCCAAGTATCATACATTTTGTTAATAAGTAATTTATTGTCAGTAATCCATTGTATAACCAAGTCTAACTCCATATTTAACATAATATTCAGTTGATCTATATCTCTTGCTGATTGACACAATGTTGTGTCATCTGCATACATTGCCATGGTTGCATGTTTAATTACAAGTGGAAAATCATTTGTGAAAACAGAAAATAAAAGGGGTCCTAAACAACTGCCTTGGGGCACCCCACAACTCATTTCTTCCACCTCAGAGTAGCTACCATTAAAGTAAACTGTGTACTCACGTTTTCTAAGATCGCTTTCAATCCATCTAACAGCAGTTGGTTCAAATCCATAACAAACTAACTTTTTAAATAAAATATTATGGTCTAGAACATCAAAGGCTGCGCTTAGATCTAAAAATACTGTGCCCACTAAATTCTTATTATCAATTTCCTGTAGCCAATAGTCAGTTAACTGACTGAGTGCTGTTGTTGTGGAATGACCCATTTTATAAGCATGCTGATACATTGTGTTTAACCCATTTACTTCCAAATACTCTTGTATTTGATCATACACAACTTTTTCCATCACTTTGCTTACTGCCGGTAATAAACTTATTGGTCTGCTATTCTGACCTGAAAACTGTTCTTTATTATTTTTTATTAAAGGTAAAAATTTTGCTTTTTTCCATTGTGAGGGAAAAACACCTGCTGTTAAACTCAGATTAATAATATGAGAAATGGGCAAAGCAATGACATCTACCACCATCTTCAACAATTTAACATCTAAGTGATCTATTCCACAGGGTTTATCTTTACTTGCTTGTAATATTTTCTTCACATTGTCCTCTGTTACAGTGTTAAATTTAAATGTGCAATCTTTTGTTTTCATTATCCTATTTGATATTAGATCATATGAGATATTTTCATCTTGTCCCAAATCCATGGCTTGTCTAATTTTTTGTATTTTATGCTTAAAAAAATGGCTCAAATAATTAGCAATCTCTTTTGGTCTAGTAAGACAAATCCCATCAGCCTCTAATGATGTTGTATTACATTTTGTTTTCCTTCCTAGTAATTCATTAAGTGTTTTCCATACCTTTGCACTGTCCATTCCAGCATCTCTTAATTTATTTTGATAATATATTTGTTTTTTACGTTTGTTCATTTTAGTCACCTGATTTCTAAATTTACGATACTAATTCCACTGAACCACGTCATTCTGTTTAATAGCTTCTGCTTTAGCTTGATTCCTGTGCCTCATATATTCTTTGAGCTCTTGATCCAGCCATGGAGTTGAAACATTTCTTACAGTTTGTTTCCTTAAAGGAGCGTGTTTGTCTATTACTCTGGTTATCAAGTTATCAAAAATGGCCACAGCTCTAGTAGGATTCTGCTGCTGTGTAACCTCCAACCAATCTACACTCCTCATTTCTTCTACGAAATCATTCTCTTTAAACTTTTGATATGTCCTTTTATGAATAAAATTTTGACCGGATTTAGATACTTTTGTAATTCTTTTCACAGCTATTAAATTATGGTCACTACAACCGACCGGAATAGAGACTGCCTCCGAACATAAATCTTTTACATTTGAAAAAATTGAATCAATAAGAGTTGCTGAATATGTGCCATCGGCTTTCAAATTTACTCGTGTATAATCCTTAACTATTTGAGACAGATTACAAGTATTAGCTAAAGAAAGTAATTTACCCTTTGATGTACAATTCATAGACTTCCAATCTATATTAAAATCTCCTAAGAAATAGATTTCATCTCCCATTTCACATGCTTTATCCAACAATTCACATATTTGATCCAAATACATTACAGTAGCATTTGGTGGTCTATAACAGCATCCGATAAGAATAGGCTTTACATAAGGTAATTGTAGCTGTACCCATATTACTTCAACTCCTGGTATATTAAGATCTCCTCTAACTTTGACTGGAATATTATTTTTAACATAACAAGCTACTCCTCCTCCATACAAATTTCTGTCCTGCCTATATAAATTATAGCCATCTATATTCAATACAGTACTATTAATAGTTGAGTCTAAATGTGTTTCTGAAATGGCTAATATGTCGAAATTATAATATTTCTGAGATATCATTTATTTTATTCCTTAAACTACAGATATTCAAATGAGCTATTTCAAACATCCCTTTTTGTACCAAAAAATATTTTTCAACCATCTAACACATGTTTGTCCATCAATACTCATGCCTGTAGTATTACATTGAGCTCTCATTAATGCAAATATAACATCCAACCACTCACACATCACACACATACACACACACACACAAATATCTTCTGCATTGTAATGAAATAAACAAAATACATCAGTAGAGCAACGCTTGCTCATGACAAATTATTCATTTTCCTAAACTAAATCTTAGCAATGTGGTCTTAAATTCAAGAACAAAAACTTTTAATATCAAGCTTAACCAAAATTTGAAATTCATTTTCTATTTACCTTGCCCACATCATAATTAGCTTAACAGAAAAATCACTCTTAAATTCAGTGTTTAACTTATAGTCCATTTTATCTGTTATCATATGACCTTATAGTTTATCCGATCTAATCCCTAACATTCAATCCAGTATCGATTATGGTCTTTACATACACTTCTGCTGCACTGCGTTCTGTGAACTTCTTAGTCTCTCCTTTAAATGTTATTATCAGCGTCGCTGGATGAATTATGCCATGTCTCACCCCTGCGTCCTTCAATTTACTCCTTATTTCATGAAATCCTGCACGTTTTTTTGCCATTTCTGTAGTGAGATCTGGAAAAATCCTTAACTTCATCCCTCGTACTTGTAGCACTCCCTCTTTCTTGGCGATTTTTATGATCTCCTCTCGTTGTGAGTTTGTGAAGACGTACAATCATCACTCGAGCTGCACCTTTCCCAACCGGTCCAACCCTGCGGGCCATCTCCACCTGTGGCTCCCCCCGTAGTTTATCTTGGAATAAATCCTCAAACAAAGCAGACATGTAGCTGGTCGGATTCCCTTTTTCGATCTCATTCGTCAGGCCAAATACACGCACATTGTATTTGCGACTGTACATTTCCAAGTCGCTCGGCTTTACCTTTCAACTCCTCGTTGGCCTTAATAAGTCCATCACACAGTCTCCAGCTTTGTCACACGTGAATCAAAGTTCGACATTGTCACATCAACTTCACCAAGCCTTTGTGTGCAGAAAGATATGTCTTTCGCGAGGTTATTTAGTTTATCCACCACCACGTTCAACTCCTCTCGCATTATATTACGTATGAGGGCTGGAAGCTCCAGCACGTTACACTCCTCACCCGCCATGTTACTTGCTCCCACTTGCTGAGACGCTTCTTCACCTTGTTTCGGCTGTACTTTAGACTTCTTAGGAGACATAACACAGCATAGAGTCTTTATTGGTGGCAAACTTATATTTTGGTCACTCTTGCCGTAAGTTAAGCACCACACTGCACGATATTTAGACTAATTGTCAGAGCTCAGTGTCATCACCGTCTACTCAACTCCGCGCATGCGTGCACACATAACTCCCTGTTTCATTGTAGAGGTCATCTCTCCCTGACTGATGCATTCCTTATACATATGAAATAAAGGCAATTTAATAAACTCCCAAAAGTGAAGATAGAATTCTACTGAAAGCCCGTCAATACCAGGGGATTTACCTATTTTCATTGAGTGCAGAGCTTGATTAATTTCCTCTATTGACAAATCAGCGTCACAAATTCGACTAAACTCACGATCAATAATTGGTATACGGTGTTTAATTGTATTAATAAATTTCTCACAGCTGTCATAGTTAAATTCAGATGTATAAAGATTGCTGTAAAATTTGCTAACAAATTCTGATATTTCTTTAGGGTCTTTAGAGGTAACTCCATCGATGTTAAGCGCTGAAAGAGCTTTCCTCTGACCGTTTCTTTTTTCCAGGGCAAAAAAATAGTTCGAATTCTTCTCCCCCTCCTCAAGCCATTTCACTCGAGATCTAATATATGCACCTTTGGCCATCTCTAAATAAGCTCTGTCGAATTCCAGATTTAATTTTTTTTATTTCCATATCTTCTTCTTCTGTAATCTTATCTTTAGCTAGTAAAACATTAAGTCTATTAACCAACTCTGAATCGGTTTTATGTTTAATATTTTTAAGTTCCTTACTACTTTTAACTGCAATATATCTAGCTTTATATTTAAAGAACTCCCAGTTTTTTTTTATAATCTCTGGTTGATCCGGTAAATAATTATTTGGTAAGATTGATGATACTATTAAATTGTTTGTCTTGTAACAAGGTATTATTAAGTTTCCAATAGCCCCTCATTCTCGGGTTATCATTGATGTCACTCAATTTTATTGCAACTAATTTATGATCTGATAAGGGGGCAGTGACATGAGAAACATCTTTTACATATTTAAGGATAGAAGATGAAATTAGAAAAAAGTCAATCCTAGATCTCAGAGATAAACTTCTATTGGACCAGGTAAAATCTTTTGTAGAAGGATTAAAGAACCGCCATGCATCAGTAAGAGAGAGATCGGAGCACAGGGAAAAAATTAGATCATTATTCATCCTGCTATCAAGTCTAGGGGGGTATCTATTAGGGGTGGCACGGTACATGAAAAAACATCCGAACCGTTCGGTTCGCTTGTCTCGGTTCGGTGCGTGTGTGCGTCGCGCGGTTCGCACGGTTCGACGCATGCGCAATGTAGCCTTGTGCCCGTGCTACTGCTAATACAATGCTAAATCATAAATCAGACAAATGTAGAATAACATTACAATGTCCAGCAATCGATTTAAATAGTACACTGGGTTTACTTAGACATTTAATGAGATCAACTCCACTAGGCTATATGTTGTTTTTTTTTCACGTGAATAAATAGGCTACATAGATCGACTGTTCCACGTACCGGTATGTACTTTAATGGTCCAGTGGCAGAACTTGCCAAGCGTGTCAAAGGTTCTGAGTTCTAATCTGCACTCGTATATATTTTTCTTTTTCATCAAAACCGATTATGTTTATCAGCGGTTGTATATCAAGCAGGGACAGATTTGTATGAATTTTGTTTTGTGATTTCATCGGAACGAATAGAGTAGCCTAGAGTCTCCTCAACGGACTGAAGCGCGCGTCTGAGTGAAGAATGTGCGGCCGCTGCGGTGTGTGCGCGAGCCACGAGAACACTGTATCAGCGCCACTGATCGCAACGGCAACGAGCACTTTGATCACTTGATTAAAAAAAAACACATTTCAGCGCTAGATTGCTTCTTATTTAACAAACGAACGAAACGAATACTTTGCTAGTTAACTGGAAATGTTTTATTTATTTGTATTGGTACATCCGTGCTGGGACATAATATCAACCCTGGGAAAAAGTGGTGACAAATAACTGTCCGACACAGCCCACGGGAAATGAGAAGCTGCGTTTTGCAAACACACCCCATTTATGAAATAAATAAATTAATAATTAGATAATTCAGCTATATATCATATGCTGAAGTAAATTTTTGGAGTGTTAAAGATTAAAAGAAAAAACAACAACAAGAACCGTACAGAACCGAAAACCGTGACCCTAAAACCGTGATACGAACCGAACCGTGGGTTTTGTGAACCGTGCCACACCAGTATCTATCCAGGTGATCGTCCATACATTCATTAAAATCTCCCCCCAAAATAAAATAAACATTATTATATTTTTTGTGTAACTTTTTAAGCTTGTCCACTAGAGAGAACATTACTCTATTGGATGCACGAGAGTTGTGTCCATATACACAACAAGCTATAAAGGTGGCGTCATCTTGTTTAATTACAGCACAAACCCATCTGCCTTCATCAGAACATACAGTTTCTAATACAGTCCCTTTAAATCTATGTAACATTATAGCAGTCCCAGCCGAGTGGCTGCTGCCATGGCTAAAGAAAATTGAGCTTCCCCATTGCGTTCTCCAAAATTTAACATCTGTTTCCCCTGAATGAATTTCTTGAAGAAAGATAAGATCAGCTGCACTTCTTTTACAAAACAAAAAAATTGCTTTTCTTTTCAGATTGTCCCGCAAACCTCTAACATTTAAAGTTACAACCGACAAGGAGTTAAACGAATACTCCATAACAAGAACCCCTAAACAAAATGAGAAAAAACAACAAAAAAGTTACTTTCTTTAGACTAGCTACCAGAATGTAAAGGGAGAGGTGGATAATAACCAAAGCACATGTTATCGAGGTGATAAACAAATAAGGAGATTAATAGTAAAGGTAACCATAATTAAAGAAGAACAAAAATAGTTCCTATTTGTGCACAACTTAAAAGTTTTTGCACAGTTTATATTGTTAGTCGTCAAGTTTCATCTTTTCGATTTTTGCATGAGAAAAGTAACCAGTGCAAGCAGCAGCTTGGCTTACACGACATCAGCATAGAAGATTTGTTTCCCATCAATCAAAGCAAATGAGTTGCGAAAGGTTGCCTTCTTGCCCTCCTCCCTTGCCTTCTTCACAAGAGGCCACAGCTTATCCCGCGCTGCTCTATCTTCAGGAGACAGCGGCTCCGAGAGACGCAGTTTATTGTCAGTTAGAAACTTGCAACCTTTAGCAGCACTCCAAATGATGTCACGAATGCGGCGCTGTGAGAAGAGAATTATGATCGATCTGGTCTTTCCATCCGTTCGCTTCGGACCCAGACGATGAACGACATCGACACTGTCCTGTAGCCCGTCTCCGACTCCAGGAGCAATCTTCCCTAAGATGTTGAGGACCACACTTCGGACATCCTCATTGTCTTTTTCCGCAACGCCGTGCAACTTTAGAAACCATCGCCAACTGTAACGTCTACACTCCTGTACACTTGCTTTCAGTGATTTGTTTTCCTTTCTCAGAGCGTGGACCTCAGATTCCATATGATCGAGAGCCTCTTTATGCACGCCAACATCCAAAATAAGCTGATGTACCGTCGCTGTTAGACTTTTGACTTGTTTGGAAGTTGCCTCGGTGGTAGTTTCAATCGCCGAAATCTTCTGGAACGTTTTGTCTAATTTAGAATCAAGTTCACGAATAGCCGCCAAGACATTCTCATTCCCGTTTCCACTAACGTTAGATTCTGCGCGTTTCGTTTTTTTAGCAGCTGGCCTCTGAGGAGTATCCGAGAGGGATGTGACAACCTCATTGTCGAAATTTGGACATGTGTCAAACCACTGTGATTCGGTATCTTTCTTAAGTTTAAATCCAGCACTACTCGAGGCTGATGCTGAATTCTCAAATTGATCAGTTGAGCCAGATGCGTCGGAAGACATGGTGTCAAGCCAAACTTGTTTAACTTTCTTCTTGCCTCTTTTTCCCATGCATAAAGATGTCAAATCAGAATCATATAACGTTTTCACGTATTTTTTTCACGTTATCACCAGTCCGATTAATAGGTTATATCACCACTTCACCTTTATTTCCCTGAAGAGCAAAGAAACACTACCACCTACACCGCCGCCATCTTGGCCTCACAAATCTATATTAAATAAAGCAGCACCATTAAAAGCTTCAACCGCCATCTTCTATTGCATTAGCTGCAATACAGCCTTGCACTACAGCGTCCCAATGGTTAAACCGCGTTATTGCAGGCGTTATTAGTTGAAAATATCTGTCGACAATATCTGTTTTGACGTTTATCGATGATGTCGACTACATTTTTCAGCCCTAGGGAGATGAGTGAAGAGCTGTGCCTTATTTCTAACGTTACCTATATTTCACGACGAGTGTTCCACACAGTGTTAGAGCGAACACTAACAAATATTACTGGATTTCGTTCCTTAAAAGGCAACTGAGAGCTTTAATTCACTACAAAATTTTAAATTAATTGCGTTTGACACCCATATTTGGCAGAAAATAATACCACGCAGATCAATCATTTCACAACATGATAAACTTAACGTTACCACAGTTCAGAACCACGACTATCACAGAACCACGGTCAACGAAAGAATATTCAAATTAAAATCATAACAATTAGTTTTAGTCCAGTGATCTTCCTGATAGGCCAATTTAACGTTACTGGTAGAACACTCTAGAAATTCAACAGTTAACCTTGTAAAATGGCCTGTGCTTCGCGCGCGCAAAACTTTAGGCTTTGTCGAGTGTGCTCAGAAAGAAAATGCCTGTGAACGTGCATAAAAACAATTACAGTGCGCGAGACGTGATGATAGACAAAACTAAGCTTAATCGAGGCTTTACTACCTTTACATAATTTATAAAGTGGCATGACATTGGCAAAAATCAAAATACAAAAATCAGACGTCAGAGCTCGTTGGCTGTCTAATGTTAATTATTCATTATTACAGTGATTTGTGATCGAATAATAGATTAAACTAATAAACTGTATACATTGAAATCAATTTACAGTCTGATTTATCTGTATTACTATCAAGTTAAAGTATTAGACTTACCCCACGCTTGACTCTTCCACAAGTAAAATGGCGTTCGCATGTGGTCTGGACTCTGGTTCAGTCAAAACGACGGTTGCACGTAAACGGAGGTGTGGCTTGGTTAACTCTAAAAGAGAGTTATGTTTGCAACAACGCAAAATGACACCAACTCTTATTTAAAATGGACACTTCTGGTGTTAAACCCAATCTGTTTAGTGTTGATTCAACACTTTATTTTAATACTTTATTGTAACACTGGAAAATCAACACCGGTCAATTTACTGTGATGTTGACAATTTTACATTGTACAGGTTATCACTTGGTTTTTGACCAAGTGAAGCTCTTGAAACAATTCACAGAAGAGTATGTTGTCTGGAAAGAAATCAAGCATCACTGGCAAAGGCTCAAAAGAGACCATGCCTTTCTTAAAAATCTTTTAAAATAGGTTGCTGTTGATATAACTGTTTTTGTTCAGTACTTCGCTTATATTATGTGCTGCAATACTATATTCAATTCAATTCAATTCAAATTTATTTGTATAGCGCTTTTCACAATACATATTGTCTCAAAGCAGCTTTACAGAAAGTGCATTTCAAAAAAAGGTACATAGAAAAATACAGTTAGTTAATCATGCATTAATTTAGGGCATAACATATCGCCTGCGTCGAGTCGTCTCCTCACGGGCGTGGAGTCGTCTCCTCACGGGCTTCGAGTCGTCTCTGCATGGGTGTTGGGGCATCTGAAGTTTCCATGACAGGCTGGATACAAACTGGAGCTGACGTACTCTATTTACCTCGGGACTAGCGTCCCGAGATAACAACAGAAAAGCAGATGGGAAATAATTAGCGTAGCTGCTGTTCCTAATATTAATGCATTCAATCTGATTCAACTGTAGTATAAAAGGTAAGTATTATGTGAATGCTTGGCTAAAGAGATGCGTTTTTAATCTAGTTTTAAACTGGGACAGCGAATCTGAGCCTCGAACAATATCAGGAAGGCCATTCCAGAGTTTAGGAGCTAAATGTGTATATATAACACTTCAATGTGTATATTATATAATGTACTGACTGCTGCTTTGTAAATTTATGTAAGGAACAGGCAACTCTGGCCCTTTGCATTCTACTTTTTGAGGTTAATTAAGAGTTAACCTCCAACCCTAATCGAGCACATCTGAAAATTTGAACCAAAGTCTTCAGGTTTACTTATAGACAATAGGCAGGAGGGTTTGAGGTTGGAGCTAAATCTGCAGGACAGTGGACGCTGAGGGCCAGAGTAAACCATCACTGCTTTAAATAACGCAGAACATAAGCTGACCTGACTGTCCATTAAACAACTTCATTTGAATGGTTTGTGTTTTTTGTTTTACTTTCAGACCAGCACTGGAGAACGCCTGACAATGGGATGTTGAGACTTCTTCCTCTGGTTGAGAAAAAGCTACACCACATCAGTGATCACATCTTCTGTTCTTCAACTGAACAAACTGTTTAGACGAGGTAGAAGAACACGAACATGATAGAGACGTACAGGGAAGAGCAAGAAACCAGTTTAGCTGTGATAATGAATCATTATTTTCCAACACAATATCAAATCTGTTTTCTGTAGGTGACTGAATATGATTCTCTGGCACTCGTGTTGTGGCTTCAGCAGCTGTGAATGGATTCATATGATGTTAACGTATTTTTGAAGACACATTTTTATTTATCTTGAATCTCATTTTTCTTTATGCTACTTTATCAACTTTATGCTTTGTCCTCCAATAAAGTGTTGTTTAATAAAGTATGGTGACTATTGTGTATTGAAAGTGGTGTTTGGTACAGTAAATATACATTTTTATTTGAGAAATTTTTATTTCTTATTTCTTTAGTTTAATTAATTTAAAAATAACTACATATAATTAAAAATAATAATAATTACAACTGGCCTGTTGGAGTATGCTTTTACTTCTACAAAAAGGGCAGATTAGGTACCTAGTCTTATTATTTTTTATTTCATAAATTAATCAGATGATTTAGATTAATTCACAAATAACACACACGTAAATGCGGTGGACAAAAAATAAATAGGGGTGCACTATCTAAGCTAAACCAAGTGCTTAGACCAAGTGAAGCTCTTGAAACAATTCACAGAAGAGTATGTTGTCTGGAAAGAAATCAAGCATCACTGGCAAAGGCTCAAAAGAGACCATGCCTTTCTTAAAAATCTTTTAAAATAGGTTGCTGTTGATATAACTGTTTTTGTTCAGTACTTCGCTTATATTATGTGCTGCAATACTATATTCAATTCAATTCAATTCAAATTTATTTGTATAGCGCTTTTCACAATACATATTGTCTCAAAGCAGCTTTACAGAAAGTGCATTTCAAAAAAAGGTACATAGAAAAATACAGTTAGTTAATCATGCATTAATTTAGGGCATAACATATCGCCTGCGTCGAGTCGTCTCCTCACGGGCGTGGAGTCGTCTCCTCACGGGCTTCGAGTCGTCTCTGCATGGGTGTTGGGGCATCTGAAGTTTCCATGACAGGCTGGATACAAACTGGAGCTGACGTACTCTATTTACCTCGGGACTAGCGTCCCGAGATAACAACAGAAAAGCAGATGGGAAATAATTAGCGTAGCTGCTGTTCCTAATATTAATGCATTCAATCTGATTCAACTGTAGTATAAAAGGTAAGTATTATGTGAATGCTTGGCTAAAGAGATGCGTTTTTAATCTAGTTTTAAACTGGGACAGCGAATCTGAGCCTCGAACAATATCAGGAAGGCCATTCCAGAGTTTAGGAGCTAAATGTGTATATATAACACTTCAATGTGTATATTATATAATGTACTGACTGCTGCTTTGTAAATTTATGTAAGGAACAGGCAACTCTGGCCCTTTGCATTCTACTTTTTGAGGTTAATTAAGAGTTAACCTCCAACCCTAATCGAGCACATCTGAAAATTTGAACCAAAGTCTTCAGGTTTACTTATAGACAATAGGCAGGAGGGTTTGAGGTTGGAGCTAAATCTGCAGGACAGTGGACGCTGAGGGCCAGAGTAAACCATCACTGCTTTAAATAACGCAGAACATAAGCTGACCCGACTGTCCATTAAACAACTTCATTTGAATGGTTTGTGTTTTTTGTTTTACTTTCAGACCAGCACTGGAGAACGCCTGACAATGGGATGTTGAGACTTCTTCCTCTGGTTGAGAAAAAGCTACACCACATCAGTGATCACATCTTCTGTTCTTCAACTGAACAAACTGTTTAGACGAGGTAGAAGAACACGAACATGATAGAGACGTACAGGGAAGAGCAAGAAACCAGTTTAGCTGTGATAATGAATCATTATTTTCCAACACAATATCAAATCTGTTTTCTGTAGGTGACTGAATATGATTCTCTGGCACTCGTGTTGTGGCTTCAGCAGCTGTGAATGGATTCATATGATGTTAACGTATTTTTGAAGACACATTTTTATTTATCTTGAATCTCATTTTTCTTTATGCTACTTTATCAACTTTATGCTTTGTCCTCCAATAAAGTGTTGTTTAATAAAGTATGGTGACTATTGTGTATTGAAAGTGGTGTTTGGTACAGTAAATATACATTTTTATTTGAGAAATTTTTATTTCTTATTTCTTTAGTTTAATTAATTTAAAAATAACTACATATAATTAAAAATAATAATAATTACAACTGGCCTGTTGGAGTATGCTTTTACTTCTACAAAAAGGGCAGATTAGGTACCTAGTCTTATTATTTTTTATTTCATAAATTAATCAGATGATTTAGATTAATTCACAAATAACACACACGTAAATGCGGTGGACAAAAAATAAATAGGGGTGCACTATCTAAGCTTTCACATTGCCTTTTAAGTCTAGTAATTTACATAATCATAGCAGACGCTTTTGTCCAAAGCAGCTTTAAAAGTGAGGAAAACAACGAAACCGTTATAAAGATAAAATAATAATAGGCTACTTAGATACGTTTCAACCGTTTTTAGAAACACACACACACACACAGTGTGAGCAATGTTCTTATTAGGTGTTTTTACGCGTTTGTCACAGAAACGATAAATATTTAATCAATCACGACAAATATTAGAGAAAAATACAATATGATGTATGCCAGCATCTTGCGCATCAAAACAAACTTGTCCTTCCTCCATCACGGTTGAACTCGCACTAGATCCAGCAAGGGTGAGCTAGAACTCTAGCTCCTCCCATTTGACGCTGCAGCGAATCCCCGCTCACTAAATTAAGCAAGGTGGAGCTGGAGCTCCAGAAAAGGGGGAGCTCGAGCTCTAGCTCCTCCCATTTGGCTCTGCATCGAGCACCATCTCACCTGCCTATTACGTCTCGTCTTTCCATTGGACTGGTTATACACGTGCTTCACGACGCAATCACGCAGGGCGTTCCCACCGCGTCTCGACGCAGCTCGAGTTCCCTTGAAAGGGAAGCTGATGTTTCGCCATGTAATCAGACAGTCGATTCCTAAGTTCCGATACAAAATAGTAGTAAGTATTTCACAGAAACTTTTATAAAACCGTAGACAGGAATGTGTGTACTAGCTACTTGATGGAAAAGATGGAGGAGTTTGTGAATCGGTTGGATATCTAGACTAAATATGGATCAAGGGGACTTTTTATGTCTTGAGGCCCTTTACAGGTGACGTCCACATTAATACTTTTTTTCTGAAAGGACGTGTTTGACATTGTTCATCCTGTAGTAAAGGAACAGGGTTTCTTTTGTGTATCGTGCTGTAAGTTAGGCTATGTGATGATTTTTCAAATTACTTTTTTGAGTGAACGCATCGATGTCATTATCTATTTACCTCCAACTCTCATGATCAGATCAATGATAAAGATGTTTAATTAAGTTTAATTACTTTAGTTTTGTGTTTGTTCGTCATTTACATCCAGAGTCAGTGGAGATCAGACTGTTTCAACTGTTCAGCTTCATCATGGATGACAGACAAACATCCAGAGATGAAGATTTTTCTCCAGTTTGCAGGTACTTTAAATTAATACATTAAATAACCCTTTATAGACCCATAATAAAAGAGATGTCTGTTTTAAATGAATTTCTTGAAAACAATGTCTAAACCCTCCTCAAGTGCTTTTCATCCAAACAGTATGAAAATCTTACATATTATGATTATCATCAAAAACTAATTAAATCTGTTCTGTTATAGTTCAGTTCAGCAGGAGAGATCAGAACCAGCGCCCAGCTGTGTGTCTTTGAGGAGTGACGGGTCTATGGATTATCCAATACATTTTAAGAATGACAATACACAGGCTGATCTCAGGTAGGCTACAACATTTCTTAAAGACATGATTAACATTTTAATATTATGGTGTTTTGTATTTTGTATTTATGATATTCATAATAGACATTGTCTTCACCTGATGCAAGAGAGACATAATCTATGAGTGTTCCAATTTCATGGCTTGGAATCAGATAAATAGCATTTTATTGAAAGAGATGCTTATATTATTTGAAACACCCAGCTTTTGTGGACATTTTAAATGGACTGCAGTCCTTTTTGTTGGTACCTGGGCGTTGTGGAATTGCAGGTAATGTGCAGCAGTGCTGCTGTGGCCTTACATGTATATTCAGAGCTCAAAAAAATACCCTATTCTATATTCTGACCTCAAACCCATTATAACCTCCTCCAAAAATGACCAACAGATGGTATCAATGTAATACAATTAAAGGGGTCATATGACGGTTCTAAAAATAACATTATTTGGTGTAATGCAATGTGTTTATGTGGTTTTAGGTTAAAAAACAAACATACTCATTATTCTACACATGCTGTACATTATTGTTGCTTCTCTATGCCCCGCCTTTCTGAAATGCGTTGATTTTTACAAAGCTCATCGTTCTGAAAAGCGTGGCGTGCTCTGATTGGCCAGCTAGCCAGTACATTGTGATTGGCCCAATAACCTTAAAGGGGTGGTATAATGCTCTTTTCACAAGATGTAAAATAAATCTTTGATGTCCCCAGTGTGTGTGTGTGAAGTTTTAGCTCAAAATACCCCACAGATATTTTATATCCTTTTACCTCACACAGACATGCACTGAAAATGTCAATGTTTATGTTCAAACCAGAGTCAGACAATAATGGAGAGACTCAAGAAGTGACAACATGTAGAATGCAACAGTACATTTCTGAATGGTTAGTTGATGAATTTAGGTAGCTTATGTGTTATCTTCTATTCATTGATTAGCATTTTTTAAGGACTTCGTCTTCAACATTACACACTAACTAAAGTTAAAAAAGTGAAATCATAATCAACCACCCCTTCAAGCGTGTGACGGAAATGTCTCGCCCCTTACCATATTTGGAACATCAGCTCCAGAAGCAATAAAGGCAGGTGATCATGTCAGAACTACCTTATCAATTCGAGCCCGATTCTGATCCGGAAAATGCAGATGTCCAAGATGAGCGATCATCTTTGCATGGCGGCGCTGGCGGCAACAATAATACAGCGAGAACAAAAGTTACAACATTGTTTCTACTCAGACAATTCATGGGACCATATCATCTGAACATATTTCCAAATGAAATAACCTTTTATAGGCCCATAATAAAAGAGATGTCTGTTTTAAATGAATTTCTTGAAAACAATGTCTGAACCCTCCTCAAGTGCTTTTCATCCAAACAGTATGAAGATCTTGCATATGATGATTATCATCAAAAACTAATTAAATCTGTTCTGTTATAGTTCAGTTCAGCAGGAGAGATCAGAACCAGCGCCCAGCTGTGTGTCTTTGAGGAGTGACGGGTCTATGGGTCATCCAATAGATTTTAAGAATGACGATACACAGACTGATCTCAGGTAGGCTATAACATTTCTTAAAGACATTTAAATATTTGAATGAAAGAGATTTTTGAATAGTCAGTAGCAAATTCTTAAAATATAAAAAAAACATACTTACAGGCTGTGTGTGAGTCAGAAGCGCCAGAATGTACAAGCAAATATGGAATTGCCCCACTTTTTAGAATCAGCTTTGTGCACAGCCTGCCTTGTACTCTCGCAGGGTCTGGAAACAGTCCTCTGAAAATTGCGCATCACACAGTCGAATATTTTAGTTGTACTGTTCTGGAACAGTTGTAAATAAAGTTTAAGCATTGTTTTCTAATTGTGTCCTCTTTTGGAAGGCCAAACTCATTTAGTTTGGCTTTCGCAGCGAAAAACACAGTGTCTCCACGACATGGCGGCGCTGGCGGCAACAATAATACAGCGAGAACAAAAGTTACGCCTTCTTTCTTTGCGTATACATTTATTTATGAAACTTTGTCCCCACACACTGACCTAGATTTGTTGGGGCGAGTTTGAAAGAAGAGTTTTAGGAAGGCGTGGCTGAGCCTTTATAACTTTTATAAAGAATATCTCTTAAGGTTTTACACTTTGAGCTTTGTAACTCTGCAGATCTTATACTTGCACTAACAGCTACATAACACACTAAAGAAAAAGGAAAACAAGAAATCGCATCATATGACCTTTAAACTTTATGAAATTAATCCTGTTGTTGATAGAAAACATTGTTTCTACTCTGATAATCACTGGGACCAAATCATCTGCACATATTGCCAAATAGGCACAAGGTTTTGTTATCAGTTGAAGATCCTCCTTTATGCCTCTTATGACAGAGTCCACTATCTTTAAAGCAGATTTTAAAGGAATGCGATGGTTTTAACTCTTCTAGGACTCTGTTTTTATTCTGTTGATTCGTATTAATAGATTTTTTTTTTATTAAGTGAGGCTGAATTAGTTTAAAAACATTTGTAAATTTAGTTTTTAGTTTATTTCTCTTTTTATATTTTGCTACTTTTATTCTCACCATTAAAATAGCTCTGACAACTGACATGATGTTAAATTATAAGCAATCAATCAATAATATATTATTTTAATATAATATTTACAATATATAAAAAGCTTTCTCAAGCTAACACAAAGTTTGTCTTGACAAACGTTTTTTTTTTATAGTTTTTGTTTTTAGTATTATTACAGTTGTGGCCTTGAGCAGTTGATTTATTAATAAGTGCATTTACTTATTATCTGTTTTAGGAGGTTGACAGTGAATTATTAAGGTAATATAAAACAAATCCACCAAAATGTCTGATTCTTGATTCTCTTCATGATGTTTAAGGTCAATCCCACCACAAAGATCAACAGTAACAAAACCCGCCTGTAAGAAGAATGACCAGCCTATGAATCAACTACAGGACTTTAATGAAAGCAGGGATGCTAGTGTCAGGTAAAGTAAACAAACAGGTAAACAAATACAACATTTTACTCTATATATTTAACTTATGTAATACCATGTTATTTTAATTTTACAGCCATGAAGTCCTGAACACATTTAGATCAAAACTGATGGAGAAGTTTAAGCGTCTGAATGAGGGAACAGCAAAGCAGGGAAACCCAACACTCCTGAATGAGATCTACACAGAGCTCTACATCACAGAGGGTGACAGTGGAGAGATCTGTAATGAACATGAGGTGAGACAGATTGAGACACAATCCAGGAGAGCAGCAACAGAGGACAAACCCATCAAATGCAATGACATCTTTAAACCTTTACCTGGACAAAACAAACCCATCACAACTGTGCTGACAAAGGGAGTCGCTGGTATTGGAAAAACAGTCTCTGTGCAGAAGTTCATCCTAGACTGGGCTGAAGGCAAAGTGAATCAGGACATCCAGCTCATATTTCCACTACCTTTCAGAGAGATCAATTTGATGAAGGACAAAACACTCAGTCTTTCAGATCTTCTTCATGTGTTTTTCCCTGAAACAAAAGAAATGGAAATATCCAGTGACAAATATAAAGTGTTGTTCATCTTTGATGGTCTGGATGAGTGTCGTCTGTCTCTGGATTTTCAGAGTGATGTGAGGTTTTGTGATGTAAGTGAATCAGCCTCAGTGGACGTACTGCTGACGAACCTCATTGCGGGGAATCTACTTCCCTCTGCTCTGATCTGGATCACCTCTAGACCAGCAGCAGCCGATCTCGTCCCCTCTGAGTGTGTCCATCGAGTGACAGAGGTACGAGGCTTCAATGAGCCACAGAAGGAGGAATACTTCAGGAAGAGAATCAGTGATCAGAGTCTGGCCAATACAATCATCTCACACCTGAAGTCATCAAGGAGCCTCTACATCATGTGCCACATCCCAGTGTTCTGCTGGATCTCAGCCACTGTTCTAGAGAAGATGTTGAGTGAAGCAGAGAGTGGAGAGATTCCCAAGACTCTCACTCAAATGTACACACACTTCCTGATCCTTCAGTCCAACATCAAACAGGAGAAAGACTATGAGAAGAACCTGACAGATGAAGACATGATCCTCAAACTGGGAAAAGTGGCTTTTCAGCAGCTTGTGAAAGGCAATGTGATCTTCTATGAGAAAGACCTGAGAGAGTGTGACATTGATGTGACAGAAGCATCAGTGTACTCAGGATTGTGCACTCAGATCTTCAGAGAGGAGTCAGGCCTGTATCAGGCGAAAGTCTTCTGCTTTGTTCATCTGAGTGTTCAGGAACATCTAGCAGCTTTATATGTGCACCTCTGCTTCACAAACAACAACAGGAATGTATTTGACCCAGTCTCTGAACCAGATTTGTTGTTTGTATTAAAGGACTGGTTTCAAGTTAAGTTTAAACATGTTTCATTTTCTGAGCTCCATGAGAGAGCCGTGAATGAGGCTCTACAGAGTAAAAATGGGCATCTGGACCTTTTCCTGCGCTTCCTTCTGGGGTTGTCAGTGGAGTCTCATCAGATTCTCCTTCAGGGACTAATGACACTGAGAAGAAGAATAAAGTCTGACAGCAATGAGAAAACAGTTGAGTACATCAAGGAGAAGATCAGGACCATTGACTCTCCAGAGAAATCCATCAATCTGTTCCACTGTCTGAATGAACTGGGCGACCAGTCACTAGTCGAGGAAATACAACAGTATCTGAAATCTGGAACAATAAGTGAAGCCAGACTCTCTTCATCTCAGTGGTCAGCTGTAGTTTTTGTGTTGTTGACATCAGAGAAGAGTCTGGAGAAGTTTGATATTAATACATTTGTTGGAGAAAACAATAAAGCTGAAAAACTGAAGGTTCTTCAGAAGCTGCTGCCCGTGATTAAAGTTCAGTAAGTATCAGTGAAAACTATCACTTTACTGTTAAAACAAAAGAAAATCAAAAGATCATAAATCTAAGAAACATACAAACATTTATTGAATCAGTAATAGGAGCAATATGGCAGCATACTTGTTTTTATTGTTTTTCTGATTTTTAAAAATTTGAATTTATCTATTTTATTGATGTGAATAATGATGGGGAGATGTGATTGGGAAACAATACAAGCTGACTCAAACTTGTGTTAAAGCACCTGACACCCAATGTCTTCAACATGAGGATTCATTTAAAACAAACAAGTTTAATGTTACAAATTATTTATAAAGTAGTTTTCCTGGCAACAACGGACAAAAAATGTAATATTCATATAGCATGTTTATTGGTTATTCACCTGCAAGGGAGGCCAAGAATTCTAGCCCAAGAATGCGGTCTTACATTTAGAGCAAAGCGAGGAGTTAGTTGGTTTAATTTTATGTTGTATATGTCGTGTCTGTTCAGAATCTTGTTCTTTTGCACACTGAGAGTTTGTTATCCTGAGTCCATGTCCCATTTGTCTTTTATTCACACTTAACTCTCTCCAATTGTAATCTGTGACACCATTACCTCAAGGTTCCTGAGTAATTTTGAGACAATGCCATCCATTGGTGACCAAGTGCAGTGTTTTCTTTACTCCATCTACAAATTGTCTACTTTTTCAAAATTTTCTATTGCTTTTTGTTTTCAGTTCATAGTGTTTACCAAGTATGATTTTCATCTCTCTACAGTTTGAGTGATTGTGGAGTCACAGAGAAAGATTGTGCTGCTCTGACTTCAGCTCTGATATCAAACCCCTCACAACTGAGAGAACTGGATCTGAATAATAGAAAACTGCGAAATCCGGGTGTGAAGCTTCTCTCTGTTGTACTGAAGGATCATGACTGTAAACTGGAGAAACTCGGGTAAGATCATCTACGGTATATCATAGTCAGACATGTTATTGTCTTCTGTAAGACTAAATCAGGGTTCCACAAATCTGGCACTGGAGGGCCGCTGCCTTACTGAGTTTAGCTCAAACCCTGATAAAACTCTCCTTCCTGTAACTCTGAAGACATGGATTAGCTTGTTCAGGCGTCTTTAATTAGGGTTGGAGATAAACTCTGCAGGACAGCGGCACTTCAAAACCGGATTTGAGGAACCCTGGACTAAATGCTCTGATGTAAATTTTAGGGCTACACTGCAGAAAATAAATTTCTTTCTCAGTATTTTTGTTTTCTTTTCTTTTTTGTATTCTTAATTGAAAATAAATTTACTTGAGAAGCAAAATAACTTAAACTGTTAAGTCTTGTATACTGAAAAATTGCTTATGTAACTTGATTTAAGAATTTTTAGATATTAGATATTTAGACTACGTCTGGATCGGATTCAGAACGATGATCAAAACACAGATGGAGTAGATAAAGTCCAGCAACACCCCCAAAGCTTCACAGTCCTGTACCTCGTCCTGCGTCGACATTTCATTAAGTAACATTAGGCAGTTTTGATTTTACATTTGCGTCTGCTTACATACGTGACCCGTTCTGGCAAAATGAGTCGCAATGAGCAATTGTTCATGACTGAGCTACACCTGTTTGACTTTAATAGTCAAAGTCAATTTTGAGAAAAATCGAGTTAAAGTTTTCTGAAGGTTCCAAAACAAAATCATCTACCAACCATACCTTAAAATCTCGGGTAATAACACCACATTTGGCACACACCACCGAGTCAAAACCAAATATTTATAGGAACAATATATATTCAACTTTTTTCCCCCATGGTACCACAATTGTTTGATTAAAATTAATGAAAAACACAGCCTATATATTCAGACCTACTGTACTGCACAGGTCTAATATAATGTTACACATCAGCTGTTTTTCCCCAACAGTTAACCAAATGTTCACTTAAAGGTATAGCGGAGGATCTTTCCAAATTTTAGATAAGACCCGCCCTCTCCACTTTTTGAAAAGTTTGATTGATTCACCAGAATGATTGACAATTAGGAGGACCAATAGTATAGGTTACCCACCAGGAAGTAAAACATCCTCCGCTATACCTTTAAGACATAGCAGATAATGTTTGCTTGAATACTCGCCAAGACAGATATTTTGAAACACTGTGTAGGTATAAGAGTATATCGGGATCACGCGCTGTCTGAGGCGTCTTTGAGGCACGCTTCGGATGTGTCAGTCAATGTGAGTAAAATCATTTTGTTTAAATCAGTATGAGTTTGAAAATCACATTTCATTGGTTCAGACCAGGGTTCCCGCGGGGTCTTAAAATGTCTTAAAAAGGTCTTAAATTTGACTTGCTGAAACCTGCAAGAACCCTGGTTCAGACTCATGCCATCGAGAATTCGCTATTAATATTCACAAAGTTGGATTGCTACGTTTTAAAACAATACCAAACTTGTGCTGAGGGAAAGCACAGTCGTCGAGAAGCGAGCAGAGAAAACTGAATTTTTCATGGACAAAGGAAAACATACAAATAAAGATACTTTTAAATGTTTAATTGGTATTTTGACCCTTGGGATCACTAGATGAGGGCTTAATGAACTCATTTTTGTGAACACCTCAAATTCGACCATTTTGCCTGTAGCTCAGAATTATCCTGTACGCATTCTGACTCATTTTGCCAGCACGGGTCACATATGATATTGCATGTTTCTGCTTCTTCTTCGCCTGTGTTTTTATCAGGAGATTTAATACTTTTTCAAAAGTGAAAGATCTCAAACTAAACCGCCTTCAGTGATACATGTGTTAAATAGTTGTTGTTAAGTGTTAGCTTATTATATTTATGTTGAAATTTTATGGATTTAATTTTTACATTTTTCATAATCTGCCTGTAAATGTTTGTATCTCCCAGGATACGTTTCCCCTTTGGGAGTTTAAATTAATTGGAAAAAAGAATGTTTGTTTGGCAATGCGTGTTACAACATTTTAATAACAATTTTAAAACATGTATTCTCTCATAACTTTAAACATTCTTTGTAAAATTCGGTCGAACAATGCCTGTTTATGAATATATTAGCCTACTGTATCATATTTAATATGCAAATTTCTAGGGCCTATGAATGATCAATATGACCAAAACTTTGCTGAGAAACATCGTGTACACAGTCTTCTTCATGCCTTCTGTCCTCTGATTGATAGTTTATACTTAAAAAACAAAAACAAAATTCAAGTAAAGTCCGTTTGCTCAGAAAGTTTTTATTTTTATAAATGTAAATGTAAGAAACATTTATTAGACTGAAGCAACTGGGGTTTATTGATATTAATAAACCATTTTTTTTATGTTAAAAATTGCATATATGATCCATAAAAGCCGTGTGTGTGTGTGTGTGTAATGTGATACTCAACAAAAAACAGATGCTAACTTGTATATGCATGCATGTGTGTTTTTTTGTTGAGTATCATATTTATACATCGCTTTTATGGCTCATACTGTCAGAAACACAGGGTTAGGACTAGTGTGAAAACTTGAACACAGTCAAAAGGTGAACCCAAATGCAGAAAACCAGATGACAGTTCTGGGAAATATCTTCAAATCTTGTATTTGATGAAAAGGAACGTCCAAACTTTCCTAGGATAAATCCAAAAAGTAAACTCCAAAAAACTTCCACAAATAGATTGACAACAGTTCCAAAAAGTAAATCCAAAAAGTCCACAAAGTAAATCCAGAAGGAATTTGAAAAAAAGTTCACAAAAAGATCTGTGAGTACTCCAAAATTTCAAAGAGCAAAAGTCAATTAAACAAAACAAAGGAACCATACCAAGTACACAAATTAGATTTAGATAACTCCAAAAGAGGCACAGCAAGAGAATGACCTAGACTTGGTCATGGCACTGGAAACACTGAGCAAAGTACTCAGGAGAAGGGTGACTTAAATACACAAACAGGGAACAAGGCACAGGAGACATAATGACAGAGACTGAAAACCAACAAGAGACACAATGAACATATATAATCTATGTGGCCAAACATAAGTCTAAAACCTTGACACCGGTGTTGTGCCTGAACGCGTTCATTGAACGATAGTTCATGAACTCGTTCATATTTTGGGCGAACGTGAACTGAACGTACTCTGTTACTGCCTGATGAACGTTACTGTGAACTCGTTCATTCTGGTGTCTGTGAACGGCACGCTCTCTCAGTTTAACTTCGTTCAAAAGGGTGCAAGATTTCTATAGAAATGTATTTGTCCCGTTCGGAACCTCCGTTGTCCCGTTTATTGACGCTGATCTAACCACTGATGTATGACTGAATCTGATACAACAGCAACACTTGATCACGACACCGGTCATCATCCAATCACAGTCCACACTCACGCGCATCAGACCCAGAGATCAGACCATACGAATAACAAACTCTAAATTGAGAATTAATTATTATTTTGGGACAAATCATTGTTTGATTTGCGCACAGAATCCTCCGCTGTCTGGTCGCTTCGATCCGGACTCGCGCTAACGGCAAATCCCTTTCACTGTCCGACTGGGTTTTGATTTCGGCAAATCAGTTTTAACGAATTCAAACAACGTGATTATTGTGAGTCCAACATACATCCAGCCACGCAAGAAAGCATCAAATCATCCTGAGTCGAATAATATACTGATGTGATTTGCTGACCAAGAAACATTTATACATTAATTATTATTAATGTAAAAAAAAAGAAAGAAAAAAAAATCAGGATTCTTTGATAAATAAAAGGTTCAAAGTAAATTTATCCGAAATAAAAAAACGTAGCATTATAAATGTACTTGCTGAATAAAAGTAGGCTATTAATTTCTTTAAAAGTAGTGTATAATTACAAAAGCTTTCTATTTCAGATAAATGCTATTATTTTGAACAATGGTTTGTGTGTAATATGACTTTAATCAAAACAAATGTGTTGTCTGAAAACCTTTTAAACGCATACGAACCTGAAATGACATATAGGCCTACTGTGTTATGTTGGCCTAGCCTATAGCCTACAAATATTTTTGAGTGTCCCTCATTTTCCTGTAAAGAACCATGCACGATTGTCCCGCATTTGTTTAGTTGGCAACCCTACCCTCAATGCTATGTAAACCCTGGTTGGATAAGGATTTTAAAATTGGATATGAAGATGAAATCTGACGCATAGTTTCAGTGTTAAAACTGATAACATAATTGCTGTCTGTGGTTTTATATGGGCTGTGGCAATAATTTTGAAAAATAATAGTTTGCAGCAACATATGGAAAAAAAGAACTGAACTAGTTCATTTTTTGGAACTGTGAACTTTAGTTCAAAATTTGAAGTTTGAACTATGAACTGAACTAGTTCATTTAAAAATTTGTTAACTGAACTTTGAACTAGTTCATGTAGAAAGTGAACTTTCCCAACACTGCCTGACACATATATGCAATTCAATGCAAATCAATAATAAAGAGATGGAAAATGTTCCCTAAAAGCCTGTTGTGTCATATTTGACATTTATATTAACATGAAAAAATGTCAAAAGAATAAAAAATGTAACATTAACAAATGGTGAATAATCAATAAACCCAGTTGCTTCAGTCCAGTAAATGTTTCTTACATTAAAGGAGCTGTATGTAAGAAATGTATTTCAATTAATCATAAAATGGCCCTGATATGTCACTAGACATTAAGAAATCATGTTCATTTCAAATACTTATATCACTGACAACAGTAATCCGGCCAGGATATTGTCATTTAAAAAGTGAAGTTGCAGCCCTCAACTGATGTTGATGTTGTCATGTTGTGTTTTGGCCTGAAGCTCCACCCTCCACCTATCTACCAATCACGAAGTCAGTAGTGTTTCGGCATCCGGGTTGCCAGCTCTGCTCTAGTTACCACAGCTACGTAGCAGCCTACTTTCCTGCTGGATCCTGCATCCTATCTGGCAACCTCGAGTCAGGGGGGAGGGGGAGGGGATACACCGCTCTACAGTAATTTGAAAGTGATTGCAGTACCAGTTTTGGCCACAATCTTACATACAGCTCCTTTAATTTATAAAAATCATGAATCATTAATAAATCATTTCTCAGCAAAAAATACTTTATTTGATAAAAAAAAAGTATAAACTATCAATCAGAGGACAGAAGGCATGAAGTAGATTGTGTGCAAGAGCAAAACAGAGAGGCAGAAGGTAGCATTAGGAAGACAGAAACAATCACTGCATATCCAGTAAAACCTCATGGTATGTTCACTGTCAGCAACAGTGTTGTCATAATTATCAGTTTAGGTTTGACCATATTGGTTTCACTTTATTTTAATGGTCCCTTGAACACATTCTGTTGACTATCAGTACAGTTGCACATGTCTACTAACTCCCATTGGAGTGTTAATAGATTTATTAGTAGACTAGTAGGGTTAGGGTTAGAATAAGTTGGCATGTAGTTACAAAGTTACTTATAGTCAGTAGTTAACCTACCATACTCTTGTGTGCTTTCATCTTCACGATGAGTCTGTCACAGAGAAGAGGTGTAGTTGTGTTTGAGCTCATTTAGAACGGTTGGGTTTATGAAGAACATGTGTTGAAAGCTTTTTGAATTTCTTTATTATTATTTTTTATGACTGATAAATCTCCAATTGAAATTTAGACATATTTAATAGTCTGTGTAGAATTGTGGCTTGTACGTGTTGATCTGAACTGAGAGAGTGAAGAGTGTGTCATTGTTCTCTACAGGTTGAGTGATTGTGGAGTCACAGATGAAGGTTGTTCTGCTCTGGCTTCAGCTCTGAGATCAAACCCCTCACACCTGAGAGATCTGGATCTGTCTGGGAATAAACTAGGAGATTCAGTTCATCTGCTCTCTGCTGTACTGGAGGATCCTCACTGTAAACTGAAGACACTGGGGTAAGTTTGTCTCTCTGATTGTCACACATGTCTTTGTCCTCAGGAAGAATTTTAGGACTAAAATTAGCTTGTAAAATGTTCTGTAAACACTAAATCTCAGCACAGAAATCACAGGTGTACACAAATGTCTAATCTCATGATCTGGTATTAGTGTTCATTTTTACATTCTTTTTAAAATATATCCTTTCAATTTAGTGAGTATTTCATTATTTTCATTATGTTCAATAATTTTTATTTATTTAATAATTTAATAACAATAATCTGATCCTATAGTTCCCCCGGCACTGCACAGTCCTTACTCGTTGAAGTTTCTGCTTTGAACGGCTCTTTCCGTGGCTACAAAAATAAATAAATTCAAAGTAGCTTTTCAAACACTACTAATGTACTAATATGAAAGATAATAAGCAAAAGAAATGTAATAACTTCATGCTGATCTTCATTATCTTATATGCAGGGAAAACACCTGAACTTCTGCGGAGCAGTAATGAATAAAGTAACATGGTCAGCGCCGCGCTGGTGAGATTAGTTTGCGCTGTCCATTCGGTTTCGCTAGCAAACACGTCCTCCCTGCGATGTCGAGTCGGTCACACAGCTCGGTCCATTGAGCCGCACCGATGATGTCAGCACGGCACGAGCTCTGTAACACCGCTCCGTTTCGTCACACTGTTGGTGTGTTTGGCTTCCCATACAACTCGTTACAACTAACAGACATTGCTTAAAAGTAGTGATGCTCCGATCAGCATTTTTGGGGCCGATCACCGATTACCGATCACCAAAATCATGATCTGCCGATTGCTGATCACTGCCGATCACAGAATGGCAGGGGAATGGGAATCTTTTATCAGTAGAAATCAGTAGAGTCAAGAAAATCTTAAAGAACCACCAATGTTTATTTGATTGTAGTTAGAAAACAAGATAACATAAGGCTACTGTATGCCATCTTTTCCAAATAAGGCAGAGTAACATTTTTCAAAACAAAGAGGGGTCAGGCAGACTGCAATGGATGTAGTTGAGGAACTAACTACATCAGATCCCAAAAAAATCAAATAATGTATAGCTAGATTAGCTACTGTAAGCCAATGCCATCCTTCATAAATAACAAGGCAGAGAAACAAAAGGAGGCCAAGCAGATAGTTACCAACCCACATGAACTTGGGATAGGATGAGGTCACATTTAGGCCCAGGCTACTTGTAAAATGTAGTGTTTTTTAATATAATAAAATTAAACAATTGGCCACACAATGTTTCAAACGAAAACTTGCTTGGCCTCACAAAGGACAAAATCATTCAGGTCTCAATCATAAACTAAAGGCAAGTTTCTCTTGATGACTATGAGCATCTCTGCATTTTTTATGTCAGACGGTTTCTTTTATCATCAATAACGTTTGCAGCCGTGCTAAATAGTCGCTCACTATCCACACTTGTGCACGGTGAACAAAGATATGCTCTTGCTGCCTGTGCAAGTGGTGCGAAACGGCCTTTATTCGCCTGCCAATAAGCAAGTGGATGTCCACTGTGTGACATTACGGGCTCTGCTAGATATTGGTTGATCTGCGAGACTATTGTGATTTCCTCATCAGTTTGTCCTGTATCCTCCTCCACCAGTTCAGCAAACATTGCCTGTAAAGAGCAAGCTGGTGGGCTTTTGTCTGTTGACCTGCTGGAACCGGGCACCTCCACGCTGCTTGGCAGTTCAGTGCTGCAATGGGCTCCAACGGCTTCCCGAAACAGATCATGCACAGTTGGTTTGAGTGCCTCTGGAAAGTATCTGTCTTTGTACCTGAAATGAAATAGATGTAAAAATTAAAAACTAAAATCAATTAGAGTGACATGCCATGCACACATCCACACATCCATTTGTGTCAGAATGCTCATTTCGGTTAATTTTCGACAGACAACCGCCGCTTGTTATCCGATTATTAACCGTTAACTGATAAGATTATAATATTGAATTGGCATTAAGTAAAAAAATTATTTTACGAGTGTCTGTGACCCGTAAAAAATAAATAAAATAAAATCACGGGTTTAACGTGCAAACAGATCAACAACAGAACCTGGATTCATATAAAATGTTCACACACCTGCAGCATTTCTGACAGTGTCAACAGAGAAAAACAGAATAATATAAATAAAAAACATAAAATAGGCCTAAAATAAATATATTGTTTTAACTTAAACAATTAAATTATGACGACAAAAAGAAAACACTGAATCAGTTTTCAGCTGAAAACCGGATTTATTTATTTTTTTGAAATATGTCTGTAGGCTATAGTTGCGTATCGATGCGCCACATTGAGTTAACAAATATAGGCTATAGCCTATATAGTTTTTTTTTAACCATGCAGCAAAAAAAAAAGGCTATTAATCGGTCAAAAAACTTTAGGTTAACGGTTAAACGGTCAATATGAGCAATGCATACAGGTTACATCTCAAAACATGAAATAGGCCTACTCGATAGAATTTCCAACTATGACAAAAAATATTACATAGTTTAAAAATATTTTAGATTACTAAAGCCTAGTAAGCCTACTATATTAATTTAATACTATATTTGATCCCTTCAAATAAGGCATAAGAAAAGCATAATTACGTATTTTAAACAAAGAGGTAGTTGGCCTAAGACTGAAAGACAATGGAAGACTAATGATAAGTGATAAGTTTCTCTTACCTTGGATCTAGGATCGTCGCAATTGCATATAGCTTCTGTGTATCAATGTCAGCAAATCGTCTTCTGACAGCTTCCAGTAGCACTGTTTTTGATGTTTTCACACCATGGTCAGACTCCGTCTTCTCCAAGAGTCGGGTGAGAGCTCTTATACACGGAATCACATCCGCAGCTGACGCAGTTGAGGAGCTGATTTGTTGTGTCAGCTCTTCAAACGGGGCAAGGATGGAGATCATATTTTCGATTAATTTCCACTGGTGAATTGTAAACGTGCATGGCAATTCGTATTCTGCAGCATATGCTGCAAGCAACAATTTCTGCTCTAATAGACTCTGGAGCATGTACAATGTACTGTTCCATCGAGTGGACACATCCTGGCGAAGTTTTTTAATAGGCTGGCCGAGTTGCTTTTGTACATTTTCCAGCCGGCTGTATGCCAACGGCGAATGTTTAAAGTGCCCAACTATGCGTCTCCCTGAGGCTGTGATATCCGAAATACTTCGCTGGGACAATACCCCCTCATGCACAGCAAGCTGGAGAGTGTGTGCCATACACGGCAGGCCAGGGAAATCTGCGTCTCTCATTGCTTTCTGCATGTTTTTGGCGTTGTCGGTTAGAATTGCGTGGATTTTCTCTTTTTGGATCCCCCATGACTGAAACATGCCGCTAAATGCGTTCACCAAAGCCTCCGCAGAATGTGACCCCGTGAAATCCTGACAGTGTAGCACAATGTTGTGTCTTTTGAAGTTTGAGTCAATAAAGTGCGCTGTTAAGCTTAGCAGGGACATTGGACAGGCGTCTGCACTCCATATATCGCTTGTGAAGCTAATATGTACGCTATCATTCAGAAGCTTGTCAATGTGTGTGTGCACGGATTTGTACAACGCGGGGAGACACACATCAGTTAGATATTTCCTGCCTGGGGGGTCGTATCGTGGATCAAGGCAGGTTAGCAGGCGACGGAACCCTTTATCCTCCACAACGGATAGAGGTTGTTCGTCGAGGCAAATGAATTCCATGATTCTGGACGTGATGTCTTTCCATCTCTTACTATCCCGGCTGTATGGTTCACGTCGTTTAAAGGCATCACTCACAGTCGGCTGACTGAGGGATGGGGATGTTTGCGTCGGCTGGTTTAGTCTCTCATACTCTCCGTATTCAGCTGTTGAATGGCGTGTTCGAAGATGCCTAATCATGTTGGTTGTATTAAAATGCCGTTGGTGTATTCCACCTCGAGGGATTTCAGCACGACATGTATTGCATATGGCTAATTTTATGTCTTTGTCTGACACTTTGAAAAACCTCCAGACGGGAGAAGGAGAAGTCATTTTGCTGCTTTCTAGCCAGCTCTGCTCTGCTGTTGTGTTCCCGCGCGCCACATGCAGAAAAGTTGCGCGAGTTATTTACGTCACGTGATCGGCTTTTTTGATCGGCGCTTTTGGGGGTTGCCGATTAAGCTCTTTTTAGCCAATATCGGCCGATCATGATCGGCGGCCGATCAATCGGAGCATCACTACTTAAAAGAGTTTGTGAGACGCGCCAAATTAAACAGAAGTGCGGACACACAACTTCCTTTTCAAGGGAAATTAGCCATCATCAACTACCGAAATCTCTTCTTATTTCAGTAATGCGTATGAATGAATTTCACCAAGGTTGATCAATGTTTTTTGTTTCACTAGTGTTGAGGCTTTTCAATAATTGTTTCCTATACGGCCCTTCATACTGGTGGTTTCATATTTGTCTCCTCCAAAGTTTCAGACAAGAATGAACATTGATCTAGTTCATTTGTACAGTATGGTGCACTGGCAGAATAGTTTTGTATAATTAGTGTAGAAATATGTGAAATGCTTATAAATCATTAAATGTTTAAGTTTTATAGGCCCCATTATTACACATTTTTCAAGTGTCCAGACATATATTGTTATCCATTTAATATGAAGAGACAATTTTATTAGTCTTTTTCATTATAATATATATTATAACATTTCTAAAGACACTTATTTACTGTTGTGGTAATAAACACATATGTGTTAAACTGTAAGCATGAAGTTATAAGGCAACGCAAATAATAGAAATAAATGATAAACATGAAAATGGTCTTGATATAAAAGCTTCAGGTCAGGGGCATTCAGTCCGTATACTGTACGCTGTGAATGCTCTGCAGACCCAAGCCATTTAAGAGAATGAGTTTGTGGACTCGCAAATTAATATTAACACTATAAATATGACTATAAATTCCCTTGTCGGTTGAGGTGTAAAATAAAGCTTACATAATAAAAGTCCGTCATTTATTTATTTGCCATTCAACAATTTTTTTCCAAATAAGTGCCAGTTATAAAGTAAATAAAATTAATACATTATTAGTTAACTGTGTGATTTGTATATGTACATTTCTGAAATACATAACTTGGACACAGTCACCTCTGATAACAGATCACTCTAAATTGTAATGTAGATGTGCATTTTCTGTAAAACTGCTTTGAAACAATATGTATTGTGAAAAGCGCTATACAAATAAAATGTGAAATTAATGGAAAAGTTATGGAGGTAAGTGTATCCACAACGCTGGCGTTATTATGCATCATCATCATTGTTTTGCGTTCTATGGAAGCATATGGGTAGCAATATTCAATTTGAAATGTAATATGCAAAATGGCAATGCATTTCTGTATTTCAATTTACGTTTTCCATTACATATGTGCAACGTTTGGTGCAAAATTAAAATGAAAATGATATTATATTATTTACATTTGCCATTTCATACACTAGTTTTAATATGTAAATTGAATACATATTTTAACATATTTTAAGTTTGCAGTGGCTTCATAAATTAATGAGAAATATAAAAAAACAAAGTACACCGGATGCACATTTCTTTGTTCTTCATTTTCTAGAACTAGTTTAAGAATCTTGCTGTATTTATATGTAATTAATTAAGAGAAAGTACACCGCCATCTTATTCTGACGAAAGTGACTTGAACGCACTGCCGTCGTAAACACGACTTCCCAGGAGGACTTATAGATGATGACGTCACCGGGGGGGCCAACTTCACACAGTGATTGACAGGGTGGGAGGGGGCGGGGCCAACTTCACGCAGTGATTGACAGGGGGGGAGGGGGCGGGGCCAACTTCACACAAGGCTTGTTCGACTTCATGCAGGTCTGCGCAGACCGATCGGCGGCTGACTTGAAGCAGTGCATGCCGGTTAGAAATTTTGTCCGACTTGATAAAGTGCCGACGCCATGTGACTGTGACGTATGCCATCAAAGTACCGCGAGAGCGATTCGAGAGTAGCCGGAGAACTCAGCCAGCGCAGCTTCTCAAGAGCGGCTGCACGAGCTCTGATGACGACACAGCTGTTCCACGATTGGCCGGATTCACCGCATGACAACGATCACGTGTGTTTCGTGTTTATTCGAAAACCTTTAGTTCCTCTAAAGCTCACAAATCAGTTTTTTATAACAGTAAACACTCTTTTCATGTAGTTGCGATGTTATATTGTGTCATGTTTATCAAATTAAAACTGATTAAAAAACGTAGACTCCACTTCATTGATAGAAGTTTATGTTGAACTTTATTCTTGTTCAAACAGACGCTGTATGAAGCAGTACATAAAGTATTGAATGAAAATGTCTCTGAAACATCTGTGTATTATTTGGCAAATATTGAATTTATTTCACTTCAGCTGTGGTAAAGTATGCAAACACCACGTGAGCGGTCACTACGGGAACCAGAAAGTGTCCGACTTCACGTGTCCATTTGCAGCTCCTCCCCGCCTGCACTCGACTACTCTCAAGAAGTCCTCTCTGCAGCCTGTAGCACGATGACGTAGCTGGATCAGATCCAACACGTACTGGACGCTGTTACGCGCATGCGCGGTGGTGTGTTTGGGTGACGTCATATATGCATGCGCACTAGAAGAGAGTTGATCAGTGATGATTATTATTTTTTTTTTTTGCTTGTCCTGCAGACACTGAAGAGCAAATTAAGAGGAACCTTATGTACAGATCACTGTGGAAAAATTTGCCATTAACGAAGGAACTCTTACCAGACAAAATATCTTAAAGCATTTTTTTTCTTTCTTTTTTTTTGGACATCTGACAAGATTTCTTTTCTTGATGCTGTTATTATTTTTGCATTTTCCCTTGAATGTGTACTGGTATGTTAAGTTGTATACAGACCATATTTTATTGTAGCTTTAGGATTCACATTACAGAGACAATTACTTGACTAATTTTTGCTTCCACTCAACAGCAAATATGACCTGAATAAAATAAAATGGCTTAATTTTAAAATGTTCTGTATACACGCATAAAAAATAATAATAATACTTGCGGTGACCACATGCTATTAATCCATCAAATTTAGGTTTAAAATCATGTGATTTAAAATGTTGTAAAATGTACTATTTTGTAGAGAGAAACTAGGATAACTTAAGCATCACATTTATGTAAATAATTATTCATCAATAATTACTTATTACTATTTATCAGTACTACTACTACACAGGTTAGAACGGTTAGATGGGGCGGGGCCAACTTCACTTCCGGCGCTGCACTGTGGCGACGAGTGCCTACAGCACGTCTGAAATGTTTGTTTGTTTTATGGGTTATATGTAAGCGTTTTTCATCACATAAACCTCGAACTACACGCTTTGAAAGTTTGGTTGTTAAGTCAGAAGCGAGCCAACAAAGTCAAGATGCGTTTTGTTACGCAGTTTTTGTCTATCGTCCTGGCGATTCACCTGTTGCTGTTAACAGTCCTTTCACTGAGTCGGGGAAGCTATGCATCGGCCGCCGCCACAACATATGGGATTTTACATTATACCCGGGATCAACTCTGGCAATTAAGGGATCTGCATAGCGGAAACTTTCCAGTCGATCTGCCAGATGAGTGTACACGGACATCCACATCACCGAGGAAAAGAGGCCGGCGAGGAGGCGTACGGCGTAGAGTTCGCGCACGGGGGAGCAAGCCACCTCTACCTACGGTCATCCTGGCTAACAACCGCTCCTTGGTGAAGCAACTTACGGAGCTACGGAACGCTGTGAGGAACCTCTCAGAGTATCGGGAAAGTTGTCTGTTGTGCTTCACGGAAACATGGCTTAAAGACACGACTGATAACTCAACACTCAGGATCACAGGGTTTAGCGACCCGATTAGACTGGACCGTGATGCACAGGTAACCGGCAAAAGAATGGGAGGGGGGATGTGTGTTTATATAAATGAGCGATGGTGTAAAAACTACACAGTAAGAGACTCCCATTGCTCGGAGGATATTGAGCTATTGTCGCTGTCGGTAAGACCTTACTATCTACCTAGGGAATTTGGTCAGGTGTTTGTCACTGTGGTATATATTCATCCCCGCGCTAATACTAAGGTCGCGGCAAATAGGATATACGACACAATGGCTAAACTAGAAAACATGGCACCTGATGCACCGAA
Organism: Leuciscus leuciscus; assembly: GCF_965113295.1. Taxonomy (NCBI): domain Eukaryota; kingdom Metazoa; phylum Chordata; class Actinopteri; order Cypriniformes; family Leuciscidae; genus Leuciscus; species Leuciscus leuciscus. The sequence continues at coordinate 94,117 of NW_028118542.1, read as the reverse complement.
GTTTGTGCTCGGAGACTTTAAAGGGTTAGTTCACCCAAAAATGAAAATTCTGTTAGTAATTACTCACCCTCATGTTGTTCCAACCGTGTAAGACCTTCGTTCATCTTCGGAACACAAATTAAGATATTTTTGATGAAATCTGAGAGCTGATAACTTCTCCGTAGGCTGCTAGGTGGCCCAAACTTGCTGGCCCAGAAAAGTTATTAAAGAGATCGTTAATATAGTCCACGTGACTACAGTGGCTCAATATATCAAGCGACGAGAATACTTTTTGTGCGCAAAAACAAACAAAAATAACGACTTTATTCCACTATTCATTTCCTTTTCTCTGGGCCTCGTAAGTGTTTTTGCGCAGCGCATCTGTGTTACACGTCACCACGTAGGCTCACTATTGGACTAGTTGGTTCGCTTAGTGTTTTTGCGCTGCGCGTCACACACATGACCAGCTTCGGCCAATAGTGAGCCTACGTGGTGACGTGTAACACAGACGTGCAGCGCAAAAACACTACGCGAACCAACTAGTGGCCCAGAGAGAAGGAAATGAATAGTGGAATAAAGTCGTTATTTTTGTTTGTTTTTGCACACAAAAAGTATTCTCGTCGCTTGATATATTGAGCCACTGTAGTCACTTGGACTATATTAACGATCTCTTTAATAACTTTTCTGGGCCAGCAAGTTTGGGCCACCTAGCAGCCTACCGAGAAGTGATCAGCTCTCAGATTTCATCAAAAATATCTTAATTTGTGTTCCGAAGATGAACGAAGGTCTTACGCGGTTGGAACAACATGAGGGTGAGTAATTACTGACAGAATTTTCATTTTTGGGTGAACTAACCCTTTAATGGATGCTCAATCAAAAGCGTATTGCCCAATTACTATCAATACGTCGAATGCCCGACAAGGAGGGATAAAACACTCGATCTATGCTTTGGGAATATTAAAGACGCTTATAAGGGCTATGCAAAACCACCCCTCGGAGACTCGGATCACAATGCAATCCAGCTTGTCCCGCAGTATAAACAAAAGCTCAAGACCAGCAGACCAGCAAACCGGAGATAAAGACAGTTAAACAGTGGACTAATGAGTCTGTTGAACGCCTTCGAGGCTGTTTTGATTGTATTGTGTGGGACATTTTCGTGCACACTAGTAAGAATTTGGAAGAGTTGACTTTAGTGGTGACTGACTATATTCGGTTCTGTGTGGACTGTATAATCCCAGAAAAAACTTTTAGGGTATTTCCAAATGACAAACCCTGGGTAAATAAAGAATTAAAAGTTGCACTGCACAGGAAAAGGAGAGCTTTTGAGCAGGGAGACAGGCTTAAAATGAAAGCAATTCAGAAGGAGATTAGACAGATAACAAATGACTGTAAACAGAAATATAAACGGCAGATTGAGGTGAAAATGAGGGGGAATAACCTGAAATATGCATGGCAAGGGATGTATACAATGATAGGGAAGGAAGAGAAGAAAAGGCACATAGATGCAAATGGAGATGATCAAGCATTTGCAAATGAACTGAATGGTTTTTATGCACGGTTCGAAACATCAGACTTTCTCCTGGAGCGTGATGCCATTAGACAGCAGTTACAGTATGGTACTCCTCCAACTATTACAGCGGATGAGGTGCGTAGAGTTTTTAATAAAATTGATTCTAAAAAAGCACCAGGCCCAGATCAAATAAGTGGTAGGGTTTTGCAAATGTGTAGTGAACAACTTAGCCTCATTTTCTGCCAGCTTTTTCAAAAGTCATTAGATACACATTACATTCCTAAAGCCTGGAGGTCCTCGCTCATAGTACCAGTACCTAAGGTAGCAACACCAGCTGATTTAAATGATTATCGTCCAGTCGCCCTAACATCAATCGTGGTGAAGAGCCTAGAGAGAATTGTTCTGAGACATATTCTAAATGATGTGCAATGTAATATCGACCCTTTACTGTTTGCCTATAGAAACAAGCGGAGCACAGATGATGCCCTTCTGTATATGCTCCATAATATCTATTGACATCTGGATAAGCCCAAACGATATGTCCGGGTTCTCTTTATAGATTTTTCCTCCGCCTTCAACACCATCAGGCCCCACATTATGATGGAGAGGCTGGGGCAGTTAGGGGTAAATCCTAACATTATAAGGTGGGTTGAGTCCTTTCTGACGGAGAGAACACAGTGTGTTAGGGTAAATGAGGCTGTGTCCTCCCCGATTATGACCAATACAGGATCCCCACAGGGCAGTGTCATCTCACCAGTATTGTTCACTCTTTACACTAATGAGTGTAGAAGTAATACACCTGAGCATCTTACAATAAAATTTGCAGATGATACAGCAATAGTGGGGTTAATACAGAATAGTGATGAGACCAACTACAGGGCCTGGGTGGATCAATTTGCAGATTGGTGTAGGTCCAGCTATCTTCATCTAAATATAAAGAAAACAAAGGAAATAATAATAGATTACAGAATTGGGAGCCAGCCCCATCAGTGTTTGGTTATAAATGAAGAGGATGTTGCGATTGTAGCCGAGTACAAGTACTTAGGCAAGGCAAGTTTATTTATATAGCACATTTCATACACAATGGCAATTCAAAGTGCTTTACATAGAAGAAATTAAAATAATAAAAAGAAATAAGAATAATTAAAACAGTTTAGAAAAATAAAAAATAAAATAAAGTACAAACAGTCGGACGAACATTGGCACAGTGCTCATTCAGTAAATGCATAGTTAAACAGATGTGTTTTGAGTCTGGATTTGAATGTGACTACAGTAGGAGCACATCTGATCTCCTCTGGAAGCTGGTTCCAGCTGCGGCTGGCATAATAGCTAAAAGCAGACTCGCCATGCTTAGAGTGAACCCTTGGTATTTCAAGCTGATATGATCCTAATGATCTGAGTGATCTGTTGGGTTTATATTCAGTGAGCATATCTGCAATGTATTGAGGTCCTAGGCCATTGAATGATTTATATACCAGTAATAATACTTTAAAATCAATCCTAAGTTTAACTGGGAGCCAGTGTAAAGACCTGAGGACTGGTGTGATATGTTCATATTTTCTGGTTCTGCTCAGAATCCTGGCGGCAGCGTTCTGTATGAGCTGCAACTGTCTGATGGTCTTTTTGGGAAGGCCAGTGAGGAGTCCATTACAATAATCCACCCTGCTGGTGATGAAAGCATGCACAAGTTTCTCTAAGTCTTGTCTGGAAACAAAGCATCTAATTCTTGCAATATTTTTCAGATGATAGTATGCTGATTTAGTTATTGCTTTGACATGACTACTGAAACTAAGCTCTGACTCTAGTGTCACTCCAAGATTCCTGACTTGATTTTTGGTTGTTTGACCCCTAGAGTGAAGGTATGCGTTCACCTTGAGAACTTCATCTTTGTTTCCAAACGCAATGACTTCAGTTTTGTCTTTGTTTAACTGAAGAAAGTTTTGACACATCCAACTGTTGACTTCATCAATGCATTGGCACAGGGAGTCAATGGGGCTATAATCGTTGGGCGATAGGGCTAAGTAGAGCTGTGTGTCGTCTGCATAGCTGTGGTAAGCAATTTGGTTCTTTCTCATTATTTGGCTCATTGGGAGCATATACAGGTTGAACAGGAGTGGCGCAAGAATTGAGCCTTGAGGGACTCCGCATGTCATGGATGTCCACTCAGACTTATGGTCTCCTATACTCACATAATAACCTCTCCCATCTAAGTATGACCTGAACCATTTTAGGACTATCCCAGAAAGCCCCACCCAGTTTTCCAGCCTGTCCAGAAGTATGTTGTGATCGACAGTGTCAAATGCAGCACTGAGGTCGAGTAGTACCAGCACTGATAATTTGCCTGAGTCAGTATTTAAGCGAATATCGTTTATTATCTTTATGAGCGCTGTCTCTGTGCTGTGGTGCGGTCGGAAACCAGATTGAAAATTGTCAAAGTATCCATTCGAGCATAAGAATTTGTTCAGCTGATTGAAGACAACTTTTTCAATGATCTTACCTATGAAAGGAAGATTTGAGATTGGTCTATAGTTGCTTAATATGGTCTTATCCAGATTGCTCTTTTTCAGGAGGGGCTTGACAACTGCAGTTTTTAGGGAGTTTGGAAAACTCCCAGAGAGAAGTGAAGAATTTACCACTTCTAGAAGATCTGCTTCTAAACTGTTTAACACACTTTTGAAAAAAGATGTGGGAAGTGTGTCAAGAGCGCAGGTTGATGTTTTAAGGTGCTGTACGGTTTCTTCCAAAATTTTGCCATCAATTTCTTTGAAATCAGACATAGTAACTACTTTCTCAGGTGGTTTGATCTGTCTGACCCCAGCGCAACTCAAGGATGTGCTGATCACCTTTCTGATATTATTGATTTTGTCAGAGAAGAAGGAAGCAAACTCACTGCACTTGCTGTCTGAGAGCATTTCACTGGGAATCTGGCTTGGGGGGTTTGTCAGTCTCTCTACAGTAGCAAAAAGAGTGCGTGTGTTGTTTAAATTACTGTTTATAATATTTGAGAAGAAAGTCTGTCTAGCTTTGCCTAGTTCCATATTGAAAGCATGAAGGCTGTCTTTGTAGATGTTATAATGGACTACAAGTTTTGTCTTCCGCCACATGCGCTCTGCTTTTTCTACTTAGGGACAATAATAGATAATAAGTTGCAATGGAACAGTTATACTATAAAAAGGGGCTGCAGAGGCTGCATTTTATGCGGAGACTAAGACAATTTAGAGTGGATAGTGATATGATGTTACTTTTTTATCACTCATTTGTGGAGAGCATTCTACTTTTTTGTTGTGTTGCCTGGTATTTCTCTTTGTCAGTGACCAATAAAAACAGACTGAGCAAGATAGTTAACTTGGCTAGCAAGGTTGCAGGGAAAAAACTAGACAGTATGGCTATTACCTGTGAAAGAAGGGTGTTGAAGAAAGGTCAAGCAATTAATAGAGATATGTCACACCCCCTACACCAGGCATATGAGGTGTTGCCATCAGGGAGGAGGATTAGGTTACCCTCTTTCAAAACTAATCGAGCCAGTAAGTCATTCATTCCAACTACATTACACTTATGAATAAGAACTTACCTGCAGGACAGCACTTTAAATAGCATCATGCACTTTCTTTCCAGCTTGACTGTTACAGTATGCACAACTGCACTTTATTATCCTAGTTATGTGTAGTGGGGTTTGAGTCTTCTGTCCTGATGTTGTGTATGGGTGTGGGTGTGGTAGGGTGGGGGTGTTTGGGGAGAGGGAAATGTTGTTGTATATTTTGTTTGGAATTCTGTCTTGTCAACTGTCTTGTTGTCTTATGTATAAATGTATCAGACGTACTGTATGGCAGGGGTTCCCAACCTTTTTTTGTCTGAGACCCCCTTTTACCCAAGAAAATATTTTAGGGCCCCCCTTCACATTTAATGATATTATCGCTCTTGTAAGCTTGCAGCAAGGATGACAAAATATGTTGTTTTCAAATAAACGGTATGTTTACTATAAACAGATATGTTTATGCACAAATAATAGCCTATAATATTGAAAATACAATAACAAAAACATTAGTAGGCCCTTTGTAATTTAAAAATGTAAGCCTAGGAGTAGCCTATAAATTTGCCCTATTTTAAATGCAATAACAAAAATATCAGTATTCACACTTGTGTGTAGGTAAAAAAAGAATGAATATAGGCTATTACTAAATGACTTCTGTCTGGGGCCTCAATACTTGCATGTTATTTGTGAGGCTTTATCAATGTGAGGCTTTATTTTTGAGGCTTTTGGCGCTATAGCGAGTGATAATAAACTTGTGTTTATTAACAGAATAATGCGTCTTTCGGAAGAACATTGTAGCCGGAACTACTTCTCTCTCTGTGTGCGTCTATGACGAGTCACGCAGGTACTGGGCTACTCCGCAGCGGCAGCGATCCGAACCAGGGTAAAATAGTCCCTATGTAATCACTTATTATAGGTGTACCATAGTGATTCAGGATAAGACAAAAACACTGCAAAATGGATTCATGATGAACTCGCTCATTATATAAATTTTGAACAGAAAAAAAGTTAAGGACTTTTATTTAATGCAAATTGCTCAAAACTTTTCAAATATGACGCGACCCCCCACAGAGCTCGCTGAGGCCCCCTTGTGGGCCGCGACCCCCCTGTTGGAAACCGATGCTGTATGGTGTAGAACAAATTTCCGAAAGGATAAATAAATCTCTCTCTCTTCACACAGTGATTGACAGGGAGGGAGGGGGCGGGGCCAACTTCACACAGTCATTGACAGGGAGGGAGGGGGCGGGGCCAACTTCACGCAGTGATTGACGGCGGAATGCATTTTCAATTTGCACATTGAATTTTGCTTCATTCATTGCGGGACATTTACCGTATTTTCCGCACTATAAGGCGCACCGGATTATAAGGCGCACCTTCAATGAATGGCCTATTTTAGAACTGTTTTCATATATAGGGCGCACCGGATTATAAGGCGCATAGAATACATTTACATTTACATTTAGTCATTTAGCAGACGCCCTTATCCAAAGCGACTTACAAATTAGGACTAAGTTCAGCGAGTCATCATAAAGAGGCAAAAGCAACAACAACGCAGGAAGTGCTCAAAATACGAAGTTCAGGTATTATAGAATAGAAGATACTGCAGTCAAACGTTTGACTGGGTTTGCGTTATGCAGTGGTCACCAACCTTTTCAAGCCTAAGATCACATCCAAAGTCCAAATGTAAACCAAGATCTACCACTTGCAAAAAAATATGAAAAAACAAGTGGCTGAGCTGTAAAACCTTGTTTATACTCGACGCGTCCGCATGAGCGCGAAGGTAATAAAAAACTAATATCCGTCTGCTCGGGCAGATTCGGCTCAAAGTCGTGCATCTTCGGATGCGGAGGCGCGCGCGCGGCAAAATGACGTCATTGTGACAGCACGCGCGCCTCCGCATCCGAAGATGCACGACTTTGAGCCGAATCTGCCCGAGCAGACGGATATTAGTACATCTCATCACACCGGCACCCAGTTTGCGCGTCTAAATCAGTTGTATGGTCTGGTGTTCAGTCTAAAACAAAACAGTTGCGTCAAGTATAAATGCCTCGTCTGTTTGGGGAGGTGCGCGCGCAGTCAGCGGAGGCTCGCGCTCCGGTGCCAGGCGAAAGTATAAACAAGGTTTAAGTCAGCGGTTGTATTAATGTATATTGTATTAATATTAATGTATACAGACATTAATATAAGGCGCCAGATCCATATATAAGGCGCTCCGGATTATAAGGCGCACTGTCGTTTTTTGAAAAAATTAAAGGCTTTTAAGTGCGCCTTATAGTGCGGAAAATACGGTAATGAAAATGCAATCGCAAGTGTCTTAACTGAGGGTGTAAATGCAATTAAGAAAAATAACATTTGAATGATCATTTTGCTACATTATTTGTTTGAACATGTTAAACAGTGACTTTTTATCTCACAATTCTGACTGTTTTTCCCCTCAGAATTGCAAGGTATAAACTCGCAATTCGGACTTTTTCTTGCAATTGCTATTTATGTCACGCAATTGTGAGTTTGGCCCTGTCACAAATGGCACCCTAAACACTCGCGGTCTTCCTCTGAGTCCGCACTTTCCTGACGTAACGCCGCTTTGACTGTCGTGAACAAGTCTGCTGTGGAGCTCGCTTCAGTGCGCATTTAGAGCACATATCGACCGCAGAGGGGCGCTCGTGAGTACCCTTCTGAAACCTAAAACTACTAAATGGGACACCCTATGGACTTAATGGGCACGCAGAAGCCATTGTAAGTCTACAAGACTGAAAGTGAGGTGTGCCATTTAGGACAGGGCCTTTATATCTCGGTGAGTGGATTCTGACAAAATGAAACACCTCTGATTGGCCACTGCGTTCAATAGACCAACAAACATGACTGTGATTGGCTACATTACTCACCGCTGTAAAAACATTTGACGTTCTCCAGAGCTCAAACACAAAAACACACTTGAGAGTTTGCCAGTATGATATTATTACAGAATCAACTGAGGATGATCTTGCATTCGCTTGAGAGTGCTTATATTTAAATTTGACTTTGTGATGTTTTTTACTATTTTTTTAATTTAACAAATTATTTGTGATCAAGCATTAATTGGCGGACCCCCTGCAGTACGGCTGCGGACCCTTGTGTTAAACTGATCTGATCTGAACTGAGAGAGTGAAGAGTGTGTCATTGTTCTCTACAGGTTGAGTGATTGTGGAGTCACAGATGAAGGTTGTTCTGCTCTGGCTTCAGCTCTGAGATCAAACCCCTCACACCTGAGAGATCTGAATCTGTCTGGGAATAAACTAGGAGATTCAGTTCATCTGCTCTCTGCTGTACTGGAGGATCCTCACTGTAAACTGGAGAAACTGGGGTAAGATGAACTCTCTGATAAACACATATTTTGTCCTTGGTAAATATATTATGTATTAGTTATTTAATAGTTTTTAACTTTTTTACTCAATCACTAGGGCTGGGGTAAACGATTATTAATTAAACGATTAGTCGGGCGATTATTTTATCGATTAGTCGACTAATCTAACGACTAATTGGAATTATTTATCCTGTCTGTTATTCGCATATCTCTGTCGAGCCGTTACTCCGATGGATTTCAAACTCGACAGCTGTCTGGGCACGAGTAAGTGCAGTGCCAAGTTTGACGTTGTTTGGATGAGAAATGCAAAAGATATGTTAAATATATTGGTAAAAGAAGCACTTAGAAGGTTGTGGTTTAAAAATAAACATTCTGACATAAACACACTGTCAGCTACAATGTTTACTTCTGAATAATATAGTATAAATGTGATAAATCCTTTTTTTTTTCATGCAATTAATCCATTGAATCAATATAAAAGTTAATTTTCACATTGAAACTGTTGAAAATACACAACAAAGTAAGTTGATCCACATATGACAGCCTCTGAACTCGGTCAATACTAATCTGGACTAAACATAGGCTACATTCAATCAGCCATCGCTAGAAATACCTTCTGAACGACGGCGACCTTCTTTTTTGACGGCGATCAGCTGTAAAATGGCTTAGGTCCTGCTCGTTTTCGTTGACTTTGAGTACAAGAATTGAAAGTTTTTTAAAAGATCCCCTGGGGTTAACGTGTCAGCATTCGACAGAAGTTTGACGCTGTCGTGTGAGAACAAGCATCAGTCGGCATTTCTCTTCCTCCCGCGTGCCTCATCTTCTTAATCTCCTCACGTAAATGATTAGATTTCGATGGCTTACGTTTCTTCCCTACGGCAGAATCCACCACAGGTTCATCAATGTATTATTTTTTTTGTTTGTTTGTTGATCAAAAAGTGCAAAGTAGATAAGGAAAACTAGGATGCCGGGTGTCAGAGCGCCACCGTTACTGTTTACAATGCATGGAATGGTGCGCTGTGATTGGTTGAGCGGATTTGTGGCATTCTGCAGAGAAAGGAGACGTGTGTGTGTGGCGAGCTGTACCTCCGGGAATGGTGCAAAAAAATAAATAGATAATAAATAAAGAAGCGTCGACGCAAAAAATATGACGTCGACGTAATTTTGGCGTCGACGCGTCGACGTCATCGACGCACCGCTACAGCTCTATCAATCACCAACTTTGCTTGTTAAACTCTAGCTTGTTTTCGGGTCTGAAGAAGGAGTCCAACCAAACAATTACACATCCACACAACACAAATGAGAGACAAATGAATACATTTTATTGAGAGCTCATTTTCTGTACAATTATAGTTTGACCAGGAAAACCAAAACCAGTATTTTATGTGTGATTCATAGACACTCAGTTAAACAATAAATTACAAGTGATACTTACTTCAGTCCAAATGCACATTAAATAAATATTCAGTTAAATCAGTGAATATCACAGGTGAGCCAATGCTTGATTAAACATGCTAATCCTAAAACATAAATGTTCTCCCCAGTATATACAGTACTGTGCAAAAGTCTTAGGCATGTTAATCTTCCACTTTTCAATGTTGACATTCTCTGATCCTCTTTGGTTTAAAAATGATTCATCTTGCTTCATCGGAATGAGATGACACTTGGTGACGTTTGTTGTATTAGCTTTGTGAACACACACAAAATAATCATAGACATGATTCGGATATGGTAAAGGGTCGTAAAAAAAAAAGTGTCACACTTGGTTCCTTCAAAAATGACCGACAGGAAATGAATGGGAAATACGAAAACTCAGAGAAACTTTTGGTGGTACAAACTACAAATCAGCCGCTGTGCAGAAAAAGTGCGCAGCAATGAAGGAGTGACGCAAATAAGACCCCCCCTCTCTCTCTCTCTCTCTCTCTCTCTCTCTCTCTCTCTCTCTCTCTCTCTCTCTCTCTCTCTCTCTCTCTCTCTCTCTCTCTCTCTCTCTCTCTGTGCGCATGTGCGGCGTGTTTGTGGGGAGCGCGTGAGCAAGGAGTGTGTGGAGTTGCTGAGTGAGTTGAACTTTTCCTTTCTGAGTTTATTTATTTATTTTGAATATTGCTGTAAGTTAGAGGAGAAGGTGTTATAGTGGCTATTTTTGTCAGTTTATCTGATAAAGATGGGCTCAAATTCCGATGGATTTTCCTGTTTGTCTGCTCGGCACGCGTGCAAGTGCATGCCGTCAGATGAGTCTGTGTCTATTGAGAGTGTTTTGGTCGCTATTGGTCGAGAAATAGGTGCACAAAACATAATGTCCGCTTCAAGAATGAATAAAGCAATTGTCGTTTTTCTGAAGGAAATCGAAATGGTTAGTCAATTGGTGGAGTGTGGTTTAACTGTTCAGGATGTATTTGTTCCAATTTTACCTTTGTCTAGTCTTTCTAAAAGAGTGATGTTGTCAAACGTACCTCCGTTTATTTCTGATAAAGCGCTCGAGTCTGTCTTAGCTCGTTATGGAAAATTGGTTGGGCAGATTAGAATGATTCCTCTAGGACTGAAAAATCCAGAGTTGAAACATGTCATGTCTTTCAGACGTCAGGCTCTGATGATATTAAGCGCTGAATTTGAAATGCTTGATGTGTCTGTTAAATTGACAGTGTTTGGTAAGGACTATACAATATTTATCACTACTGAGACTATGAAATGCTTTGTTTGCGGAAAATACGGCCATATTAAAACAGGTTGTCCTGTTGTGAAAGAGGCTCAAAGCGCAAAGAATGGTTCAGTGCAAGATTCAATTGTTTTGGAGAATAACGAGTTGGTTAAACCGACTATAGAAAGCGCTGCAGTTGATTTGAATGCGGAAATTGACGCGTCTATTGAAATGAGAGAACAGTTGCCTCAGGGTGGCAATATTGAGATTACAGAAACGGATGCGATCATTCCTGATGCTAGACAGAGTGGAATGAATGACCCTGTAGAGATTGTGGAGGAGGTAGAACAATCTGGAGAACAAGATGGGTCTAAAGTGAGGGATGTCTTGGATGAGGTGCAGGCATCAAATAGGGATATGTCCCAAAATGATGCTGAACCAATATCACAGGATGTTGACAGTGATCCGGATAGTGAGTGTTCAGACTTAATCACTGATGAATTGGATGAATTCAATTCTCAGGAAAGTACTGTTGGGCGATTAAAGAGGATCTGGTATTATAGTTTGGAACAGCTGGATGAATTCTTGAATGCTACAAAAAAACAGAGAAAACCAAAGATTGAAACGTATTTTCCTGATTTGAAGCTTTTTATTGATTCCTCTGCTATGGCTATGAAGAAAGCAACACTTGAGGAATTAGATCAGCCTAAGCGTTATCGTTTAAAAAAGTTTGTAAGTGCTGTCAGAAAAAGAGTAAAGAAAAGTCCTTAAAGAGGTAGCCTATTATGTATTGGAAATTACATCTATATTGGCATTTATTCATTTTCTCTTTTTTCATCCTGATGGTATCCTTTAATATCGGATCCTTAAATATAAATGGATGTAGGGATGTACGAAAGAGAGTGACTTTATTTAAGTATTTACAACTTAAAAAAGCAGATGTAATTTTGTTGCAAGAGACTCATACTGATGCCTGTAATGAGACAGATTGGATAAATGAATGGGAGGGCAGTATTAGTCTTAGTCGTGGTACGAACGTGAGTGCTGGTGTTGCGTTTTTATTCTCAAAGCGTGTTAAAGATAATCCAGTTTTCTTAGAAATAATACCAGGACGCCTTCTTAGAGCTGATTTAATAATAGGCAATAATAGTTTTTCTTTTTATAATATCTATGCTCCTAATATAGGAAGCGAGCGCTGTGATTTTTTTCTGAAACTTTCTGAAGAATTGTTGAAGTGTTCAGATGATAAGATTGTTGTTATAGGGGGTGATTTTAATTGTACGGTAGATCATAAATTGGATAGGAATCATGAACAGGGTTTTTCCTGCATAGAGAATTATGAGGCGGCCGCCTACGTCAAATTTCGGGCCGCCTCCGTCTGTCGACAAAAACTCAAGACGGAATCACATGATTAGATACCTCTTTTCCACCGACACGATTCTGCAGCGGGTTCACGGCCGGGTTCCATTCCATTCTCAAACCGTTCTGCGCATTTCGACTGCATCAGAATAAGCACGAGCCCGGCCCTGGCCCGAGACGCTCAAGCACAAGTCCGACAGCTCATCAGAATTATCAGCCCGAGTCCGTTTTTTTAATTATTATTATTACACAGCGGCAGCCTGCCCTATTTGCAGCCATTAAAATAGGTCAGTTTTGTTTCTTTTCATTTCTTTATCATGTTAATTTAGACAAATGTTTTGGAGCATTTTTTTTTAAATGAAGCCGAACCGACAGCGAGTATAACCTACAACATGTTTGATCAATTTAGCCTCTCAAATCAACGCTAATAGGCTACTTTACTTGGCTACAATCCATAGATAGGCTATAAAACACTTCAAGCATATCACACAGACAGTTAATTTAACAAATGATTATTTATTAAACCACAGTGAGTAAAACAACTTTTTTTGAAATACTGAGGCAGGCTCAGGCTGCTCGAACCAGCGCTCGCAAACGAAAGGAGCAATAGCCTATCTAAACCAATTAAATTAAATAAACTTGCAGGTTATCTTACCTCAAAAATGCACGACAGAACATGGCCATTCTTTTTTCCAGTAGTTTCCAACAGTTAAACGAAAATAAAGTCCAATGAAACGAAAAGTTAGAGCAGTCTTTTACAGAGCATCGTGGAGAAAAAGAATAGCATCCACAGTGTAGCCTAAGGTTTTAACCCAGTCCTCCTCTCTTCTATCACTCTTCCCGCTGCGTTTTAAGTTGGCCATCTGTGATTTTTTTCTCTTAATATTCTCCATTATTTGCACATGAGGTGAATCGTGGGTCGCGCTGATGGGAAACCTTCTGTGTGTGTGTGTGTGCGTGTGTGTGTGTGTGTGCGTGCGTGCGTGCGTGCGTGCGTGCGTGCGTGAGACTGTCATGTCAGTCATATGTCACTGTGTAATTATAAGATTATGAAAGTTATGAGGTTATGAAATGTCTTTCTATGTTTGTTTTTCTATCGTCGTCGTCAGCTTCTCATATTTTTTAAATTAATGTCTAAAAATATAAAAAGAAGGATAACCCAAAAAAAGCCAGAGGCCCGGCCGCATGTGAATTATGACGTGAGAATTGGCCCGAAGCCCGGCCCTAGGGGCATAAATAAGTCAATAATAATAATATTGGCACGTCGGGCTCGGGCTGAAATGCAGGGCTTTAAGCACCTAAACGTGCTTGTCTCAAACGGAGCAAGGTAAATTTCTGCGAAAGCGCACGAGCCCCTGCCCCTCCCCCTTTTCAACATCACCTGTCAGTTATCACAACCTCCACAGACGCACGAAAGTCAAGAAGCACCTTCTCTGCAGCATCGAAGTGCCTTCACTTGTCACAGCCAGGTACCGATACTGTTTTTCTTAAGCTTCGGCTCTCAAACTAGTTAGGTTACTTAAAATATATCCATAGAGCCAGCCTGACTTAGGCAATAGCCGAAATTCTTCTGCCGTTTTTATAAAATAAGCTATCACAAGTAGCAGTCACGTAATTTACTAGTACTGTTTTGTAATTTCATGGCCCCCTATGAACTGTAAATAAAATCAAATTATCTGATTATTAAAATGCCTAAAAATAAATAAATACATGCTTGTAAAAAGTTTTTTTTTTTTCACCTTCTAGTGGTCATTATACATAAAAAGATGCACCAGATTAATGCATTTATCTTTGAAATGTACAAAATGTTCTTACGGGGGGGCATGCCCCCGGACCCCCCTAGAGGTACCGAGCTATCGGATTTTGCCACCTCCGCCTCATTTTCAGCCAGGAAAAACCTGATGTTCTTAAATCTTTAATTAATAGACATAGTTTTGTAGATTTGTGGAGGGATGTTTATCCTCAAGTTAAACAATATACTTGGCTGAAAATTAATTCAAATAAGGTTTCTGCTGCCAGATTGGATCGTTTTTATATTGAGGAATGCAATAAAGGAAGATTTTTTAGTAATCGTATTTCCCCTACATCTATATCAGATCATCATTATATCTCTGTCTATCTTGTCACCTAAATCCTATAAGTCACAGTGGCACTTTAATAATACATTACTTCAAGATCACATCTTTGTGCACTCTTTTGGTCTTTTGTGGAAGTCTTGGAGAGAAGAGAGAGGTAGTTATTCATCTCTTAGTCAATGGTGGGATCTGGGAAAAGTCCAGATAAAGGTTTTTTGTCAACAATACACAGCAAATAATACTGAGAACTTGAAAGTGAAGATGAAGATGATAGAGCAAGAAATTCTTCAACAAAGCCTCCGCAATCAGGGAGGAGGTGATATCATTAAAGAGAACAAAGGCCTTTTGAAGGATTTATTGGAAGAGCAGGAGAAGGAGACACTTGTCAGAACAAGATATGTGAAGTGCAATGAAATGGATGCTCCAACTGCTTTTTTTTTTCGGACTGGAGAAAAAAATCTAAAGAGCAGAAATTTTTTCACAAACTGAAACTTCCTAATGGCAAAGAAATAACCAATCAACGAGAAATGATAGTTTCTGCTATTTCTTTTTATGAAAAACTTTATCAGTCCGAATTTTGTGATGAAGTAGCAGTTGAAGAACTTCTTCTAGATCTTCCACAGTTGTCTAAAGAAGAAAAGATGGAATTGGAAGAATTCTTGACTTTTGATGAGCTTTCAAGTGCTGTGCAAGAGCTGAACAGTGGCAAATCTTCTGGTGTGGATGATCTCTCTGCTGAGTTTTTTAAAAGCTTTTGGAATGTGATTGGACATGATTTGTATGATGTTTTTTTGGAGTCCTTTAATCAAGGTGTTTTACCCCTAAGCTGTCGGAGGGCAGTGTTGACATTAATCCCTAAGAAAGGAGATCTTGGACTTTTGTAGAATTGGAGCCCTGTGTCGTTGCTGTGTACTGATTTTAAGATACTGTCAAAAGCTATAACTAATAAGTTGAAGAAATGTATGGCAACTATAATTCATGAAGATCAGTCATACTGTATCCCTGAGCGGACAATTTTCGACAACTTGTTTTTGCTAAGAGACATTATTGCAGTTGCTAAAAAACATCAAATTGATATTGGACTCTTATCTTTAGATCAAGAAAAAGCTTTTGACAGAGTGGATCACTTTTATTTACTAAAGACTCTGAAGGCCTTTGGCTTTGGACCACAATTTGTCTCTTGTATTAAACTGCTTTACAGTGAAACATCTAGTATGCTTAAGATTAATGGTTGTCTAACTAGACCTTTTGCAGTAACAAGAGGTATACGACAAGGATGCCCTCTTTCAGGACTTATATTCAATTTCTATTGAGCCTTTGTTGTCACATTTGAGGAAACGACTATATGGATTCTGTATTCCTGGTTTTCCAGAGATCCCACCTGTAAAACTCACAGCTTATGCTGATGATATAACTGTTTTCATAAGGAACATTGATGATATGGCTGCTTTGACTTCTAGTTTGAAAACTTTTCAAAAAGCTACATCTGCTAGAATCAATTGGGATAAATGTACATCCCTTCTGTTAGGCGAGTGGAGGGATATAGATCCTCCTCAAATCCCACAACAATGTGAATGGATCAAAGATGGTTTTAAAGTTCTTGGGATATATTTAGGATCTGATACTTATATGAAAAATGATTGGGAAGGATTAGTTGATAAAATTGTGGGGAAACTACAGAAGTGGAGATGGATTCTCCCGAGGTTATCTTTCAGAGGGAGATGTTTAATCGTTAATAATCTGGCAGCCTCAATGTTGTGGCACAGATTTACAGTGTTGAATCCCCCTGAAGAGTTATTGACTGGTATTCAAAAAGTCTTTGTTAAATTCTTTTGGGATGGTTATCATTGGCTTCCTCCTGGAGTTTTGTATCTCCCAGTTGTAGAAGGTGGTCAAGGACTTATAAATCTGGAGGCGAGAGTTAAGACAATGAGGTTTCAAACATTACAAAGGCTATTATATTGTTCAGATAAGATACCCTGGATTGCATTAGGTTTGTCTGTTTTACAAAGTATTGGGGGAGTTGGATTAGCTAAGCAGTTATTCCTAATTGAAAAATCTGTCCAAAATCCAAATCCAAGAGTAAGTGTTTCTTCTTCTAACTTTTATGTAACTGTATTAAAGGCCTGGCAAATGTTTAAAAAATTGAGAGATGATGATAAACATTATGGTGTTTTAGAACCATTGTTTTTTAATCCTCTCTTTAAAAGGAATTCTTCCATTCTGAGTTCAGTAATTGACAAGTTTTTAAACACAGGAATAGCTACTGTAAAAGATTTAATTGATTTTTCAAAGGGTCAATGGTATACGGCTAAATCTATAGCTAATAGAGTTGGGCTTAGATCAGAAAGATGTGTTGAAGGGATAATTGGAGATCTTAAAAAATCTTTTCCTCAGTCTTTCTTGACCTATGTAAACAATTTTATTGAGAATGATGAAAGGCCTATGATTTTTCCAGATCTTCGAGTTAATATAAGTCTTGATTTGGATGAAGATTTAAATGATACTTTATTGAAAAGATTTGAAGATGTATTGTTTCATAATGTTGGCAAAAAGATATTATATTGTATGTGTGTGAAATCCTTGTTTTATACTCAATTGAAAAGATGTGTTGATACTAAATGGAGAGAACATCTATCAATTTCTTCGGAAATAACTCCATCATGGAGGTGTTTGTATAAGCCCCCCATTCCTAAGAGGTCTGGGGACCTCCAGTGGAGAGTACTCCATTGTGCGGCAACTAACAGTTTTGTATCAAAATTTAATGAGATGGTTTTATCTGCATGCCTTTTTGCAATATTCTCGATACTGTTTTTCATTTTTTTTGTGATTGTTCAAGATTAATTCCTTTGTTTGAATTGTTGGATAAAATGTTTACTAAGCTTGGTTTTATGTTTACAAAAAATATGTTCATTTTTGGTGTGAAGTATAAGAAAGAATGGAAGGTACAATGTACACTTGGTAATAGGGATGTCCCGATACCACTTTTTCACTTCCGATACCGATACCGATGCCGCAGCTTTGGCTATTTGCCGATACCGATATCAATCCGATATTTTTATTTTATTCTTGAACTAATACTACTAATAATAAAATATATGGAAGCACTTTGCACAATTAGCCACATAAAAACATCTCACTCAAATGGAGAACAAATACTTCTCCAGTATATAGTCCACAACAGCAGCTGATAATGAAAGACTGCCACCCTTTATTCAAAAGACCTTGAGATATGTTTGGTAACCTGAATGAATTTAAAATTAATTTGCTATATTTCAGATCAATATATTTGTTTCCTTAAAATTTTAATTAACTTTAACTTTATTCTCATCTGAATTATAAATAATTTATTTCTGTATAAAATAATACTACCATTAAAAACATGATTTGATTTTCTGTTTTATTCAATGTAGAATGTGTAACTTAAAAATAAACAGATTTGCTGTTTTAGGACAAGAAATGAAAACCAATGCAATATGATGAATGTCCAAAAGATGAGATCATTTTTGCTTTTAAACAGTGTGTGTGTGTGTGATTTGGGTGACAGTCAGTTTGACAAGAGTTTACAGTTTGACAAAAGCACAATGTTGTGTTTTACACAAATATAAGTAGGCTAAACACTTTTTGCAGTTTTAATGATGTCCTGTATGAAAATGACGGAGTATGTTTTTATGTTTCCACTGTTCGATCGCGCCCGTGCCTCTCTCTCTCTGACACACACACACACACACACACCAGCATTGCAATCTTGACATCGCAGCCTGTTCATTTTGCTGCGTTCACACCAAACGCGAATAGAACGTCAAATTCGTGTCTATCGCGTCTAGTTCGATGCTTGAACAGTTTGAATCCATTCACGCGTCCAAAGCGAATAGGACGCGCCGCGCGCGTATCATGATAAAGTGAACGTTTGAAGCGATATAGACGTGCGTTCAGAGCTAAGCCGGGGCTACAGATTAGGTGTACCTATAAGAACCCGCATATGCGCGTATCTAACAGTTAGTGCCGTATTACATTAATTAATGTGCACGCGAGTTTTATTTATTTTTATACCGTGTATTCTCTGTGTAAATCCATGCACCGAACGTATGTTCAGTACGAATACGTAACGTTCCACCCCTAATGGGTATTGGATCATAGGTATCGGATAATTTTTTTTTCTCCCCTCCGATATCCGATCTAGCGTTTTGGGCCAGTATCGGTACGATACCGATGCCGTGGATCGGATCGGGACATCCCTACTTGGTCATTTTCTTGTGGGACAGGCAAAGCTGTCTATTTTAAAATCCCATACATGTAAGAATGAAGGAGAAGATGCTGATTTGCTTGGAATGTTTAAAACTCTTGTAGAGGGCCGGGTTGTTATGGAATATGCATACTGTAAATTAACAAACACAGACACACACACACACAGATACAGAGAGAAATGAACTAGTTAGACTGCAACAGCAAATTTTGATAATATGCAAAATAAAATCAATAAATGAAGAAAAATACAAAAGAGACTCTCGCTCAAATGCGCACACACACACACACACACACACACACACACACACACACACACACACACACACACACAAAGAAATTAACTGGTAAGACTGCAACAGCAAACTTTGAGAATATGCGAAATAAAATCAATAAATTCAAAAATACAAAAGATCTCTCTCTCTCTCTCTCTCTCTCTCTCTCTCACACACACACACACACACACACACACACACACACACACACACACACACACACACACACACAAACACAAACACAAACACAAACAAACAAACAAATAATAATTGTTTGGTCTTATTTTAGCCTAATAGGTGTTCCTGATATCTGCTGCATATGCAACAATACATAAAATAATTACAGTTTGTATGTACATAGTTAAAATAATAATTATTATTATAATTACATTTTTATTCCTGTTTTTTAACCTACAGTTTGATAATGATTGTTTGCTGTTGTTATTTTATTGTTTTTGCTGTTGGATCATAATTGCTGTTCCCTTCTGAAGTTTTATTACCATTTATAGAATTAAACTGAATAAAATACCAATTAATTGCAAAATGTCTGTATAAAGTGTTTTGAATTATCACTATCCATCCCTTATTTTGTTAGATTTTTTTAATGATCAAATACTGATTAACAAAAATGCTTGCATTGTGTTCCTTTTCTAACCAAACATTATTGTTTGATTGTAATCATAATGCAAAACCTGATACTTATGTAACAAAATTATCTAAAACTTGACAAAAATAGTCTTTTAGAATGTCTAAATATATATCCAAATAAATTTTTAAAAAACGAATAAAATGGAGAAATCATGTCTAAAAAAAACAATGGGAATCAAAAAGCCTCTCTATGTATTTATATAGGGAGCAACAGTACAGCCTACAGGCGGTTACACGACATTACACAAGTTTTTACTTTTTAACGCCACTGGATGACGCTTTTCTCACTTCAAAAAATGGATTTTAAAGGCCTGCACTAATGTGACATGTTGCATTTATTGAAAAATAATAATAATACAAATAAAAATATGAATTCTAATGGAACAAAATGCTCATACATTTTTTTATTTATAATTATTGCATAGTACCATAGAAACCTTTCTAAATTCGAAATAATAATAAAAAAATATTATTGAACAAAAATATATTACATTGGTTTTCCTGAAAAAAAAAAAAAGCAAAAAAAAAAATTACTTTTTAAGGCTTCGGCCACTTTTGACTGTGAAGGAGCCAAGTGTGACCCCTAAACGAAGAGGACCAGAGGGATTTACAGTAAATCCAAAATTCGTTTTAAAATACAGAAAACAATGCACTGAAAAAGTGTGTTGGATTTAAATGATTGAATCATGCACATCAGCTCCACATGAACCAATTAAGTTCAACAAAGATAATTTGTTCACATAATGTCAACATCGTGGAATCAAGTCATTTCCAAGTAACCCAATGAAGAAGTTTTAAAGTGATTTTAATATGGTTCCCTAACTGGATTAATTCATTCAATTTCTTATATTTGTGTCACATGACTGAGTTATAAGATTGTATTAGATTGCTACGAAACTATTAATTAGCAATAGCATATATTAGCATGCTAAATGCTAAGCATGAAATCTAATTGTAATATAAGTAATAAACATATTAGAAAAAAATATTATTTTAAATGGCCATTAATGGATCATTATTGGACAAATATTTAGAAACAAAAATATCTTCAAAATATTAAATTAATATTATTGAACTAAAATATAGTACATTTAATTGATAAAGTTACACTTCAGGTGTTATTAATGTTATCTCTTTATCACTCCATAGTTACAGCACTGCATGGTATTTGTCCCTCAGTTTCTCCTGAAGTTCATGGAGAACCGGCATCCTTTATAAAGCAGTGTAGAATATAGTGGCATTGCTTGTCACTACATTCAAATCACATCACACACTGCAATCTTTAATAAAATGGTCATTTTACACACTGTTTACACAGCGTCATTGTTCTCTACAGGTTGAAATATTGTGGAGTCACAGATGAAGATTGTTTTAGGAAGATCTTGCATTCGTTTGAGAGTGCTTATATTTAAATTTGACTTTGTGATGTTTTTTACCCATGTTTTAATTTTTTAACAAAAAATGATTTGTGATCAAGCATTAATTGGCGGACCCCCTGCAGTACGGCTGCGGACCCTTGTGTTAAACTGATCTGATCTGAACTGAGAGAGTGAAGAGTGTGTCATTGTTCTCTACAGGTTGAGGGATTGTGGAGTCACAGATGAAGGTTGTTCTGCTCTGGCTTCAGCTCTGAGATCAAACCCCTCACACCTGAGAGATCTGGATCTGTCTGAGAATAAACTAGGAGATTCAGTTCATCTGCTCTCTGCTGTACTGGAGGATCCTCACTGTAAACTGGAGAAACTGTGGTAAGATCATATATGACTCACACATGAAACACAATGTAAAGTCTCCTATATTTGAAATGTTCAGCCTTTTTCTGCTGCTGTGTTATTGAGCTTATTGAACTGTAAGTGATTTGTAAGCTCACGCTAAATCGTCCCAAAGTCCGGCATCCGACCAGCGCGGAAGGTCTTAACTTGTTACTGTCCTTTTCTCGAGGCAAAGTATTTTTTGATTAAAGGTGAACTAAGTAACTTTTTTTACCTTAACTGAACAGCTTCGGAGTCATTGGAATGGTTATATTACTTATTTCGGGTTGAATGGTGGTCGTTTCGCACCCCCCTGGTGCCCGTGAGCGGAAAATCCGCACTTGCAACTTTGAGCCGGCGGGCCGCCGGCCGCTGCGTCAGGAAGTCTCGCGTGATATCAGGTCTCGCGATGTAAACAATTGCTTTACGGCCAAAAGAAATCTGCTAAAATGCTGTCATTATTGCGCTCCCTCACGAATACAGCGAAGAAGTCCCGAAGCTACTGGCTGTGTCCAAATTCAGGGTCTGCATCCTCCTTAGGATCCTTCCTACCCGGTTGAAGGAGGAGGGGTCCTCCGACGACCGCAAAACCCGGAAGTCGGTGTTTGTGAATTTGGACAGCCTACCCTTCTTTCAGTTCCCTCCCTTACCCGTTGCTCATATCCTGTCGCCTAGCAACCGTGACATAAACACTTCTGTCTGCTCTTTCGTCCCTAGAAGCGTTAAAAACAGCTTCAATCACTAACAAATTAGCTGTGTGTAAGGGGATATTCACACAGGCAGTAAGGAAGAAGCTAGTTTACTAAAGTAATGTTGTTTTTTTTACATATAAACGTACAAATGTAAAAAAAAATGCTTAACGCTAAAACAAAATGCCTAACTAGACAACCACTGAAAATGTTTTTTTTTTTTTTTTAAACCCAGTTTTTAAAAAACTTACATCGAAAAGCATACTCCTCTCCCTCTCCCACTCCGCTACCGCTCGCTTCGTCCGCCATTACGCTCTGCCGAAAAGAATTATGGGATAGGTAGGACAGGAAAGGATCCACCACACCCATCCTTCCAATTCGGGGAAAATGAGGACGTATTTGTGGGCCGCATTTGAAGGATCCTACGAATTTGGACAGCCTTCGTCGCGGCGCTGTGACGTAACATCCTTCAAATGAGTACTCCGAAGGATGTAGACCCTGAATTTGGACACAGTAACTGAGTGCTGCTTTAATTGGCGGCGCTTGGTTAGTGCGTAATGCATTGGTCAATAAAAAGTCAGCGTTAGTTTTTTTTTTCTGACACCCCATGAAACACGTAGATCAGCGGCCCATTTGGTTCTTTTCTTGATTGACACTGGGCTGGCCCAATCACACCTTTAATGTGAAGTATAGAAATATACTCTTTCAAGTATATAAATTAGTACAAAACTAATTATGAAAGTTTCCTTTATTTTTCAGTGCATTTGTTTTACAATATATGGCTATTACTATCATGGGATTAATATTATAACTATTATTATGTAGTAGTAATGTAGACAGACACTGTAACTAAAATAATTTTCACCAGATTGATGAATTTAACATTAAAAAGCACTCTCTCTCTCTCTCTCTCTCTCTCTCTCTCTCTCTCTATATATATATATATATATATATATATATATATATATATATATATATATATATATAAGTTGATTGGATTGGATTTTTTGCTGCCGCATCCTTCTCACCTTTTTTACCCCTGACCTGTTTTCATGCCTGCCAACAATAAGAAATACATGAGGCTGAAGATCTCTCTCTCTCTCTCTCTCTCTCTCTCTCTCTCTCTCTCTCTCTCTCAGCCTCACGGGCGAATCTGAGGTACAGAAAAAGGCCTCGAATTCCCTGCTGCATTTCATTAAATAGCCAGGACCTCTTTCACTTGGAAATATCTTTTAACAATGGAAATTTGCATTCAGAGGTTACACCTTTGGGTGTTGGGAGACCATTTGTCTAGAGGCCAACCCCTCCTAGTGTGCTAGTTATCCATAAACTCTCAAAAACCTTATTACCTTTTGTTTTACTTATTTGGAAACGAGACATTTGTACCAGTCGCACTGTGACATTTTAAATGATACCAAACATGAAAAATACTCTGTGATAATCATTCACATTAAACTATACATTTTCTTGGGTGATTTACATGTGGTGTCAGCATGAGAGAGGGGGAGTGAGGAAGAGGAGGAGAGATGTGTTCTGAGGTGTGACTTTGCCTCACAAATGCTGAGTTCAAATGGTAATTTCCAGAGAGGTCCTTTGTCCTCTCAGGGTCTGGGTGCTCCCCAAACAGACTGTCCGGCATTTCCTAATTGATCAATTCTTACAGATTGAACACATGAGCTGCTCTTCAGGAACATGATTCTGCAGGACTGAGTCACTGAAATACACACTGTCACATCACAATCAACACTTCAGTCTCTTGATTTTAAACCGACTCGATCTCAACACATTCAGAACTGAGAAATGAAGAACATGCTGGATTTATTCTTGCAGTTCATCACGTTCATCTTTCTGCAGGGACTGTTTTTTTAAATATTCTTTACACGATTAAAACAAATCATTACTCCATACGTACTGTATTAGTACAGATCTAAAGACTAGATGTTTAATAATCACGTTTTGAGCTCTTTGACATTTTAGATCTCAGTCCAATGATCCATCAAAAAATTTTATTTGTGCTTTAAGTTTGTATTTTCTCTTTAATAATGGATTCACTGCTAAACTGATCTGAACTGAGAGAGTGAAGAGTGTGTCATTGTTCTCTACAGGTTGTGTCGTTGTGGAGTCACAGATGAAGGTTGTTCTGCTCTGGCTTCAGCTCTGAGATCAAACCCCTCACACCTGAGAGATCTGAATCTGTCTGAGAATAAACTAGGAGAATCAGCCGTGAAGCTTCTCTCTGATCTGAAGAATGATCCACATTATAAACTGGAGACACTATATTGTAAGTAGATTATTTACTAAAGATTACAAAATACAGTAATTTGTAACATATTTCGTTAGATTACACAAGCTTTGTAACCTAATCTAAATAATTTAGAATACTTTGGAATATTAATAAGGTGTGTAACACAAAGGGTCCACCAAACATAGGACTTGGTTTTCCCTGCATATTATTTTAATAACATCAGTTTTACACAGTATTTCTTGAAGAAAAAAAAGTTTTTTTATTTTTTAGTAAACATTTAGTTTAATATTTTAGTAAAATATTTGTTATATATATATATATATATATAAAAAAAAATTTTTTACTGATGCAACACAATGCATTAAAAGCTGGGGTGTGTAAACTTTTTAAATTCCATGAACAGGATAAATTGTAATTATTTTGTCTGTGAAACCGGGAAGTATTCGCTTCTGAAGGGCAGTACTGGATGAAAAAAAAAAGATGATCTTTAAACAAAATGTACACATCATCATAATCCTGTTTAAAGTTTACACCCCCTGCTCTTAATACATTGTTTCCTCCTTGAGCATCAGTAAATGTTTTTACCTTTTGTAATAGTTGTGTACGAGTCACTCAATTGTCCTTAATGTAAAAATATGGATCTCAAAATCATACAGTCATTGTTGGAAAGGTGTCAAATATGCAGAAGATTCTGGAAAACCTAAAAATGTGCAAAACCTGGAGGATTTTTCTGGAGAACAGCGAGTTTAACTGCTCATGATTCTTACTAGGACTGTAAGTTTCACTCTCGGTCCCATCACCGATCAGTAAAAAAAAAAAAAACTGTTTTTTGTACAGTGTATTTACATAATAATTTGAATGTAATAAGATAACGTTCATTTTGGATGAAGACCTATTTAGCCTGCACAAAATGATCATATTCATCTGAAATGATGGGTCAATCTGATGATCATCATGTTCACAAGAAAGCAAACAGAAGACAGAGCATAAAAGATTATTGAATTTACAGTTTGCTTGTTTTTGTGCGTAACATGATGTTTATTCATTTATTCTTATTATAGAAGGTATAATATCTCACCACTGTAATAGAGGAAATGCAAACTGTCAAAAGTAGCTCTCATTTGTCCACTGGCCAAAGTGTTTTAAAGACACAGCTGTGCAGTGTTGAGCTCACTGCTGTCCTGGGACACTGAAACCATTGTGGAACATTACCTTGAATATGTGCAGGAAGAGCTTCTCTGATCTGATCAAACTCTGTTTCTGTGCAAATCAATCCATGCATTATAACTGTAACCATAATAATACCAGGCATGTGTGACAGTGAGTATCTGTTGTCTCATTTCACTGGCCAGCTCTGTGTAATTCTCTCTGCAGTGGCTCTGAGCTCCAGTCCAGGGCTGCGTTTCCCAGAAGCATTGTGAAGTTGATCGTGAAGACCATTTGCCACCAATGTCCTCTACGATCAACTTATCTCACAATGCTTTGGGAAACGCAGCCCAGGTTTTTCTCTCAGATACCCAGACATTGGCCTATTGTGAGAGGAGATTTCTTTGTACCGCATATATCCAGAGTCTTTATTGCGCAACCACAAACTCTAAAATACAAATCTGGCAATCCCCATTCCCCAGGTTTAACAGTTTCATTTTCAATACTCTCTACCCAGGCTCTGGGCAGACTTGTCTTAATATTTTCACACATCGAGTCCACTTTTGACATTTCGATTTCATCATCCCACTCCGAAACACAATCATATAAGGCTCTATTAGGTAAGAACCCTCTTACATCATATGCTATATCCTATATCCTTAACTTGTCTCACTCCTGCTTTCATATTTTTTTTATTTTTTATTTTTTATTTATCCTTTATTTTACCAGGTGATGTCCCATTGAGATAGTCAAATCTCTTTTACAAGGGAGCCCTGGGGCAACAATTACACAGGTTACACAGAATCACAAAACAGACAAAAAAACAAAAAAACAAACTGATCTACAGTACATATAAAACAATGTAAAATAACATAAAAGGCTCATTGAAAACATGTGCATTGTTCAATTTTGGATTGTTTAAGTAATTGTTTAAAATGTTCAAGAGGGATAAGAAACGAAAGCTTCAAAACTTTTTGGAGTAAATTCCAACACCAAGGAGCAGCATAACTAAAAGCAGTCTTACCAAATTCAGTTGTTACACGCGGGATATTTAGAGCCAGAATGTCAACGGAGCGGAGATTGTAAAGGTAATGATTCCTGGTCAACAAACTAGTAAGATAGCTGGGTAAATTACCATTAATAGTTTTAAAAATAAAAATGTGCCAATGGAACCATCTACGCAGACCTAAAGAGCTAAAGCCAGTTGCCTCATAAAGACGACAGTGATGAGTGCGTGACTTGGCATTAGTAATGAACCGTAATGCACCATGGTAGACTGTGTCAAGTATATACAGCGTGGTAGAGGCAGCGTGCATATAAATAACATCCCCATAGTCCAAGACTGGTAAGAAAGTGGCACTGATCAATTTCCTCCTAGCTTGGAGAGTAAAACAGGATTTATTTCTAAAATAAAAGCCGAGTTTTACTCTAAGTTTTCTCACTAATTTTTCAATATGAACTTTGAAGGTTAGCTTTTCATCAATCCACAGACCAAGATATTTATAAGATGAAACATTTTCAACACACTTCCCATCTAGTGTGGAAATGGCTAGGGCGGTTGATGCGGGTACAGTGCGAGACTTTGTGAACTGCATCACTTTAGTTTTACCAACGTTTAATACCAGCCTAAGTTCAATGAAGATGGTCTGTAATAAATTAAAAGACTGCTGTAGTGATTGATAAGCTTGAGCTAGAGTGGGGGCGGAACAATATAATACTGTATCGTCTGCATAGAGGTGTATTTTGCCATTATCTGCTACAGAGGCAATTTGTACAAATATACAATTTGTCATAAAACACTCTCTCTTTCATTCTAAAATTTGGATATAAAAATATCGGTTGTTTTAAAACTTGATTTATATTTTCACACTCATACTGTATATTTCTGTATATGACCTCTGCCCACACACTTAGCACTTCCTGATAAAACAGCGGCATTTTGTCATACATCGGCTTTTTCAATCCCATAAAAAGCCCTTCTTCCCCACATCCACTACATTTGTCCAGCACATCCTTCATATAACCTTTCCATCCATACTCCACTTTATCACATAAATACTTTTTCATCGTTTTTACCCTTATGGCCTTCTTTTTAACTTCTAAGTCAATCAATCCTAATCCTCCTTCTTTATAACTTGCAATTAATGTTTCCTTGCTATTTTAACTCCTTTCCCTCCCCACATAAAATCATTTGTTATCTCAGTCATCTCATTAAGAAAGCATGACAAATCATCAAGGGTGTTTCAGGCTATGATTAGGTTAGGGTGGGCTGTGTTTTATGTTTGTCAAGCAATTGGGAAATAAAACGCAAAAAATGCAATAAATGTAATACATGCACAATTAAACCCCGACTCCGACAGAAAAGGGACATGCATTCTTTGTATGTTTGAAATAATTCAAAATTATAAAGCAAAAGATTTTTGTGGTTCATTTTAGCAATATTTAGAGCTAATCCTAAAGTGTGGCATGAGGGGCACTGGCAATCAAATTGTGATTTTAGTGTGTCATCCACTGTCTCTGCTATGCAACTGCAGCTCAATAACATATGTAATCAAAACAATGTTAATATCACCAACTGTCCATTTGGAGAAAAATGAATATTAGCAAAGCATGAACTAATACTGAAAACCCTAGTAAGTTGTTACCCAACCCTTTGTTGTTTTGAGAACAAAAAAACATTGATTAAAGATTCAACCCCTGAAAAATGAATGGTTCCACAAATCTGTAGAGAATGACAGGGAAACAATAGCGAAAACAACTAAATGAAGTGTTATTATCTTGGCCTTCTCAGGTGTGTATATCAGGTGTGTGTCATGTTCATATGGTCACTGTGATCTGCTTTCAGCATCCTCAAATTCAAAAAGAATCCCAATACATCAAGTATCTGTGTTGTGATGATGAGTTGACCATGACTCTGTGGGTGACTGGGATACGTATTGCAAAGGTGAGCAGAAACCAGGCCACACACCAAAAACCAAAATAGATAATGATTAATTATTGTATAAATGCAAGACACTAAGTTGAACTTTATGCAGCAAATTAAACTATAAATTATAGTTTACAATGCAAAAACATACTGTAAATTGTAGCTGTATTGTGTTGGGTCCTATTGTGAGCTGTCTACTTTGTCAAAAAAATTTTATAATAATGAAAACCTACCTTATTAATGGTCTTGTTTTGTCATGATTTTGTCATAGTATGGTAAGCAGTTATATGAAAACTACAAAGCCGCTGTGAGGAAAGCAGCCGGCACTGGAAGCTGGGCTAACCGCACTATCCAGGCCTCCTCCAGTGCATCCACACCCTCCCCTACACCTAAAGGTAGAGATAATGAGCTAAATAGATTGTTATAAAATGTATCATATATATCTTTATATAAAAGGATTTTGATGACATTTTTGTGTTTATCTTTCAGCCAAAGCTGCGAATGGACACGCTCCTCAGCTTCCAAAGGACACCAAGGTACCTCTAAATCTATCAGTTGCCTTAGTAATGAAGAACACCATAATATAATACCATAAATAATATAAGTTCATGGACCTTATGTGTGTTATGTAATGTTTTCAGACACTTAACTGCATGTTAATTGCAATTAAACAAAAAATTGTTTAAATTTGACACACTTAAGTACATCTTTTTATAACATTTCATAATTACTTCAGAATGTACTGAAAAGCATTTATAGTAAACTAAAATATACATATATCATTTCTATTGAAACTTGTCATGTTTAAAATATTTAATTACACATTTGTTGTGATGAAGTTGCCAATTACAACTTTTAGAATATATTAACATTAAATGTATTAACGAATAACACACTACAGTTAAAATTATAATCAAATTTATATGTGCTCTAGTAGTTATTATAAATAAAAGTTTAACTGTTAATTTGTCATGATTGCAAAGTACACTTTTTAAAATTGCACTTAACTCTGTTAAGAAACAGTCATGAAAGTGCAGTGTCTTTAAATACACATATAGTGGCCTTTTATTTAATGAATAATATATTATCTGAAAATATATATTTTTCATTAAATATACTTTAAAGATTTAAAGTATACTTCAAGAGCAGTAAAATTGAGCACACTACTTTTCCACAAAGGGTGACGGTTCCTTTAGAGTTGTTTTAATCCCATAAATAATAATATTATTTAATATATATATATATCAGTGTGTGTGTGTGTGTGTGTGTCTTACTGATTCCTTACTTTTTTTTCTTTTTTTTTGTCACAAATGACACCATTTCCTGAGAATGGCCAAATAACTTTATCAAATGAATTAATTATAGTACAATTAGAGAAAAAAACAATCCAGCTAATATTTACCTTTAGAAGAAATGCAATCACATATGAATCCTTTTCTTCATTTCCCAGAAAGCTCAACTTTGCTTTGAACATCTCATGAAATCTACAACAGAAACAGTAAAGTGAGATCAGGAATGACTCAGAGAGGAATACAGTGATCTATATTGTCTAATGACAGGCTCACCTTTGATGGTAGATTTGTGGATACTCTCTCAATATTTGCTGAGATCTGAAGTAAATGAATTGACACGAATCACCCTTATTTATTCCAGACCAATACCAACAGTAAATAAAAGGATCTCTTACTGTGAAAGCTGATCTGAGGTCAGCAGTGGTTTCAGAGCTTCTAGAAGTTTCTGTAGATTGAACAGGCCAACATTAGCCTGAGCTCCTATACTGTACCGGCCCTCGTCATCAGACGTGTTGGGGACAAAATCTATACAGAGGAAACAATGCTGGAGCAATAACACACATTTAACAATAAAAATATTATATGTTATTATTATGGCTGTCTGTTTCACTTTAACTTATTAGAATATAATGAAGTAAAATAAAACAAGTAATGGATTAAAAAAAGTATGCGATTAATCATGCCCCTCAACCCATGTATATTATACTGTAAGTATATACAAAATTTATAGTAGATCTAAAGTAGCTTACTATTCATACAATTTTCCTCCACTTTTGCAGTATTGTATATATATATGTGTGTGTGTGTGTGTGTGTGTGTGTGTGTGTGTGTGTGTGTGTGTGTGTGTGTGTGTGTGTGTGTGTGTGTGTGTGTGTGTGTGTGTAATGTCAAAATGACAAAAAGCTTAAAAACTAAATTTATAGGAAGATGATTGCTAATATTATGGAAGTTTAAGTTAGACAAAGAAACATACTTGGGTCATATGATTCCATAAATCCAAATGGGCCATAATCAAAAGTGATAGAAAGCAGACTGAAGTTATCTGTGTTACAGACTCCTGTGTGAAGATGCAGATCATGATGTTGTGCATTTTGTGTATTAAGCTCGATCTATAATGATAAATCTATGTGATAACTAAACAAGTAAAGCAGAGTGAACTAACCATGAGCAAAACCAACCGACATCCAGTGGGCGATTAAATGTGCCGTTTCATTCAGCACTCGAGAGAAAAACCCCTTCACACAACATGAAAACCATTCAAATATAGTGAGACTGATCAGACAATATAAAATAATCTTGTATTACAGCTAAACAGCAGAGAGACACAGATACTCACCACATACTTGTCAGGGTCATTTGTTGCTATAGATTTAAAATGCTCTTTAATTACAAAGTCCAACAATGTCCTGAAAATAAAAGATAAAAAGAAATTAAAAAGCAAATAAGAGTGAGAAAAAAAATATTATCTCCCAAGTAAAAGTTAATATACCGTAGGACATCTAACTCTCCAGTTCTAGTTAATATCTCCAGTGAACCGATACGAAACCAGGACTTGGCCAGACGCAGAACAACCGCTCCTGATAGATACAGAGAACAATCACATAAAGCTGAGGAGGATAAAGAACTTAGTTACTCGATTTTTCCAAATCTGATCGTATTTTACCTCTTTCTTTTATGACACTGCCATTATAAAACGGATCCCTCCAAACAGGTTCCTCACTCACAAACAGACTGACAAACAATAAAGGCAAAAAAATGGAAAAAGTATAAATAAAAATAAAACTAATATTCAACACCAAGCATTTGAATGTGATAAATCGTACTCGGTTACTAACGTAACCTCGGTTCTCTCTAGAGAGGAAACGAGTACTGCGTAAATCTTACGCTAGGGGAAAACCTCTTTTCCACGAGATACTGAAGCCAAAAATTATCCTTAATTTTGAAATAATGTAAAACGCGTTGCGGCAGCATGCAGACACAGGCGAGACGGCTTGTGCGCCTATTGGCTGCCCTGCGGCAACTGCAGCAGCCTATCGATAAGGCCCACTCGTGACGTCAGCTCCAATGGGGGCGCTTCGCGCCCAATACGTCACGTCCCGCCAGAATGGGCGTGGTCTAGGGCTATAAACATAGCTTCGAGAGGCTAGCTCACTGGTTTTTCATCGCCGAAGCGAACCAGAGCGTGTGCAGGCACGGCAAGATACGCAGTACTCGTTTCCTCTCTAGAGAGAACCGAGGTTACGTAAGTAACCGAGTACGTTCTCTTACGAGAGGTACTCTCGTACTGCGTAAATCTTACGCTAGGGGAAACAGTGTAAAACGCCGTGCATGCTAAGATCCAGCACCAAAGTCCCAAGGGCAAGTGCCCGGGCTCATATAGTACATGATCATAAGGGACTCACAGAGAGCCCAGGAAAGAGTGGCTAGAATAGCATCATTCCTGTAATAATATAACATCTTATAAGGAGCAGTTATACTGATGATGTGTCGTACAGTCAGGGCGACCCCCGGCCTGGACTGACGAATATAGTGGGTCTTACACACTGCCCATAGAGCTGCGCGATCCAACAGCGAGCATTTGCTCAAGCAGTTTCAGTATTCTGGCCCGAACACATCAGGGCAGACAGTACCGATTTTAGACCGAAAGCAGCTTAGCCTGCAAGGCGGGAACCTCTAGGTTATAAAACCTTATAAATGTAGACGGGGAGTCCCAGCCTGCCGCCACACAGATATCTTGCAAGGCAATCCCACTAGACCAAGCCCACGACGAGGCCACGCCTCTCGTGGAGTGTGCTCTGACTCCAAATGGGCACTGTAAGCCCTTAGAGGTATAAGCCAGCGCTATAGCATCAACTATCCAACTGGATAGGCTCTGTTTCGACACGGCAAGTCCCTTAGAACGTCCGTAGAGTGAAAACAAAGAGCTGCTCTGTCTGTCTGAAAACAGACGTGCGAGACACATAAGCTCTTAATGCTCTGACTGGGCAAAGGAAGCTTGCGTCTCCTTCCTCGTCAGAGACCGGTAGGGCTGACAGGGAATGACCTGCGCCCTAAACGGTGTGTTGAGGGATTTTGGAACATAACCGTGCTTAGGTTTGAGTATAACTCTTGAGTCATTAGGCCCAAACTCCATACACGTCGCGCTTACTGAGAGCGCGTGTAAGTCCCCTGTGCGCTTCACTGAAGCGAGAGCCAGAAGAAACACTGTCTTGAAAGACAGGTGTTTAAGATCAATCGTCTGTAAAGGCTCGAATGGGTCACCTTTCATGGCTTCCAGCACTGTAGAAAGGTTCCATACAGGGACTGAGGGAGGTCTGGGAGGATTCAGTCTCTTAGCTCCTCTAAGGAAGACGATGACTAAATCGTTCCTTCCTACTGACTGACCCAGCGTTGTTTTTGAGAACGCTGCTATGGCCGCCACATACACTTTGAGCGTGGAAGGGGTCCTGCCCTTGTCCAACAGCTCTTGTAGGAAGGAGAGAACCTCCGTCACCCCACAGTCTAGGGGCGACACGCCA
Source organism: Leuciscus leuciscus (assembly GCF_965113295.1). Lineage (NCBI taxonomy): Eukaryota > Metazoa > Chordata > Actinopteri > Cypriniformes > Leuciscidae > Leuciscus > Leuciscus leuciscus. Next base: position 60,946 of record NW_028118542.1, on the reverse strand, counting down.
CGAGCTGTGCACCAGCTGGAGAACACTGACCATTTCGAGGAATAGAGACGTCGCATAGACGGAGCTCTAGCCTGCGTGATCGTGTTTAACACTCCGCTTGGGGAGGTCAGCAGGTACCCGTTGATGGCCCAAACATGAAGGGACCACAGCTCTGGGCGCGGATGCCAAAACGAGCCCTTGGCCTGAGAGAGGAGGTCCCTCCTCACTGGCACTGGCCATGGGGCAGTGCTTGCTAGCTGCATCAGAACTGGGAACCAGGGTTGGTTTTTCCAGAACGGCGCTACGAGTAGCACTGAGCATCCTTCTCTGATCCGTTCTATCACCTGAGGCAGGAGAGAGACGGGAGGAAAGGCATAGAGCGGGCGGCGGGGCCATACGTGAGCCAGCGCGTCCCTGCTCTTGGAGAAAAATTCCAGACAGTGAGCGTTTTCTTGAGACGCGAACAGGTCTACTTCCGCTCTGCCGAATTTCTTCCACAGCAGCTGGACTGTCTGTGGGTGTAGAGGCCATTCGCCTGTCGGAACATTGTTCCTGGACAGTCTGTTCGGTCCTACGTTCAGGAGCCCTGGCACATGCGCTGCTCTCGGCGAGAGCAGGTTGCGCTGAGCCCACACCAGGAGGCGTTCTGTCAGCCTGTGCAGGTTTCGGGACCTGAGGCCGCCCTGGCGATTTATGTAGGACACCACTGACATGTTGTCCGAGCGGACCAGGACGTGGTGTCCTCGTATTTAGGGACAAAAACGCGTCAGTGCGTTGTCTACTGCCAACATTTCGAGGCAGTTTATGTGTAGAAGCTTCTCCCGTTCTGACCATTGGCCGAAGAACGGTCTGCCCTTGAGCAGTGCTCCCCATCCCAAGGTGGAGGCGTCCGTAGACACTACCTTCACACTCGAGGAAGTCCCCAGGCTAACACCTGATTGGTACAAGTCGTTTGCTTTCCAAGGTTTCAGAGCTGCGATGCATTTCTGATTGACCTTGAGACGAAGCAGACCGGAAGCCCACGCTCGGCGCGGTACTCGCGCTTTCAGCCAGAACTGTAGCGGGCGCATGCGAAGCAAGCCCAGCTGAAGTACTGATGATGCTGAGGCCATGAGACCTAGCATCCTCTGAAATTTCTTGAGCGGGATAGATGCGCCGCAGCGGAAAGAGCTCGCTGCGCGCTGAATGTCTAGTACGCGCTCTGGTGACAGTCGCGCTATCATAGACAGCGAGTCCAGTTCTGTGCCCAGAAAAGATATGATCTGTCTGGGAGACAGAGAACTCTTCGCCCAATTGACCCAGATTCTCGAGGTGATCGAGCAAAATGGTCCTGTGCTCTATGAGCACCGAGTGAGATTGAGCTAGAATCAGCCAATCGTCCAAGTAGTTCAATACTCGCATGCCCTGTAGTCTGAGGGGTGCGAGCGGCTAGAGACAAGCCGAACGGTAGGGCTGAGCACTGATATGCCTGGCCCTCGAAGGCGAATCTCAAACGTCGCCTGTGACGTGACGCTATTTGTATTTGAAAATATGCGTCTTTCAGATCTATTGACACAAACCAATCTCCTCGACGAATCTGCGTGAGGGTTTTTCTGGTCGTGAGCATTCTGAACTGTTGCTTCGCAAGCACTCTGTTCAGTTGCCTTAGATCTAGTATGGGTCTGAGACCCCCGTCTTTTTTCAGTACCAGGAAGTATCTGCTGGATAGCCCTCCTTCACTCTGAGCTTGAGATAAAGGCTCTATGGCCCCTTTGCTCAACAGTTTCAAAATTTCGGCTCGAAGTAGGTGGTGCTACTTCTGTTTTTACCGTAGCTTCGACGCGCGTCACATAGCGGCGAGGGCGTCGGCGAAACTGTAGCGAATAGCCTCTTTCTATAATGTCTAGCACTCACTTCAAAACCCCCGGGTAGCCTTGCCCATGCATCTGCACGAATGGCTAGGGGCTGAATGCGGAGCGCGCTCTGGTCGCTCAGCGACAGAGGGGCTTCGGTGTGCTGTAACATAAGCGTCGCGCTTCGAGGCAGGGGGCGCGCTGATAACAGCGGGCAGATTGCCCGCGCTCGACTCCTATGCGGTGGTCAACCGAGAGGGGAGGGCTGGGCGAGTCCCGTAGGACCTGTCATGTCTATGTGTGAATGTGGGCGCGGGATAGCGGGCACATTTACAACACTGAGAGCATTGTCCGCCTGAGCAGAGCGAATGCACGTTGGTTTTGTTTTTACAGAAACCTTGAGATATGCGGAACGTAGTGTTTGTGGGCACTGGGCAGTGGGCACATTTACCACGTTTAATGCGCAATCGACCTGGGTCGATTTCATGTGCGTGAGCCCTGTGTGACGGGCTGTGTTTGTGTGTAGGAATGAGCACTGGGCAGTGGGCATTTCGTCTACATTCGTAACACCATCGGCCGTGGCCGGGACACCAGAAAATACACTCTTATGGGATTTATCTGGGTAGCCGTAAAAGCGGCGTTTGTGTGCAGGCAAGCGTGCTGCTTCGCCGACTTGTTTACTGCAGAATACACTGGAACAGTCGCATTTACTGGAACTGAACGAGCGAGAAGTTGCCATAGAAACAGAGAGCGTCAACATGCTGGCGTTTGTTTGCAGGCGTGCGTGTATTACAGCAGGCTTGTTCACTGCAATATTGACATTTCCAGTCGTCTGAACTTCAGAGGCGGAAACCATAGAAACAGAGTTTGGGTGCAGGCGAGCGGGTTGTACCACGCGCTCGTTGGCTGCAAAATACACATCTGCAGTCGCCTTTTCAGGGAACTGCCAGAGCGAGAATTGACGGCAAAAATGTGTTTTGCCGGTAGACCCGGGATTCGATCGCGGGTCTCTCGCGCGAAAATCTGATGATCTACCACTGGACCACAGAGGAAGACACATAGACATTCAGTAGCGCGAGTATTATTAAAGAGCGTCAACATGCTGGCGTTTGTTTGCAGGCGTGCGTGCAAAACAACAGGCTCGCTCACTGCAATATTGACATTTCCAGTCACCTGAACTTAAGAGGGGAATGAGAAATGTGTCAGGAGTGGAGGTCGGCCCGGCCGCAGCGGGGCTAAAAACACCCTTTTCTCCTTTCGCCAGTGACGCACGGGAACCATAGAAACGGTGTTTGGGTGCAGGCGAGCGGGTTGTACAGCGCGCTCGTTGGCTGCAAAATGCACATCTGCAGTCGCCTTTCAGGGAACTGACAGAGCGAAGCATTGGCGGCATAATATATCTGCCGTTAGACCGGGATTCGAACCCCGGTCTCTCGTGCGAAAAACCTAAGATTCCACCACTGAGCCACAGGGGGGAACACAAAGGTGTGTAGATGCATGAGCATATAAGAGAGCGTCAACATGTTTTCTTCGGCGTTTGCTTGCAAGCGTGCGTGTTACAACAGGCTCGTTTGCTGCAATATTGATATTTCCAGTCGCCTAATCAGGGAACTGAGTTCTCTTTTCGCCGGTGAGTGACGCGTGAATGGGGCGCAAGGGCAGGGTAGCTTTCTTGTAACGTAAAGAAAAACTAACCCCGATCGTCCGCTTCCAGCCTCCCTTGTGAACGGCGCAGTTTGCGCGGCTCGAACAGAGGGAGAGAGAAAGCTAGCCCCGTGACCGTCCGCTCCTGACATCCCCTGTGAACGGCGCGGTTTGCGCGGCTCGAACAGAGGGAGAGCAGGTATCGTCCCCCAAGCAGGCAAGGCAAGCGGGCGCACCGGCGAGCTTTGCGGGTTGGGGGGGGCGGAGGAGCAGTCTCGGAGAAGGATGCCAGGTGAGTCCTCAGAGTCACCATAGGCAGTAACTGGCTCGCAGTGAGGGCGGTCGCCGTCAGCGAGCGCGAGCGCGAGCGCGAGAGCTGCGTGATCCTCAGGAAAGGGGCGTCTTGAAAAAGACGCCCGGCTCTTTTAGTGCAATGAGAGTGTGTGTCGCGGCGGCGAGCACACACACACAAAACACAGTAGCAGAGAAAGGATATAACGCCGGATAGCGCAGCAGGAAGGCGACTGAAGGCGGCGCGGCCAGCGGCTTCAGAGTGTCGACTCGTCCCGCTGAAAGGCTTCTTCAAACGGCGCGGCTTCTCTCCGGATCCAGCGATGCGAGAGCTTCGCTGAAGAGATGAAAAATCAGTGAGCTAGCCTCTCGAAGCTATGTTTATAGCCCTAGACCACGCCCATTCTGGCGGGACGTGACGTATTGGGCGCGAAGCGCCCCCATTGGAGCTGACGTCACGAGTGGGCCTTATCGATAGGCTGCTGCAGTTGCCGCAGGGCAGCCAATAGGCGCACAAGCCGTCTCGCCTGTGTCTGCATGCTGCCGCAACGCGTTTTACATTATTTCAAAATTAAGGATAATTTTTGGCTTCAGTATCTCGTGGAAAAGAGGTTTTCCCCTAGCGTAAGATTTACGCAGTACGAGAGTACCTCTCGTAAGAGAACCATATATTACTCTTCTTGTGCATGTCCATTCATATATATTGTGCATTTATATGTGTGTGTGTGTGTGTGTGTGTGTGTGTGTGTGTGTGTGTGTGTGTGTGTGTGTGTGTGTGTGTGTGTGTGTGTGTGTGTGTGTGTGTGTGTGTGTGTACCTGAGGGCTCTGCTGGTAGGAACTCCCAGAAAGTGCATGGCTTCACTGCACAGGAACTAGGGCTGTGACGGTGGCAGTTTTTTACCACCGCGGGAGTAATGGACCCAAATACCGGCGGTGTTGCGGTTGTTGGGTGGGGGGTGTTTTGAAATAAATAAATTAAACAAAAACAAAGAAACAACAAACTAAAGCCTGTAAAGCATTGAAATAAATATCAGTAAATACTGGTAACTTACATAATATAATAAAGTTGAATCTATTTAAAAAAAAAAAAAATTAAGAAAAAATTTCGGTTAATATTTCCACACAAAGGCGCGTGATATAGCCTACCGCTCTGCGCATTGAGAGGGATGTGGGACACAAGCAGGAAAGAGACCATCGATCTTTTCGAGACCATCATGTTTTCTACTTGTAAAAGGTATGAAGAGCGAATTTTATCTTCTACAAGGGCAAGGCATTTAGGCTGTTTGCGCGCTGCCAGAGAAAGCCAAACTAAAATCACCCGCGGTTGTGAAACGCGCTTTACAAAATGAACTTGACGCTTCTTACCAATTATCATGTCTAACAAGCACAAACTGTGTTAAAAAGAATTTGACTTATAAGTAAAAATGTAGGCTATCTGTCCTACAGCGTTTTTTCTACTTTAACACAGTAAAGAATACGAAAATAATCGACCTAAAAGCGAACAAAGGAAGAAACGTTTATAACGCGTCTTTGGGTGAGACGCGAGTGAAGATATGGGAAAAGAAAAAAGAGATTCATTCCATGCAGGGATGAGTCACGATTTTTGAATATTCGATTAGTTGATTTAATTATATAATATCTAATGTTCTAATGTCTGTTGTGCGATCATTCTCTAAAATAAAATCTCCATGTTCTGGTGCTGATGCAGTGGTGATGCGTAACCGGAGGGTGACGCTGCCAATAAAAGAACTGGCAAAAGTAATGATTATGAACGTGTCAAAGATAGCAAGGAGACATTTGAATTGTTTATTAATAAAGTGGGTTTTTTTGTGTGTGTCAGTGTCGGGCTGCAAAGATGAAGTTGACGATGCTCACTCTTTGCAGTGAACGCGCCTAGAGAGAAATGCACACTTCATACGGAATACACAAGCATATGCTAGTCGGTTTATTTTCGTTTTGAATTGTTTTGTTTAAAAGTATATAATTCAAGCTTTCTATAAGAATAACTAATGGAATATTTTTAAATTCGCTAATAATCGGGTGACCAGATCGCAAACCAGAATTCAAAGCCGACAAAGCTTATGTTTATGGGCTCACGTAGGCTACACCTCTCTCATTCGTCATGAATTTAAACTTTTCCATGGCTGCGATATTACATTTAATTGCTAACCTATTATTTATTTTGTAAACAAAGCTTTGTGTGTCATAATATTAATGTTAAACAGCATTCATATACAAACATTTTTTTTAGGCGAACTACCGCCGGTACTACTCAGCCACCGCGGTGGTGCGGTTGTCAAGTTTACCGGCACAGCCCTAACAGGAACTCCCTCACAGAGGAGCGAATCACAGCCCGTCCATCACCAGACCTGCACACAAAACATCATGTACAGTAAACAGCATAACCATTACACTCCTGCCAGACAGAGAATCACACACTATGAGTCATAATGTAAGATCATTTACAACTAAATATATTTCAGAATTACTTAAAAAGCATATCAAAAATATTGAGCAGCAGAAACTGATATTCACCTTGAGTACGGTGTCTTTCCTGAGCCTTTCAACTGGACTTCCCATCTTTCACCCTTTCTGGATAAAAGAGAGATTGTATACCGCTCTAACGGTTAACACTTGTCACAGTTCTAAACTGAGAGATGTCATTGTTCAGACGCATGTTTAAGCATGAAACGAGAAATAGATAAAAAAATGCCAGAATCATCTATTTGCTGAAAAACCAGTAAGTATAGATCACACTTTCCATTCTTTAATCTTAAACAACATTATGGGAAAGTTGACATGCATTACAACAGAAAAGTCACATCTGACAATAACAACTGATGATTTGTGTTGAACGCTGATGGAAAAGGATGATTTTACCTGTTTGTGTATTCACCCAACATATGTGCTCTTCCATCCCCCAGCTGTCCGGCCCAATAACCAAACTATAATAATAATAACACATGGTTGACATGTTTGCTCTGGTTGTCTTACGCCATCGCTGTCGGGTTTGAAGTGACGGTCAGTTTTACCTGATGGCCCCCGTATCTGTGTGCCAGTGGAACAGAGCCAGGAAACAGTTTCCCACCACTGACACAACGGACAAACTCTTCATTCTGAATCACAGACTCATTCAGATCCAAAATATTCCTCAACACATCCTGAAATACACAAAAGAGCCTGAATATATGCAGAAACAACATTTACACAAAAGTACTGTGGTGGTACCATGGTCCAGTTTTGTTTTAAAGCAGTTTTCTCAGACTGTGATCCTCAGACCACTGGTGGTTCTGTAAAGAGTCCAAGTGGCCCACGAGTTCATTAGCTGATTAAAAGCTTTATGACTGAATCAATTTATAAAAGTATAACTGACAAAAACAAACAAAAAACACTAAATGAACTGAATTAATTAACTCAATACAATAAATGAACTGTTTGTGACTAAATACATTTATGATAAAGTGTTTCTATTGGTATGTAAGTGTTTGGTCCAATTTTTAAGCTAGCATTATATAATAGCTATATATATAATAGAGTATAATAGCTAAAAATAATTTGCCCACAACCTAAAGTAGACATTTATTTGAGGAGTTGGGTGGTTCAAATTTTTTTTTTTTTTTGGTGATCTGCTTCACCCTTGTAAAAAATAAGTGTTAAAAATAAAAATGGAAAACTATGTTTCTTTTAAAAAACAGTTATTGCAGATAATACAAAATTAATGAAATAAAAAGCCACTTAACGAGTATACTTTCATGACCGTTTCTTACAAACTATAATAAATGTTCATTTAATTTCAGTTAACATGATGCAATTAAGTGTCCGAAACATTATATTCAGTTTGCACCAAAGTATATTCTTTTAAAGTAGCCTATATTATTTTCATAATTTCTCTTTTTAAAAGTATGATGAAGTGTACTTCTTTGTAACAACAGCCTGAATAAGTTCAAAATTATGCTGACGACGACAATGTTATTGGTGGTGATGATGATGATTACTTTATTACTATTTTAAAATGTGGACAAGAAAAATTATCAAGAATGGGTGGGTGTGACCAAACTTTTGACTGGTGGTTAGATGGCACTAGCTCCATTGTGTTTTTCTGTTTCATAAATTATACACAGTTACTGCAACAATATCCCCAGGTTTGACTGCAGTGAAGCACAAGTTCTCTGTAAATGATGATGAGTGGATGGGTTTATTGACCTGTGACACAGCAGCCAGTGTCAGGGGCTCTTTCAGAGGAGAGGGCTGAGACTCTGAAAACACACTTCTCTTCACAGTACGAATAACATTACCATCAACCTCATCAAGAGGCAGAGCATCTGTAAAACACACAGAAGTTATTCAAACATAGTCAACGTGTAAAATAGCATGTTGGCACTCGTATCTGTATCTTACCTAGTAGTTTATGTGATAATGCCAGTGGTATTTCTCCACAGTGTTTCACATCGCTATAAAAGTGACTCTTATCGAACTCTCTTTCATTACAACTTTCATTCTCACAGAATTCTTGTTCGTCCCTAAATGTAGCGATGGCGACGGCCGATAAAAATAAAAATAACGTGAAACCATGTTTTGTCATTACATCAAACTCACAGGCATATTTTTTTACTATTGTCCTGTACTTCCTTACATCACGTAACTAGGGTGACCAGATGAGATCGGCTGAAATTCTGGACGGGGGGGGGGGGGGTCGTCTATGGGTCTGGGGTGACGGGATGGGGGGCTTCTATGGCATCAGACTGCGTAGCCTATAATAAAAGATAATGAATTTCAAACCTGAACCAAACATATTTTTATTCAAAGATCAACAGTCTGTCATTATTCTTTAGTCTGCCACAAAAAACAACAACATTAAAATCATGAACTCAAATCAAATGTCATTGTGAAAAGAAAAAAAAACAATGACTGCATAAATCAGACCTTTCAGTATAGCCTAACCTTAAGCTTAAACGACGTTTTGCAGTGCCGCGAACAATCAAGTGACTGTCCTCGCGGCTGCAGCAACTTGCGCTCTAATAATAGGCAAAATAGGCTACAGAATATTTCGGTATTGATAGGTGCAATATTTGAAAATCGATCATATATTTTTTTTATTACATTTATATCTGCATTTATGTAAAAACTTAAACTTTCAAACATCAAAATGTCATTTATTAATATGTTTTCATGTCAAAATGACATACAAACATCTTTTCCTATTCTATTTTGCCTGGAAACGCTTCCAACAGGCTTGCGTGTCGCGTGAAAAATAGGCGTCGGTTCTATTTCTAGCAAGACGCGCGTGTCACGCAGGCAGTGTGCTATGGAAAGCCAAACTGTTCACAATTCGCGTGCTTTTGACCGCCGTATCAATATTAAAACGGCGTCTTCATAACGCCGGTAGGCGTTAAATAAACGCCGTCAGGCGATAAGTTAACGTCACACGCCGCCACGCGTTAAAATAACGCCACTCGCCGATAGATGTTAAATTGACGCCACACGCCACTCAAAATGCAGATGTATGAGCTCATCTATATGGCCCCTCCTCTACTGAGTTTGAGGACTCTACGGCAAGTCGGAGAGGACAATCTAGTTTGGAAGAGCGCGAAAATGGCTAGGAGAGGATTTGTTTTGCGGTGTAAACACACTATAAATGACTGCACTCGCCTTTTACTCTCTGATAATCCAGGGGCTGATGTCTTTCAGTCATCATTAAATAGGTAAAGATTTCTGTAAAGATAATATATTAGCATTAACGTACGTCGGGTGGTTGTAAGTGTAAAGAATGTGCAATGCAATTCTATGACCAATTGTGCTGGTAACGTTACTGTACATAATATGTAAGGGATAAAGTATAGAGAGGCGGTCGTTATAGCGAATAACAAGCCCGACAGGCTTATTACATGGCTACCTACAAAATAATTAATTAATTTGACACAAATTATTGATTTAAAAAGGAGTTTATTGCTTTAAAAACGGTTGTATTGCTTCCGCCAAAGAAAATAGTCCGTTCCGCGTCCATAGCAATGGGCTGTTTTGTTCGCAGCGGTCTGTTATCAAGAAATAACAGACCGCATTCTACATTGGAATTCAGCCAAGCCACGTAATAACATTGTTTATTACATGGCTTGGCTGAATTCCAATGTAGAATAACAGAAATAACAGACCGCATTCTACATTGGAATTCAGCCAAGCCACGTAATAACATTGTTTATTACATGGCTTGGCTGAATTCCAATGTAGAATGCGGTCTGTTATTTCTTGATAACAGACCGCTGCGAACAAAACAGCCCATTGCTATGGACGCGGAACGGACTATTTTCTTTGGCGGAAGCAATACAACCGTTTTTAAAGCAATAAACTCCTTTTTAAATCAATAATTTGTGTCAAATTAATTAATTATTTTGTAGGTAGCCATGTAATAAGCCTGTCGGGCTTGTTATTCGCTATAACGACCGCCTCTCTATACTTTATCCCTTACATATTATGTACAGTAACGTTACCAGCACAATTGGTCATAGAATTGCATTGCACATTCTTTACACTTACAACCACCCGACGTACGTTAATGCTAATATATTATCTTTACAGAAATCTTTACCTATTTAATGATGACTGAAAGACATCAGCCCCTGGATTATCAGAGAGTAAAAGGCGAGTGCAGTCATTTATAGTGTGTTTACACCGCAAAACAAATCCTCTCCTAGCCATTTTCGCGCTCTTCCAAACTAGATTGTCCTCTCCGACTTGCCGTAGAGTCCTCAAACTCAGTAGAGGAGGGGCCATATAGATGAGCTCATACATCTGCATTTTGAGTGGCGTGTGGCGTCAATTTAACATCTATCGGCGAGTGGCGTTATTTTAACGCGTGGCGGCGTGTGACGTTAACTTATCGCCTGACGGCGTTTATTTAACGCCTACCGGCGTTATGAAGACGCCGTTTTAATATTGATACGGCGGTCAAAAGCACGCGAATTGTGAACAGTTTGGCTTTCCATAGTGTGCAAGCTCTAACCTGTTAACATGGGAGCCGAAATAAAAACGGACACGCCACGCAGCCAGTGTGTCGCCGGCCTCAACCTCCGCAGACAGTTTTTAATGTTTATAAGACAATAACTACTCAAGATTTTGCTTTAGTATAATTTTCAGGACAATTAGGGCCAGATTCGGGATTCGGGACAACAGTTTAGATTTCGGGACTGTCCCGAATTTTTCGGGACGTCTGGTCACCCTACGTAACTAGAAGAAAACATCAGAACTGTCACACAAACAATCCTTCAATATTCCACCAGAGGGCGCTCATCGGCTCAAAAACCCGAATGCTCCATTTATGTAATATTCGGGACTTTTTTGTCTTTTTGGAAATGTATGCGCGTTATAAACCATAACCGATTAAATCTATTAGTTGTATGGGTTCAGAAGCTGTCGTACAAATGGAAACTCTCGGAACTTTCTCACTATAATGATTAAATAAGCGTCTCTAGCCAATGATCAGAGACGACTGTGATTGGTCAACCTCAAATCTGTATTGTAAAAAGAAACAGGTACCATGTGACCAGCCGTCTATTAAAAATACTGAATACTTAAAAATTATAAATATTACTGGAGAAGATTGAAATCTCTATGATTGAAATGAATGTAATGAAAATGTAATTTTTTAAATGTAAAAATGTAAACATGTTTTAAGCCCACCCACACCCCTTAAATAACCTATTTAACTCACTTTTATATTTATATAACTATTTATATTTATCGAAATATAATAATAATAATATCTGTTATTATTACAATTATTATTAATAACATGAACAAAATACATGAATTAGATTAAATTGTCATTGTTAACATTTATTCATTTTATTTATTAACTATTTATAATATTTAAATAATAATAATAATAATAACAATTTATATATATATATATATATAGTTATTTTTGGAGACTTATTAGAACTACCGTACTTGACCAATTGGAGACAAGTTATGGGCCACTATGGAACGTCCATTTTATATCAATTTTATGTTAACTGCCAATCTTTCCCCTATTTATTGTATTCCTAAAAGGGCAATCTTCTCCAGTAGCACATCACGTGACAGTATCTTATGGTATATTTTGGTTTCAGAGGGCGGACTCGGAGCACATAAATATTCATGAGTTTCCATGGCATGCATGTGGAACTGATAATTTGAGTTCATGCTGCTTGAGTTTCAGCAGGTGTAATGATGTAATGGATTATTTCAAAAAAGGTAAATATGACAGTTTCAGTTTATAATGTTTTTATTCGTTTGCATGTTTTGTGGTCCCTGACTTAATGCAGGCATTTACTTCGTGTAATGTTAGGATAAAGCACAGAAAACTTCAACTAGTCGTATACATTAATTTCATTTCGTTGTGCTTTTCCTTTGTACCTTACCATGCTTTATAACCAGCAGGTCTGGCGCAGAGAATGTCTAATAAGGCAAGGCAAGGCAAGGCAAGGCAAGGCAAGGCAAGGCAAGGCAAGGCAAGGCAAGGCAAGGCAAGTTTATTTATATAGCACATTTCATACACAATGGCAATTCAAAGTGCTTTACATAGAAGAGATTAAAATAATAAAAAGAAATAAGAATAATTAAAACAGTTTAGAAAAATAAAAAATAAAATACAGTACAAACAGTCGGACGAACATTGGCACAGTGCTCATTCAGTAAATGCATAGTTAAACAGAAGTGTTTTGAGTCTGGATTTGAATGTGACTACTGTAGGAGCACATCTGATCTCTTCTGGAAGCTGGTTCCAGCTGCGGCTGGCATAATAGCTAAAGGCAGACTCGCCATGCTTAGAGTGAACCCTTGGTATTTCAAGCTGATATGATCCTAATGATCTGAGTGATCTGTTGGGGTTATATTCAGTGAGTATATCTGCAATGTATTGAGGTCCTAGGCCATTGAATGATTTATATACCAGTAATAATACTTTAAAATCAATCCTAAGTTTAACTGGGAGCCAGTGTAAAGACCTGAGGACTGGTGTGATATGTTCATATTTTCTGGTTCTGCTCAGAATCCTGGCGGCAGCGTTCTGTATGAGCTGCAACTGTCTTATGGTCTTTTTGGGAAGGCCAGTGAGGAGACCATTACAATAATCCACCCTGCTGGTGATGAAAGCATGCACAAGTTTCTCTAAGTCTTGTCTGGAAACAAAGCATCTAATTCTTGCAATATTTTTCAGATGATAGTATGCTGATTTAGTTATTGCTTTGACATGACTACTGAAACTAAGCTCTGACTCTAGTGTCACACCAAGATTCCTGACTTGATTTTTGGTTGTTTGACCCCTAGAGTGAAGGTATGCGTTCACCTTGAGAACTTCATCTTTGTTTCCAAACGCAATGACTTCAGTTTTGTCTTTGTTTAACTGAAGAAAGTTTTGACACATCCAACTGTTGACTTCGTCAATGCATCGGCACAGGGAGTCAATGGGGCTATAATCGTTGGGCGATAGGGCTAAGTAGAGCTGTGTGTCGTCTGCATAGCTGTGGTAAGCAATTTGGTTGTTTCTCATTATTTGGCTCATTGGGAGCATATACAGGTTGAACAGGAGTGGCGCAAGAATTGAGCCTTGAGGGACTCCGCATGTCATGGATGTCCACTCAGACTTATGGTCTCCTATACTCACATAATAACCTCTCCCATCTAAGTATGACCTGAACCATTTTAGGACTATCCCAGAAAGCCCGACCCAGTTTTCCAGCCTGTCCAGAAGTATGTTGTGATCGACAGTGTCAAATGCAGCACTGAGGTCGAGTAGTACCAGCACTGATAATTTGCCTGAGTCAGTATTTAAGCGAATATCATTTATTATCTTTATGAGCGCTGTCTCTGTGCTGTGATGCGGTCGGAAACCAGATTGAAAATTGTCAAAGTATCCATTCGAGCATAAGAATTTGTTCAGCTGATTGAAGACAACTTTTTCAATGATCTTACCTATGAAAGGAAGATTTGAGATTGGTCTATAGTTGCTTAATATGGTCTTATCCAGATTGCTCTTTTTCAGGAGGGGCTTGACAACTGCAGTTTTTATGGAGTTTGGAAAACTCCCAGAGAGAAGTGAAGCATTTACCACTTCTAGAAGATCTGCTTCTAAACTGTTTAACACACTTTTGAAAAACGATGTGGGAAGTGTGTCAAGAGCGCAGGTTGATGTTTTAAGGTGCTGTACGGTTTCTTCCAAAATTTTGCCATCAATTTCTTTGAAATCAGACATAGTAACTACTTTCTCAGGTGGTTTGATCTGTCTGACCCCAGCGCAAGTCAAGGATGTGCTGATCACCTTTCTGATATTATTGATTTTCTCAGAGAAGAAAGAGGCAAACTCACGGCACTTGCTGTCTGAGAGCATTTCACTGGGAATCTGGCTTGGGGGGTTTGTCAGTCTCTCTACAGTAGCAAAAAGAGTGCGTGTGTTGTTTAAATTACTGTTTATAATATTTGAGAAGAAAGTCTGTCTAGCTTTGCCTAGTTCCATATTGAAAGCATGAAGGCTGTCTTTGTAGATGTTAAAATGGACTACAAGTTTTGTCTTCCGCCACATGCGCTCTGCTTTTCTGCATTGTCTTTTCATATTTTGCACTGCTGTTGAGTTTCTCCAAGGTGCCTTTTGTCTGCCACTCTTCTTCCTGACTTTCACAGGAGCAATATCATCAATTACACCTTTAACTTTTGAGTTAAAAGAATCAAGGAGAAAATCAACAGAGTCTGCAGATATGCTTGTTGTTAAAGATATAGCCTTCATAAATAGGACACTAGTGTTCTCATTTAAGCATCTCTTCTTGACAGACACAGATCTAGCTTCAGTGGCAGGAGAGATCAATATATCAAAGAAAATACAGAAATGATCAGACAGTGCTACATCCTTAATAACAATCGATGAAATGTTTAGACCCTTACTGATAAGTAAATCTAAAGTGTGTCCACGATTGTGTGTGGGTCCATGTACATGCTGAGTCAGATCAAAAGTTTTTAAAACAGTTTTGATTTCTTTTGCCATATTGTTTTCTGCATTATCTATATGGATGTTAAAATCTCCAGCAATGGCAAAACAGTCAAACTCTGAGGTAATTGTTGATAACAGTTCTGTAAAGTCCTCAGCAAAGGCTGGAGAGTATTTTGGAGGCCTGTAAATAATGAAAAGTAAAATGCGTGGAGCACCTTTTAACACAATACCCAGATATTCGAAAGACAAGTAATTCCCAAATGATATTTGCTTACATTGATAGATATCTTTAAAAAGAGCAGCTAGACCCCCACCTCTCTTAACAGCTCTGCAGACACTCATAAAAGTAAAGTTAGGAGGGGATGTTTCATTGAGGATTGTTGCACTGAAGCTGTCTTCTAGCCAGGTTTCATTTAGAAGCATAAAATCCAGGTTGTTTGTGGTTATTAAGTCGTTGACTAGAAGTGATTTATTTTTAAGTGAGCGAATGTTTAAAAGAGCTAACTTAACAGACTTACTTTTCCCCACAGCAATATTAGTTTGACGTGTAATAGGCACCAGATTAGTTGGGTTTGCTGTACGGCTATTGAAGGCCTTAGACTTTCTATCATGTAATAGAACAGCAATAGAGAAAGATACAGGCACACTGGGTTCCCGCTTGTTTTGTAAACATTTGAGAAAGTTACTGTTATCAAAACGGGGACCCGACACATATCACTGAGAGCTGGTATCAGTTGTTTTTGGTTCACCTCGAGCAGAAGGAGGAGGGTGTGGGCCCTGGCGTTGTGGCAGAGGCCGAAGAGCTCTCACAGGAGGAGGGGGAGGGCGAGCTGGGCCTGCAGGCTTTGGTGGTAGTGGTGCCTGTCTTTTTTAGTTGGTATCTGGGGGCTTGCAGCAAAAGAGTGGGATAGTCTGGTTCCAGCATGCACCAGTTCTTCCATTTTCTGTGAGAAGCACAGTAGTGGCGTTGCAGGGGAGAGGGAGAAAGTGTCTGGTGAAAGGGGCTGTTGCTCTGGTGTTATAGGAGGCTGTAATATGCTGTCCTGGCTTCCCTGGCTGTTTTCCAGGAAGTCGTCCTTGGGTGCTGAATCTTCAAGCAGTTCTGATATGTCTGTCTGTGGTGAGCTCTGTGTGCAGGGCTCAGCTGAGATTGTGTCCGTGAGCAGAGGTTGTTGTGGCGGAGTGGTGTTATCATGTCCATTTTGCTGCTGAAGTGAAGTCCCGTGGTCATTCATACTGTGTCCAGGTGTGTGTGTGCCGTTCAGATTGAGTGGATTGGCACAAACCGCAGAAGGATGATTTAGGGAGAAGTAGATATTGTCCTTTAACACTCTTGAACCAAGTTTGTTTGGGTGATGGCCATCCCAATGAAACAGTTGTCGTTGACTCCAGAAAAGATTGAAATTGTCAATGAAGTTCACTGCTTTTATATTGCAGGTTTTTTGCAGCCATGTATTTAGCCCAAGCAACCGTGAAAACCTGTTTGTTCCTCTTGCTGGTAGTGGTCCACTGATGAATGTTTGAACTTTCAGTCTTTTAAGTGTTTCAAAAAGTTTATTGAAATCCTTCTTAAGGAGTTCTGACTGCTCTTTATGAATATCATTCTTCCCCACATGTATGATGAGTCGATTAGCAGTCTTATGTTTCATCAGAATGTTCTGAAGTTCCCTGTTTATATCAGAAGTTGTTGCTTGTGGAAGGCAGCACGTAGTTGTATCCCTGGTGCTAATGTTTCTGATTATGGAGTCCCCCACTATCAGAGTCCTGGGCTCGGCTGCGCTCTGAGCTGAGTGCCGCTGTCTGCTCGACCTTGAGCGCCAGTTAGCATCAGTGTTAGCTACTGGCCTATTCAGTCTGTGTTCGATCACATTCATCACATTTGTGGATTCCTCATTTACATTCATTAGTACTTCAAATCTGTTCTCAAGATGTATAGGCAGTGGTAGCAGACCAGTGTTTTCAATCCTTGTCAGAGCTGTATCTGGGGTAGAGGATGCTACTGCGGCAATATGTGATGCTCGTGACAATCTGATGTCTCGAGTGCCTTTGGGTTTAGCTCCCTGTTTGTGCCATCGATTAGTAAGTCGATCGGCTTGTTTCTCTACCTGTCGAGGAGTACTAGTTTCATGGGACTCACCGGTATGCTGAGGGTGTCCATGACGAAGCTCTGTTGTGTGCTCCGTCTGGTTTGGTGGTCCCGTAAGTAACTTTGTTTCTAGAACTGCAATCCTTTGTAAAAGTCTGTGGCAGTTAGTGCAGCAAGTAGATTCCAGAAGAGG
This sequence comes from Leuciscus leuciscus, assembly GCF_965113295.1. Classification (NCBI taxonomy): domain Eukaryota; kingdom Metazoa; phylum Chordata; class Actinopteri; order Cypriniformes; family Leuciscidae; genus Leuciscus; species Leuciscus leuciscus. The sequence goes on along the minus strand of NW_028118542.1, from coordinate 43,963 downwards.
CATTTTCTCTTATCCTTGTAGGCAGTTGTGTTTTCCTTTCCCGGTATGTAAGCTGGTCGGGTAAAAGAATTCTCAGTTTTTGTAGTAATCCAAACTTTGTCGTATGAGCACTGTGCTGATTTGCTGAAGTTAAAATTAGGTGATAAAAGGAAATAAAATAAAGGAAATAAAATATAGAAAAAATAGGAGATAAAATGTAAAAGCGATAGAGCAAAACGCGGAGCAGTAAGCAAGAGCGTCCGAACAGTAGCTGAGCAGGAAGTCGCCCAAGTTTAGATCTGGTGACTTCATTCATACATTCTCTGTTTAGCTCATGGGCAGCATTTAAAAACAACATGACCTGTAGTGGGAAATCTACTCGCCTTCAGTGATACATTTCACATATTTACAATATTTGAGGAGACTTGCATGTTTGAAGAGTTGTTGTTAAGTGTTAGCTTATTATGTTTATGTTGAAATTTTATGGATTTAATTTTTCCATTTTCCATAATCTGCCTGTAAATGTTTGTATCTCCCAGGATACGTTTCCCCTTTGGGAGTTTAAATTAATTGGAAAAAAAGAATGCTTGTTTGGCAATGCGTGTTACAAGATTTTAATAACAATTTAAAAACATTTATTCTCTCATAACTTTAACTAAACATTCTTTGTAAAATTCGGTTGAACAATAAGTAAATGCCTATTTATGAATATATTAGCCTACTGTATCAAATTTAATAGGCAAATTTCTAGGGCCTTTAAATTATCAATATGACCAAAACTTTCCTGAGAAACATCGTGTACACAATCTTCTTCATGCCTTCTGTCCTCTGATTGATTGTTTGTTTTGTTTTTTTGTTTTTTTTCAAGTAAGGTCCTTTTGCTCAGAAAATCTTTAATTATGTTTAAAAAGTAAATGTAAGAAATATTTACTAGACTGAAGCAACTGGGGTTTATTGATTATTAATACACCATTTTTTTAATGTAAAAAATTGCATATATGATCCAGAAAAGCTGTTTGTGTGTGTGTGTGTGTGTGTGTGTGTGTGTGTGTGTGTGTTCATGTTTTTCTATCCCGATGGGGACTTCAACCTGAATGCACACAGACTCATGGGGACTCGTGTCACAGTGGGGACCTAAATAGAGGTCCCCATGGGTAAACAAGCTTATAAATCATACAGAATGAGTTTTTTGGGAAATGTAAAAATGCAGAAAGTTTTCTGTGATGGGTAGGTTTAGGGGTAGGGTTAGTGTAAGGAGATAGAATATACAGTTTGTACAGTATAAAAACCATTAAGTCTATGGAGAGTCCCCACAAAGATAGTGAACCAGACATGTGTGTGTGTGTGTGTGTGTGTGTGTGTGTGTGTGTGTGTGTGTGTGTGTGTGTGTGTGTGTGTGTGTGTGTGTGTGTGTGTGTGTGTGTGTGTGTGTGTGTGTGTAATGTGATACTCAACAAAAAACAGATACAAACTTGTATATGCATGTATGTGTGTTTTTTTTGTTGAGTATCATATTTATACATCGCTTTTATGGCTCATATGCAATTCAGTGCAAATCAATGATAATTAAGAGATGGAAAATGTTCCCCAAAAGCCTATTGCGTCATATTTGACATTTATATTAACATGAAAAAATGTCAGAAGAATTCATTTTTTTAACATTAACAAATGGTGGATTAATAATCAATAAACCCAGTTGCTTCAGTCCAGTAAATGTTTCTTACAGTACATTAATTTATAATAATCATGAATCATTAATCATTTCTCAGCAAAAAATACTTTATTTGATAAAAAAAAGTATAAACTATCAATCAGAGGACAGAAGGCATGAAGTAGATTGTGTGCAAGAGCAAAACAGAGAGGCAGAAGGTAGCATTAGGAAGACAGAAACAATCACTGCATATCCAGTAAAACCTCATGGTATGTTCACTGTCAGCAACAGTGTTGTCATAATTATCAGTTTAGGTTAGACCATATTGGTTTCACTTTATTTTAATGGTCCCTTGAACACATTCTGTTGACTATAAGTACAGTTGCACATGTCTACTAACTCCCATTGGAGTGTTAATAGATTTATTAGTAGACTAGTAGGGTTAGGGTTAGAATAAGTTGGCATGTAGTTGCAAAGTTACTTATAGTCAGTAGTTAACCTACCAGACTCTTGTGTGCTTTCATCTTCACAATGAGTCTGTCACAGAGAAGAGGTGTAGTTGTGTTTGAGCTCATTTAGAACGGTTGGATTTATGAAGAACATGTGTTGAAAGCTTTTTGTTTTTCTTTATTATTTTTTTATGACTGATAAATCTCCAATTGAAATTCAGACATATATAGTCTGTGTAGAATTGTGGCTTGTACGTGTTGATCTGAACTGAGAGAGTGAAGAGTGTGTCATTGTTCTCTACAGGTTGTGGGGTTGTGGAGTCACAGATGAAGGTTGTTCTGCTCTGGCTTCAGCTCTGAGATCAAACCCCTCACACCTGAGAGATCTGGATCTGTGGGGGAATAAACTAGGAGATTCAGTTCATCTGCTCTCTGCTGTACTGGAGGATCCTCACTGTAAACTGAAGACACTGGGGTAAGTTTGTCTCTCTGATTGTCACACATGTCTTTGTCCTCAGTAAGACGAATCATTTGATGTACATTTTAGGACTAAAATTAGCTTGTTCTGAAAACACTAAATCTCAGCACAGAAATCACAGGTGTACACAAATGTCTAATCTCATGATCTGGTATTAGTGTTCATTTTTACATTCTTTTAAAAATATATCGTTTAAATTTAGTCAGTATTTCATTATATTCATTATGTTCAATAATTTTAGTCTGTTTCACTCTGACTACAATGACAACTCTTTTCCCCCACGTTTACTCAACAGTGTTTTCCCTAATGATGTTTCTGTGCAATAATAGTGTTTCCCAACCCTGATCCTATAGTTCCCCCGGCACTGCACAGTCCTTGATCATTGAAGTTTCTGCTTTGAACGGCTCTTTCCGTGGCTACAAAAAAACAATTCTTCAAAGTAGCTTTTCTAACACTACTAATGTACTAATATGAAAGATAATAAGCAAAAGAAATGTAATAACTTCATGCTGATCTTCATTATCTTATATGCAGGGAAAACACCAGGGCCCGTATTCATAAAGAATCTTAATGCAAAGAGTAGCTCCTAGTGACAAAATTCTAAGAAAATTCTTAGAAATGTGGCCGTTTACTAAGAAAAAATCCTAGTAAAGAAAAAAGTAATTCAGAAAGCATCTTAACCCTTAAAAGAGATCTTAAGGTCAAAATTGTTAGGAGCACGGACGAGGACTTTTAAGAGTCTTAAGAGTTTCTTTAGCAGAGGAGAAAATGGCAGAAAGACGAAGAGGGAGAAGAAATGTGTTGCAGACAATGAATAACAGTGAGTTAATAAGACGCTATAGATTAGATCGTGCAGGGATCATGTTTGTGACTGATCTTATTAGAGACACGCTAATATCTCCGACACAGCACAGAAATGCCATAGCGCCAGAAATGAAAGTAATCACTACATTACGATATTTGGCAACTGGGAAAATTCCATGTTTGATACATTAAAACCAACATTCAAACCACCACTTAAATAGACATGCCAGCAATCCGTGTAATTGGAAAGAGTGGAACAATTTTTATCATTCTAAGCCAAGCAAATACCTTATAGGAAATTAACAGCATGGTAAAAAAAAAAAAAAAAAGGATTTATATACACATATAAAATGTGTGTGTGTGTGTGTGTGTGTGTGTGTGTGTGTGTGTGTGTGTGTGTGTGTGTGTGTGTGTGTGTGTGTGTGTGTGTGTGTGAGAATGGTCAAATAGGAAAAATTACGCATGCAATTTCAAAGTGAAGGCTTAGAATAGACCCTATACTTAGAATCACTTTTTTTTTTTTTCTTGGACAACCAACCAATCACAGTCTTCAAAAGATTGTGTCATACATAGCAACGGGGTCAACCCCGCCTCCTTACTAAGATGAAAGTTTTTGGCTTTTCCTTACTCAGAGTTGCTCTCAGATCGGTCCCGAATCGCTTTTAAGCTAAGACTCCTACGTAAAAGTTTTTAAGCTAAATTAAGAGTTTTCTTAGAGGATTCTTAGAATCTTTATGAATACGGGCCCTGAACTTCTGCGGAGCAGTAATGAATAAAGTAACATGGTCAGCGCCGCGCTGGTGAGATTAGTTTGCTCTGTCCATTCGGTTTCGCTAGCAAACACGTCCTCCCTGCGATGTCGAGTCGGTCACACAGCTCGGTCCATTGAGCCGCACCGATGATGTCAGCACGGCACGAACTCTGTAACACCGCTCCGTTTCGTCCCACTGTTGGTGTGTTTGGCTTCCCATACAACTCGTTACAACTAACAGACATTGCTTAAAAGAGTTTGTGAGACGCGCCAAATTAAACAGAAGTGCGGACACACAACTTCCTTTTCAAGGGAAATTAGCCATCATCAACTACCGAAATCTCTTCTTATTTCAGTAATGCGTATGAATGAATTTCACCAAGGTTGATCAATGTTTTTCGTTTCACTAGTGTTGAGGCTTTTCAATAATTGTTTCCTATACGGCCCTTCATACTGGAGATCTCATAGTTGTCTCCTCTAAAGTTTAGAAGAAATCTCAGCAACATCACACACTGTGCTCAGATTTCTCTCTGTAGAAACTCGGGATCGCTCACATTTGTCTATTTTGAAGTTTAGAAGTGATCTCAACAACATCACACACTGTGCTCAGATTTTTTCCCTAAACTAAAGACCCTGGTGGTCTCATATTTGTCTCCTCCAAAGTTTCAGACAAGAATGAACATTGATCTAGTTCATTTGTACAGTATGGTGCACTGGCAGAATAGTTTTGTATAATTAGGGTAGAAATATGTGAAATGCTTATAAATCATTAAATGTTTAAGTTTTATAGACCCCATTATTACACATTTTTCAAGTGTCCAGACAAATATTGTTATCCATTTAATATGAAGAGACAATTTTATTAGTCTTTTTCATTATAAAATATATAATAAGTAAGTAAGTAAAATGTATTTATACAGCGCCTTTCACAGACTAGGTCACAAAGCGCTTTACAATAGACAATAAAACATAATAAAGAACAAAATAAAATAAAATAAAATAAAATAAAACAGATACAATTTTCAGTATATAAAAGGACAGAGATTACCCAAAAGCTAACCTGAACAAATGAGTCTTCACTTGTCCCCTAAAACTGTCCACATTCTCAGCAAACCTAAAACTGGTTGGCAAAGCATTCCATAGTCTGGATGCCATAGCGGCGAAGGCTCTATCCCCACCTGTCTTTAAACGAGTGCGTAGCGTAGATAGCAGATTATTAGACCTGAGAGACCGGAGAGGGGTATGAAGATGAATTATGTCAGCAAGATAAGCAGGGGCCTGACCATGTAAAGCCCTATAGGTTATGGTTACAATTTTGAATGGGATCCTGTAAATTACAGGAAGCCAGTGAAGGGAGCAAAGTATCGGGGTGATATGGGTGCGCCTATTTGATCTAGTGAGTAACCTAGCAGTAGAATTTGGAATAGATTGCAGTCGCAATGGACCCAAGCCATTTAAGAGAATGAGTTTTGTGGACTCGCAAATTAATATTAACACTATAAATATGACTATAAATTCCCTTGTCGTTTGAGGTGTAAAATAAAGCTTACATAATAAAATGATGGTAATACTGTACATATGTTACTGTCCGTCATTTATTTATTTGCCATTCGACTTTTTTTTCCAAATAAGTGCCAGATATAAATAAAATAAAATTAATACATTATTAGCTAACTGTGTGATTTGTGTATGTACATTTCTGAAATGCATAACTTGGACACAGTCACCTCTGATAACAGATCACTCTAAATTGTAATGTAGATGTGCATTTTCTGTAAAGCTGCTTTGAAACAATATGTATTGTGAAAAGCACTATACAAATAAATGTGAAATTAATTGAAAAGTTATGGAGGGTTTTGGGTAAGTGTATCCACAACGCTGGCGTTATTATGCATCATCATCATTGTTTCGCGTTCTATGGAAGCATATGGGTAGCAATATTCAGTTTGAAATGTAATATGCAAAATGGCAATGCATTTATGTATTTCAATTTACGTTTTCCATTACATATGTGCAACGTTTGGTGCAAAATTAAAATTAAAATGATATTATATTATTTACATTTGCCATTTCATACACTAGTTTTAATATGTAAATTGAATACATTGTTTTACGGTGTGTACTTTACTCTTAACACCTTTTACCTATTTATTTATTATTCTCAGGTAAGGTAAAGAAAGTCAAATCTGACCTAAACCGTAAGCGTTCAAAAGGTACTTACAATTTGGTCAGAAGACTCCTCTGTGGTATGTTCTCATTAATAGTCTTCCAGCATCATAAGTCTCAGTAGGCAGATTTTGTAATCTATTACATTTCTTTTAATTGGTTACTTTTCTTTTTATAATAAACAAAAATATAAAAGGCGAATACAACTTAATCATTTAAGTATAAAATACAATAGTCATGTTTTGAAACAAAGGTGTAGTAAGCTCTGGGCTTCTTCTCTTCTGCTTGGGGTTTCTTGTCCTCAGCTCTGGGCTTCTAGGCGTCGGGGGCACTGGCGTATCAGTATCCCAAGAGGCAGTCCGTTCATCAGTCTTTTATACTCCTTGTTTACAACTGGCATTTGGTTGACACTCCTCCAAAGTTTCCCAGATCCTTCTCCAGTCAGGTGCAAGCGGTCCACCTCTTCATGTCCTTGAACTACAGTAAACTCAGCTAAGATGGCTGAGTTCATTTAAACATTTAAAGAGTCTAGCGCACACACATAATCGCAATTTTCTGCTCCTCTTAACAGAGGTTGGCACAGTCACATATACATACATAACCAATTACTGTACATCTATGCCAAAACAATATAAGCCATCTTTTACAAACAAAATAAATAACAACATTGAATGCAATGCATTACACTGGCTAAATATGTGTAACAAAAAGGCATCTATAATAAATAAGGAGGCAGGTAATTGCATTTTCTTGATATTATACAACACCCCCTTCATGCAATTATCCTGACTCTTTATCCTTCCTTCTCATAATTGTAGCACAGACTTTGTTCACTTCATCAAACTTTACCAATAACATGGACATTTGTCCATCATTCTTAAATAGATTGGTTTGTTACAGTTCATGCAATATTTCACCCAGTTTTGTTTTCTGGTTCCCATAACAGAAATAATCAATTATATTTCTTTTGTAATTGTATTAAAATTATTTATTTATCAAGGGGCAAAACTTTGTGCTCTGCTTGTTTATCATGTATTAGGCCAATTTGGATCTCAACAAAAATCCAGTACTTCAAGCACCCGGTCCCCCCTTAGAGCCGCTGACATCTCCTAGGGTCTTTAGGGCACAAAGTTAGTATCTCTGGGGTATGTAGCGTTTATACGCCCACGTATAAATATTATTAATTATTATTCATAACGGAATATGACCAATAATTAATATTTTAATTATTTTTAATTATCTTCAGAATTTACTGTAGCAGAATCAATAGTATGATCATTTTATCAGTTCATCCAATGAACAGAAAGCATAAACAAGTATTAACTCTAGGAAATATAATATCTTCCTGGTCAAGAAAGAATTAATCCCCAGCTAACAATAAATTACGAAGTAAATTAAGGGTAACAGCATAGGTAACTTAAATCGAAGTTCAAGACAATAAATCTGATAAGCACACACGAGTAATCTCTTTTAAATACAAACAATACTTTATTGATTATATAGACTACTAACACATAAAGCTAATATCTAACACAAACACACGCACACACACACATACACATTCATACGCGTTGCAGAAAGGGATAGAGTGAGGAAAGAGTGGGTTTAAGAGTGAAAGGATGAAATCTCACGATTCCATATACACTAGACATGACCTGAACAAACCATCAATCATTAATTTAACCCTTCTATCGTTTTAGGCAGGTTATTAAAGTTATATAAATACACCAGTTAAGATTTTAGCCTGCATGGAGGTACTTGCGTATTTGCTTTTGGGGATTCCCTTTTTGTTGCGTGAAAGGGGTTTTCCCGGTCCGTTCGGTCTCCTCGTGCCTGATGTCTGGATCACGGGGTCAGTCACGTGGTGTGCTGGCGGAATGAAAGTCTTTGTTTGAAGCTGGCTTTGCAGAAGAAACGTGGCTCGAAATCTTGTCGCAAAACTTAACTTAGAACCGACACTCACAACGGAAAAGAAATGAAACTAAGAAAAGAAAGGAAATTGAGAGTAGATGATGATGGCTTGAATGAAGCTATTTAACCCATGTTCTTCAGATCTTGATTTGGGTTATTTCGTTTGCGCGTTTACATGGTTCCTATAGAGAGAGAGAGAGCTTCGAGAGCAGCGAGAGAGAGAGCTTTGTTTTTGGGTCTAAGGTTTTAAACAAAAATTTTGTCCAACCTCCAGGATGAGTTCTGGCCAATTAGACACTGGCTGAATTTAGGAGGTGACGTTCTTTTCAGTTCTGATCGTAAATCATGCTTATCTGTGCTCTCCTTACTAACAGAGAGAACAGGGGCCACAGTTTAGACATGATTTCTAATTAAAAGAAGATCAAAACATATTACACCGATATCATTCAAGCCATCTTGCTAGTTGTGTTCGTAAGATAGCATTGATATGAAACAGTACACACTTTCATTCATTCACTCCTTCTAATAGTTAATATAATAACTATTACCTGAATTAAATGGGATCAAAACATATTATCTTATTAAAATATACATATAAGTGGTGGAAACAACCCAGGATTAGGTAGTTGCATGATTGTTTGATCATGAGTCCATTGAAAATTGTTCTTGAATGATTTTATGTATAGTTATTGATAAGAATCAGTTCTCTGGTGAAGAGACAGAACTCTGTTTGTTCAGAGGTCTTAATGAGGAGGTGTTCAGGAATGTAGTCGGGGGTTTCAGTAACATCTGCTGGTGTCGATTCTTCTTCTAAAGGGTCTTTTGCAGACTCTCTGGCACCGGGATGGGTGACTTATGGCTCTGGTCTGTGCGGACACTGTCTTTATCTTAACCAGTCCGTATTAGGCCACAAAGCTAGCCATTGACCAGTTATGTGATAGTGCCGGGGGCTCCTTCAATTAGTCAGACCGGTGATGATCATGAGACGTTCTGAACAAATCTTCCCCCCTCAGTCATCGAGAAGTAGAGAATTTGAATTAATATTCAAAAAGAAGATTAGTTGGTGGTTGCTTTCTACCCATTGTCGCTACAGGTATGATGGGTTTTCTTGCCCAAACTACTAGTTTAAACATCCCCCTTGGTTTGTACCAGTCTTGAAATGTATTCAATGTTCAAACAGTGCACAAGGTTTCTTTTTTTATTATTGCTTGAAACGTCCAGTTCCAAACCTCTGGGTCAAATATTGTCATGCAACTCATTTTCTCATTCAAATATCTTACACTAAATCCATCATTTCTTAAGCATTAACAGATTCTCAGATATCATAATTGTACCATCAAATATAAAAAAAAACCTTTTGTAGTAATTGTTGCATAAACATATCACATCCTACAATTATTTATCTGGTTAATTATGGTTACATTTCATACATTTACTATAATCAGAATAATCCAGTTATTAAACCTTTGTATCCAGAGTAATTCTTCTAATGTTTCCCTTAATATCTGAGAACACTATATATTCAAACATAAATTATATAAGTCAATAAATCAATTTGTTCCTTGTTATACATATGGTTCCCATTGTAAAGTTTGCAAACAATCTCTTAAGTTAATAATGTCCATCTTTAAACATTTTATATTTTAAATTAAATGTACAAGTTCATCTTTTAACATGCCCTACGGTCACAAGAGTTTCTTCTTCAATTAGCATAGCATATATTTTAATTTCCTTAATATATTATATACATTCAAAGTCCACTGAAGCCAATGAATTCTTTCATTCATAAAGATTTAAAAATATTTCAAAAGCAAAAACAACAACATTATTCTCAGTAATGTCTTACTATAAATGATCTTTACATCCCCATTATAAGGTTCACACTTTGTTACATCAGTATTTGGTGGCATCACACACATTTTAAATCCTCAAAAATTAACCCAATAATTAAATCATCTTATCAGAAGTTCTCACCCTAAACGTCTCCTTAGTTAAATCTAAGGTATAATCTTTTCTAACCCCAGATTTGTTTGTTACTATAGTATAATACATTTTCACATAATACAATTAAATTATTCTTTATTCATTTACAATAATATATTTCGTTTTCTTAAATCATGTATTTATCAGTCAGTAAAAACCATAAACACAACTGGCATTATAGATGCCATAAAATTATTACATTTTATGTTTACAATATCAAACACCCACTTCATAATAGTCCTTTTAGTTCTACGGTTCTTATTTTATTTATTTATTATAAATCATTAAAATAATAAAGTAATAATATTTACCAGGATTTCCCAAAAGGTTTAACTGACCCCAGCTAAGGTCTCAGTGCTGGTGGATGCAGAGCGGCCGTTTCTTACTATTACAGTCTATCTTGTTTTACAGTCTATTTGACTGAATAAGAGGCATATACAAACTATATACTGTAGGACTTCTTCTGCTATTTCCACCCCCTTCTTTGGAAGGGTTCCAGATTCAGTCAAGGCCATTTGGTGCTCTTGCATGGATCATAATGAGAGCTTGTTTGTCCTCATCTGCTCTCTTGCTGTTCTCAAACACTTCCATGATAAGCCTGCATCCAGGAGTGTCAATCAGGTCAACATTACAATATGTCTACTAGCACCTATTATTCATAATGAGCTAATTTTCAATTATTCATTTCTTTTTGTTTGTTATGGAAACATACTAAATTAACTTTAAGTTGTTTTCTCAACTCTTCTACAAGTTGATTGACCATCCTTGTCCAGTTTCTCTCCCAATTTTTCTAGTCTTTCTAGTCTTCTTTCTGCATATTAGAATGCTTTAATATAACAGATACTGCAATATTTTCCATAATCCTAATCTATTTTATGTGACTCTCATTAAATATTATTGGCCTACATGCTCCATATGCTATCATATTCGTGATTTAATATCACTCTTCGTTTCTGCTGCCAAGTACGTGCACACATTTTTTTCCCCTCTAAAAAGAAATACTGTCTATTTTCATTTTTAATTTTATCATGATATTTAGGATGATGTTTAAAAATAACCTATGTTTTATATCATTTTTCATTTCTCACTCTTACTACAAGTAGGAGGTATTAGCCTCCATGTATTTTATCTTATATTACCATTATCTCTTGGTTATTTTTCCTTCTAGCCAATGCTAGAATATTCTTCAATATTCTTCACATTATTTAATAGTTTTCAAAATATTAGTTTCATTATCACCAAATAAGTCTCCATAACTGTATTAAGACTTTTAGGATTTGCTTCTATGCCATTTTCTAAATTACATTCTTACACAATTCATATTTAATTTGTCCATGAATGTTCTTCTTAAACGTTGCTAAGACTGACTATACTGTTGCAGTGTTTACTGATGTCTTTCCATTTTCCCCAAATATTCCAGTTCTAACCAAATGTATACTTTTCTCTCTTATCGTCAAAATCTTAATTTCCTGTAATGTTCCTTTAGGGTAGATTCACCTTACAGTGAATAATCTCCGTTTACCTTCCTATTAAATATTTCTATCAGGACATTCACTTTAAACCATCTTGTTCTTTTCGTTTGTAATACTAATATCATTGGGGGTTTTTCTCCAATTTTTGACCCTAATTTACTTCACCTATATTCTAGTGCTTTATACGGTGGATTCATCAGGCAAGATTATGCAGATATGAGAATCCCATAATTTCAGTAGTTCCATAATGCAATATTCAAATGTTCTTCCTTTATGTACTATTAAATATATTTTTCCACTTTCTATATTTTATGCTTGTAGATTTTCCACATTAGCTTTATAGTTCAACTTCCTGCTTTCTTTTGCTCCCAAAAAGCTTTAGTTCACTTAAATCACTTGTACAGTTAGGCTGCAATAAAATCAACAAAATTCCAAATTGCTGCTACATCCATAATAATTTAAACAATCAATAATTATCATTTACCCACAGCAATTGATTTATATTAGCAGGATTTTTCTATATTTCAGCATTATTCTTCCTCTTTTTGGACTATTTACTTTAATTGTTTTTAATAAGTAAATTCCAAAGTATCACTCTACCCACATCAAACACTTTTAATATTTTACTGTTTTGTTAATCTTGTGCCAGCTCTTTCTCTTGGCACAGGCACTCGAGGTGCTTTGCTGGTGGTCTTGTTCAGTATTTCCTTGAGGATAACTCATCCTACATTCCTGGCAGACAACAACACACTAGGTTCTCTCATTGTTTGTTGACAATCTTCTTTTTCAATTCATCATTAAATTAACCTCAATCCTGTTAATACCTCCCTAGTTATCTCTAACTTAAGAAGCTTTTCTTCATCTTAATCATACTTTTATTGTTAATTTCAATTTCATTTGTAACCTTGTTTTTTATAGCAAGGATCAAATTCCTTTTAAATCAGAGGAAATGTTCTAATAACTCCAAGTTTCTTAATCAACTATCCTCACGTTTATTATTATTTTTACATCTGTAAATGACTAATCTATTTAATCCATGTAAGCTTATTCAGACATTTCTGACAGTCACTCTGTATGCAGTACAGTTTGTTAAATAGCTATGAAAAATATTAATTTCATTTAACACATCTTGCCTGCAACTTTTATTAGTAGGCTATTAACAGCTGTTCCTGCATTTTGATTACTCTGCTGCATATCTTAATACTTTATATCAAAACTAATTTCAATTAATCAATATTCAAACATGGTCTTTGTTCTAAATATCCTAAAACTATGTGGTCAGTCTAAAGCAGTCACTATCCTCTTCCACTGTAGTAATAATTATACATTTACTTTTGTTATGTACATCATTATTTTATCATTATAATTATTAATAAAAAAATAAAAAAATGTATTCCGACAATCCATCCACTTTTTCTCTCTCTATTTTTCTTCCGGCTTCTCCCGTTATAGGGGTCACCACAGTGGATCATCCACATATCTGTTTGGCACTGGGGTTAACAACAAATTCCTTTCCTTGTGCGACCCAGCATTGAGAGTGCACTCATGCAACAGCAGTATGGCAAGCCGTTTTAACATTTAATCATTTAAACCGACTAGTCTCTATTTTCATGCTACTAGTACTTATTTTTTAGATACTAGTATCTATTCCATTAAGTACTAGTACTTATTCAGTAGCTACTAGTGCTTATTCTTTAGGTACTAGTGCCTATTCTTTAGATACTAGTGCTTATTCTTTAGGTACTAGTACTTATTCAATAGATACTAGTACTTATTCATTAGATACTAGTACTTATTCAATAGATACTAGTACCCATTTATTAGATACTAGTACTTATTCAATAGATACTAGTACTTATTCATTAGATACTAGTACTTATTCAATAGATACTAGTACTTATTCATTAGATACTAGTACTTATTCAATAGATACTAGTACTTATTCATTAGATACTAGTACTTATTCAATAGATACTAGTACTTATTCATTAGATACTAGTACTTATTCAATAGATACTAGTACTTATTCATTAGCTACTAGTACTTATTCAATAGATACTAGTACCCATTTATTAGATACTAGTATTTATTCCGAATGTTACTAGTAAGATTTTTTATTTTACTAGTCACAACTGCTTTTTTACTCGTCTTATGTTATGACTAGTCAGAGCGGCCACTGGATAGTTCAATTAAAAATCTTACTAGTAAAATCCAAAATCTTACTAGTAACATTTGGAATAAATACTAGTATCTAATAAATAGTTACTAGTATCTATTCAATAAGTACTAGTAGCTAATTTATAAGTACTAGTATCTAATTAATAGGTACTAGTATCTAATTAATAGGTACTAGTATCTAATGAATAAGTACTAGTATCTAATGAATAAGTACTAGTATCTATTGAATAAGTACTAGTATCTAATGAATAAGTACTAGTATCTATTTAATAGGTACTAGTATCTATTTAAGAGGTACTAGTAATGACTTAGTACTAGTATTTATTGAATACATACTAGTATCTAGTAATAGTTACTAGTATCTAAAAAATAAGTACTAGTACCTAATAAATAACTACTAGTATCTAATATATATGTACTAGTCACAATTGGAATAGATACTAGTCAGAACTGAATAGTTGATATCTGAATGACAGATCCCCATAGAAGTCAATGGCAATTTTTTTTATTTGTTACTAGTAACAAAAGAATAGTTACCAGTCACTACTGGAATAAGTACTAGTATCTAATGAATAAGTACTAGTATCTATTTAATAGGTACTAGTATCTAATGAATAAGTACTAGTATCTAATAATAAGTACTAGTAACTAATGAATAAGTACTAGTATCTAATGAATAAGTACTAGTATCTATTTAATAGGTACTAGTATCTAATGAATAAGTACTAGTATCTAATGAATAAGTACTAGTATCTATTGAATAAGTACTAGTACCTAAAGAATAAGCACTAGTATCTAAAGAATAGGCACTAGTACCTAAAGAATAAGCACTAGTAGCTACTGAATAAGTACTAGTACTTAATGGAATAGATACTAGTATCTAAAAAATAAGTACTAGTAGCATGAAAATAGAGACTAGTCGGTTTAAATGATTAAATGTTAAAACGGCTTGCCATAACAGCAGGCGCTAGGACTTCCTAAAAATCCATCAACTACTATAATATGTAACCCACTTAATTACTTTAATATCTTATTTCTTGTTCACTATATTTAACATCCATATTTGACTTTTAAATAACTCCATTATAATTGTTGCATATCTTTAACATATGCAATAGTATTATATCTTTAACTTAAACAATAGTAATATTATAATGTCTGTCCCCATGTAGGAATATGTATCTTGTTATCAGTTAAAACTTCAAAGATTAAATTCTCACTAAGGTGTTAAATTTGGTCCAATATCTATTATATATTATACATTCTGTTTCCGTATCTCTACTTTTCTCTAAGTCAAGCTAGCTTATCAGCTGTATTAATATCATATCACTGTGTTTTCTTTAAAATTGTCTGGTTGGACTAAAAGGTTCAGAAAAAGGCTTAGTCTATATAAGAGGTTAAGTCCCCCCAACATTTTTTAAAGCTTTAGAGCTAAATCAGTTAGTTTACCTGGCGGTCGATTTTCCCGTTTCTCAAAACAGTTTAAATCAAACCCTGTTTCTCCATGTATTGCTGGGTTTGTCTGGTAAAACTCCTGTTGAGCGACCTTGAGCTACTCCCCTGAGCTCTGTGTGCTAGGCTGTACCAGGAGAAACATTACTCCCCCTAACATGCTGCTTTCTCTAACTTCAAACTCAAATCTTCAGTCTTCAGTGCACATAGTTTTACAAACAATTGTACGTTTTTAAGAAACCTTTTTCCTTTTTTATGACTTTTTATCTGGCTATTAATAGTTGTTACAACATAATATATCAATCGTGCTTTATAATGTTTTGCTTTTATTTTAATTTTGAATTTTTCTTCCTCACTGCAATGTTTCCACATTTGAGGCTCTCTAACTGTAGTTGTTTGTCAGATGAAGCACATCTTTTGACCTCGTCAGAAATTCCAACTTGGAATATCTTTTGCACAGAACTGCTAAACTTTTTCTCAGAAGCAAGGTATGTTTTTTTTATTTTTTTATTTTATTAATTGATATAATATTTTATCAATATCAATATTCAAATGCCCTGATGTTTTTATCTCATTAGTCTAGTTATAATTGCACTAGATACTTAAGGTAAAGTTACTGACAATACAACAGCAGTGAAGCAACACTTTAGTGACTTAAATCTCTTCTTAAAACATTTTATTTCAAGTTTTACTTGATTTTCCATTTTATTTGTTTATATTTGTATTTAAAATGTGTAGTTTTCCCTCTTGTGTTTGCCTGTAAAGCGCTTTGAGAAAGCAACTTTTAAAGGTGCTATATAAACTAAATGTATTATTATTAATACTTGGGTAAAGCTGATTTTATACAAACACATTTGTTTGTTATTTTTCCTCTATATAACTCAACGTCTTTCACATGGCTGCTTTAATTGCACTAACATTTCAGCTTATTCCCGTTTAGTTTAATAAAAAAAAAATTCTAATATGTAATGCTTCATCATTTGCTAGCAATAACATGCTTTAATGTAACCCATTAAGCTATGTATTTTATGCGTAAACCACTTAAAATTACAAAACCTAAAACTCTTAAACTCAAACTCGTTAAACATTAATAATCTTTTGTATATATACTTATTAAATCCTCAAACTTGACTTCCTAGGCAATTGTTTAACACAACTTCTACAGCTTTTAAACAGTTTTTGCTTTATTGAGTCCTCAATCAAATTATTCATTCTAAATTTCACTGTCCAGGGTGTTTCCTGCTATCTTGAGCGGCTGGAATGGTAGGTATTTCGACTCCTTTAAAACCTTCTGCCATTAGTATGATAGTATTAAATATATATATATATATATATATATATATATATATATATATATAGCCTATATATACACAAAAACAGCTTTGCCTTCTTTCACAACTTCTTCAATTGGTATAGACCTCTCTTATCTAAACTTATTTATTAGATCAATTTTCCATCTATTATTCTTAGTTTCTCAGATGTTAATAAAACATCTATCAGCTTTTTTCCTTCGGTCCAAAACATTGTATCTTGTCGCTAACTTAAACATTCCATTTAATAATACTCTTTGAATTCACTATTTTCAACAGCTCTCCTAATCTAAGAAGTTTACAATATAAGTTTTTGTATAAATTTCTGTATAAAAATCCATACTTCATGTATAGTTATAATTAACTTTTTACTAATTATAGCTCATCCTTCTTGCTTATCTGTTGGTCCAACTGTTTGTACAGTATTTTATTTTATTTTTGTCTAAACTGTAATATTTATTCTTATTTCTTTTATAATATTTTCTAATATGTAAAACACTTTGAATTACCATTGTGTATGACATGTGCTATATAAATAAGCTTGCTTTGCCTTGCCTTATCTTGTTATTTTAATAAATTAATTAACAATTTCTTGCTGCTAGCCCTTAATTACATATTTTTAAATAAATTATATTTTCTTACCTTAGAGTAGCAAAGTTTTCTTGTAGAAAATCCGTTATAGTTCAGTCTCAGTCACATCTCCATTTTGTAACATTTATCAGCGTACCAAGCCCTGTTCTAAGTTAATGAAGTATTTATCATTTTCTCTGCTGTAGACATTAGTGTAGACATGAATTTTGTTCAAGACTAAAGTAGCCTATAAGATATGAAATATTCTATTTATGTTTGTTTGTTTGGCCACTTATGTAATTTACATATTACTTCATATTATTCATATTATTTAGTTATTACTATCTTTTCATTTTTTTTTTTTTTTTACCTATATCTCTCTCAGTAATCGGTCATTATATTTGTCTTTATTTCTAAGACAGATACACGTTTGTCTTGTAGTGAAATCTCGGCTCACCTATATGCATTTTCTAATGCTTTAACCTCCTGTCAGCATAGGCACTATGTGGTTATATAATTTTTAACTCCTACCTGTTTACTTATGTTTGCAGTATGACTTGACATGATTTATAAGTCTAATATTCCTGCTTATAAACTATTCTTCATTTAATTTTGGGCTAAAAGTCCCAGTGTCTTTTTCCATCTCTTCTTCTGGACTCTGGAACTTCTCTTTACCAATATTAACGCTCTCTTGTCTTTTGAAGTTCTTACTTGACTTCTTACGGTACCTAAGTCTCGCTTCAGAAACTATTTTTGTTTTTAATGACACTATTACTTGTTCTAAATTTGTCACTATTCTACTTAAACCCTCAGTAAATGGGTTCCCATTATAGACTGGCTGTCTTTATATCTCTGTAAGTAAAATTTCTATAGGCACAATTTTTTAATTTTTTTTATTTATTATAATTTTTATTGTTTTCCTCTTAAAAGCATCTTCTTCATTTCTTTCTATCAGAATATTTGTATTTAGTCCTCTGTATTTACTACATTAACCTCTGACTAATCATTCAATATTAAAAGTATATAATAGCTACATTTAACATAATATTATTTGATTTCCTGCTTTCACTTTCTGTGTTGTGTATCAGAGGTATTGGAGTTCTCTGAACCCTCTAACTCACCCTGACTCTGTGGTAAAACTCTCATACGGAGGCATGGACGGCCGAAAGAGTCCTTGCGGGACATCTTTTCCCGTTTCTAAAGTTGTTACTCTTTGCATTGTTATTGTTAACAAGTTTATTGTTAATAGTTTATCTCCCATTTCCTTCATTGTCTGTTATTTGTAAATATATTCCTTCAATTACCATTTTCACTCCATCATAAACTATTAGTTAACTTTATATTAAAATAAAGTTTACCTGACTTATTTTGTTGTCAGTGCCTCCCTTAAGTTTTCATAACTATCGTTTTACAGGTCTTTCAGCCTCTAACGTTCTGAAGTACGAGCTCTTCTCTGTAATACAGTGTGGGAGACGATCTGGCACGCACTACTGTTGGCTTTTCGAGTCTGAGCTATGTTCACAGACTCTGTCTCTTTAACCGGTACACCTATTTTACAATAAAATCATCCTGGCTCTTCCAGGACCAATAATTATACTTTCATTACACTTTTTATTTTTATTTTAATATGCCAGATAACATCCCATTTGTCCCAACACATATTGTTACAGATTATAAGTCCTACTTTTAGCCTGCATATTTCCACTTCATAAAACTGTCTTCTGACAATGTTAGGTACATTTCTTCTGTTTGTTTGAAGATATTAATATCAACATGATATATAGCCTGTCTATCCAAGTCCGGTGGTTTAAATTCGTTTTAGCACTCTATCATTCGTAATATAGAAAAACATTTCTTAGCTGTTTGTTAACAGTCATTAATCATTATTAACCATTATTCCTTGTCTAGAAGTCTTATTCTGTAATGTTATTACATGTACACATTTTTCCACTTCATGTTAGACCTACCTCAGTCTTTAAGTTTTAACCATTTTGGTCTATCTCTATAGAGAAGCCTCGTTCCATTTTCTAGAACCGTTGTGTCTGCCTGGAAGGCTAGTTTTCATTTTAATACATGAGAATCTCCTCATGTTAAATATCTACATTGCTGGATTTTACTGCTTGCCCTGTCATAAGCGAAGCGTCCTCCACTAACAGGTCTTATCTTTTAGCCAGTCTCTGCCTCTTACTGTCTGAGGCTAGCCGTTTGAGACTTTGTCTCTCCTTTTTCACGGCTTTCTCAATCTTTACGGCTCTCTCGCTCATAAAGTTATTTGTTCTACGCGCGTTCAACCCTTTCTGGGCTGTCTATAAATAATCTCTGTTCAACCCTTTCTGGGATTTTCCTTTAAATAATCTTTTCTAGATTATTACTTTCTGGCTAAATTTCTCTTAGTCGACTTTTGTTTTAACCCTTCTGGGTTTTATTATTATTACATTAATCTTTGCCCTGGGTCTGTATTATAACAGTAATATTTTCCCTTTCTGGGTCTGTATTTTTAAATACTATCTTTTCCAGAAGTTTCTCTTAGACGTCATTTATTTTAACCCTTTCTGGGTTGTTCCTTTAAATAATCTTTTGTAGATTATTAACATTGTTGGGGTCTTACAGGTTGCCTTTTAGTTGGTAATTTACTAGCATTCAAAGTTCGTACTCCTATACTCAAGCGTACGAGTGCGGAAGCGAATGGGCAAGCATTGCTCGATCGACCGTGGCCAGGGGTCGATGGATCAATGCCCCTAAAACGTTGGGCGCCATGTTTTACGGTGTGTACTTTACTCTTAACACCTTTTACCTATTTATTTATTATTCTCAGGTAAGGTAAAGAAAGTCAAATCTGACCTAAACCGTAAGCGTTCAAAAGGTACTTACAATTTGGTCAGAAGACTCCTCTGTGGTATGTTCTCATTAATAGTCTTCCAGCATCATAAGTCTCAGTAGGCAGATTTTGTAATCAATTAAATTTCTTTGGTTACTTTTCTTTTTATAATAAACAAAAATATAAAAGGCGAATACAACTTAATCGTTTAAGTATAAAATACAATAGTCATGTTTTGAAACAAAGGTGTAGTAAGCTCTGGGCTTCTTCTCTTCTGCTTGGGGTTTCTTGTCCTCAGCTCTGGGCTTCTAGGCGTCGGGGGCTCTGGCGTATCAGTATCCCAAGAGGCAGTCCGTTCATCAGTCTTTTATACTCCTTGTTTACAACTGGCATTTGGTTGACACTCCTCCAAAGTTTCCCAGATCCTTCTCCAGTCAGGTGCAAGCGGTCCACCTCTTCATGTCCTTGAACTACAGTAAACTCAGCTAAGATGGCTGAGTTCATTTAAACATTTAAAGAGTCTAGCGCACACACATAATCGCAATTTTCTGCTCCTCTTAACAGAGGTTGGCACAGTCACATATACATACATAACCAATTACTGTACATCTATGCCAAAACAATATAAGCCATCTTTTACAAACAAAATAAATAACAACATTGAATGCAATGCATTACACTGGCTAAATATGTGTAACAAAAAGGCATCTATAATAAATAAGGAGGCAGGTAATTGCATTTTCTTGATATTATACAACAACATATTTTAACATATTTTAAGTTTGCAGTGGCTTCATAAATTAATGAAAAATATTAAAAAACAAAGTACACCTGATGCACATTTCTTTGTTCTTAATTTTCTAGAACTAGTTTAAGAATCTTGCTGTATTTATATGTAATTAATTAAGAGAAAGTACACCGCCATCTTATTCTGACGAAAGTGACTTGAACGCACTGCCGTCGTAAACACGACTTCCCAGGAGGACTTATAGACGATGACGTCACCGGGGGGGCCAACTTCACACAGTGATTGACAGGGTGGGAGGGGGCGGGGCCAACTTCACACAGTGATTGACAGGGTGGGAGGGGACGGTGCCAACTTCACGCAGTGATTGACAGGGTGGGAGGGGGCGGGGCCAACTTCACACAGTGATTGACAGGGTGGGAGGGGACGGTGCCAACTTCACGCAGTGATTGACAGGGTGGGAGGGGGCGGGGCCAACTTCACACAGTGATTGACAGGGTGGGAGGGGACGGTGCCAACTTCACGCAGTGATTGACAGGGTGGGAGGGGGAGGGGGCGGGGCCAACTTCACGCAGTGATTGACAGGGTGGGAGGGGCGGGCCAACTTCACGCAGTGATTGACAGGGTGGGAGGGGAGGGGCGGGGCCAACTTCACGCAGTGATTGACAGGGTGGGAGGGGGCGGGGCCAACTTCACGCAGTGATTGACATGGTGGGAGGGGACGGGGCCAACTTCACGCAGTGATTGACAGGGTGGGAGGGGACGGGGCCAACTTCACGCAGTGATTGACAGGGTGGGAGGGGCGGGCCAACTTCACGCAGTGATTGACAGGGTGGGAGGGGAGGGGCGGGGCCAACTTCACGCAGTGATTGACAGGGTGGGAGGGGGCGGGGCCAACTTCACGCAGTGATTGACATGGTGGGAGGGGACGGGGCCAACTTCACGCAGTGATTGACAGGGTGGGAGGGGACGGGGCCAACTTCACACAAGGCTTGTTCAACTTCACACAGCTCTGCGCAGACCGATCGGCGGCTGACTTGAAGCAGTGCATGCCGGTTAGAAATTTTGTCCGACTTGATAAAGTGCCGACGCCACGTGACTGTGACATATGCCATCAAAGTACCGCGAGAGCGATTCGAGAGTAGCCGGAGAACTCAGCCAGCGCAGCTTCTCAAGAGCGGCTGCTCGAGCTCTGATGACGACACAGCTGTTCCACGATTGGCCGGATTCACCGCATGACAACGATCACGTGTGTTTCGTGTTTATTCGAACACCTTTAGTTCCTCTAAAGCTCACAAATCAGTTTTTTATAACAGTAAACACTCTTTTCATGTAGTTGCGATGTTATATTGTGTCATGTTTATCAAATTAAAACTGATTAAAAAACGTAGACTCCACTTCATTGATAGAAGTTTATGTTGAACTTTATTCTTGTTCAAACAGACGCTGTATGAAGCAGTACATAAAGTATTGAATGAAAATGTCTCTGAAACATCTGTGTATTATTTGGCAAATATTGAATTTATTTCACTTCAGCTGTGGTAAAGTAGGCAAACACCACGTGAGCGGTCACTACGGGAACCAGAAAGTGTCCGACTTCACGTGTCCATTTGCAGCTCCTCCCCGCCTGCACTCGACTACTCTCAAGAAGTCCTCTCTGCAGCCTGTAGCACGATGACGTAGCTGGATCAGATCCAACACGTACTGGACGCTGTTACGCGCATGCGCGGTGGTGTGTTTGGACACTGTTACGCGCATGCGCGGTGGTGTGTTTAGGTGACGTCATATATGCATGCGCACTAGAAGAGAGTTCATCAGTGATGTGATCAGTTTGTATTTTAAACTTAAATTCAGTGGGGTTAAATTTTTATGTGCGTACATGTCCTGCAGACACTGAACAGCAAATTAAGAGGAACCTTATGTACAGATCACTTTGGAAAAATTAGCCATTAAAGAAGGAACTCTTACCAGACAAAATATCTTTATGCACTTTTTTTTTTTTTTTTGGACATCTGACAAGATTTATTTTCTTGATGCTGTTATTTTAGCATTTTCCCTTGAACGTGTACTGGTATGTTAAGTTGTTTACAGACCATATTGTATTGTAGCTTTAGGATTAACATTACAGAGACAATTACTTCCACTCAACAGCAAATATGTCCTGAATAAAATTAAATGGCTTAATTTATAAATGTTCTGTATACACGCATTAAAAATAATAATAATACTTGCAGTGACCACATGCTATTAATCCATCAAATTTAGGTTCAAAATCATGTGATTTAAAATGTTGTAAAATTAACTATTTTGCATGTATGTAGAGAGAAACTAGGATAACTTAAGCATCACATTTATGTAAATAATTATTCATCAATAATTACTTATTACTATTTATCAGTACTACTACTACACAGGTTAGAACATCATCTCAATACAATATTGAGCATACTAATACCCTCAAAATTAATTGGTTAAAATTTTGTTTGAAAAAAACCTTCTTTGTGGAATTTTATTCCTAATTTTATTTTTGACCGACTTGGGGGTCTTTCTTTTTTACTAATGTGTGATTATAAAATTGACAAATTGCCAGTGAAACTTTCTGCCTTTCATGCTCAAGCTTTATTGGCTTGGAAACTGATCTACAAGCACAACTTCTCTCCGCACCGTTTTCTTATTTGGAATAACCGTTGTATTTTGTATAAACACAAAAGTGTTTTTTTAAAAGCTGGTTTGAAAAGGGTATTGTTTTAGTTTGTCATTTGTTTAACTCTCAAGGATTCCTTATGATGTATGACGAGTTTCTTCTGCACTTTAATTTTCCTGACTCCCAAGGAATTTGCTCTTGTATTTTCTGCAATCAATTCTGGTATAATTTCCTTATGTAGAAGTGTGTTGTCATCAGTTGATATGGCCATAATTAACCCAGCTGACACAGTATGTGGCAAAATTAGTTTTTTACAGTACAAAAACAATAACCAATCTATTCGTTCTCTATTTTTAAAGGAGGTTGTCACCAAATCTTGCTCTATTGCTTATTGGACTAAATTTGTTAATGACCTTGATTGGGAAAGTGTCTGGTTATTACCTCATAAGTTTTTTGTTACAAACAAGGTGAAAGAAATCTCTTTCAAGATATTGCACAAATTCTACCCTGTCAAACATTTCCTTAGTAAGTTTAAGACATTGATGTAAGTTGAGTGTTCTGCTCTTTGCCCTTGGAAACAGTTCCCCACATTTTCTGGCATTGTAGTCGTGTGAAAAAGTTATGGTATGAAGTGTCTATGTTTATTAAGGAAAAGGTACTCTCTAATTTAGTTTTGCATTTTGAAAATGTAATTTTTGGATATTCAAAGTATGATAACAGTGTGATTAAGGAGGCTTTTGTAATTAATCTGTTAATTTTATTAGTCAAATTTCACATCCATAAGTGTAAGGTTTCTAACAAAAAGCCCCTTTTCTCTGTATTCCTTAAAGAATTTGAAAATTACTTTTCTACTATTCATTCTAGTACTAATGGAAAAGCTATTAAGACTGTCACAAAACATATTAAATAAATTATTTACAAAATATCCTCCAACGTTTTGCAACACTTTGCAGTTTGAATGATGTCTTGTATGAACATGACGGAGTATGTTTTTATGTTTCCACTTTTCGATCGCGCCCGCCCCTCTCACACACACACACACACACACCTCACACACACACATACAACATATTCCAGCATTGTAATCTTGCAGCCTGTTCATTATAGCCGTAATAAAAAATTATTATAAAATAGTCAACCTAACATATAAAAAATTGCACTGCTCTGCAGGGGTGATTCCAGGATTTTATAAATGGGGGGGCACAGGGGGGGCACAGGGGGGACCAAGAACCAGTCAGGGGGGGCCAATCAGAAAATTCAACTGAAAATAAATACTGGTTTAGAAAATATTAAGCACGATTTCCAAAATCTTGTGCAATGCCACGTGCTCTAATATAGATGGTATTATTTTTTTTGTATTTTGCATGGATTAGACAACACAGTTCTGTTCCAATAAATACAAAATAAAAATCACAGACATTATTTAGTCATTTAACATTATTTTATTTACTTTACTTTTTACATTACTTTATTTTCAACACAAAAATTAAGTGTGTGTTCTCAGCATGAAATGTGTCTGTTCCTGTGGGTTAACTGCACCATCACATGTATTATGCTCTGCTCTGTATTCTGCGGGGGGTTTTTTTGGGGGGGGGGGTTTGCTGGCTACCAAATAGTTTGATAAACTCATCCATGTCCAGCGACTTGGCTCTCCGTGACTCTACACTGAGCACTCCCAGGTCATATATAATTTAGTGTGTACATACGTAAACACTGACGTGTTGTGGTGTCTCTTTCCTCCTGTTTTAAAAACGCGCAACTGTGCTCGCTAATCAAACAGTGATTGACAGCACTCTGGTCCAATGGTGTGGTGGGCATTTTCAGGTTGACAGTAAATCTAGCCCAATGAGATTGGAGGGGGGGGGGCACCAGGGGGGGCCAATCATATTCCAGGGGGGGCCGGTGCCACCCCGTGCCCCCCCTCTAGACACACCCCTGCTGCTCTGTTTAAATTGTCTGCAGTATAATTCGTACATTCACAGTAAGCACCGCTCCACAGTCATATGCCACATTCACACAGTGATTGACAGGAAGGAGGCGGGGCCAACTTCACGCAGTGATTGACAGGGTGGAATGCATTTTCAATTTGCACAATGAATTTTGCTTCATTCATTGCGGGACATTTAATGAAAATGCAATTGCAAGTGTCTTAACTGTGGGTGTAAATGCAATTAAGAAAAATAACATTTGAATGATCATTTTGCTACATTATTTGTTTGAACATGTTAAACATATCTAATCATTTCTGTAATAAATTTTAATTTTACTTTTGCAACTTATAAAGCATTAAAATGTTCAATTTACATATTAAAACTAGTGTATGAAATGGCAAATGTAAATTATATAATTGAATTTGCATTTTCATTTTGCACCAAAAGTTGCACAAATGTAATGGAAAATGTAAGTTTAAATACAGAAATGCATTGCCATTTTACATATTGCATTGTCATTTTGCATATTACATTTTAAATTGAATATTGCTACCCATAAGCTTCCATAGCATTCTCATTGGTTTGCTGGCATTTGGGGGGTTTCATGCGAAAGGAAAGCTGACTGTGAATAGAGCTACAGGGATGACATCAAACCTGGAAGACTAATTCGCCACTGGTTGCCTCTAATTTATGGAAGCTTGTTTCCGCCACAAAATAAAACAATTTAAAAGATAATTGTGACTTTTTATCTCACAATTCTGACTGTTTTTCCCCTCAGAATTGCAAGGTACAAACTCGCAATTCTGACTTTTTATGTCACGCAATTGTGAGTTTGGCCCTGTCACAAACGGCACCCTAAACACTCGCGGTCTTCCTCTGAGTCCGCACTTTCCTGACGTAACACCGCTTTGACTGTCGGAAACAAGTCAGCTGTGGAGCTCGCTTCAGTGCGCATTTAGAGCGCATATCGACCGCAGAGGGGCGCTCGTGAGTACCCTTCTGAAACCTAACATTACTAAATAGGACACCCTACGGTCTCATGGACTTAAAGGGCACGCAGAAGCCCTTGTAAGTCTACAAGACTGAAAGTGCATATGAAGTGTGCCATTTAGGACAGGGCCTTTATATCTCGGTGAGTGGACTCTGAGAAAATGAAACACCTCTGATTGGCCACTGCGTTCAATAGACCAACAAACATGACTGTGATTGGCTACATTTCTCACCGCTGTAAAAACATTTGACGTTCTCCAGAGCTCAAACACAAAAACACACTTGAGAGTTTGCCAGTATGATATTATTACAGCATCAACTGAGGAAGATCTTGCATTTGCTTGAGAGTGCTTATATTTAAATTTGACTTTGTGATGTTTATTACCATTTTTTTATTTAACAAACTATTTGTGATCAAGCATTAATTGGCGGACCCCCTGCAGTACGGCTGCGGACCCTTGTGTTAAACTGATCTGATCTGAACTGAGAGAGTGAAGAGTGTGTCATTGTTCTCTACAGGTTGAGTGATTGTGGAGTCACAGATGAAGGTTGTTCTGCTCTGGCTTCAGCTCTGAGATCAAACCCCTCACACCTGAGAGATCTGGATCTGTCTGTGAATAAACTAGGAGATTCAGTTCATCTGCTCTCTGCTGTACTGGAGGATCCTCACTGTAAACTGGAGAAACTGTGGTAAGATGAACTCTCTGATAAACACATATTTTGTCCTTGGTAAATATATTCTTTATTAGTAATTTAATAGTTTTTAACTTTTTTACTCAATGATCACCAACTTTGCTTGTTAAACTCTAGCTTGTTTTCGGGTCTGAAGAAGGAGTCCAACCAAACAATTACACATCCACACAACACAGATGAGAGACAAATGAATACATTTTATTGAGAGCTCATTTTCTGTACAATTATAGTTTGACCAGGAAAACCAAAACCAGTATTTTATGTGTGATTCATAGACACTCAGTTAAACAATAAATTAAAAGTGATACTTACTTCAGTCCAAATGCACTTTAAATAAATATTCAGTTAAATCAGTGAACATCACAGGTGAGCCAATGCTTGATTAAACATGCTAATCCTAAAACATAAATGTTCTCCCCAGTATATACAGTACTGTGCAAAAGTCTTAGGCATGTTAATATCCCCCCAAAAATTATTTTAAGTCAGTTATTTATATATTTTGCTGTAGTGTGTCAGTAGGAAATATCAGTTTAGATTTCCAAACATTCTTTTTGCCATTAATTGTAATAATCCAGTGAGATTTGTGTATGCACAAGGAGTCTGACAACAGCCGGTATGATCTGATCTCACCATCATCGAGTCCGTCTGTGATTACATGAAGAAACAGAAAAATGATTAACATGCCTAAGACTTTTGCACAGTACTATATGTAAGGGTTAATACCCGACGAGGTGTCCATTGTCAGGTATTAATGGACGACGGCGAGGCGTGAACCGTCCGACGCGCAGCGAAGTCCATTAATACCTGACAATGGACACCTCGAAGGGCATTAACCCGCTTATACCATGGTCACTTGCCAAATAACACATTTTTAAAACATTAGTTTATATTTTAATTAGTTTTACAATCGAAATCTAAAGTTTTTACAAACAATAACTTGGTTTCCCTGGTTACGCCTGACGGTTTATTTAGCAACCGGAGATATTTATAGTCCGCTCAGCTCGTAGAACCCTTCAGTTTACTGCCTGTTGCTATGGTTACTCACAGCTGATGTAGCCAGCGCATTTATTTATTAATTTCGAACGGTAAACAGTCAGTTTCACCAGAACTCCTTTACTAGGTGTCCTCTATCACTTTTTAATGGACACCCTGCAGCCAATCAGAATCGAGTATTCACCCAGACCATGGTATAATGTATATATATATAATTACTCCACATCACAAACAAGACAAAACATTACACAAATACACAAAGTATAAATGTTATATTAAAACAACAGTGTTTTTGAACTGACAGAGTTACAACACCCACAGACTTCCATAGGAATCGAGGAATGCGGAAGTAAAGTTTTGTATTGCAGTAAATATCATTACAATAAGGCAAAACAAAACTATAATAAATGTCCTAAAAAACAGAGCACAATATAAAAAGGAAAAAGAAATGGGAAAAATATCAGGGACAAAAAGACTTCAGATTCTTCTCATAATTGAAACTTCTTTAATAAATTGATTATTCTTCCACTTTTCAATGTTGACATTCTTAAGGATTTACAGTAAATCCAAAATTATTTTTAAAATACAGAAAACAATGCACTGAAAAAGTGTGTAGGATTTAAATGATTGAATCATGCACATCAGTTCCACATGAACCAATTAAGTTCAACAAAGATAATTTGTTCACATAATGTCAACATCGTGGAATCAAGTCATTTCCAAGTAACCCAATTAAGAAGTTTTAAAGTGATTTTAATATGGTTCCCTAACTGGATTAATTCATTCAATTTCTTATATTTGTGTCACATGACTGAGTTATAAGATTGTATTAGATTGCTACAAAACTATTAATTAGCAATAGCATATATTAGCATGCTAAATGCTAAGCATGAAATCTAATTGTAATATAAGTAATAAAAATATTAGAAAAAAAATATTATTTTAAATGGCCATTAATGGATCATAATTATTGGACAAATATTTAGAAACAAAAATATCTTCAAATATTAAATTAATATTATTGAACTAAAATATAGTACATTTAATTGATAAAGTTACACTTCAGGTGTTATTAATGTTATCTCTTTATCACTCCATAGTTACAGCACTGCATGGTATTTGTCCCTCAGTTTCTCCTCAAGTTCATGGAGAACCGGCATCCTTTATAAAGCAGTGTAGAATATATTGGCATTGCTTGTCAATACATTCAAATCACATCACACATTGCAATCTTTAATAAAATGGTCATTTTACACACTGTTTACACAGCGTCATTGTTCTCTACAGGTTGAAATATTGTGGAGTCACAGATGAAGATTGTTTGAGGAAGATCTTGCATTCGTTTGAGAGTGCTTATATTTAAATTTGACTTTGTGATGTTTTTTACCCATGTTTAAATTTTTTTACAAAAAATTATTTGTGATCAAGCATTTAAGTCCCTGTAAAGTCAAAATTAAGTATGTGTTCTGAGTTTGTCACACCACAGAAAAATGTGTTATTAGCCACCCAGACAAATTTCAATGATAAAAAAAGCCGGCAAGTACATAAAATAAACTATCAAAATCTTGAAAAAATGAGCAGTTGTCTCTGCTCTCAAACGCTGGGGGCGTGTCCGCTGGCTGCGCTGAAACCACGCCCACTCGCGGGAAAGCTGCCGTCGCCACACTCAGCTGTCACCGCTACAGCCGGAATGGATGCTCCTAGCAGCTTAATTGGTTTTACAAAGCCATACATGTTCGAGCCTGGACTACCTACTATAATTATAACATAAGCACACAAGGCAACTTACACTCATTGGTGGGCACGCACTGCTGATGATGGCACCAGTTGTCGCAGGGCCGGCCCGAGGCATAAGCGAACTAAGCAGCTGCTTGGGGCCACCAGGGGGCCCCCAATCGAGTTTTTTTTTTTTTTTTTTGTACATATTAATTAACTTAAACAGGTGACATAAATGAATTAAAGGATTAATAATTCAAGACAAGAAAATTCTGATTTCATGATCAATATACCTGCCTACAACTGCTGCTGTGTCTGCCAGTGTTTGAGTCATGCGCATAACCTCGCGTGCATAGACAATTCGTGCGCAAAGTCACGGTAATGTTAAGCCATGTCACAAAAATTTGATTTGATCAATGATTTATCCTTTAAATGTAATGATATTCAGAACAGAACAAGAATAAAAAAAGAACTATAAACAAGCCAAAACGAAATAATTTAAAGCGAAAGTGAAAGTAAGCGGCGTTGGGCTCTCTCTCATTAGAATCAAAATGTTTCAACATTCGCGATGGATTTGGATGCTAAACTATTCTTTAACATAGGCTTTGTACTTCACTCACGTTCCAATATCGGCGGGAAAAAATCATCCTCTTCACACGCGCAAAAATGTGCTTGGAAACATCACAGTGGAAGATTACAAAGCTTGTGTGTGTGTGTGTGTGTGTGTGTGTGTGTGTGTGTGTGTGTACTCGTCTATCTATCTAAGAGGGGACCTTGGTGTCATTACACACTCACTAACAGGGGACCGTCGAGCCAAGTGGGGACATTTTTCAAGTCCCCTGTTGGTCATGCTTTAAAACATGTTAAAATCAGCTAAAACACGCTCTGGTTAATTTTTTACATTTTTGACCAAGTGGGGACTTACATGTGTGTGTGTGTTTAAGTCCATACTCAGCAGCGCTCCTGTAGGCTGGAGCAGGAACTGCAGTGGCCCATTAACACACGTCGTTCACACTTCTCTATTGTCTGAATGGCTGCTGTCCTAGAGAGGCTCTGAGACTGTAGAGCTGCTGTTTAACTGCTTAGTTCAGGAGCTTTCAGTAACACTTAATAATAACTCCACGCTATTAATCATTAGTTAAGCATTAGTAAACAGTTAATTAATTTATAAAGCATTAATATACACTAATAAGCAGTATATAAATGCAGTTATAAATGCTTTATTCCTGTTTTAAAAGCATATCTATAATGTGTTTAATAATTGTATTTTCATACTTTATTAATGATCAATTTATCATTTCTAAATGAAGTATAGCATCATTTACAAAGCAGTTATTTAGGAGTTGTCAGTGGTTCATAAGATCCCTTAGAAAGTGTGAGTAAATGATTCAACTATTTCAATGTACATTCATACATCATACACTTATTATTCAGACATATAGTAATAGTTACTTAGTGTGTTAATAAATGCTTTATTAACATGTATTTCTACTGTAGTTCAGGTAGTTATAAAACATTTAGTAGAGGTCAGTTCACTATTTTTTGTGAGCTCATCTAAAGTGAGGACTAGTTATGCTAGTTATGTAGGAGATTTAAAGGCTGTTCATATTTCTATGTTCTCTATCACTGTGTTGTGTTGTGTGTGTTTCCTTTTTCTGTTTAGAAGATAAATTAGTCTTTAAATCTCCTTTATAAATGCTTTAAGCATAACTAGTCCTCACTTTTGCTCACAAAATAGTGAACTGACCACTACTAAATGCTTTATAACTCCCTGAATCTACTAAATTTACTCTAAGTGATCTTATTAATCACTGACAACTCCTAAATAACTGCTTTGTAAATAATGCTATACTTCATTTAGAAATGATAAATTGATAATTAATAAAGTATGAAAATACAATTATTAAACACATTATAGATATCCTTCTAAATCAATAATACAGCATTTAAAGCTGTATTTATAAACAGCTTATTAATGTCTGCTTTATGAATTATGATTTAACTGTTTACTAATGCTTAACTAATGATTAATAGGATAGTTATTATAAAGGGTTACCATATATATTATATTATATTTTTCATAATATAACTTCAAATATGCATTTTTTTATAAAAAAAAAAAAAAAACATGCCAAGAGGGGATCTGCAACTAAATGTCATAATTATAATGTAATTATTATTATATTATTAAGATATTAATAATGTGACTGATAGTATTGGCTGCCTATTAATTAAAACATAATTTCTACTCTTAAAAAAAATCAATAGACATGTCCTTATTTTTCTGTTTCCTTTGTTTCTAGGATGTTGATGTACAGAGATATTCAGTGTTTGAAATATTGCTAAATTTAAATGCAACCAAACATGTCGTTCGTTACCATCCAACAGTGGACCTTTCTTGATCTAATTCAAAACTTTTGAGTTGACTTGCTGCATCTGGTCATTTTGAAGAAACAAAAATGAAATACACAATTTTCTTTTAAGGTCTTTTTTCATAATATAACTTCAAATATGCAAAAAAATAATAATATTTTAAACATGCCAAGATGGAATATCATCTCTGAACGATTTCTACCTGTACAAGAGGGGACTCGCAATAGCCTGCAATGGAACTGTGTGTGTGTGTGTGTGTGTGAACAGTTAAGTCTGTCTTTATTTTGTAACTATAGTTACAAAATAAAGACAGACTTAATTGAATGTAATTGCTTGAGGAAAGACCATTTAAATCTACAACGGGGTAAAAAATACAGACGGTCCGGCAGCAACAGTTCAAAAGCAGAGGCGAGAATATCCTCTTATCATTCATAATATAATTTTTTTACTTTCTATGCTTGGTTATGCAGTCCCTAACAATTTACTTGCCATTGTTATGTGTCATTGCACACACACATACATATCTATATTACTAACAGACCAATGTCGCTCTACACTGGCCGAGAGGGGACTCTCGGAACGATCTCTATCTATACAAGAGGGGACTTGGCTGCAATGGAGCTGTGTGTGTGTGTGTGTGTGTGTGTGTGTGAACAGTGAAGTGAACTGGCAGTGAAGTCTGTCTTCATTATGTAACTATATATATATAGTATATTATATAGTATATTATATATTACGCCTTTTATCATTCATAACATTATTTTTCTTATTTAACGCTTATTTTCTCTCTTCATAGATACTTTCTATGCTTGGTTATGCAGTCCCTTTAGGGTTTATAGGATTAATCAAACAGAAATAGCTCTTTAAGGTAACGATTTCAGGTCACTATAGTGACCTATATTTAGTATAGCGTAAAGCATACTTTATACAGTGAATAATGATTTTATTAATCAAAATGAACTTCGCGTCCCCAGTTGGATGGTAAAGAACGATACGTGTTTGGCTGCTTTGTACATTTCTTGCCATCACAAACACACTGTAAAGATTTTGGAGGTCAATCTCAAAATGTTATGTCGACTTGCTGCACTGAACATTTTTAGTTGGTTCAGTTGAAATATATGAAGTAGGGATGTTCATTTAACATTTTGTTTTCTGACTGAAAGCTGATGGTTGTTAACCAGTCATCATCAGTTAACTGACATGATTTGAAGGTTAGATTAGAATTAAATGGACTTAGAATAGAATAGTCTGTGACCGATTCAAATACCTAAAAAATTTAGATTTACATGTGCAAATAGCAGCATAAACAACAGAACATGAGGATTCACACATCAAGCACCCGCAGTGCTTCTGTGAACACAGTAAACCAGAATAAAAGTGTATATATAACTGTATATATAATAAATAGGCCAACTTAAATGAACAATTAACAAAACTAAAGTGCAATAAATAATACACGCTTTAGGGTCTGTTTACACGACATCATTTTCAACTGAAAACTGAAAACGTTTTGGCCGTTCATTTCAACGAAAATGCCATTTTGGGGGCCTGACAATGCAAGCTTTTGAAAACGAGTTTTTGTGAGCTCATCTAAAGTGAGGACTAGTTATGCCTTGTAAAGCATTTATAAAGGAGATTTAAAGGCTGTTAATATTTCTATGTTCTCTATCACTGTGTGTGTTTGTTCCCTTTTTCTGTTTAGAAGATAACTGAGTCTTTAAATCTCCTTTATAAATTATTTACAAAGCATAACTAGTCCTCACTTTAGATGAGCTCGCAAAATAGTGAACTGACCACTACTAAATGCTTTATAACTCCCTGAATCTACTATATTTACTCACACTTTCTAAGTGATCTTATTAATCACTGTAAACACCTAAATAACTGGTTTGTAAATAATGCTATACTTCATTTAGAAATGATAAATTGATAATTAATATTTAATAAAGTATGAAAATGCAATTATTAAACACATTATAGATATGCTTCTAACTCAATAATACAGCGTTTAAAGGTGTATTTATAAACTGCTTATTAATGTCTGCTTTATGAATAATGATTTATCTGTTTACCAATGCTTAACTAATGATTAATAGGATGCAGTTATTATAAAGGGTTACCATATATATTATATTATATTTCTCATAATATAACTTCAAATATGCATTTTTTTATATATATAAAAAAAAAAACATGCCAAGAGGGGATCTGCAACTCAATGTCATAATTATAATGTAATTATTATTATATTATTAAGATATTAATAATGTGACTGATAGTATTGGCTGCCTATTAATTAAAACATAATTTCTACTCTTAAAAAAAATCAATAGACATGTCCTTATTTTTCTGTTTCCTTTGTTTCTAGGATGTTGATGTACAGAGATATTCAGTGTTTGAAATATTGCTAAATTTAAATGCAACCAAACATATGTCGTTCGTTACCATCCAACAGTGGACCTTTCTTGATCTAATTCAAAACTTTTGAGTTGACTTGCTGCATCTGGTCATTTTGAAGAAACAAAAATGAAATACACAATTTTCTTTTAAGGTCTTTTTTCATAATATAACTTCAAATATGCAAAAAATAATAATATTTTAAACATGCCAAGATGGAATATCATCTCTGAACGATTTCTACCTATACAAGAGGGGACTCGCAATAGCCTGCAATGGAACTGTGTGTGTGTGTGTGTGTGTGTGTGAACAGTTAAGTCTGTCTTTATTTTGTAACTATAGTTACAAAATAAAGACAGACTAAATTGAATTGAATTGCTTGAGGAAAGACCATTTAAATCTACAACGGGGTAAAAAATACAGACGGTCCGGCAGCAACAGTTCAAAAGCAGAGGCGAGAATATCCTCTTATCATTCATAATATAATTTTTTTACTTTCTATGCTTGGTTATGCAGTCCCTTTAGGGTTTATAGGATTAATCAAACAGAAATAGCTCTTTAAGGTAACGATTTCAGGTCACTATAGTGACCTATATTTAGTATAGCGTAAAGCATACTTTATACAGTGAATAATGATTTTATTAATCAAAATGAACTTCGCGTCCCCAGTTGGATGGTAAAGAACGATACGTGTTTGGCTGCTTTGTACATTTCTTGCCATCACAAACACACTGTAAAGATTTTGGAGGTCAATCTCAAAATGTTATGTCGACTTGCTGCACTGAACATTTTTAGTTGGTTCAGTTGAAATATATGAAGTAGGGATGTTCATTTAACATTTTGTTTTCTGACTGAAAGCTGATGGTTGTTAACCAGTCATCATCAGTTAACTGACATGATTTGAAGGTTAGATTAGAATTAAATGGACTTAGAATAGATAGGTGTCTGTGACCAATTCAAAAACCTAAAAAATGTAGATTTACATGTGCAAATAGCAGCATAAACAACAGAACATGAGGATTCACACATCAAGCACCCGCAGTGCTTCTGTGAACACAGTAAACCAGAATAAAAGTGTATATATAACTGTATATATAATAAATAGGCCAACTTAAATGAACAATTAACAAAACTAAAGTGCAATAAAGAATGGACACTTCAGGACATCATTTTCAATTTTCACCTGACAATGCAAGCTTTTGAAAACGAGTTTCAAAGTGCAAGGTTTTGAAAACGATGCCTTTACCATCTGCATGTAAACAACATAAACGTGAATTTGTGAAATTGGTATGTCATTCCAACCCGGTCACACTAAATGTGTCTCTATAGCACACATTGTGTTTATTGTGCAATTTATACGCGAAAAGGAGTTTCTGTGTGCATATGATACGCATGGGTGGGTTTAGGGTAGGTTTAGTAATGGTGTGTAATATGTAATATGTATTATATGTTTGGTTAGGATTAGTGTTGTAGGGTGCATGACATGTGTATTCACCTTATTTTCCACGAGGGTGACGCCATTACGTTCGTTTTGTCATCTTACTTTGGGCTGAGAGGGACCTCAACTTCCGTCTGAAAGGACGCTAGTTTCTAGACGTAATTCTATTGTTCTAACGGTAAAATATGTCAAGTATTATATGGTCAGTTAGGGGCTGCCATAACAATTGGATTAAGAGGATAGAACAATTTAACCAACAGTGTTACGAACACAATGTAAAGCGATCGGAATGTTGTGGTGTACTTTACGATTTACACCCGGATGTGCCGTGTCAGTTTAGCGGAAGTCGGATGACAAATTGCGGAAGCGCAAAGTATTAAAAGTGGGCGGGGCGGAATAAGGTGAATTACACGCAATAAAGTGCTATCATATGAATGTATTAAATGCATGAATAAGCCTTTCTGCATCTGACAGGGATAAATAAGTTTGAATTCTGGCAATATTTTTAAGATGGAAAAATGCAGATTTTGAAACCATTTTGATATGGGCATCAAATGACAAATGCGGATCAAAGATAACACCTAGATTTCGCACTTGTGATGCTGGAGACAATAATTCAGAATCAGAAAACAGACTTAGACAGTTATGTTTGTGCAAATCTGTCAGCATACCAAAAAGTAACAGTTCCATTTTTGATTTGTTAAGCTTAAGATAGTTGTCATGCATCCATACCTTTATTTCTTCCAGACATACGGTAAGAGCTGTAATTGCGAGATTTGGATCAGGGAGTGAGCTAACATAGATCTGCATGTCATCAGCATAACAAGGAAAAACCCCGTACCGTACTTTCTAATAATGTCACCAAGCGGCAACATATAGATGCAGAACAAAGTAGGTCCTAGTACTGACCCCTGCGGGACGCCCTGCTGTACTAATGTTGCCTCCGATTTGTTCTTCCCCAAATAAATATACTGCAAAGAGATGCCAGAGGTGCCTAACAAAACACGCAACCTGTCAAGGAGGATGATATGACATATAGTGTCAAAAGCAGCGCTAATGTCTAGCAGAACCAAAATGCTGCAAGCACCCATATCAGCAGAAACATTAGGCGTTTCTCAATAGCAAGTACGCACAGTTTGGACTTGCCAAGTCCAGCTCAGGAGAATGACTCCCGAGGACGCGAGTCCGGTAATTCTGCTAATGGAACAGCACGTTCTTCAAAGCGTCAGTCAGCTCGCTCTGCTACTCCGGTTATCTCTGTATGTACATTTTAGGCAACAATAAAACAAAATATGTTATAAAACACCACACTGCCTCTTTTCGTTTTCATTTAAAGAAATCTTAAACATTATAGCCACACAAATGGTGATTGCCTGGATCTCACAACCTGGATCAAATTTTCATAAATCTTTATAAATAAACCACAGATTTGAGCTTTAAACAACTACATTCTCGCCTGAAAAACTCTTAAATTTACATTTCGTGACACAGTAACAGTAGTATTATATGTCAACTGTAAATTAAAAGATGGCGCTTCTTATGTTGTCATTCCCCTTGTAGCACGCGCAAGTGACGATTCTCTGTCAACCAATCAACGTCCTGCAGTTAGTCTAGCTCCACCCTTTAGTACCATACCACTGTGCTGGTACCCCAACGGAAGGGTACCCAAAAAGTGTTAAGGTTCGGCTTTTTGGTACCATTCACAACTTTTGACAGTGGAAACGGAAATAAATGCATACCGTACCGTACCGTACCGCTCAGTGAAAACAAGCCATTAGAGATTAGAGTCGAATCTTCCCTAACAATTTTTAAGTCTCTTTTAAAAAGGTATTTGTTTTCTCTGGCGTATTGATTTTTTTTTTTTTTAAATGTATATATTATATTATATTTTTGTGTATTAGAGTGTGTATATTTAGGATACGTATTTAGTTGTCTTGTACAGCACTTTGGCCAGTCTTGTGGCTGTTTTAAATGTACTTTATAAATTAATTAAACTTGAAACCACTGATTGTAATAATACATCAAAATTCTTACTGTCAGTTAACCGGTTAGTCATAGTATTCTCAATGTATTTTAACACTGGCACTTTAGTTGAACCATCTGAATATTTTAAATGCAACAATCAACATAAAATTGAGTTTTGACCTTTGTGTATTTTTTTTACAGTGTATTTTTTAGGGCAATAAACCCAGACAGCAACATAGTGTTGGCCCAGATCCGGCCCACATCCGGGCTGTGTGGATTCCAGATGTGGGCCAGATCCAGGCCGATACTATGTAGCTGTCTGAGACTGGTGTTTTAGTGTTATTATGAACATCGACATCACATTCAGAGATACTGCTAAATGTAAAAGCAATCAAACGTGTCATTCTTTATTATCAAACAGTGGACAAAATAAGTAAATTTGTGTAATGAAATGAATATAACATGTGCATGCATACTGCTGCTGCTTATCTTTAGCATGTACACTAACTTGTGTGGAAATGGGCATGGAATGGTGAAAAAATGCTGACCTAAAAATTGTTACACTTAATTTAAGTGATATTACTTAACATTAATGAACCAACATACAATAAAACTACCAAAACACATCATTCATGTCTCAAATTAAGGCATTCTTTCAGAACTCTAGTGAAGGTTTCAGCCAACAAACATAAATTAAATATACAAAACAAAAAACACACAAACAACAGGCAGCAATATGCACTATTTTCTGCTGTTCAGAATTCAATGCAGTTTATGTTACATGGTTCATGTTTACATTAATGTACAAACCTTTTGTATAGATGGTGATGAAAATGAAAGACTAAGACTTGTGTATGTGTTTAGCTACATCTTATTTTTTCTGATTTAAAAAAAATAATATTTCAGAATAATATATATCAATGTGGTATACGGTAGAAATATTACACATTTCAGTCTAGCTTAGGTTTTTAAATTAAATAACACAGTCTTGGAAATAATATGTAAGCATGTGCAAATAAGCCTGTATAGTAAATCAAGTTCTGTTGGTCTTTGTGTTTAAGTGAGAAATTAATTCATTTAAATTGAAAGATCTCAATGTTTATAAGATCTTTCAATTATGTTTAACAGTTTTGAGTGTATAAAAGA
Source organism: Leuciscus leuciscus (assembly GCF_965113295.1). Classification (NCBI taxonomy): domain Eukaryota; kingdom Metazoa; phylum Chordata; class Actinopteri; order Cypriniformes; family Leuciscidae; genus Leuciscus; species Leuciscus leuciscus. The sequence continues at coordinate 4,960 of NW_028118542.1, read as the reverse complement.
GTGTATAAAAATGGGCTCTGAGTTTTGGCAGTGGTTGTGTCTAAGTGAAATATGTAGTTTGGAAGATGTAGTCACTGAATGCATTAATACAACATTGAATGACACAGACATTTGCAACACTTCTACAGTAATACCGTAGTAAAATATATTCAGAATCTAAAAAATTAAATACTATCAAAACAATTAGATGTAGCTGAACACATACAGGTATTAATCTTTCAGTTTCATCACCATCTATAAAAAGGGGAAACTTGGGGGAAAATGTGTACTGTACTGTAAACAATGACCATGTAACATATAATGTTGTGAATTCTGAACAACAGAAAACAGCAGAAATATTTTATAATGCTTCCTGTTATTTGTGTTTTTTTATTTAACGTGTGTTTTTTGGGGGTAAAACCTTTTCTAGTGTTCTGGAAGAATGAGTTGATCTGACACATGAATGAAGTTTCAGTGCATTTTGAATGTGAAATGAACTGCTGTCAAGCTGTAAGTTGGTTTGGAGAAGATATCATGGTCTTTTAACCTGACATCATTTAAGACATCATTTAAGACTGTGGTATAAATGATTGAATGATTTAACCATAACTCATTACTATCCTTGATTTCTAAAATAGGTATTTTTCATGTGTATGTAGACTAGGGTGTGTGATATTGAGTTGTTGCACTTCCCCCCCACACACAATTTACATATCAATGCAGGAAGGCCTTAAAGGCCAGTGTTTGTCTCAGGTGAGAGCCAACAACCCCCAGAGTCCTGTTACCAATATCTGTGCAACTTCTCAAATACACTAGAATAAACTAGAGAAAACGCTGGGATTTACCCTGCCAAATTTATTTTGTAAAGTTTTCTTTTGTAAAAATGTATTTAAAAAATAAATAAAACAAGAATTACACTATCTACTGTTCACTGCAGTTAATGTTACATTATCCACGTTTACAATACTGTACAAAAATATGAAACTGAGATTAACACTTGTATAGGTGTTTAGTTAAATATAATTTTTTTGTTTTTGTTTTTTTTAGATTCAGAATTTAAAACATCTGCAAATTGGCCTGTATAGAACATAAATGTCTGTTGGTGTTTGTGTTAAGTGAGAAATAAATAAAAAAATTTGCCAAAGCAATAATAAATGATCCACAGTTTGGCTCACATAAGCCCCGTTCACACAGAGATTCCGGAAAATACACTGATAATTTGTCCCGCGATTGTTTGATTTCTGTTCATTCACACTCCCAGGGATTTTCTGAAATCAGTATTATATATTATAATATAATATTTAAATATAAAATCTTGTTTACTTGTTTAGCACTATGTTCGCAATGAAACTAAATTAATGATTATTCCAAACACAAATAAAATGTAAGTTTCCCAATTCTAAAGTCACTTTTTCAAAACTCTCTTCACACAGTGATCACACCATCCGTCTATGTGAGCTAAACTGTGGATCACTGCTTTGAAAGATGTCATTGAATGCATTTTGTTCCATTTACATTCATTATTCTTAAACACAAACACCAACAGAACTTTATGTTCTATACAGGCTAATTTGCACATGTTTACATACTCTTTTTAAAACTGTTAATAATAATAGTACTGTTAAACTGTTAAAAATAACAAGTAATTTCAATCACATTGAAATAGATATTCTGATTCTAAAATATAATATAATCAAAATAATTAGATGTAAGTGTTAGTCTTTCATTTTCATCACCATCTATACAAAAGGGGAAACTTAGGAATATTTTAGTACAGTAATGTTAAAAAGTTAGTTTGTTAGTATACTTTACTTTATTGCCCTTTTTCAGGAAATTTGTCTTGGACTCAAAGCTGCATTAGTACACAACATATACATACACACACAAACCAAAAAGAGTTTTAAAAAAACGGCATTACTACATCTTGCTATTTAACATATTAATAGATACAGGAATAAATGATTTTTTTGTAACGGTTCCTCTTACTCAGTGGGACTCTATACCCTCTCCCTGATGGCAGAAGCTGATACATTGGAAATAAAACATGGCTTGAATCACTCACTATTGTCTGTGCATTTTTTTTAAAAATCCACGATTCGTAAATTGATTGAAGTGATGAGTACTCTCTTACACCCATAACTTAACATTGCAGTTTTCACAAGACGTACAAGCTGTGATTTTAATTGGACCAAAAGATTGCCATATGAAGTGTGCATCCAATAATTTAAAAGACTACCTAAAACGGCATAATGAAATAATTGCATAATTCTCTGATTTACACCAAACAGCCTAAGTCTTCTTAAAAAATACAATCGTTGCCGGAATTTTGAACAAAGATAATCAATGTGGGCTTTCCAAGTAAATGAACGATCAATGACCACACCTATATACTTATAGGTATCCACCTGCTCAATATTATCATAGATGATAACTGGGCTGTAATCAAAAAGGATCATGTAACATCAACTGCAGTGAATTATAAACAGTAGATAGTGTCATTCTTGTTTTATGAAAGCATTTTACAAAAGAAAACATTGTGTAATGCTCCTGTTGTTTGTGTTTTTCTTTTTTTTTTATGAGTGACAAAGTGTGTTTGTTGTTAAATCTTTTCTAGTGTTCTGGAAGAATGAGTTGATCTGAGACATGAAGTTTCAGTGCATTTTGAATGAGAAATTAACTGCTGTCAAGCTGTAAGTTGGTTAGGAGAACTGAGTGAAGAGTTTTGAAAATGTACCTAAATATTGAGAAATGTGTCCTAGTGATTGTAAAAACCTGTAATTTAATTTAATTTGGCAGGGTAAATCCCAGCGTTTTCTCTAGTTTATTCTAGTGTATTTGAGAAGTTGCACAGATATTGGTAACAGGACTCTGGGGGTTGTTGGCTCTCACCTAAGAAAAACACTGGCCTTTAAGGCCTTCCTGCATTGATATGTAAATTGTGTGTGGGGGGGAAGTGCAACAACTCAATATCACACACCCTAGTCTACATACACATGAAAAATACCTATTTTAGAAATCAAGGATAGTAATGAGTTATGGTTAAATCATTCAATCATTTATACCACAGTCTTAAATGATGTCTTAAATGATGTCAGGTTAAAAGACCATGATATCTTCTCCAAACCAACTTACAGCTTGACAGCAGTTCATTTCACATTCAAAATGCACTGAAACTTCATTCATGTGTCAGATCAACTCATTCTTCCAGAACACTAGAAAAGGTTTTACCCCCAAAAAACACACGTTAAATAAAAAAACACAAATAACAGGAAGCATTATAAAATATTTCTGCTGTTTTCTGTTGTTCAGAATTCACAACATTATATGTTACATGGTCATTGTTTACAGTACAGTACACATTTTCCCCCAAGTTTCCCCTTTTTATAGATGGTGATGAAACTGAAAGATTAATACCTGTATGTGTTCAGCTACATCTAATTGTTTTGATAGTATTTAATTTTTTAGATTCTGAATATATTTTACTACGGTATTACTGTAGAAGTGTTGCAAATGTCTGTGTCATTCAATGTTGTATTAATGCATTCAGTGACTACATCTTCCAAACTACATATTTCACTTAGACACAACCACTGCCAAAACTCAGAGCCCATTTTTATACACTCTTTTATACACTCAAAACTGTTAAACATAATTGAAAGATCTTATAAACATTGAGATCTTTCAATTTAAATGAATTAATTTCTCACTTAAACACAAAGACCAACAGAACTTGATTTACTATACAGGCTTATTTGCACATGCTTACATATTATTTCCAAGACTGTGTTATTTAATTTAAAAACCTAAGCTAGACTGAAATGTGTAATATTTCTACCGTATACCACATTGATATATATTATTCTGAAATATTATTTTTTTAAATCAGAAAAAATAAGATGTAGCTAAACACATACACAAGTCTTAGTCTTTCATTTTCATCACCATCTATACAAAAGGTTTGTACATTAATGTAAACATGAACCATGTAACATAAACCTCATTGAATTCTGAACAGCAGAAAATAGTGCATATTGCTGCCTGTTGTTTGTGTGTTTTTTGTTTTGTATATTTAATTTATGTTTGTTGGCTGAAACCTTCACTAGAGTTCTGAAAGAATGCCTTAATTTGAGACATGAATGATGTGTTTTGGTAGTTTTATTGTATGTTGGTTCATTAATGTTAAGTAATATCACTTAAATTAAGTGTAACAATTTTTAGGTCAGCATTTTTTCACCATTCCATGCCCATTTCCACACAAGTTAGTGTACATGCTAAAGATAAGCAGCAGCAGTATGCATGCACATGTTATATTCATTTCATTACACAAATTTACTTATTTTGTCCACTGTTTGATAATAAAGAATGACACGTTTGATTGCTTTTACATTTAGCAGTATCTCTGAATGTGATGGCGATGTTCATAATAACACTAAAACACCAGTCTCAGACAGCTACATAGTATCGGCCTGGATCTGGCCCACATCTGGAATCCACACAGCCCGGATGTGGGCCGGATCTGGGCCAACACTATGTTGCTGTCTGGGTTTATTGCCCTAAAAAATACACTGTAAAAAAAATACACAAAGGTCAAAACTCAATTTTATGTTGATTGTTGCATTTAAAATATTCAGATGGTTCAACTAAAGTGCCAGTGTTAAAATACATTGAGAATACTATGACTAACCGGTTAACTGACAGTAAGAATTTTGATGTATTATTACAATCAGTGGTTTCAAGTTTAATTAATTTATAAAGTACATTTAAAACAGCCACAAGACTGGCCAAAGTGCTGTACAAGACAACTAAATACGTATCCTAAATATACACACTCTAATACACAAAAATATAATATAATATATACATTTAAAAAAAAAAAAAATCAATACGCCAGAGAAAACAAATACCTTTTTAAAAGAGACTTAAAAATTGTTAGGGAAGATTCGACTCTAATCTCTAATGGCTTGTTTTCACTGAGCGGTAC